>NC_088200.1:28313227-28943707 GCF_028769735.1 Zonotrichia leucophrys gambelii | reverse complement strand
AGGTTTATAGCTTATAATTTTAAGATTTCTAGCAGTTTTGTTTCTTAATGAGACCAAATTTGTCACAGGAAATATGCAGATGTAGCTCATTGCTTTCTGATTAGAGCTTGTTTGCAAACATTCCTTTCCATATTTTGAGCAAAAAACACACAGCAGAGATGATAGAACATTGAAAGCATCATGTGAAATCCTGACCCTGCTGAAATGAGTGACACAGCCCTTATGTCATTGGGGTCAGCATTCACCCATAATATGTGTGTTCCAGGGAAAGAAAAGAAATATATATTTGCAAGCAGAGCCGTATGATCTATGGAACAAAGGAAAAAGGATGTAGGAAACGTGTGTGAAAATCCTTTTGCCACACTGGGGAATCAAATGGTCCTGTGTTAGGTCCCTCCAATTGCATTGTTCTTGGAGACCCTGACTGTGTCTCTTTCCGTGGAACATGGAAAAGCCAAGATATTAATTCAGTTTGTTTCCAAACCTGTTAACTGAAGTAGATACTAATTCATGGATCTACACTGATCCATGGAAACCAAGATATTAATTCAGTTTGTTTCCAAACCTGTTCGCTGAAGTAGATACCAATTCATACAGCACAGAAATTCCCAAGGACCAGCTGCCAAAAGTCTCCCTTAACGAGGCTTTGCTCTTGTTAATACAAGGTCTCAGAGGCTTCAGCTGGGATAGACAATGTGGATGGAGTGTGAGAGCTGTGAACAAGAGAAAGTAATAAAGATGGAATAAAGGAATATAGTCTGCTGAACTCTTATTTTTAGGGTTCTTTTTGTGTGTGTCACAAGTAAACTTGCACATAGATCAGAGAGAAAGTACAGTATAATGAAGGAGTAAAACAGTATAATGAGGACTAAGGCTGAGCCAGAGAGATTGTGTGGCAGAGAGGAGGAAGAATGAAATAGCCACTCATCCCAAGGAAAGAAAATATGTGTAACACTGGAAAAAAATCTGAAAAAAGGTTCCCATTGGTGTCCCTACTTCTTTCAGACCTTCTCTGGTTCTTCCCTGAAGTTGTGTTACTTAGGAAATGCAGAAGTTCTCCTCTGGCCTTTCTGGGATCACCTAGTTATTCTGGAAAACTTCTATATTTCAAAGACAAGTACTTATGAAATGGAGAGATTTCTCCTAAAAGAAAAATGATGATAGATATAAATTTTATATACTTGCATATCTAAGTAAATTACTTCAAATTGCCTTTTCTCTGCCAATGGAAATCATCCTGGCTATATTGCAAAGAATACATGGAAGCATTAGCTCGTGAAAACACATAACCCTAACCTAAACAACTCAACATTTCACACATATGACTACAGATTTTCTTGTTAGCAGCACATAGAGCACAAGAAGATAACAAACTTTTAATAGGTTAGTCATTCATTACAGGAAATAGCTACTTAGTCAAGTACAAACTAAGTATAAAGCATGGCTAAAACATTTGCAGAAATGTTGTAAGACAAAAGCATGACTTAACTGCAAGAAAGTTTCAAAAGATATGTTTTAGTTCAGAAAAGTAGAAATCACATTAATACTTAAGATATTATCTGATTTCCATAAAGGTCTATAGAGTTATCAAATTTTTAATCTTAAAAATGGAGATCAGAATTAACTTGAGTTGCAAGGAAGAGTATATTTCCCACCAATCCTAAACTATCAGATTCTAATATCTGTATCTAGGAGAACCAAAACAGTGCACTTTCAAATTCTGCACAGGTACCAAGAAAAAATATTTATTCAATTGGAATTTGGCTTAGTTATCAGGGACTCATAGAATTGGAGTATGATTACCATTTGGATCGCATAGAGAAAAGATAAAATCCATACAGTATTTGTGATTTTACTGACTGTTGTGTTACTGTTCATGTCCAAAAAACCCTGATGAAAATGCTTTTTCAAATCTAATTATTTTATTCTAGTTCTGCAGAGAACTACTGAGAGCAGAGGCTTTGTGACAATAGAGAAATGAGTGTGTGTTACATCAGTTAACTATGTCAAACAGTGAAGGATGAAACAGGAGCATGATCTCAGCATTAAAGCCATTTACTCTATGGACACACGACCCTCTAAGCAGAACATGCAAAGAACCATCATTCACATCTTGGAGTTTTTTATTGATAAAGAAACAGAATATCTTAAGATCAGACTGGAAAATATGTTTTTCTGTACAGACAGGTTTTCTTTCTGCTTAGTTGTACATTTGACTTCTCTGAGGTGATTTAGATTTCTAGAACCAAGAAGTGTCACAAAAGACGCACCTCCTGACAAAAGTATTGATAAGGTGTGTGTTTGAAGGCAGAGTTTTGGGCTGTGAGTGGCCAGTCATTGTATCCAGAGAAGCAGATTTCCTGAAGTATAGAAAAGGTACGTGACTTTCTCGTACTGTTCTGAAATTCCCTGGTATGGATCTTGGAGGTCTTGGGCACTGAAAGACCTTTCTTGCTTTGGACATGTAGATGTCTTGAAAGCATTTAAAAGTTTTCAGCATAGCAGAGTCACAACATATTTTTTCATCATGTTTCTTCTTTAAATCAATTACATATTTATTGGGCGTGACAAACCCAGACTTTCCCACCATGGAAAAAAATTTACCCTTATTGCGATGTAGTAGAACTTTTACACCTCTCTGTGACATTTTTTGCCTCTTGAACACCTTCTCCAAGCATAGAACTATGCCAGCAGCACAGACCTGACAGGGTGCAGCCCTATTTCAATGGCAAACTCAGCGAGCATAAATCATATGCAGAAATTTTGGCTAGCAGCTCCCAGGCTGAACATGCCACACATTTGCATGTGGACGTATTTGCACGTGGACACACTTTTGCTGTGCTCTAAGGAAGCTGCGGCTGTCATTCCTGAGGCTCTCTGCAGGTAACCCAGCACATCCAGTAATTTCTGTGGTAGCTCCTGCAGTTTGTGCCTACCCAGATCTCTGCACAGCACCTGGTCTGCCTGGAGAAAGCATGTAAACATCTCTTGCCTTCAGCAAGTAGGAAATGTCCCAAAGCACCTATTTTTACCAGAGTGGAGTTGCTATGCTACAGCTGAAACAAAGAGTAATTAGCAATTCATTGAAAAGATACAAGAAAAGAAATCATACAAAGGGGAGTCCTTGCCGCTATCTCACTTTCCTGATTCTTATCTTTTACTTCCTATTTCTGGCTTTTCATTTTGGACTTTGCAGCTCAGCTTCCTTTCGGTGTTTCCCTTTGAATTTTTGCTTCTCATATAGCATTGTGCTTATGGCTTTTTGAAGAGGAAGCCTGGGAAAAGGTTGGATTGTTCAGGAATGTGTAGTAACATATTTTTAGTTTAGGGACTGTCTTTTAGAAATGAGCAACAAGGGTCATGCATTAAATATTTTCCTATGTTTAAAGAGATATTAGTGCTTCCTGCTTATCCCAACTTCATGCATTCAAAAGACTGGATAGCAACAGTGGCCAGAACACTTAAATTCAGAAGACTGAAGGTGAATGTTTCTCTATCTAAAGAGTAAAATGAGCAAAGCCTATTAACTTAGTGAGGATTCTGTGCCCATATACCAGCACAGACTAATAATGAATCATGAAGACTGCCGTTCCATGGGGATATTTAACAGGTGGGGTCATATTTTTCAGAGGGTATAAATGCAACCTCAAGACAGTCCCACTGTTTTAGCTTGATAAATAGATTATTTACAAAAGAAATGCAAAAATGGTTCTCAGAAGTATTCTGCTGGAAACACAACTCACTGACATTAGATTGTTGGTCCCCTGTAAAGCATGGAACCCAAGGGTTGAAACCTTTTCTGCTTCTAGAAGAAGTGCCAAACATTATATATGGTGATGTAATTATGACATAAGCTGGCAAAAAGACAATTTGTGCTGTAAATTTGGAAAAAAAAATAGCCTTGATCTGATCCAGAAGGTCTTCCACCTTTGAAATATGTTTATACCACAAGTTAAATAGTGGTGGCAAATTCTCTGCTGCTGATGACTGAGGAAGCTTCATTAATTCCCTTTGTATCCATTTTCATGGAAGAGCTTAGTTCAGGGTTTTACAGGATTAAACTTTTCACTGGAGAGGAAAGCTTAATGGATTCAACAGGTAAAACAACAGAGAAACATTAAAATCAAAGAGAGTGACACTGGATTTATATCACTATCTAATCAATGGACAGTGTGGAAGATCATAGTATCCTTATTTCCTCCATGATACTCATATATAATCCAGATATTTATCTGTTCATATTATTTTATTCCATTACATGTATTTTTTTAATCCATTGTAATAATTTACTTTGGCCTCTAGCTCCAAGCATAGGATATGGTTTCCATCTTATTCCAAATAATATTGGCTAGTTGCTAGGGGAGTGTGCTGATTCCTTTTACGATTTCTTTTCCTCACCACATCTGTGTGTAATTTTTTTATTTATCATCTCTCTAGGACATTTTTCCTGTGAGAAGCCCAAATGTAACATATAGCCCTTTAAGATCTCATTTGGTGTTTTAGACAAGGAGCATTTCTTATAAATATTTACAGAATAGGATTTTACCAGCTGGTAGTTAATACCAGGCATAAATGTCTAAGTATATGTGTGGATGGGTCTGCACACTACACATCATCTCTTATCTCCTCAGAGTGAGCAAGCAGATATGAGTTTGAAGTGCAGGTGTGAATTAACTTAATTCACTTTATTTACTTAACTGCTCCTTGCTGCTGCAGACCTGTGATGCACCAAGTGTGCAAAGCTCTTTTTTGGACTATTTCACCATTAGGAGCAGATCTGGCCTGGGTATTGAGAGGGTTGTTGGCCTTAGCTGTGTTCCCTGATTCTCTGGTTGAAGATTTATCATCTCTCTCCCACATGAGGGACTGCCCTATGGGATTTACACTGGCTCCTCAACCCCACAGGTTATAGCCTGACCTGTAAATATAAAACAATGTCAGTTTTAGTAGATTCTATGCCAGCAGACATGGACAGTGGTTCACACTACTCTGCTGACCTGAGAACCATGGAAGAAATATTGGGTTGGTTTTTTTTAAACAGAATTTTGCAATAGTCCAGCTGTGATGGGGTCAGCGGTAGGACATAAATTTCTGATTGATCTCCTCATTGTAACCTTAAACTTGTGTTCCTACTCTGGTTTTGGCTGCAATTTTCATTTCCATCTTTGGAGTGCTCTTTTCACCTCTTAGAGGATAGTTGCTTTTTGAAGATAAAGCTGTCTACTGCTAATTGAACTAATTGGTGTCAGCTCATGCTTACCAATAGTACTGCCTTGGTTTACATGAGACCTCAACCTAACTCTTTAATTTTTTATTTCTTTTTTTTTACATTGACTTTTGACAAGTGCCAAACATACTAGGACAGTCAGAAACACCTTAAAAAGTGTTCTTATGAGGGAGAGACAGAAGAGTTAAGCATTTTGGTTTTGGGTTTATCAATTCACATTTGCATTAATGAAGAAAAGGCTTTCTTGGTCTCCTGTGTTTCTAGTCTAGTCCTTCATTTTATTTGGCAGCCTACTAGCAGTGTCCTTAGCCCACTTGAGACACAAGATTCCCAAGTGACAAGGTGGTCATACTCAGTTCAGTTTGCTTTGGTTCCCACTAACTTCACTGGCAACAACTTTTGGTATTCAGAGGTTTATTTATGGCTAGCTTTATTCCTCTTTTCCTTTCCTGTAGATTTTTTTTAATGCAGAAATTTTTATCTCTCCAGTGGCTCATCAGTTTCACTGGACTCCACTTGTTTGCTGTTTCTTGTCAAGGCTCTGGCAGGATAAAGTAAGTCTAAGAGAGGAGACAGGGGAAGCTGAGATTTGTTTTCTGTTTATTTACATTAGTTTCATTGAAGAGCAGCATCAGAGCATCCCATAGAGTTTGTCAGAATAGAAGTGGTGTAGAGGGAGAAGAATCAGCCCCCTGGATCCATGTTAACGTTGTGCAGACAGTGCTGATGATGGATGGGGATTTCCCCCCTGCTTGTGAAGTTGGGGCAGCTCATTGCTCATTCTCCTGAACCTGCTGTGGAAGATCCCACAAAATGATGGTTTTTTTCTGACCAGTTTTTCGTTCTAGCAGTAATCTTTGAGTGAAATGTTTAATTCATCTCCACTTAAATACTGATTAGAAAGTACTGTTTCAATGCAATCAGGAAAAACTACTGAAAAATCTGAGCTTGGCTATTGAATGACATGATCTCATTTAATTCCCCAAAATAACCATCCACATCCCCTAAAAGAGTATGGCAAAGATTTATTCAATTAAAGATTATTCTTTCAGCAGTAAGATGATTCAGTGTGATTTTCTTCTGGCCATGCATGCCGTGATAGCCAGGCAGAGCTCTCCTGTCAGCAGCGTGCCCAGCGTCAGAGCAATCCCTGTCCTGCAGGAAGGTATGCAACCTCCTCGGGGTTGATTGTTTTTTTACTTTTTTTTTTTTTTTTTTACTCTTGGCAGACGTCCTTGAGCATTTGAAACGGATGTGAGAGAGTTTTTAGTCCTCATGCAAAACAACCAACTAAACATAACAGATTACATCAGCTCAGGCTTTTCAATTCCTGGATGGCAGCAGAGTGCTAATCCAACCTTCATCCTGGATTTCATAAACTGAAACAAGGGAGGCTGGCAGGAGCAGCGCTGCCGGATTGAGGAAGCTGACGACGGTGCAACATGTGGGCAACACACTTTATAAAGCTCATAAACTTGTAGGCTGATGTGTGCAGCTACCACTTTGGATTCCGTACCGCCGCTTCCCTCGGCAAGAGGCACCAGCAGGCTGAGCACTGAGACCTGCTCTCTGGGATGGAGCATTTACCCCTGCAAGACATGAAGGGCTTCCTGTTCCTCACCCTCCTCCTGCTGCCCGTGCCTGCTGGAGCTGCCTGGAGTGCGAAATACGCAGTAGATTGCCCTGATCCCTGTGACAGTAACGCATGCAAAAGCACCGCGCGCTGCAAGCGAACGGTGCTGGATGACTGTGGCTGCTGCAGAGTGTGTGCAGCTGCACTGGGGGAGACTTGCTATCGTACTGTCTCGGGTATGGATGGTGTCAAGTGTGGCCCTGGGCTGAAGTGCCAGTTTTACACTGAGGAGGATGACTTTGGTGACGAATTTGGTATCTGCAAAGGTAATGATGTTCACTTTGTATGTACCTACTGTGGCAATCTGACAGCAACATACATGCAGAGTTTGCTTCTTGCTTGAAAGGAGTAAAATGGGATTTTTACAGCTCATCCCTTAGCCAAGGAAAAAGGGAAAAAATACTTGCTGTCATTAGGAGGCATTCCATGTACTGGGGCAGGTTTATTAATGTGATGATATTGTTCACACATTACCTGGGGACATGTGTAAGGAAATACTGACAGGGTGTGCTTGGAGATGAGATTTTTGACTGGAGCTTGAGACACCCAGGCACTAGTCCTGTTCTTTCTGTTGATTTGGTGGGTGGCTCTCTATAAATTATGAAAACTTTAATCCTGCAAGTCCAACCTTGTCACAGGGTCCCTGTGGCAGCTGCACACTCCTGGGGGTGATGCTCCCTCTGGCACTGCCGGCTGCCTGCCCAGTGACCCGGTGCTCACGCTGGGGTCTGGGGGATGGAGAAAGCAGCGCAGCCTGAGTGCCTGGAGACTTTGTCCTGTTTAATTTAGTCCTGCCTTTGAGGTGCTCAGTCATCCTAGGGATGTGGTCAGGGGAGGCAAACAGAAACCCTCCTGCCTGAAGGATGGCAATAACAGAGCAGAAGCTGACTGTGAGATGAGCAGACAGGCACTGAGTTCAGTTTATTCCAGGTATGTTGCATGCGGATTTCTTTAGTCAGAAGCTATAATCACATTTTTCTTTTAGGAGCTATTCTCACTCCATTTAAACAGGGCAATCTTTACAGGGCGGCAATGTATTCTATTTATAAGATGCAGGAGGAATTTTTTAAAAAATGAACTATTTTAAAAAGAGAGTTTGCAAAGCATTAGTGCAGTGGGTCTTGCTGTGTTTGTGTACCACTTCAGTAAGTAGATACAGATAAGCCTTAGAATAACTTCCTTAAAAGTGGGAATAACTTGGCAGTTAAATATCAGGAGTATTAATAGACTTAGTTAAAGTAATGACTTAGGACCTGATGCTGCAAAAATCACTTCGGTTGATTCACATACAGCACACACTTATTTACCTTATTTAAAATAAACTCATGTGCATGGTTGAGTGTGAAACCCAAAACTTTATTGCAAATGAGTAGAACTTACACATAAAGATTATATCTTTGCTGCACTCACCAGGAAAATATTTTACTGAGATAATTGACTGATCTTCAGTTTATTAAAAATCACAGTGCAAGATACTGCCTATAATTCCATTAACAATTGTTTTGAATTAGTGTGTACTTTTTGCTTTCCTCATAGGAGTTTCTTAGCAATAGCACCCTTTGAATGGGAAAAAAGAAATATTATGGGAGTTGAGATCTGAATCCCCATAGCTGAATCTTGGGTGCTCTGTAGAAAATGCAAAATCAAATGTTTGGGTTTTTTTCCCAATCGTTCAGTGGAAAAACTCTCATTAATTTCAGTAAAGTCATATCTTGATTTCAAATTTAAATTGGTGCCTAAAGCTTCTATTCCCCATATATTTATTTCCACTAAATATTGTAGATGTAATTTTGAATTCTTTTTCTTTCTTCATCTCAGTTCTGAGATAGTACAGTCTCTCCTTGGAGTCAGATATTGTTATTTTATATATCCATGTGCAGCTATGATACCAGGTCACTCACTCATTTTAATAACTTCCATGTTTGTAATAACTGACAGATGCAGGATGGCTAAATTCTCCCTGGCTTCCGGTTGCCAATTTACTTTGAAGTTCTGCAAAAATTATCTGAACTCTCTGTTTTTCAACTTCTTGTTTCAAAAATGGGCTGTATATGTTCCAGAACAATTTTTTGGGATACTTTTATTATTATTAGGACAGTGCATTGTGCTATTATCAATAACAATGTCATTACAAAACAAAATACTTTTTGGTGCCCTTGCTTCTGTTAAATCACTGGGAGCTATCTGCAATTTATTTAGGAGCAGAATCCTATTAAACAAAAAACTTCTAAAATATAAATTTACTCAGTTGTCAGTGTCAAGAAATGTAAAAAGCAGCACCAATGTCAGGGTTATTCCATACAGAGCCAAGTGCTTTGGGCTCAGACTTGTTTCTATGCTGTTGTGAGCATCTCTGCATCACAATTCTCACACTTCTGAGCACCTGTAGAAGGCAGATTGATGCTCCATTCAGTGTGGGCTCTTTGCTTGTCTCCCAGGGAGGAAATGCACCCAAGAACAGCTCTGCTTGGGTGGGATTTTGCTTTTGTTTTATGTGGACAAGCAGCAGACCGAAGAGTCATTCTTGGGAAAGGGAGTGTGCTGAGGGCTAGGAAGAATAATTTTCTTCCTAGCTCTCAGGAAGAATAATTAAGTTATAGTGTAGCCAACATTTTACAATTCTCTGTGTATCAAATGGATTTATGGATTTATAAGAATGAATCCATAAATCCATTTGATACACAGAGAATTGTAAAATGTTGGCTACACTATAACTATATAACTGTAGTGCAATAGCTTGATTTTCATATTACCTAGGCTGTATGGCAAAGCTAAAAGTTTGCATTTCACTCAAGAGGAGAGTGAACAAACTGAAAAGGTAATTTTATTGTGGGTGTTATACACAAAGAAACTATGTCTGGATAGAAGGTCTCATAGCTGAAAAGGAGAGACAAAACGAGGGGAGGGGTATTATTTGTGCTTACTATGGCCACCCTCCTTAAGAGTTTTGTGGAGGCTTGGGCTAGATGGTTCCTTGGTCCAGCCCTGAATAATCATTCATCTGCCCTTAGGAGGTGAATCAGAAGCTCTCCAGACCTTGCCATTTAAGGTGACCATGTACCTTGGTTTGGCAAGGACAGTCTGAACATAAAAGCCTTTCTCCTGGGATATCTCAAACCTCTCCTGGGAATGATCACCTGTTTGTGGGTTTGGAAAGGACGTGTTAGACATGGATTTTCCCAGTCTCTGCTTCTTCAGCAATGGTTTTAGGAAGGTATCCTATTCAACAGCAATGCAGATGAAGACAAGGGCCATAGCCCCTACTTTAAACCCTCTGGGAAGTTATATGGCCCAGCATGTGATATGTGTCAGCTGTGGGATAGGGAAAATCTTCTGTTCCTGACTTAATTTTCTTTGGAAAACATTTGTTCCCATCCTAGCAACTGCTTTGTAGTGCTCCTCCCCAAGCTTGCTCAGGGATGTGAGGTTTGAATAGGGGCATTATGTGACCAGATGCAGCATAACCAGGGAGCTGCCTTAGTGCCAGAGATCCCTTTAGGCCATCCTCACTCTTCAGGCTGGAGGTGCAGGTGAGCTGTCTGCCATGGGAAGGCAGAACCTGGCTGTCTGAGAAGGTGTTGGGTGGGAGGCTATTCCCAAGGACCCAGTAGCATTTCCAGGTGGGCGGTGAGTTTGCTGGATAGCTCCTCATGGTCAGGCTGCATCCTCCTCCCAGGCTGCTGGCCCAGGCCACAGCAGCCCCGCACCGGCATCGGACTGCAGCTCTAAATATCAATGGTCATGAAAGTCAGATAAAATCACAGTGAACCACACAGTGAGTTCAGGGAATTTCTGGAGTCATCTTCCCTTCTTAATTCAGTGCTAGCCCTTAAACTAAATCTTCTACAATTATATACCTACATATTCATGCTGCCTTTAACTAAGGCAATGTAATGTAAGAATGCCCTTAAATCTAAGAGTGTTTCAGAGAAGGATTACCAGTAGCACATTATATAAATAAGTTACAGGAAATGTAATGATGTATGTAAAGTGTGTCAAGATTTGTTCGTACTAGAAGATATAGTAAAAAAGCAGTCAGCATGCTGAAATCCTGTGGCTAAGGTCTAGCTGACCTCCACTCAAAGGTTTTCCACTTTCAAGCAGACCAGCTATTAAGATAGCAGCTGACTTGGATCACTGAAAACTGCTTTGCTCTATTTTTTTTTTCCAGAGTGTCCCTATGGTAGCTATGGAATGGAATGTAGGAAAACCTGCAACTGTCCCTCTGGCATCTGTGACAGAGTAACAGGGAATTGTCTGAAGTTCCCGTTTTTCCAACTGTCTGCTTCAAAACCTCCAAATCGACGAAAAATATCTTCACACACAGGTGAGACTTTGTGGGACAGATGATTTTAGCAGCAAACAACTTGCACATGATCTACTACCACTCTGTGTATGAGTGGTGGGTACTTTGGTGGAGCAGTGAAAACCACACAAGGTAGGTTTATTTTTCCTATTCCTTAACACGCAGCAAGGAATTAGGTGAGCCGCGACACATGCTAGAACCATTTTGAAATATTTTGTGACTTTTGCATGTGCTAGCAGTGCCTCACCTGTGCAGCAGGAGGCTGTGCTAGGGTTTGCATGTCAGTTCAGGATTTCACTACATTGCATTTACTAGTGTTAGCTAATGCATGGTAAAAACAGCATTTCATTTTCCCCATGAGGACAGAGCTTTATATGTTTTCAGTTGTCAGTGAAAGGTTTTATTAAATGTTTTATTGTAGTCATTTGTCACAGTATCATTGGAATAATTTATTTCCTTTACATTTGTGTCTGAAGCTTGTAATAGATCTGTCCAGAATTAAAATTAAAAAAAAAAAAGGAAAAAAAGGAAAAAGGGAGTGTGACAAGCTGGAGTGCTTTTGATGCACCAAGGAAAGATCACTGAAGCTTTTAGAGGTGGGATTAAAATTTTTCCCCTTTTTCCCCACCTGATGATACTAAGGTATGCTTACTCTAAATATAAAGAGAAACCAAAATAAATGCAAATGTTTAGAAGTCAGAAAACCTCCCCAGAGATTTAATTCTAGGTCTACTGGGATCTTTTGTAGGGTTTCACTAAAGATTTTTGGATTTCATTTCTTCTCCAACTGCAGCTTGTGTGCAATTTTAAATTTTCTTCTGTTATATTAAACTGTGTAGAGTTTGCTGTCTTAATACAAGACTTATCTTTCCTCTTTCTCTGCTCAGAGAAAGTTAGATTGAAGCAAACTTCTGCATCTTATATCACATTTAAAATAATCTCAAAAAAACCTCTTACAAGATCAATCAGCTCTGATATTTTTGTATTTTTCTGCATGATTGTGCTCTTTTGCCTTTTCTTCTTCTATTTATTACTGAGGATGTCAAAATAATGAGTGTGCTTGCTTTTTTCTGTATCTAGCCTATATTCCAAACCTTCCCAGACAGTCCATTTGCATAATTTCCTCCTCCCCTTTTCTCTTCCCCACTTGCCTTTGGTCCCAGATTTTCTGCTGCCTCAATGTTTAACTGCTTGACTTACCCCAGCCAGGACGAGATATCCACGGCATGGAAACAAACAGTGTTATTTAAATTGTTGTTACAAATTTCCCAATTACTTCTGTCCTCAGAGGTCTGTCACTGTTAGCAGATCAGGGACACGATGAGTATTTCTGCATGGGGTGGTCACACAGGGTTTCATGTGAAAGGGGTCTTCAGAAGAAACTATAACACCTAAGTGATCATGAGTGGATTAAAACAGCTGTAAATGCTTCTGTGCTTTAAACAGGCAAGTTTCTGACCCACATGTTTTGTACAAAACACTATGTCTATGCCTACATATGCCTAACAAACTTGAAGGTGTCGGAGGTGCTGTACATTGCAATTTTACTCCTTTCACGGTCAGACAGGAGGGCAGTGGGCAGCACACTGTGTCCCCAGCCAGCTGGCTGTGCCAAACAACCCCAGTGACAGCTTAGGAATCAGCCTCAGCCAGGGACTGTTTCCAGTTGACAAACTGAGTATCTTTTACCTATTTTTGGAGAGTAAGAGAGTTTAGTGGCACACACCAGGCTATTTAATGCTAGCTGGCCTCAGTCAGAGAATAGCTGCAGGGGAGTTTAATTTACTGCTGTAGTTATTGAGGATGTGTTGCTTGGTTCTGTGTCACATTGGAGTGAGTGTTACAGTCAGAACTGGAAACTGAAGTCAACTCATCAGCCTTATGATTAAACTATTAGAAAACAGATATGACTTGTGCCTTAATTTGGTAGAAATTCTGCAGCTAGGTAATTGGAGGTAATTTACTGAGTTTTCTGCAAACATACCAGTTAAGGATTTTCCGAAGCATTCATAAAACCAGGGACAATACTGCAGGATAATATTTTAAAGGTCTTATGTTCATGAAATCCACCTTAATTTTTGTGTTTTTTTTCAGATAGTGACATGGCATCAGGGGATGGAAATTCTGTAAAAGAGGAATTCATTAAAGAGAAAGTTATTCGCTCTCCAGTAATGAAATGGCTAAATCCTCGCTGATATTTACTTACACTTGTAAGACTTTCAAGTGAATGCATTTCTCACTGATTATTGAATATGCAACAACACACTTTAAGAACAAAGTAAATCTATAATGTATGAATATGTAATCTCTGAAGCTCGAATGTGACCTGTTTTTAATGAAAAAAATGTTTACTTAAAAATAGACTGTACAGTGTATATGACTTTTGATATTTGTTTTGATAAGTATTTGAATAGATAAATGTATTGTGGTTTTTTGAATGTATAGTAATACTGAAAACCCAACATGATCATTCAAATAGTGCCAGAGGCTGACTCTTGCCAACCTGATGCTGGAAAAGCTCTCACTGAATGAAGGGGACAGTTTGGGTGAGTGATACTATTGATGGGGAACCATTGTGAAAGAAACACATATAAGCAACACCTCAGATGGAAGGAACACCCCTGTGCAATAACAATAATAGCAAAAGCACAACAGGGTAAATTAAGTAAATGAACAAAAGTTGTTAAAAATTTTCCAGTTTTTGGAAGTTTGGTGACAATTCCTTGGAGACAAATATGCCTTTCTTCAGAGAGAAAACATCCAGCACTTCAGTTTATACATTGTGAATAACTTCGGCAAGACACTGCAGACACATTTTGTATTTAGTTGAATTTCTAAAGTTAAATTTTGTACAGAAAAACAGCAGATTGGTAAATTCTACCAATTTGTAGAAGGGGATCTGAAACAAAAGAAGCTGCTTATCATTATTTAAATATATATGTTTCTATAAACCAGCTAGTTGGTGTCATTAAGGCAATATCTGCATTTTTTCTGGAAGAGTGGTGAGAGGCCAGCAAAGGGACCTTCATGCTTTCCATCTTCACTGCTGGCTATGGCCCAGATGTGACTCACAGGGCGTTTATTTGAACCAGGGAAGCCTTGAACCCTCAGCAAGTGATAGTGCAGCCACAGACTACAGTATTTTGGTACCCAGTCCTTTGTTTCTCAATTGCATGAGCAAGGGATCCCATTTCAGCCAGGAGAAAAACTTACACGTGTTAGAGCACTGCAGGAATGGGCAGCCCCTCATTCAGCCTAAGCTGGATGATATTTGCGTAAGTTAAAAAATCACCACCAAGAAAGGCTTGCTAATATGCCTGAAAACGACCAGATCCACAGATAATAAAAATTGATGTTGCTGTGTCAGAGTGAACCTGGATGCCATGAGCTTAGAAACAGCCTTGTAACACAGGGCACTCTCTTTGGAAGTGTGGCTTGATTTTAACATTTCCTTTGAAATCAACCTGAGCTGTGACAATGACTGCAGTGAAAGAAAGAACACACAGTACAACAGCCGGAGTTTAGTTCAGGATCTAAGAGCATGCTTTTAAAACTATGAACAACAGAAACTTGGATGCCTTTAAAGAGATCCAAAGTCAACATCTGTGAAAGCAGGATGCTTTCACCTGGGAAAGCAGGCATGAATCCTGCTGATCTGGAACAAGAGGATGATGACAGCAGTAGACATCCAAATGTCACGATGAAAGTGCAGATTCTCTTGCCATGATAATTGGAGACATACAAACATAAATCTCAAAATAGCATAATACCACATTTTAACCAGTATTGAATGTTAGGGTCTGAGAGGGAATAATGTTTTCTTGGGCTATTTACTAGCAAGTGAATTGATTCTAATCTACTGATATCAAAAGTAATTTTTTTCTTGATTTCAGTGAGAGCAGGATCAAACCCTTGGTCTTCCAGCAGACTGATGAGAAATATTTGAAGAATGTACTAAATACTGCATACATTATTAATATTTTGCAACAGTGTCATAAATGACATTATGAGTTCTTGAATGTAAATCTAATAAGTCAGTTGGTTTTAAAGAGTGTAATATTATTATTGTTCAATAAAAAACTCACAAAAAAACCCAACTGAAAGCATCGCTGTCTATTGTGTCTATCTGTCAGGAGTAAGCCTGCTGGTGATGGTACAGCCATGCCACATGCAGGTTAGGTATGCTTTTGGTCTCAAATCCACAGAAGCAGTTCCATGACATCTGCATCTATTTCAGCAAATTTCTGGGACCGTTCATGGTTGCAGAAAATGACTGGTGTCCCACGTCCACCACTTCAACCACCTTCAAAACAAGGTGGCTGGATCCTAGCTGCCTACTTGGAGCAGCCACTCTTTGGCCAATTCCAGTACAAGAAGGATTTGGAAGCTGTCTTTTCTTGTTGGCCTGGCCATTGCCATGCCAGGGACTATGTAGCTCTGGAGCAGAGCCTGTAACTCCTTGATGCTCTTTCATTTTTCATAGAGGAATAACCTGTGAATCCACAACTGGCAAGTCAGGAGAAAGGAGGAGATGGAGAGGAATGCCTTGAAAACATTTTTTGGATGATTTTTACTCTTTTTCATCAAATTTATAAAATGCTTTCGTATCTCTTTAGCTGCTTCAGTGATAGTTCGTTACACACAGAATAGATTTCAAGATGAAATTAGAGCCTTTCATCCTTTTATTTTATCCTTTATCCATTGAAAAATTTATCTGTTGTTACCAGTGACTACACCAGGATGAGAAATAATGGAAATTATCATAGAGACATAGAATAGTAGAATTGTTTAAGTTGGAAAAGACCTTTAAGACTGTTTGAGTCCAACTGTTAACCTGACACTGCCAAATCCACTACTACTCCTGAAGTAAAAGCAGTGAAATTGTTCATCACAGAACGTGGTCCTGTCATCTAGTATTTATTTTGGTTCTAGTGGGATCATATATTACTTACAGTATGAACATGTTTGGCAAATAGGCCTCATTTTTGGAAGGTAGCTGTTACTTTCTCAGCTGCTGAACTGCAAGCTACATAATATATGCAAAGACTCTCATTTTTTTATCTAACATGTGATGATACTGATTAGAATTGTGCTTTAATGCAGTTTGTATTACAGCCTCTATTATAGGGTGTTGCAGACACTATTACAGTTCAAACAATATATAATCAAAAGTTTTAGAGCAGTATCTGAAATACACGGAATTGAAAAGTCTAAAATATATTCAAATGTATTTCACCCACAATTCAAATAATATGTAAGAAATATATTTCCAGTGTAAATAAATTTTAATGAAAAACAGCCTTATCAATATCAACTATGAGAAACATCTTTAATGTACCTTAATGTATGATTTCATTATATAAAGCATTCACACTTGTATTGTGAGATTTATCACTGTGAGATTTATCACTACAGTGTGATTAACAATAGGAATTTGCCACTCTAACCTGCTAGGACAAAGATATTGGAGCAAACACATCAAAGTATATATTTTAAATGAAAATATATGTACATGCTTGCTATCTATTTAAATGGACTGTCAGGTCACAGCAGCACTTTGAAAATATTTCCTGACACCTGCAAAATTGGTAAATATTTCCTGTTCTTGTTGTGTCTGCCAAAAATAGTATTTTTCACAAATTGGACAGATAACTTCACAAACATCAGGATTTTCACTTTGACCTGTATAAATATGGTGTTCACAAGGATTTGTCACTGTCCAAGGAAACTGTGGCTGACAAACTGATATGTTCAGGCTTTTTTTCTCTTCCAAAAGTGGCGCCATCTATCTTCTGGGTGGCCAGAAACCACGCACAACTCAACTGCTTGGCTTAATTATTTCAGGATGGGTGAGTTAATGACGAAATAGGTGTTAAAACAGCAAGACATGCAAATGCTGAAGTATTCCTTGCCCTCTCATTGGCAGCAGCCAATGCACACCTGTACAAGTGCTGAGTACCTCAGTCATGGCTGGGTGGGTGTGAGCACCCATGCCTGGGGAGACTGGATTTTCTGCAGGCACCAGAGGAGATCCAGCCACAGTTCTGGCAGCCCCACGTCCCCTGAGCTCCCTTCCTGGTCCCACAAAATGCTCTGTGTAAATAAACAAACTTGTGTTTGGATGAAGAGAAAGACGGAGATTTCCTTAACTTTATTAGTACATGGTGTTCCTAATCCTCCCTGATCCTCTTCCATTCACTCTGCTTCCAAAGTGGCTGCATCTCAGATTCATGCGCTTGCTCCTTTCCTACTTCTGAAAGCTATTAAGAAAAAACTCAATTGAAATTAAGGGCAGCAGTTGATCGATTATGCATGAGCTTATCTTCACTATTCTAAGGAGACGGACTAATTCTTCAAAAAGTTACATAATAGATGCGTTTTTCTGCTCTGCAAACACTGAGCCTAACTAAAGTCGTTTATGATAAATTGAAACAACAGAAATCCTATGAACATTGCTTGAAAATATCTTTCTTCCTCACAGGAGAAACATCTATTTTTGAAGAACAAATAATGGTTTGGAATGCCATTGAAATCCAAACACACTATTAGTATGTTCCTGAAAAAAAAAGGTACAATGCTGGGGCAGAATGCACCAGAGCCCTTGCAGCTGTGTCACACTTTCCTGTTTGTTATTTTTAGTTTTCCATTCCTGCTCTTTATTTTGGGCTTTGCTTTGCTTCCTATGTAGCTTCCCCTTAACTCTGTATCGCTCTGTCTTACATATTTCAGGCATTTGGCTCGCTCTCCTTTTTTTTCCTCCTTTTCTTTTTTTTTTTTTTTTTTCTTCAAAGGAAACCCAAGCAATGCTGTCCAGTTTCAGGAAGTCATGTTTCTCTTGGCAGTGACTGAGTTCTTGGTTTTCTAAAGGCATTAGGAAATTTAAATCGCTAGTTCTCAGCTTTTAACATATTATGGCTTCATAAGCATAAGAAAAGAGCAGCACACAAAGAAAATTCAAGCCTGTTCTGTAGGCAAGTATGAGCTGCACTTTCCACCTGGGAAGCCACCAGTACCCAGTCTCACCTTAACTTCCCAGCCTGGCATTTAATAAAAAAAGGAATATAAATGAGCTCTGGTGAAACTTTGTATCATAAAGAAGTTTTGCATATTTTCCCTCTTCCTTTGTTAATATTTTGAAGTACTTGTAATCTTATAGGGCCAAGTAACTTATCTACCGAACAGAGGATGTTTACACCTGTTAAAAATGTACCACGAATTTTGTGTCATGACTGAATGCTTTGCCAGCAGCCTAGGACCTATCTGCAAAGAATTAGTTAGGAATCTCATCTGATGTTTAAAAACATACGAAGATTTTTGGGGAAAATTTTTGTTTGCCCTGCAATGAATTTCTCTGGAGGGGAATGCACTTCCTTGCCTGCATGCACTCAGAAAAGCAGAAATCAGCAACCATGTGCTCAGTCCAAGAGATTTTGCTTAAAAGCCCAGACTAAATCCTTTAGCACATTAAAACTGATATCATGATTTCTTGGGACTTGGCTCCCAGAAGAGGCTGCGAGCATGAGGCTGGCACTATTGACACTGCCCAACAGAAAGTACAAAACCAATCACAGTTAACAGCAGAGTATCTCTTTCCCTTCCCTAATTCTCTCACTTCTCTACTTTACAAAGTCTCTTCAGACCGCTGAAATTTGGTAGTGGCCATGCCAAGCCATGTCTGGCTTCCCCTGTCCAGTGGGAGTTCTGGCACTGCCATCCACAACACTTTACCACCACAACGGGCTTAAAGCAACCAATAAAGCAGTGTTTGATGAAAACTATGCGCAAATGCCCTGGGCATTAATTAAGTTAATGAGGGTGGTATAAATTATTTTAAAATGTTATCATGCCTTTACAATAATTACCAGGGATACCAGATGACCACCAAAGATTCTCTGTCAATCCCTTCCACAACTGGACAGTGGAGAGAAAATAAAACAAAAGACCCATGAGTAAAGGACATGGAGAGATCACTCACTGAATACTATGATGCGCAAACTAAATTTGATATGGGGAAATTATTAGAATTTACTACCAATAAAAAATGAGAACAGGACAATGAAATATAAAACAAATCTTAAAAAAACATTTTGTCCCCACCTCTCTCTCCTTCCTGGGTGCTGCCTCCTCTCTGCAGTGGTGCAGGGAGATAGGGAATGGAGGATATGCTCAGTTCATCACACATTATTCCTGCCTCTGCTTGGGGAGAGGAGTCCTTTCCCTTCTCCAGTGTGGGGTCCCTCCCATGGGAGACAGCTCTCCATGAACTTCTTCAGCCTGAATCCTTCCCATGCTTTACAGTTCTTCAGGAGCTACTCCAGTGTGGGTCCCTTCTCACGGTGTGCAGTCCTTCAAGCACAAACATCTCCAGCGTGGGTTCCCTGCAGGGTCACAAGTCCTACCAGGAAACCTGCTCCAGCATGGGCTCCTCTCTCATGGGTGGGCAGGTTCTTTCTGGGACCCTGCTCCAACATGGGCCTCTCACAGGGTCACAGCCTTGTCTCAGGCGTCTACCTGCTCCAGCGTGGGTCTCCTCCAGGGGCTGCAGGTGAACCTCTGCATCCCCAGGAGACCTCCATGGGCTGCAGGGGTACAGCAGGGGAACTGCTGTACCATGGTCTGGACCAGGGGCTGCAGGGCAACCTCAGCTCTGGTGCCTGGAACATGTCCTGTCTCTCCTTCTGCACTGACCTTGGCATCTACAGGGTTGTTCCTCTCATATATTTTCACTCCATACTTCTGTTAGTGCAATTACATCTGCAAAATATTTTTTTTCCTTCTAAAATAAGTCAATTTTTCAATATGTTAATGAAGTGTCATTATATTCTCTGATGTGCTTAGTCTTGGCCAGTGGTGGGTCCACTTGGCAGTGGGTGCCCATTGGTTCTGTTGGATGCTGGGGAAGCTTCTGTCAGCTTCTCACAAAAGTCACTCTTCTAGTCCCCTCCCTCCACCAAAACCTGGCCCCACAAAAGCAATGCAGTGACCTGGATTATAGCTGGGTCCAGATCTCTCCCTGTGTTCAAGTCTGTAGATAGCTTTGCTTTGTCTTGAATAAGTAGCTAAGTAGATAATCATAGCGTAGTGGCTTTTTTCTATTGATGTCAAGGATGGACACATAAAAAGTAGAAGAAGGTGAGATCAGCCTCAGTTGATTCAAGTGTGCAAATACTGGGACACCTATGTTTGATGATTTCAAATAGGAATCGTGGTAGCTGAGCTCAACCCTTACACATGATAAGATAAAGTTATCCAGTGCTGCAGTAAGAATGTAACATAAGGAGGGAGAAAAGTCGTATTGGTTCTTCTAGCCCAATATATTCCTCATAGCGACCTTTAGCTCCCTAACAGCCATCAAACTAGACAGTGTTTTTCTCAGGACTTCCTTGGCATCTGGCAGCTTTTTCTAGTGACCAAATCTATAATAACAACAAGACAGTTCTTCTGTACTTCAAACTGTGCCAGCAGCAGAGATACTTGTGCTGTGCCAAATGACTCATCTGTGAACAGAGTTGTTGGGCAGACCCCAGCTTAATCACTTCTTGAACTTGTTGTCCACCTGCACCTTGCAGTTTCTTGTAGTCTGAAATAAGACAAATTTTTTGAAACTCATGGTTTTCTATTATGTAAGGCAATTTTTTAAGAAGCACCATCCAGCCTTAAGTCCTGGGTCCACAGAGTTCATTATCTGACTTGAGACATGAGAGCCTCCCTGTTCACAGTATGTTAAAAAATTCTGTGGAGTTTGCATCTTTTCTTTACATAGAATCATAGAATGGTCTGGGGTGAAAGGAACCTTAAAGATGACCCAGCTTCAACCCCCCTGTCATGGGCAGGGACACTTTACACTAGACCATGCTGCTCAGAGCCCCATCCAACCTGGCCTTGAATACTTCCAGGGATGGGGCATCCACAGCTTCTCAGAGCAACTTGTCCCCAAGCCTAACTGCTGTCACAGTAAAAGTTTCTTCCTAATATCCAATTTAAACCTACTTTGTTTCACTTTAAAGTAGCTCACCTTTGTCCTTTAAAAGCCTGTCTCCATCTTTCCTGTAGGTTTCCTTCAGGAACTGAAAGGCTTTCATGCTCCCTTCATGTACTGGAGGGAGTTGCCACCATTGCCATGTGCCTGGGCAGACATCAGCCAGACCTACCTACCCTGCTCCAACCCCAATTCCCTGGATGCCTTCACAGGGTGGTAGGTATGACACAGCCCTTTCCAATCAGTTAAATTTAAACCATTTTGATTTTAAACATTTTCGTCCTATTCCTTAGGCTCTTAATTTTGAGACAGCAGTCTCAGTAATGGAAGGAGGAGATCAGATTTAAAGGTCTGTTGAAAGGCTGCATTTCAGGGGCAGGTGGTACTGCTGCAACTGCATGTGACATGACAGTGGCTGGAATTAGCAGGAGAGGAGAGGCCGAAGACCTTATTTCTCCAATTAAGCCTGAGCCTATAATCAGCTCACTGGCCATACACTGTCCTCTTTTTCCATACGCTGGATAAGATTTCTTTCTCAGGACACCTGATTTCCTATTTGCCAAAAATAGCTCTCTTTGCTCGGTGATGTAAATTACCTGGGTCCACGTGTAAGTTTCTGCCTGTTCCATGTGCTTTTATGCTGCAAAGGACTGGTCTATAAAAGTACCAGAATGGCTCATTTCTTTATTTATGTTTTTAAGCATTTGAATGTAAAGACCAATTCTTATCTTTGTGACATTTTCCCCCTTGTTATATTTAGACAAGGAGAAGATGAAGAACTACAAAGCAGTGAAGAAAGGTGAGAACCGTAATATGTCATGTTTAGGAACTTGTTTGTTTCACCAGGACATGAAGTACTTCAGTATGACATATGAAATTTGGAGAAAAAAATATATACAATATATAATATATCTAAAATAACATTTTACTTATATATGCAATATCTGCCTTTTTCCTTTTTTCTCTGGGTCAGTAGAGCCCAAAAACTTTTGAGCCAATCCTGCTTCCAGTGAAGGAAATAGTAAAGAATTCTGTGACAGGAAAATAAATAATAGCATGCCTGCAGAGTATGAAAGTGTGCAGGAAAGTATGAAACTTCATATGCTGTTTAGCAGCAGAGCAGGAGTCACTGCAAGAAAAAGAAACATTAAACCAGGGTTAAGCATTCAATGGACAGAAATGCCATTGCATTCATCTTTATTTATTTGTGTTTATTAGTTGGATGTTCCTTACTTTCCTGCATGCATGTGAAAGCCCTTACTGAAGTTTCCCAATTTTTCAACCTTCTCTGCCCTCTGGAATGCTTTGGATTTGCAGCCAGGTCTTTGTTGTGAGTAAGGAGTAGGGTCTGTCTATTATCTTGCGCAGGGAAAAGAGTTGGCATTCTTTTTAATGAACTAAAATATGTGTTCTCTATTTAAAAAACACAATATATCCTTACTCCCTGTAAACAATCTGACCTTCAGGTGGAATGCAGCCAGAGGGGCTATAAATAGCACCCTTAGTAAGAGAGGAGACAGAAGCATTGAGATTTCAGCTGGCAGAGCTCACACAGAGAAATAGCAGATGAGCCACCTCTTGATTTTGTTCTCTGAAAAGCCCAGATGCCATGTCTGTAGGAACTTGGCTGAATCTGTGTTAGGCAGGTAAGGATATTTTTCTCCAGCAAACAACAACATGTATTACAAAAAAATTTTTGTCCCTATGCGTTGCTTCCTCCACCATTTTACGAGTATCCTGCCGTCCTTAGTGTGTTCCCATGGCCACACTCACAGACAGAGAGGCTCTACAGGCACTGAAGGCAGCAAGTAGAGGGAAGAGGAGGCCAAGATTCCCACCCAGGACCCCACTGGTACTCTGTGCCAAGGCCAGGGCTCTCGCCAGCTGTTGTGGGTACCAGTCCAGTGACCTACCTATTGCATCATCTTCTTTCATAAAGAGCTTTCTAAACACTTGCAAGGCACACCTTCAAGTATCTTGTGGTTCAATATGAAGAGGAACGTCAATTAGCTTTATTTCTCTTTGCTATAATTTGGTATGGAAAAACTTGATTATGGTGCAAGGTGTGTACTTTTTCTGCATCCTAAAGCCTAACAATTTTAATGAAGAAGCTCCATTAAAGAGCTCCATTAAAGAGCATTGAAGAGGCTGCTACAATTAATTTACTCATCAGAAGTCTGCAAGTTTGTTCAACAGTCATGAATATTTTCTCTGTCTCTGGACAGGTGTTTGCATCCAGCAGGCTTGTGCTTCTTTATAACCATTTCTCCAGAGAGACTCGTGTGAAAACATTTTTATTCACACAGGTATTTTGGGAACAAGCATTTTTTCACACAAGTATGTTTGTATATAAGACAGACGGTGCATATAAATTATACTGACTGCCACCTGCAATTAAATTTTATAAATTTCTTAAGGAATATAAATTAAATCACAGGAAGATCCTCTCCATAGCCTCTGCCCACATATCTCTCTGAACCTGCTGGGACTGTAGAAGCACTGAAGTCCAGAAGGACAGATAACTCAAATATCAGTTCCTGTTATAGTTCTCAGACATGCTGCAAAAACACTGTATGTCCTAGGTTTTATTTCCCAAACTCATTTCAGTGGCATGTAAATGTGGAAGTCCTGCTTCCCTCCTCCAAACCAGACCCTCTTCTCTTACAATGGAAACAACATCCTTCTCATCAGAATGAAACTGAATAGACAGACCATCAAAGCTGTGTAAAAGCACCAGCTGCCCGGACACATACCAGGACAGCAAAACTATTTACCTCAGGAGCCTTTCAGAGGATTCAGGTCAATTCCATTGTACGTGGAGCTGACTAACGTAACTTTGAGACCTCATTGTCCCTTTCCCTCTCTGCTTCCCTCCTTTTGTTTCATGCCATTGTTTCTAGGTGGACATTAAATTCTCTGGGACAAAGATCATGTCTTCCTGTGGACTTACACAGAGTAGAGTACAAAGAAGTCCCAGTACTGTGTGGGATTGTGCAGCCCCACACTTGGTTGGTTTGAGAAAACCACACACATCCAGAGCCAGGCAGCTATGTATGCACACGTGCAAACACCTCGACTTCAGATGCTGGCTATGGTTAACAGTGGTACAGTGTTTACAGTGATGTATCACACCTGTAACTCACAACATAATTTCAATATCTCTGTTATTTCCTCTATGACTCTAAGGCTTAAGTTACATAGAAGGAGGATCAAACAAGCGGTACAACTTTGTATGTGGAAAACTGGGGGGTCACCCAGAGAAGCTGTGGATGCTGCACTCCTGGAAGTGTCCAAGTCCAGGCTGTATGGGGTTTGAAAGACATGACCCTTAGATTACCTTCAAACAAAACCATTCTGTGATTCTATAACACTCCTGTCTCTATTAAAGTAGCTCTTTGAGCTCCTATTTAGCATTCTCTTGTTGAATCTTGCTAGGCTAAAGCATATTCAGCCTCACTACTACACTAATTGGTTTCTTCCTGATTGCAATTTAAAAAAAAATTCTTATTATAAAAAGTTCTTCTATGTATTTTTATCATCGCAGATATTTTACCACGTGGCAGTTAAAAGTTGTTTCTCAAATAAAGAATGTTTCATTCTCTTCCAACTCTGTAAGACAAAACGACTTTTCATTTTAAAACCTGTTATCTATTCCCTTTCCCACACAACAGGTTTAAATAGTTTTCTTTAATTATACTTATAATGTTTACTTTATACTATTTCTGTCCAGTTCTTCTTGGAAGGGTAAGTTTCTTTCCATGATCTGAAACATGTAAGAAAGAGAACAGAAAAAATAGAAGAAATATTGAGCCAATATTGAGAGCTGTGAAGCTTTTAGCACTGTAGAGAAATGACTATGTCCTATACTTGTGATTTAAAAAATTAGCCATATTTATTCCTTTCATAATGATAACATCCTTATCTCTAAAGCACATTTCCCTTTCCTGTATAAAAATGAAGAAAGTAAGACTCAATATACATATGTAAAATAGCCAAGGATACCCACCAGACGGGGAGAAGGGGAAACAGGCTTAGGTGTCCTGCTAATCCTTGTGGTATTGAAAATAATTTGTCACTCTGCCATCTAGCTTATGTCTTAAGATTCTCCCCACGAGGATGAATATACTGTTTCTGAAGTGCCTCCCCAATGAGTGCTTAAAGAAGGGCAAGTGTGATTTCATACATAGGGTGTAAAGCATGCAAGAATGAATCCCTTGACCATAGTGTCAAATTTCCAAGCAGCAGCTTAAAACATCTTCAGAATTTTTCCTTGCCTTCATGCCTTCATGAAAAGTAAATATTTTTCTTTCTGATATGTACGCTTAGCACTTGCAAATGTTTTCATCAGCCTCAGGGTGCTGTCTTCTTGCTTGAAAGAAATGATTCAGTCAAAAGTTATATTTGAGAAATAGTCTATTACTAATAAAGTATGTTTCTAAAAGAGCCAGAAATCTTTTTTAAACTCAGACACTCATTACCAGAGGTATGGGAAATCTCTCTTTACGCTTGAGAATTTTATCTATTACTTTTTAAATCAAAATGAGGCATCATTTTCAGAAAATAACTTTCTTTATGCCAAGTTGGAATTTTAAATTCCAAACACTGTAGAGTACTTCTGAGTTTGGGAGAAGGGTCCTTGCCATTGAATTCACTCAATGACACTGAAGACACTCAATCTTCTAGAGAGAAATAAAAGCAAGAAAACATAAATCAAAAGGAAAGAGAAAACCATAAACCTACACCCAGCAATGCTTACTGCAAAGCTGTGGCTTGTCTTGCCTAGCAGATTCTGCCCTACTCCGATCCTGTCTGTCTCATTACTTCTCTCCACCTTGGTTTCCTTGTCTTCTTTCATTCCCCAGGGTGTGACTTCTCTTCTAGTGCTTTGGTCCTCCCCCCGGCTGTGTCTCCCTCGTCTCAGGCACACTCCTTGCTGAGTGCTGCATACTTCCTACGCCTTTTCAGGCATCTCATTCAGAGCCCTCCTCAAGGTGCTCCGGGTAGAGCCATATGGGCAGTGTGGAGGTTACCCTTGAGACCTGCAATACAAACCTGCAGTCGTGGTCCTTCCTCAGCTGGAGATGCTGCCCCTGAGGGCCAACATGAGCATGACCAGTAATACTGGTACAGGCTAGGCATGTACAGACTAGGGGATTGCGGATCCATAGAAGCAGATTGGCAGCTGCCTGGCAAGTCCTTCTGAAGTCTGCTGCTCTTGCAATCTGAATCCATTTTTTAGACAAAGGGGGACAAGCGGGGCTCACCCATCATCTTGGCAGCTGTGCAGCACCAGCAGGGCATGGTGCACCCACACTGTTGGGCTGTCTGCACGCAAAAGACTTTCTGTTCTAGCAATACTGCCAACATTTCTTCACCTGAGCAACAGAGTACATTTGTTGGCGCTGCCTAACCCAGTTCAGAGTGGAAGAAACTCAACTGACAGGAGACTCTTTTATGGGAATAAATTCATAGCCACTAAGGCTTTTCTTGGCAATTTTCTTCAGACTCATAGCCAACACTACCATGATGCACCAACCTGCTGATGGAGTGGCTATTTGCTCAAATGATAATTTCAAAGAACCCTGATTTCAAGTAAAAGAGCCATGTGTTCTGTTCACTTCTTGTTAAGAAAGAAATAATTTCTCTACCTCTGTAAACTTTACTGGGATTGTGCTTGTAGTCAAACACCTGAAAATTTTACCATTGGCTGAAAAAGTGTTGCTTAGCTCTTGCTGATCTAAATCTCTTAATTAAATATGATTTTACTGGATGGAATCTGAGGAGTTAAAAGTGCAGTGCAATAAACCAATTGGAATAAAATAAAGAATCAACAAATAATGTAACCTGGACATTTTTAAGAATTACTGTGCTAAGTTTTTTTCCTTAAAGCAGTAGCAAAGTGCTTTGGGAACATTGCAGGTTTGGATATTGATGAATATTTGTTTTAAATTGTAGCTTGGTAAAAAAGCTTGTAAAATCCAGATAAAAAATAATGAAAAATGTACATCTTAGTATCACGCCATATATATATGTATATATAGTCCACTATAACTGCAAGTAAGCACTTTGTACTTTAAAATTAAGTTCTCTAAGTAAAATCATTGCTTATTACGCATCAAATCTTATGAGTAAAATTGATGAGTAAAATTGTTATGATAATATATTATGTTGTTGGTATTTTTTTAAACTAAGAACTGTCAAGAGACATCTATATTATTCTTCATTTGATCCAGAATGTTGTTGGTAACATTAATGAGTGATTTTTGGTTATCATAACAATGGATAACTATTTAATTCTGGGGAGAAAAAAAGATAACAGATAAAGGCTTTTCTGTTTCTCTTTTCATTTGTTTGTTTTGTGCAGAGAGGAAGAGTTTAATATGTTTTATTCTGAGCCAAAAATTGTTGTAAAATGATATTGGCACAAGTATCTGAAAAATGCCAGAGAAAAACATAGCTTAGGAAAAGAAAGAATAAATATTTTTCAAGAGGAAAGATAATGGGGTTTTATGTCTTAAAAATGCACTCTGTGTGGTAGACCTCACTGGCTGTGAGCTCAGTTCTCACATGAGATCAATTTTTTGACTGGTGTATTTAAATGTAGGAACATAAGTAATACTGTAAACTCTATTCCATCATGCAGCTTTTAAAACACTTGGAAATTTCCCTACATGACACACAACTGAGATTCATGGGATTCTGTAGCTATCTCTGGGATAAATGGAGAGGCTGTCTGCACACAATTACTCCCGTTTCTTGTCAGTCTCCTGATTGCTGTGACTCAGCTCTCATTAGCCAAGTACGTCATCAGAGGACATCATCACAGCTGAAAGGACTTCAGGACTTAGACTCTACTACCACTGTGTTACATTTTCTTAGCTAAAACATGAATCAAAACTGTTTGGAAATGCCATTTGACCACTCAGGACAAACAGATCTCCTGGAGATATTTCTGGGGACTTGTGATTCCGTCACTGGAATTCTCCTTCCTCCTTTATATATTGGGTTTGAGCAATGTCTCAGTGAGACCAGGCTGCCTCCAAGGTGATGTTAGACAAAATCTTATACTGCCTTGGCCAGCAAGATGACAGTTCAAGCATTTACACTTGTCCCAGACTAAATTTATCTTCAAATTAATCAGATTTTCATGATAAAGCATGCTGCTCTCTGTTTGCAAACAAAACAGCAGGTAGGAGATGCACACAATTCATCCATGGGCATTTGCATAACTAAAATCCCACCTGTGTAATTGATCTCTCAAGCAAAAAATACACGTTTTAATTGCAAAACTGGTATGTTGTTTAGGAATCTAGGACAGTGTACAGTCCTCTCTAAAGCTGACCTGCGTTTGCATCCTGCCTCTTCAAAGGCAGAATGCATCTGCCATTCCTTGTAACAGTGGCTAAGCCCTCAGAGTGTTCATTGCACAGCTCGGTGACAATCTGTGTCCCCAGTGTGTGCCTCTGTGAGCTTGAGTTCACTGGTAAATCACACGCAGACAATGAACAGTGCTAACCCCCCCAAAAAGATAAAAAGTTCTCAAGGTGAGAAGGGGACGCATACGCAGTACAAGGACTCTGAGCAGGGCTTACCTCATCAAAAGGAGATACACTGCAAACACCACCAGTCTGGACTAAGAGAGCTTAATGGTGTGGCCAGTTAGTGTGTGCTAGTGCCTAGGTGACACAGGGCTCTGTTGTCAGCCACAAAGCTGTGGTTGACCTCCTGTAGCCTTACCTGGAGGGGCAGGTTGCACTCCAGCCCTCCACTGTCCCCTCTAACTACCACTTACACAATTCTTATGTAAAGTGCTCATACAGTTGTAAAGTCATTTGCTTTCCTTCTAAACCTCTACAATAGTAAACCCAAGTCATTCACAACAATTGTACGCACTCATCTGACCCACTCTTGATGTTCTTTAGAGGGTGAGAGGAATTGTCTTGAATAACTTATTATTCTCTGTAAATTATGTAGGGAATCTAGGGAGAACAGATCACAGAATCACAGAATACAGAATCACAGAATATTCTGGGTTGGAAAGAACTCACAGAAAAAGAGTAGTTTTCTGCACTGCACTTGTGTGAGATAAGTGAGGTGAACGCTACCTCAGTCTTTCAGCTGAGATAAATAGCACAGCATTCTTCTGGACCCTGTGTTAAATAGTACTTATAACTATGTATATATTAGATATAGTGAACCATAACATAGTACCAAGGATGTACATTATCTGGGAGTTGGTGAGTGGAAGTTGGAATAGAATGGAATGGAATGGATTGTTTCCGTTGGAAGAGATCTACAAAAACCATCTCACACAAACCTACAATGCAGTGGCAGGGAAATCAAGGACCTTTTTATTGTTATTAGACCAGTATGAAGTAAAAATAAGAAAATAGAGTTGTCATGAGGGAGGTAGAGGAATATGTAAAATCATTGTTGATTGAATAAATAAGTGCATATTCTGCTTGAAAATAAAATTTTCCAATAAGACATTGAACTATGGAAACATAAGAAACTTACAAGATTTTGATAAAGTTTAGTTTTCTAGAACTTGGATATTTCTGGAAGCAGGGCAGGGTTTGTGAATAAGCTTTTCTACCTAACATTGACCTTTGAATATTTAGTTTTGAATGTTATCTTGCACATTTGTCCTCCTAATTGTGACAAATACGAAAGCAATCTGTTAGTCAAACATAAAACAAATCAAAGTGGCCAAAGCATCCATGTAGAAGAAAAGGCATTCTGATTTAGGGTCATAATTCTGTAATGATCATGACTGATATCTCTATTTTCAAAAGGCACTTAACAACAACAGAAATAACTTTTTCCTGTGGAATGAAAGAATAATAATAGAAATATCTTGAGAGAGATGTTAAACATATGAAGATCACTTACTGAGGTTTAATAGAGATATAACAAAATACAAGCATCTCACCATCTGGAAATGGCTCTTGAGGTAATTATCAGAAAGCAAGAACTACAGAGAAACAATAGCAACAAAATATTCAATGACTCAGAAAAATGACAGATCCTTTTTCTTCCTCTCTCCTGAGGAGTGATCCCAAACACCAAACCAGTAGGAGTAAAGAATCTGAAATATTTTGGATAAAATGTAATTCTGACTACTTTCCATCCTGTATGGTACTTAAATAGAAGAACCAGATTTGTATCTTGAACCCTTACCGAGGAAGGAAGAACTGTGTTAAAACTGTGCATTCAGAGTGTCGCTGTGGATATGAGTAGGGAATTAGGCATTTCCTAAATATCCAAAATATTTTATCTGAGTTCATCTCCACCAGGTCAGCTGGGTCTGGCAGTAGGTTGAAGAATACATCAGCTGTATGAGTAAAGTATTAAGCCATGGTTTAATTCAGGCCACACAATCGCTGAGGCGCAACCGAGGGCACAGTTTGCACAACTTGGAGTTGACACCCCAACAGGCGATGCTAAAAAAGCAATGTGTTGAAAAAAACTGAAGGGACTTTGGGACTTTATGGATTCTAGAGGACTATGAGCTGGGAGAGAACCCAAGGTCCTGAAGGGTGATATCAGAGAGAGGGAGGTGAACTTGCTGCTGCGCTAGGGACTTCATCTGTTGGTCCCAAGCTTCTCTTGGAATGGAAAAAACTTGACTTGGGGGGATGGCACACTTTTACGATTTGACATGTACTTGCACTTAATGAAAAACATCAGGTAGAAAACTTTGTTATAGCCTGCTTAATAAATAATTTGTGGGTTTTGTAATTTTTTTCACCCCAAAGAGAAAGGTATTTTGTCTAGTTTGTGAATTCTTCAACTGATAGCTTTGGGAGGAAGTGCATCTGATGATGAATAAAACGAAGCCATTTTATGATCCTATGACGTTTAATAATATTATATGACATACAGCTTTTGTGAGCTTATTCTCAGTCCTTAATGGAACCAGAATTTGCGTTCAAGGAACCAGAATTTGTTTTCAAGGTGTGGAAGTCCAGAGGATAAAATGTCACAACTAGAACAACTAATAACCTGAGATTTCTTAGGATTTCCTCATCCAAAAAGCAGCCAGATCTCATTTGGCTGAGCCTACAGATGAGGACAAATTCACAGAAATCAAGTGGGAGCAGGATTGAAAAACTTTTTACAGAGTCATTTAGATTACATAGCCTGCTTGGACAGAAGAAATTGAGCATTTTAAGAAATCATATAACATCTACATGTTATCCAGAAGTTAAACACTTCAGAAGGAGAAGGTGGTTAAAAATCTTGGTATGAAGTTATATGACATGGAGAGAGACTGTTTACCAGAGCATGCAGTGACAGAATACGGGGGAATGGATTCAAACTGAAGGAAGGTTTTGATTAGATATTAGGAAGAAATTCTTTACTGTGAGGGTGGAGAGGCAGTGGCACAGGTTGCCCAGAGAAGTTGTGGATGTCCCATCCCTGTAATTGTTCAGGGCCAGGCTGGATGAAGCTCTGAGTAACCTGGGATACTGGAAAGTGTCCCTTTTGAACTGGATGACCTCTAAGGTTCCTCCCAAATGAAGCCATTTTGTGATCCTATGACATTTATTAATATTATATCACATACAGCTTTTGTGAGATTATTCCTAGTCCTTAATAATAGCAGCAGAAATTAAGGAAAACAACAGTGTCACACACTCAGTGCAGCACTGAAGTACTAAGTACCAAATACAATAAATCTTCAGCCGCAAATAGGTTGTGGACATGTAGGTTCGACTCTGAGATTTTTCTCTAAATCTTACAGCACAGGCACTAAGCAAGATGCTCTTTAACAATGATGAAACAAAAGTATTAAACTCTGAGAATTTGGTAATGAATCTACTAGATTACTTGAGAGTTATGTTAATGGTACTTTACTTTAGCCAACAAATCTATCTCTTGGTGGCCTTCCTGGTGTGGGCTCTCTAGGACACAATGTCATTTTGCCTATAACAACAATATTTGTACAATGCTTTGGAAGAAAAAATATCTAGACCTCCCAAAGTTTGGTTTGTTACTAACTTTCTTCGTCATTCTACTGCAATTCCTTATTGCTAAATCAAGATATTTTGCAAAGCTTTTTGGCTAGGAGTGTACCACATATCCATAGAGACAGACATGAAAGTAGGATAGCCAAAACCATTGAAAAACATTTAGAAGCTACATCTTAGATATGTTAGATATCCTGATAATCATACTGGTGACATTTGACACACTGGTAAGTACAATTTATATAATAATATTATTTTCCAGAAAGAATATAAGCTTCATATATTCTTAAAGAAAAAAACTTGGCAAACTATCTTAAAGAAAACATTTTAGGCCATGTTTGATAGTATTTGCTGAAAGGACTCTGGATTTTTGAATTACCTCTGTATCTCTCATGTGTTCTGTATTTTCTCTGAAATGAAAACAGCCCAATTATGTAAATCTACACACACAGATGCAAACTATTCAAGGTTGTCTTCATAAACTTTTGAACCCTTTTGGCATCTAAAAAGGAACACAATCACAAAAGAATTTAAAAGAATTATTAGAATCATTTATCAGAATAGGGGAGCAAGTACTAGCAAACAATAAGCTGTCATTAGTGTTTTCCAAAGATGCAAACCTAGTTCACAATTCCACATTGCAAGTATTTCTGAGACTTCCAATACGATACCCAAGGACTGTGATTAATGTCATGTGCCTGTTTATTTTTCCCCTGAGAACCTGAAAGAGTAAAAAAAAGATCACAACTAAACAAAAGCATATCAATAACAGGAAACTGTTGGTGAGAAATACCCCGATCTTCCTGTAAATTCACGTCACCACATTCCCCAGGGACAAAGGTGCGTGAACAGCATGGTAAATAATTATGATTTAATATGAGGCCTTGCTATGCTGTTTACAGTTTAACAACAAAAAGGAATTGTTTCTCAAGGCGCAAAATAAGCAAATAATAGAAACACATATCAATATAATCAGGAAATGATGATGTTATGTCTGGGTCAGCTGCTGAAAACAGATTGCAATCTATCAAAGTATCAACCTGATATCCCTGTGCAGCCCAGAGAAACATCAGTGATGGGAGAGAGCATTTCCCTGGTTTACATGCCAATTATCTAATTTTGATTGTTTTATGAAAGTGCTGGGGTCTTGCAGAAGATTCTCTATGGCTATTTTTGCTTTCTGATGTTTAGGGATTTTGACACTTGTATTTGCAGAGGAATTCCTTTCATTTTGCATAATAAAAACTGAAAATAAAACAGGAGAAGGATAGAATGGAAGGAACAGTAATAGCTGGTCTCTTTTGAGAACATTATTTTGTTGAATCTAGCCAGCAATAATGAGAAAAAAATAACACCGGAGAAGCAAACACCACTTTCAGCAGACACCACTGAAGATTCTTAGGTCCTTATTAAAAATATATTTTAATGAGAAATAAAAAACCCCATAGGATCTCAGAGTTCAGTAATTTTTTTTTTCCCTCAGAAATATTTTTAGGGCTGCCAAGACAAAATCAGCTGTGTAGAGGTCAAATAGAACAATTTATCTTTGATCAGAGGACCAGTATTGACAGTAGAGGCCTCAAGCATTTAAGCATGCATTCAACCCTTAGATACAGAAAAAAAAATTAATTTCAGACCCTGCTGGTCAGATTTTAAAGTTAAGCAGGGTCAGGTAAGGTCAAAGCTTGAACTGGAAAACATCAAGAATTTTCTTAGTGTTGCCTGAAATAGCATTGATGACTGGAGAGACCTTCCTCTATCACTCAGGGATGAAATAAAGCATCAAGACTTGAAGTCTGTCAGGTACCAGCTTCTAGGATTGCAAACATTCCTTAAAGCTTCCAAGAACAATTAATATTTGAAAAACTCTGGGGGTTTTTTTGCCTTTATCCAGACTATTTTCCCTAAAAGTATGCTGGACCTTAGGATCTATGTAAATGTCAGCTCCTGCTGAAGGAATCACTGTGTGCACGCCTGCCATGAATAAGAAGCCTAGGAAGTAAGCAGCAGGCTTTGCACAGCTGCATTAATTCTCCTGGAATTAAAGCACATGTTTTATTATAGCCACTGCAGAATGAAGCCACAGACAATTTTGTTTGGCTGTGCCTGCCTGCCTTATCCAAACAGATGATTTCTACCCTGTTGTCAGAATAATGTCAGTCATCTTAACAAATGCTTGCACTTTTATCTGTACTCTGCATCACATTCCTTGAAGAGATGGCTACCAGAAACAAATAGGTTTTCTGAGAGTAAATAAGGGAACAATGGACAATAGGAGCTGTTTTATACTGCTGGGTGTAAACAAGAACAACCTAGTTCACATGAAATGAAAAACACTGTTTATCAATATGTATGTCCATGGCTGGCAGGTGGCAGGTGATATTTGGGATCTGAAAATGCATTAGAGCAGGCCACAGACACTGAGTTTATTTAAAAAAGGCACTTCTGGGGTTGGATGGAGAGAACAGTACAGATCAGGTTAGTTTTGTAAACCAGAGTAAGAAAAAGACCATTTATGTATTTCTAGAAAACTCAAGACATGTAATTCTAAAGATTCCAAATAGACTATTTCAAATGATCTTTTGAAATGGCACTTCAGGACAATCAATTGTCATTACTGTTTTCCAAATACCAGATTAGGAAAAGGACATCACTTTAAAAGACATTAAGCAAGTTGTCAGATAGGGTGTCTCTTTTCCCTATAAGTCAGACAAGATGATTAGAAAGTATATAAGGAACAAGAGAAAACATCTCTGTCCTCTCCAAGCTTTTATCTCTTCTCTCCCCAGCTGCCTTCCTGTATACTCTCAGATCCCAGTCTCTGGTTCTGTTGGAAGACATGGATGGATAAGAAGAGAAAGAGAGGAAGGGAAACATTTGCCAGAGTTGGATGGGAAGAGGAGGTGGTGTTGGCAATGGAGCTGCTATTTTTAGCTGACAACTTCTTAAAGATACTCTTTCAATTGATACAAGGATTAAAAATCAAAGTTAAAAGATGTGTTTAAGATAAAGCTCAGCTAAAGGCAAGTAAAAAAGTTGTAAGGCTTCTTCTTTCCCTTACTATCCCTTGACAATGAAGAAATCAGTTTTGTAGGGATAAAATGGGCAAACTCATTTCCACTTGCCTATATGCAAGCAAACTCTGTTGCACTGTGCTTGCTTTTCAGCACTGCTGAAAATGAAATAAACATTATATTAATGGATCAAATAAAATACTTAATTTCACCACACTTTCTTTCCCAAATTATATCCAAAATATTCCACATGAGTTTGCTCCCTAATTGAAAGATAAAATCATTCTCACTATCCTACAAGAATATAACTAAGACTCAGACACTTCAGAGTTAACTGCTTATTTGACTATCCTTGGTGCGTCCAGAAAAATGATAATAAACAATGATGCCATAACTTTAATCCAAACATTATTCTCCATTGTTGCAAGAACAATGTGACTGCCTTGCATGCTTCCTAAGAATGTCTTAAAACATGTAGTGAGTTTTACCTATGTACCAAAACAGGTCTGATAATTAGACAGAGGCTGCATATATTTTCCCATTTACATTTGAAGAAGACAAGGTAAGAACAGGGGATGAGTCATCAGAAACATCAAGAATGAATCACATTCACACTGGAAAATTAATCTAAGATTTTGATCTCTTGACAAGAAGAGTGTGTAATATTTCCAAATGTAATAAAATATTTGCAGACAAATAAACTTAATTTACTGTCTCCCTATATCAGCAAGTGAAGTTTGTAAAAGCCACTTACAAAATATTGTATCTGAATTTCTGTATATTTTTCATATTACTTTTGCTGTTGATTGTAACATTAATAAGACAAAGTGAGGAAATAGAAAGAGAAAAATAATTAAACTCCAGCATGCTATGTTACTCAGCTCACTGGAATATACCTTTCTCACCATGGTTACAAACAGCAACATGAACTCAAATGCTCAGATGGTATAAATCATCATTGCTACCATCACTGAAGCAGAACTGAGGCAATTTCTATCTCAGCTGGACTTGGGATCCAGTTAGTCTGTTGTAAGTTTTCACAAGTTCTCTGTGGAAAAGCAAATTACTGTAATGCTCAAATTCCAGTGATTAACTAATGGACATCCATCTCTAAGTCTCAGCGGTCTCCAACGCATCTCCTTTCATAATTCAGAAGTTTTCTCTGCCCGATACTGCAGCGGTGCCTGCCACATTGGTGCTAGCATGTGCCTATCCTTGCTAGCCAGCACAGGCAAGATTACAGAGCTACTCTGTGATTTCACAAATGGAAATAACTGGTGACTTTGCGGTTTCTTTGGCAACACTGACATTTAATTTCAAGTCTTTCCACTGAAAATGAACATAATGAAGGAAGTGTTAAACATTTAATTTGATCATTCCAAACAGAACCAACTGGGGAATATTAAGTTTCGAGACAGGGACAAGATGGTAAGATGATTGGTTAAAATGTATACAAATCCTAACTCCATCTCCTAGACAGACGAACAAGACGTTAACTTTTTAAAAACAACTGGCCATGAAGCAGTTTGTTTTGGAACTGGAAGGAGGTGCTGAATGCTCACCTCAGGTAAGAAGACTGGAAGCACAAAGGAAATTCTTTCTGCTGGAGGATAGAGGGCTTAGCCATGCACACTCTGCATTGTGATTCTGTCAATGGAGAAGAATAACAGAAGAAGTAAATTTCTCCCTTTGTTATTACTTCCCTCTTGATTACTGCTACACAGATGGGGGAATATTCTATAAAGAAGATTAAATATAAGGGAAAGTAGTGTTCTCAATGGGTCTATTTCTGAAGTTACGCTGCATTCAAAGAAGGCTGAGCAGCTGCGAAATATAGGTCCTAGGCTACGCATAACAGAAAAATTCCCGTTTGACTGTCAGACAGAGGACTAAAGCTACCTCCTCAAGCAAACCCAAATGTTAAGGACATTTTTACAATAGATGGATTTTGATTGTCAGAGCAATAGGTATTTGTGTAGCATTGTGTTTAAGGGGAAAAGACTGCAACACAACATGACTCAAATGTCAGCTGTCAAATGACTAATCCTGTTTTTTCTGTATGAAAAATGGTATTCACACAAAGGAAGGCAATGGACTGCTTTCTTTCAAAACTCCAAATTCTTTAATACAAATACAAATTCTTTAATACTACAACAACAACAACAAAATCTATCTTGAGCTATTAAGCATTACACTTTCTGAAAATCAGTGGTACAGACCTGAAAACAAAGTTAGGAGTGGGATGGAAAAAATGACAGATACACATAAAATATAAAATACACAGTTATGTGGGTCTGATGCTGCTTTCATTGTCAGCAGTGTTTTCAAACACTGGAGTTCAACTGGATTCTGTGGTGTCACATCACTAGGGCTGAGGATGGAGCAGGAGTCCTTGCAGGCAGTCTTCTCTTCAGAAAACAGCTAGGTAAGTACTTAGTCCTGAGATCTCATTGCAAGAATTGAATTAGATTGACTCTGTCACTCTTAATGAGAAAATCGGGATAATACTGGGAAAATAAAGCTTTCGTAATTTTAGAGTGTTTTGGTCAATGTCTGCCACAAAGGGTTCTCAATAATCACACTAGATCAACAGTGGCAGAAGATGCAAAATGGCATAGATCAGTGTGCTGTGAATACAGAGTGCAGTGGAGATACATATCTGTTTTTCTAATATGTCGGGTAAAAAGAGAAAGGAAGCCAAAATAAACCAGACATGCTGTGTTTAAAAGCTAAAGTGTTTGCAGAAGAAGCATGGCCAGAGTACGTAACAGTAAAAGTATTGTTCTGTGCAAAGAATACAAATGGACAGCCTCAGAAAATCACCCTTCATTGTGAGCACAAAAAAAAGGAGAGAGAATCTCTCTTTTGAGGGAGAACAAGAATTGGCAATTTGCAATTGGCAGCTTGGGCTTCTGCCTGTGAAGTAATTTTAAGGTCTCTGGATTATCCTAGCTTTAGGGGAAACACTGACAGACTGTAAAAATAAATGGCCAATGAAACCTCTTCTGTAACTCATTACGACACTCTTCTTTCTAGTGTCTTTCTAGTATCTTTCTAGTATCTTTCTAGTATCTCTATCCCAGTCACACACCTACAACCTGCAGAGCAGACAACAAGGGAGACACTTTTTCCCTCCTCTTTCCACATTTTTTCCTTTTCTGCCAACATTCCTTTCTCTGTCTTCTTTATCCCCCTTCCACAATCTTTTCTAGGTCTCCCAGATAGAAGTTGGACTGACCACCAGAATCCAGGCTACCTCTGTTTTGAAGCAACTCATCTCAGTGAAGAATTTCTACTTTGAAACTCCCTGCAGAGTGGGCATATCTTTAAAGAAGCCTGGATATAATTTGGAAAGTTATACTGCCACTCCATATATCTGGCCCTATTTTTGCTCTCAAAGCCAACTCAGAAATGTTTATACGATGCCATGGTTCAGTAAGTTGCCATGGTCTCCCAGCCCAGCTACTGCTTTCAAACACCATATCACCAGACCCACTCTTCAACAAGAGACAGGTTTTGCTAGCGCTGGTAGTACCCCAGGGGCAGTGGGAAAGCAAGGATGTAGCCTGCCTTGATGAGATCTGCCATTTTTAAACTGTTGAAGGGAAAAATAATTCCCATTCTAGCCTGAAGCATCTGCTGAAGAACAACATCACTACACAGATCTCAGATGACCAGCAAAGCTTCTCTGGAAGGAGAAACGAACTCTCACAACATTTCATTTTAAAATTTTGCACTGAAAGCAGTGCAGATGAATCCTGCTGACACCTGTGGCTCCCCAGGGCCTAAATGCATATTTCTTCTTCTACAAGCAGACCTAGGTGAACACAAGTCATCAACATCTTTAGATGATTATTGCCATCCGTATCTTTTGTATTGAGCTTTCCTACCTAAATAACACCAAGAAAACAAACTTTCATCAGTGATCAGTCTAAAAGAGGTATACAGGATTAGCACAAGGTCTGACAGCTGGACAAAAAGCACAGGGTCACTGGATTACCAATATTGGAGGCCCTGTCTGAGGGGTGTCTGGGTACATGTGCAATAATTGTGGGACTATTTTCAGGACCAATGGGTGAGCAAATGGTCAGTTTTATGGATGACTTATACACCAGATAGGGAAGACAGTAGAAGTCTACAAGCATATGACCTGGAGTAGTGAAAACACTTGATGAAATGGAGTAGGCACCATGGACACCATTTACAGCAGGGGAGGCCTGTGGCTGGTTTCAGAGTGCATCTTTCTCTCTCCCAGTTGCCACAGGGCCACACAAACCCCTGAAACATTCTTTGGTAGTAACAGTGCAGAGTGAACTGGCTCCAGTTCAGTTGGTCTGGACAATGGAGTGGGATACAGGACTGCTTCCAAAATGTAATCTCAGAGTTGAAATACCACACACCAGAATAAAGCGTTCACACCAGATTTGTTATGGCAGTGAGAGATCAGCCAGACAGGATGAGTCAAACATACCCAAAGTGTCAAGACATTGCTTTACAAATCCGCACTGTCTTTCTTAAAGAAATTAATGGATTAAAAATGAAAGCAATCTTTCTCTTCTTCATATAAGAAACTGTTGTGGCTGGGAGACACCAGGAAACCTGACTGCATGACAAGTTAGCCAGAGAGCAACAAAAACTGAAGATATGTAGAACTTTTTCCTGCTGTCTGTAAAAATTACAGCCATTAAGAATCCACTTCTACTGGTGACCAAGTCATCTCGAGACCTCCCATGACTCCATGTTTCTATGAGTACTAAATTAAAAATTTTTTATTAAATTCCAGCTCTGTGAAGCTCAATGCAAATATTTTTGACAGGGCTAGCAGGTCTTTAGGTCAGTAATACTATTTGTCTTTCTGTTCAAGGCCATACATCACTGAATTTTTGTTATCTGCTTCATCAAGTACAGTAGCTTTGATGATCTTTCCAACTTCTCTTCACTCAAAAACTCTCCCGTACTTTCTCACATGCATCAGATATGATGCGATGCTCCCAAGCACCAGAGCACCAAGCCAACAGCCCAGCCTTCAAATCCTATTCTTCCAAACTCTGTAGCAAAACTTACACTATATATATAAAATATTAAACCTATTAATCATTATAGTAACACTATTACAAAGTATTAAAAACCTACAGGCTGCCTTTGCAGTCCTGCTCATCATATCACACCTAGGTCCACCATTTCACTCTTTTCTCGTTGTTTATCAGACCCATTTCCTAAACTATTGAGCTGTGACTGTTTTTAAACTGTCCAGGCAGGGAGGAGTACAATACTTGTATTATCCCAGACAAATAAATAACAATGATGCAGCAAAAGAGAATTGGCAGGGAGTTCTCAAGAAAAGTTGCAATGAGAAAACTTGTTTAGAGATGAGAAAACTAAAAGAACACAAGTTCTAAAAGGTGCATGAAATTAACAACATAATTATAGGGGTTAAAGAGCTAAAATAGTGAATTTAATACAGTGTGTACACAGGCTCTAAGTTGGAATAAATGTGGTAAACGCTGCTGAGACACAAGGCCAATGCCAGCCATGCTCCTCACATGGGGCATGGGGAGCATAGTTATTAATCCAGTGTTTCCATTGGTCTGATCCATCACTGAGAGGTTGCTATCAGAATGCCAAAGAAATTTCCAGAGAAATCTGGAGCCTCTAGAGAGCAGCATGGTGGTAGCCATCTCCCTTCCCAGATGTTGCAGCTGTCCCCTCCTTTGCCAGAATTGAGGTGTATGGATTTCTCTTGGATTTGACAGTCTGGTCCACTAAGAGCCAGACCACCCGAAGCTATGAGAGGAAAGTGTAAGACAAAGTCTTTCTGTGACCAAATTTGAGTGGCTATACATTATTCTGCTCATGTCTGTTTCTGAAAGGTGGTTTCAAACCAGTAAAGGAGGAGGAGGAGAAAGCTGAAAACAACAGTGAGGGTACTGAGAACTTAACTTGCTGGAAGAGGCTAGATTGACATGGCAGGTTTGTCCAGCCAGGGCTGATGGGAAAAATAGTGCTAGCTACAAATACATTGGGGAAAATGTCAGCACATAGAGTTTGCATGTCAGCACATAGAGTTTGTTTGATTCAAAAGTAATGTTGGCAAAAATGAGATATCAATGGCCCATAAAGAACTTCAGCAGAAAATTGGTAGTTTTTGTTCATGTTCAGGGGAGGCTTTGCAAAAATTGCATTAGGTAAAGGACAGGGATAAGTCCAAGCCATCTGAATGCTTTTAAGATACAGTTCAATAACTGAGTAACAGTGATTATTACATGAGGCAATGTTTGCAGTAGCTGGAAGGTCTCATTTAATAATACAGGTGGTTCCCTCTATCCTATGTTATTATCACCAACAGCCAACATTGTTCTGTAACCATGGCTAACAGAAAAAAAAGGCAGGATCACATTTCTCCTAATGCGAGTGCTTTAGTAAGAACAAAAGAGTCAAAATTGTCAAGGCTGTGAAAATAGCTAGCATGAGCCAGAGGTTGTTTAGCCAGTGCAGCAGCATGTCTGCAAGACAGGAATCCCATCCAGATATCAACAGAGGGTATTGATTTAGACAAAGAGACAGTTTTCTGCATAGCAATGGTATGAACTTACTACAATTGCAGTTTAATAAGTAATCCAAAAAGCAAAGACATACAAAATACATTTGCAAATGCAATTTTTAATACAGGCAGCAGGAATGAGTTATGTGAGTATCAGAGCAGGAGAGCTAGAAAGACACCACTCACTTATAGTGATGCTAAAGACAGCATATGAACAAGATCCTCCACCACATCAATAACAGTGGCACTGGACAGTTCTCACTGATCCAGGATGAGTTAGTCTTGCTGGAAGAATCCAAACCATTTGCACAGGGAATTGAGAAAAACAGATTGGTGTGAAGAAATACAAGTGTTTTTCCTAAAGAAAAAGTGTCTAACCAAAGGAGACTGGGTACAAACAACAGTCATGAAGGTTCTGATTTGCAGAAGTGGCATAAAAACCTGCTAAAGCCAAAAAGTATTAGTGAACTGCACAAAGCAGTGCAGAAAAAAAGCCCCCAAACTCAAAACTGTAGGAAAGTGGTTTTTTTTCCTATTTAACTACTTTTATTTAGAATTCTGACATACTGCTTGTAATTGAGCTGCTTCACTCTCTGATTCCTATACAGCCTCTAATTCAGCCATTTAACGGAATGAGATTATATTTTTTACAAAAACCTGAGAACCTAAATTCTTCAAATATCTTGAGAAATACCATACACAACTGCCCTGGAAGTGAAGCCCTCTCCAGGGAGTTGCTTTATCTGTTTCAGTGTACTGAAGCCAGGGGCATGAAAGAATTTTCTTTAGCAGCATCCCTTTGAGCTCCTCTGCCTCCTTTGACCTGTACAAAAGCTGCATTCTCGTCTCCTCCCTGTGCAAAGATAACTTGCATAGTTTTGCTGTAGCTGCTGTTTTTTTCTTTGCTGGACTTTTGGCTGACTGACAGTTGATTTGCTTTGGTAGACAGGAATGAAGGTCTGTTTCAAGACTCCCAGTCCTGAAATATTATCTCTGAGGAAAGATTATCACTTTTGGAGTTGGATGTTTTAAATAGGTAACAAAGAAAGAAATTACCTGAGACTTTTGTACAGATTTTCAGAAAAGAGGACACTAAACTGCAACACTTAACACTGAACTTGGGACAAAGAAAGGTTCCTTTTAAAGCCAGTGTGAAAATTCAGACTCTTTCACATACGTATATCAGTAAACACCTGGGATAAAGAACCACATTTTCCACATAGTGAAGCAGAACAAGCAATCATAAATAATACAAGCTAAGGATTCTGCATTGTTTCCTGCACTTCCCTAATTTGTTTTAAAAATAATAGATTGATTTCAATAATACTTAATATGCATGCTACTATACTAGTTATTATATTCTGTAAATTAAGTAAGTGTGTTGCTAGAAAATAACAACACTTTGATCTTTAATTAGGAGAGATCACAGGGTGAGTGCCCTTTGTTTGCTAGCATTTACCTTACAGGGGATAAGGCAGATTCTGTGCCATCCCATCATAATATGCACTCATGCTTCTTTGTCTCTTCTAAAAGTCTAAAGCCTTTATTAGAGCATTTGAGCAGCCATGACAATTAAGTCATGAATGTAAGGACAGCAAGTGAGGACAGCAGATCCTTCACTGCACAGCCTGAAGATGTGCACAGCTGCAATCTGATGTAATTGAGTCTTACCACCCACAGAGGAAAAAAGGAGTATGAGCAAACCTTTATCCTATGAATAGCTTAAGGGAGAAAAGTCTGCTTTATGGCCTGCTTACATGGCTGTGATTTTTCTCTTGCACTGATAACACTACAGTGGGGATCTCCATTGGGCTGGCCTCTTAATAGCTTGATCTCAAAGGCACACAACAGCTGTGCAGGTAAAGGGCAACACTCCTCACCAGGGTAATTTCGCCAATTTCTTCTCTGGGTTCTCCAAACCTCTTCCTCGCAGCAACAGTTGCAGCCTCCTGTGCTGACTGCTGTGTTGAGTTTCTCAGACTATGCCATTGTAGCAGAAAAAGATAATTATATTTTCCTGGATGACCTATGCCCGAGTCAATCTTAGAGCTCTCCAATATTGCTCACTCAACATCAGGAGAGGAGCAAGAGGTGAGCACTCATTCTGTGATATCCTGGAAGGGACAAGAATAATACCTGAAGCAGGCTAAGAGGTATTGGTTGGAGGCATAGGGAAGAAAGGAAGCATTTTGATCCCTAGTGAATGCCTATGTCTTCCTCCAGCTTAATCAAGAGCACAGAACTTTGTCTTGCTTTAGGGTTACAATTTAGGATCTGCCACATCACAATAAATACCAGTGGCACAGCATAAACTATAATTGTGAGCTACTGAGTACTTCCCGTTCTGCATGCGCATGAATTTCTTTTTCAGATACCTACTGTTTTCAAAATTGTTAATGTGGTTTAGAAACATGCATAGGCCAGGATACCACAGGAACTTGTGGGGTGCACCAAAGCACTTTTAGGAAACCTATTATTGTTGTGAATGTTATGCTGAGAGCTGACAACTGCCATTGACTCCAGTAAAAGTTTTTAGTCTAATTTGAAAATGTAGAGCCTATCAGTCTTAAGAGAAGAGCATGAGAAGAGCATAGCTTTGTAGAACATAGACTTGTAATTTAAATTACCAGAACAATAATGTGAGAGATTAATTTTGAATGATGACTTTAAATACACTCTTTACTAAAAAAAAAAAATAATAAATGCTCTTTTAAAAATTCAATTGTATTTATGAATCATTGGAAGCTTAGAATTTAGAAGTTAAATACTGTTTGATCCCATCTAAATTAAAAGCTCCTTCACTTTTCCCAGAAGCTCTATTTCAACATTTTTATTTATAAGGCACTATTTACTTAAGGAGTTATTACAAGAAAAAAGGACTCCCTCTAGTGTCATTGCAGCCAATATCTTTGGGGATTTGTATGGACCACTGAAAGCTTGTGCTTACTTTTGATGAGACAACAGAGCATACATACACAACTACTTTGTATCTGTGATATTAAGAAGCTTTGCTCCACTACTCTGCACCTCCATTCAGGAAATTGAACTTCGGTGTTTTCCACCTGACACAGTGTAGCCAGTGTTCAATCTTTCCCATTATATTTATCCAGGCATAGCTGCTAAGTGTTTGTAACTTACCCACAATGGCAATTTCAGCATAATTTAACCAAATTCAAAGAAATAGGATAGAAGTTGTTTCAAAACATGTTGAGATATTTGGTGGGGGATTTTTGTTTGTTCGTTCTTGGTTTTGTATTTTTCCCCCCTAATTCTCTGAAATCCTATGGGAACCCTAAGAAAATCTTGTCTGCAGCAGCAATTTGCAAAGAGTATTATCAATTAAAAATTAAATAGGAACTAATCTTTAAAGTGGTTTCTAGTACAACTTGAAAATCCTGTCTTCTCAGTGGAACCTTTTTCCAACCAAATAAAATAAAAAGAAACTAAAATAAAAATAAACTGTTACACTAGCTGTCAGATGCAAACAAGCAGATCTCCATCATTATTAGGAAAGGATTGGTCAACTAGTTGCATGATTTTACACATTTGCACAGAACTATTCAGCACTGAGATCAACTACTGGATATGCAGCTGGCATAGAGAAACCATTCCATGACTGGAATTTTTTGTAGGGAACAAATCCTGGTGTTCCTTTAAGACATAATAAATTCCTTGAATAATATATGCTAAATATTATAAAAAGGGGAAAAATTTAAAACCCCCAAATCACAGACATATGGGAAAAGCAGAAATAAAAAAGGAAGAAGATTGGTGGTGCTTAGCAATGACGAAGTACAGTTTAACAGGAATAGAATTTATCCAAATCTTTAACATTTTTCTTTAGAAACTTATGTTCCACTAAAAGCAAGTATGACCCATGGTAGGAAAATCCTGAATGACTTAAGAAAATGTGCCTTAAAGCTATAGCCATGTAGGCATTGCTCAAGATATGGCCTTTCTCTTTTCAGACGTCTCAATGTTTGTTTTAAACGTCCATGAAGATTTCTGAGTCACAGCACCCCAGAACAGTTGAGGTGGGAAGGTACATCTGGAGTCTGTCCAGACCAACCCCTCTGTTCCAAGTAGGGCCACTGCCAGATGTTGCTCAGGGCTGTGCCCTCTCAAGTTTTGGCTGTGAATAAAGATGGACACCCTGCCTGAGCAACCTGTTCTAGTGCTTTATTCCAAGCATGAAGAGGATTTTTTGTATTTAAATGCAATTTCCTTTATTTCAGTTTGGGCTTAATTGTGCTTGTACTTTCCCTGGACACCTGTAACAATCCTACTCCCTCTTTTCACATGCTCCCATCACCTGTTCATAGATATTGATATAATAATGGATTAGATTCCCCTGAATTTCCTCTTCTCTGGACTGAACAATCCCAGCTCTGTCAGTCCCTTCTCAGAGTCAATTGGCCTCAGAGTCAATTGCCTTTCTTTGGACAAAAGGCAAATTTTAAATGAGCATACAAAAAAAGATTATTTTGTTTAAGGAAAGTATTAGTTCAGTGACTCCTGCTGTTACTAACTAGAGACTGATGAAATTTTTGCGACTCTACTGGTTGCTCTAAAGTGATATAGATTACCTAAAATAACTGCATCATATTCCCAAATTTCATCCTATACCATGAATCATGAGGTATTAAAAAAAATATGTCTCATTCATGTTTTTTCATATTCACAAAGTTTTTGTAGCTCAGCCCAGCAACATTGTTTATTTATTCTTCCTACTCTGAACTCAGATCTCCAGTGGTGCTCTGGTCCAGCACAGACGAGCCCTCTGCTTGCACAGTGTCCTCCTGCACGTGCCTCGCCAGTTGTGCATATGATACCAGAGCCCTCATGCTCCCTATCCCGCTGTCTTTGCATTTAGCCCCAAAACCCCTCTCATGTATGGGACACTCCTTTACCTGCCTTGTGCCCCTCATTCAAGCACCTGGCTGCAGTATTTTTTGACTACTACATCTCAAGACCCACAGGGCAAATGATGCTGTCCCTTCTGAGGAATAATCCAATGACTTTCCCTGCAAACTTCACTGCACAGAGTAGGGATAAGCTAAGTGAGACCTGTGTAACTCAGGTAAATGATGCAAAGGCAAAACTTTCCCCCAGGCTGCCCTGTTGCAGCACAGGGGTTTGTTGATGCACATCTGGAGATCTGCTCTTCCAGTATCAGTCATATCATAAATTGTTATCCCACATTAAATGCTCTTTCTGACCTTCTTGTTCACATCTCAAATAAATGCTTTTTGCAATACCTGCTCCAGGTTTTCACAAATCTTCTCTGAATGGCAGTTTGAAGTGAATGAAGTTTATCAGACCTCTGCCTTTGATATTTTTAATTAAGTTTTAAAGTGATATTTAGGGGAAGATCCCTCTCCATGATTTCCATCTGATCACAGATTCCCCCTGCTGTCACATACATTATTCTAAAACTGTAAAGATAGCAAAGCTGGCCAAAATTTTCTAAGAAAAATCTAGACTAAAGGTTGATTGCAAACCTCAAAGCAAGAGAAGAACCAGACAGCTGACCCAGAAAAGATATTCATGCCATCACCATTTTTTCTTCTTCTTTTTTTTTTTTTTTTTTTTTTTCTTTTCAGTTTTGGTATCTCAGTTACTTACTCTGCTTGCTTAGTGTCATATTTCAGGTCAGAGATTCCAGTCCTATGTGTAAGGGAGTAACAAGTTAAAAAAACAACCGACCTGTTGAGACACATTGCAATGCACCCTGCTAGCTGATAAAATCGCAGAAAATTTTATGACTGCAAGGCAGTTCCTGGCACGGATCATTTATGTAACTTAAGGCATGTCTGCATATTTGAATTAAGTGTGGTAAAGGCTTCTAAATGACTGGCTGAAATGTGCTCTTTAGAAACGTTTCCTAAGGTGACGCTTTGTGCTTTTAAGCACAGGACTGCAGTGAGGAGGTGTGAACTGTGTATTTTTTCTAATTTAGGACCTGTACTTGTTATAATCAGACCTTATCACTATAACTAGCTTGGAGGACGTTGTAACCTGGTAGGGGTTAGCCTCTTCTCCCAGGAAACAGGATGAGATGACATGGTCTTAAACTGAGCCAGGGGAGGTACCGGATGGACATTAGCAGGAGTTTCTTCTCAGAAAGGGTGATTAACACAGGAATGGGGTGCCAAGGGAGATGGTGGAGTCACCTTTTCTTGAAGGTGTTGAAGGAAAGGCTGGATGTGGCAGTCAGTGCCATGGTAGAGATGTAATGGTGGTGTTCACTCATAGATTGGCCACAGTTTCAGAGGTCTTTCCAGCCTAATTGATTCTATGATCATCTCAACTTCTGAAACCAACTTGTTTGATCTACTTGTAACATGTTTCTTTGCTAAAGCAGTGTCATGCATTTCTTTATGGACAAGCACGCAAACACTCTGAGGGATGGAGATGCTCCAGCCAGCAGACGGGAAGGTTTGGGATACCTCACAAGCAGCCTCCCACTGCGGCAGGCAGGCCATGGAGACACAGGGTGCGCAGTGGGTGAGAACTGACAATAGCTGTAACCCACATCAGTGGGATAGCAGGCCCACCCGAAGCACGCACTAACCCACAGCCGTGAGGGGCGCTCGAGACTATGGGGAAGCACTGTCCTATCTCCCGTCCCAGGCCGGTGCTCCCGGAGCGGAGGCGGGCCGGCGCAGGGGCTGCGCTGTGAGGAGGGCGGGAAGGAGGGGAGGAGGGCGGAGGCCGTCGCGGGCGGCGGGCGGGGAGCAGGGGCCGGGGCTGAGACACTCCCCGCCGCTCCCCAGGGCTGCGCTGGGGCCCCACCACTGCCCGCGCTGGGCGAGCCCAGCTGGCCCGCGGCTCCGGCATGGCTGGCGCGGCCACCGCGCTGCTGCGGCCGGCGCTGCTGGTGCTGCTGCTGGCCTCCGGCCGGCCCGCTCTCTCAGGTAGGGCCGCGGCGGGGGCCGGAAGGCACCTGCGCCCGCGAGGAAGGGGCGGCCCTGCCGCAGCTCCGGCGCCCGGGCTGCTCGTAGCGCTGGAGCGACTTGTCGCCAGTGTTCCCGCGAAAGCAGCCGCCCGACGGGGAGTGGCCCTGCCCCGGCCCCGTGGGGCGGCGTGGCCCCCGTGCTCAGGCCAGCTGCCGCCGCAGCCCCTTGGCCGGGAGCGGGGGCGGCGGGCGGGCGGCGCTGGCGGCGCACAGGTGGTGGGACGGCGGGCATTTTGTGAGGGCGTGGTGTCCTCTCGCCCTAGAGTGAAGGCCGGGCTGTCCGCTCGGATGTGAGCCCGCCTTGTGCCTGCCTCCCCTCCTGCTGCAGAGACGCTGAGACTTGACATTGCTAGACTTCCTAATAAAAACGTGGATGCTTTGCAAGCAATGTAGATGTAAACCTTTTCCCTCCACCTCCTATCATAATTTTAGTATGTCATGAGGAAAATTGCTGAGGTAGAAACAGGAATATTCCGTGCAATTCCTTCCCTGCTCCGTGCGTGGGAACTAGTAGTCCCGATGATAAATATCAGCCAGGAGCTGCAGGTATCTGGGTTTTAGCATACAGCTTCGGCTGCCTTGTGCCTGGCTTTTCAAGACAGGCCAGGCACCTCACCAGCAGTGATGCACATTAAGGTGCGCGTCTTGGGCAGTCATCAAAACCATTGGAACAGCCAAAAGTAATCTGCATATTCTGTTTCTTCTTGAGATGTAATTTGAAGTACGTTGCAATTTGAGCTTAAAAGACTGGTAGTGAAGTTTATTACTTACATATATTTTAAAAACTGTTGAATGAGTATGCAGTTGAAGAAGTGTGGTTTTTCATCCACCTTCTGTTCCTCACTGCAATCCCATATGAGACAAACCAATCGTTGTAACTTTCTTTAAAAATGTCAAGTGGTCAGTTTCTGTGGTTGTGTGGCATCTGTTTCACTAGCTGAGAAGACAGGTTAGAAATGAACTAATATTTGATTGTAACCTTAAAAAATAGTTTTTACCTCAGAAGTTAATGAAGAGATTAATGAAAGGATTAAGTTCAGATCCTGTAAATGAAATACACCAATCTTTTCTTTCCATGAGAGAATTTCAGTGATGGAGCTCTAAGTAATTTCCATCAGTTTTGTGAGTGAAGACCCTGCAGCCAGAGTGGATGGAGGAGTTTTTTTATTCCTCATAGAGACGTCTCAGACACACCAAGGATGTCAGAAGATTTGAGTGCCACTGAAATGGCAACCTCTAGTAATAGTAGCATTGTCTTAAATGACATGACAAAGGGTTTTGTGGATATTACTGATAATGGTGTTAGGACAATCTGTGCTTTATGGCTTGTTGTTCGTCCGTCCCTGGCGCTGCCGGGAGTGCAAGCAAAGCCAGATGATACATTTCCAAACCAACTGGTAGGGACACAAGCCTGCTGCTTCTAGGTGCACCAACCTGTGATGCTCTGCTTGAGCTGCCTTCAAGCTGAGATTTGCTAGGCAATGTGGACTGACTTCACCACCAGAGGAGAGCTTGTTTAAATCCAGCTCTCTTCATTTACTCCAGGTGCTGTTACAGCTATAACCTCACCCAGAGACAATCTAGCAAAAGAGTCGAAGGCTGGGAAGGAAAAAATCCATGAGCTTCTTATAGGCAGTGCACTCAAATTAGGTTTTAAGTGACTTTTCAACTCTTCAGTTTTCAGTGAGTTTCTATAATAAAACTAGAAAATAACATCGGTACTGTTCATTTCACATTCAGTGCTTTAACTACAGGCCTGTCCTTTATCTGGAAGTCATAGAATGCTTTGGTTTGGAAGGGACCTTTAAACATTGGTTCTGGTGTGTAAAGCATTTGTAGGTGCAGCATAGGGATATTCTTCATTGTGTCCATTTTAGGTGAGTGTAAGAGGCTTACACACTCTGGTAGTGTTTGATTTACCCTCAAAATGTCACTAGATTTTACACTGAGAAAATGTGAATCAGCCCTCAGAATTCCCTTTTGAATAATTGTTATATTTAGCCTTAAAGGGCATTCCCAATGAATCTGGCATCTTCCTTTTCCACTTCCATTTTTCCTGTGTCTGTACATGCTGTTGATATCATCTGCTATCAGTTTAGATAAGCTGACAAAGATTGGAGGAATGTTGTTTCATTGTGAAGTGTCCTCTTTTGATTCTTTGGAGGTTTATTTCACCTCTCATTTTGCTGCATTACTTTTGCTATTTGTCCTTGTAACAAAGCTTCATTAACCCAACTCCTGTGGGTTGAGATATCAGGACCATGTTTTGGAGGGTGTAAGATTTGTAAGCAAACCATATTATGTATTCTGTGGTAGTGGTGATGTTTTCAATCTCCAATTCAATTTCAACTCCAATCAAATTCCAATCTCAACATTGGAATTTGATCTTACCTGTGATGCAGCAAGTAATGTATGAAGGAAAAAAAATATTAAAAATATGGTTTTGCTAGCTGTAAAAGAAATCATGCCAAGGCACTACAGGTGGTTCAAAATCTTGTTAACTGGTGGATCAGTGCCTACCTGCCCCACCTTCAGTGATGGTTTCTGACTCCGAGGAGTTTTATGGAAGGTAGAAGGTTTAACTTAAATTTCTTTTTTTTCTTTCCAGAAAATTTGTTTATAATATAAATATCAAACTGTTGCCCATGGTACTCTGCAAAACATTGACTTCACAGCTTCATTCTAGTTATTTTAAATTGCACTGAGTAATCCATAATCTCTCTGCTTTTTCTTCCCCCAAAATCCAATGTATGAATTTAGCATAATAGAAAAAAATGTAATTATTTAACCTATTTCCTGTCTTATTAGTTAGTCCATCTTTATACTGGAGATTTCTCTCTAGTTATGTTATTCCACTACTTGCTTTAAAGAGGAGTTCTTTATTTACCCCACAGAATAACATTTTTATGTACAACAATAGGTCCTCTCAGTTTATAAATTTAATCTAAAATCTGCAAGGTATATTTCAGCTTTTTGATGAATGCTTCTTTTAAACTAGACACAAACTGCTGGGAAAGCATTCCCTTTTGTTCCATTTGGGATCAGTTTTTCTAGGCACAGCGGTGACTCTTTCTTTGGAAGAAACAGATGTATTTCAGTAATGTAAAGATCTTTCCTGTGTTTCTCTCGGTATTTAATATAACTTGATATTACATTGTTGCTGGCTGTGAGTTGTGCTGAAATCTTGTCCTTGGGAAAGCTAGGCAGAATTCTTATATATCCTGTAGCAAATTTTTAGATACTGTTATTGATTGTTATTTCATGAATGAGCTACTAAATTAGGTCTTTGATTTGGCACTCTGCACAGAATCCAGTTCAGAGTCAAAGTCACACTTTATAGGAGTTGTCAGAATGTATTAGATTAAGCAAGGGGACAGCTAATGTAGGAACTGGAACATTTAAACCCCAAAAGTCCTCTGCAGTAATGCTTGATTTTAAAATGAAGCAGAATGAAGCTAAAAACTGCAAAATAAATATTTAACTGGTGGTGTTCTTACAAGCTGTATCCAAACACAGTTGAAAGCATCATAAACCTTGGCAGATGGAATTTGAAAATCTGTCTGGAAAAAAAAAAAGGTCAAGGATCAGCTTGAAGGAATCAAATCTTTTACTAAATCCTCCTTAAGTACGACAAGAACAAAAACCCTGCAGAGGGTCCATGCAGCCAGTTGATTAACTTACTAGTATAAAAGGGACTCTCAGAAAGGGCATGGCTGCTGCAGAGAAGCTAAACTAAGTGGCATTTACTGCTAATTGGGAAGATCCCAAACTGAAATTCCTTTTTGGGCTGGTGGAAGGGGAGGAGAGGGGTTGACCTAAAAGAACTTGGTGATGAAATAACTTGCTTACTAAGGGTAATATCTGATCTCATGCTTAAACTGCCTGGTACCTGAAGCCTGGATGGTGGCAGATTTTATCCTTGTATTTAAATAATATTTACAGGGCACTGTAAGCCTGACATCCATAACTCAAATTTGTAGGTACTGTAAAAGAATAAAAGATGCACAAGTGAGATGGATAAATTTTGCAGGAGTCTATAAGATCTCTTTAAAGAGTTCCTTACAAACCCCTTGGAGTTTTCTTGATGGGGGTGGAAAGGTGGCCAAGATTTAGAGTTTCAAAAGACTTTTTATAAAGTTTGCTGCCAAAGGCTTTTTAGCACTCATTGGAGTGCAGGGCTTTGTATATTAAGTAATTGATTAAATAGGAGGAGTGGTAGATGATTGATATATTTTTTTTATGTGTCAGAGGGAAGTTACCAGCAGAATTTTGGAGGATTTGGTCTTTGAACCTGTTGTGTTGTTCAAAATAGCAATAATGGGAATGGTAAAAGCAGTGAGCCGTCACATGAAAACTCTTGCTGATGTTACTGTTCCTCAGGGCAGAAAAGAGGGGAGAAGATGATGAAGGAGGCTTGTTCAGATTTGAGTGAGTGGCCACCAGGGTGTTGGGGTGTGGTTGGAAGTTGCATACAGGAAACAAGAGGAACACCCCACATTAAACTCTTCTTGATCAGGCCTAGCTGCGAGCCTAGCCCTCCTCCTAGCCTTCATAGCCAAAGCTCCCCTATACAGCCTACACCTGTGTCTGCCTAAAGCCCACGTAGAAGCCCCCACTGCTGGCTCCGTGCTGCTAGCAGCCCTTATGCCTGGAAGAGAGGAATGAAAACATCTGAAAATGTCACAGGTGGCAGGAGACTTGTCGGTCTTATCTGCAGAGATGACATAGATTGTCTCTGATGGAGATGTAAGAGCATGTTGTAGATGAACATGCGTCCAAAGAGAAACTAGAGGAGTACTTCATAGAGAAATTCTGTTGCAACTCCAAAATAGACTGGGTGTGACAAGCTCAGGAAAAGACCTGGAACAAACAAACAAAAATTAAGGAGTATTTGAAAAAAATTATTCAGTATAATTACATGGTTCTTACCATTCCAGTCATCACTCTTGGAGATAAGAAAACTGGCCTGTATTCATCCCTTGTCAATTCTGGTATGGCCATTGGCCTCTTATTAAACTGCTTGGACAGGTGAATTTGATATCTGAGATTTATTTTCATTTGTACGTGAATAAGTGTCTAGAAAATAATATAAATTGTTTACATATATATGGGTATGATTGAGAAAGACAGATTTTTTTGTGGGTGTGTGTGTGATTGAGTTTCCTATTTATTTTCCTTTATTTCTTTCAGTATCATTTTATGGCAGTAGCTTTGTGGAGCTGAACATGGCAGAGGCATCCCATCAGACATCCTTACAGTTGCAGTTTCGAACAAGCCAGCCACAGGGACTCCTTCTTCTTGCAGCTGGGAAGACCGATTATTGTTTAATGGAGCTGCGCTCAGGATATGTACAGGTATGCTTTGTAACTGTAGCTGAAAATTATGCATAGCCTGTGCTTATCAGAGTTTTTCTTGAGGCTGTTATCTATAACAAGATATCTAAACAAGTTGCTGTTCTGAGAAATTGAAAAGTCACTTAATATAATTGATAATTTTATGGCTTTTATTTCTTACAGTTATGTATCTATAGCCTTTGAGATCTCTAGATCTTAAAATTAAGATCATTGTGTTCCAAGCATGAGGTTCAGCAGAGACAACATTTCAGATTTGATGATGTTAGCATTACAGAAAATGCTTGGATCTGAGTAATTGTATTTCTGCAAGGTAAGTTTTTGAAAGATCACTTTCAGTTGGGCTCTCAGGAGTTGTTGTTTCTAGCAGAATTGCAGTGGAGTCCATTGCTTCTTCTGCAGTTATTCAAACATCTGTGATGACAAGTGAACCTACACAGAATTTTATTGGGAGTTTATTTTTTCAAATCTATTTTGTAAATTATATGGTTGTGTGAAAATATATGAAAATTAATATATTAACTATGTCTTAATGTATGATTGTGAAAAAGATAATTGTGGATTTTTATACTTAAAATTCTGTCTCTTGCAGTTGAGAATTAACTTTGGTGCGGGAGAACGAGTACTGCATTCTCAGCAAAGATCTCAGCTGAATGATTTGGCTTGGCACCTGGTTGAACTACATCATGAACATGATAATGTCACATTGGTAATTGATAAACATGATAGAACTAGTGTAAAAATGCCCGGAATTCTTTATGAACTAAACATTGATTATGGATTCTACATAGGTGGTCCTGGTAAACTTGATGTTCCCTACCTTGCTGGAGCACTACCCAGTTTCCGAGGATGTATTGATGGTGTGTCATTCAATCAGTTAGACATTCTGATGCCTCTGAGACCTTCTCCTGGCTTCAAAAACATCCATGAAGTTTCAGTGGGGTGCAGTGATGAATTCTTTGCAGGTGAAGAAGAACCTATTAGTTTCTTCAGTTCCAGGTCCTATATTTCTTTCCCATCATGGAATGTGGACAACGAGGGAATCTTCGAGTATGCTTTACAAACCTCAGCTGCACGTGGCTTGCTGCTTTACCAGCCTGGGCAAGCAGGAGATTTCATTGCAATGGAAATGGAAGATGGTTTAATTAAAGCTTATGTTGGAAAACATGGTAGTAGAACCCATCTTTCTTCTTATAGGTCAGTCAATGATAGTCGTTGGCACTACATCAAACTGAAATTTACTGCAGAATATTTGCAGCTAACATTGGATGAAGAAACTGTGAAAAAGTCTTTACGTCCCCAGAGCAAGCTGCCCCTTCTGAAGGGATCCTTCTTTGTAGGTGGTGTAGATGACAGCATACGATCAGAAGCGATGAAGTTAATCTCAGTATCTGGGAAGTACACCAGAGGAGGATCCTTCAAAGGCTGCTTAAGGAACCTGAAAGCCAACTCAGAAAAGAAATCACTGAAGAATGTTCTAGTAACTAAGGACATTTCAGCTGGATGTGAACTGCCAAGTTCTTTTAAAGCAAATCTTTTGTTAGAGACGGCTGAAAAGAACCCTCCTGTGAAAGCAGCTCCTGTATTTGCCATTTCCCATGAAAACTCAATTTCTCTGGGCAAGGAAGACAAAAGCCACCTTTTAGTTCTGAGTAACTTGATTGTGCTAGAGGGTGAAAAAGCTTCACTTGAATCTAAGCATATTAAAATTAACTTAGACTTTCAGAAATTAGGAATTAATCAGTCACAAATTCTTTTTGATATAAAGAAACCACCCTCTCATGGACACTTGAAACTGAATGTTGAACCATTGCAGGAGGTAAATACATTTACTATGCAGGATGTGTGGCAAGGGAAGATTCTGTATGTTCATGATGGCTCTGAGGACACTTCTGATTATTTTAATTTCTCCATTTCTGCCAGCAGTGAGAAGACTGTGCCTCCATATTTGCAAGGAAATGAGCAGCATATGTTTAGTATTACTGTTACTCCAGTAAATGATGCACCTGAGATCATACTTCCTGAGGGAAACTTGCTTCTTCTCTTAGAGAACTCAAAGAAACGTTTGACTAATGACATGATAAAGGTTCTAGATGAAGATACCGATTCTGTGGGTCTCAGACTTTCAGTGCTTGGAAATCTGAATGCAGATGCAGGATTTTTAGAAAATTCAAGGCATCCTGGAAAAGCTATCACTACTTTTTCTAATGAGGATTTAGACAAAGGCATTGTTTTCTTTGTCCACACAGGTGTCAGGAACTCAAGGATAGTTCTCAGGGCAAGTGATGGTGAGAAGGTGAGCAACACTGTCGTGTTACGTGTCATGGCAGTTCCTTTGGATTACAGAGTTGTCAACAACACAGGAATAAATCTCCTCCAAGGTTTTACAGCTCTTATAGGACCTAGGCATCTTGCAGTTGAAACAAATGCTGTCCTCCAGGAACTGGAGATACGGTATGAGATCACAGAGCCACCTCACTTTGGTCAGATCCAAAGGCAGCGTTCAAGGGGGGTATGGAAGCAAGTCAGCTCTTTTTCTCAGCACTCTCTTCAGCACAATCGGGTGAGATACTGTAGCACTTTTAAAGACGTTCAGCTGGAAAACATTACTGACCAATTTAAGTTCAAAGTTAGTGTAGGAAACAAAATCAGTGAAGAGCACACATTTCCAATCAGAGTGAAATGGTTAAGATACAATCTATTGAAACATGCTCCTCTAGAAATTGAAAAACCAAAAAAGAAGTACTTGAATTCTGATAATCTGTTTGCTGTGATTGCAGATCTAAAAATACCTGAAGATGAGCTTCATTTCAAACTTCTGTCCCTACCAAAGAATGGACAGATACTGCTTAATGACCAGCCTTTGAAAGAAGGTTCAGTCTTTAGCCAAAAAGATATTACTGATCAAAAAGTGGCATATGAATTAATCAACCAGTACCATGAAGGCTGTGATTCATTTAGATTTCTCATTTCTACAACGTATCTGGATTCAAATTTCTATGACTTTGAAGTCTACATCAAATCAGATTTCAGAAACATTATTTTGACTAACAATGGCCTTAATGTTGTTGAAGGGGAAGGAGAATTAATAACAAGCACAAAACTATTTGTGCAAACACCAGATAATAAAACTTTCCAATATGAAGTTATACAGTTTCCTAAGCATGGGAAATTAAAACTTACTAATTTTTCTGGTTCATTCGAGAATAATGACAATCTTACAACTTTCACTAATAAAGATATAACTGATAAGTGCCTTATATATGTGCATGATGATTCTGAGACCATGTTTGATGAACTTCTTGTCAGAGCTTCCAGCAAAGAGTCAGGAAAGGGGGCAAACTTTGATCCAGAAGTAGAACCTTTGTCAGTAGAAGTCAGATTCTATATTTCCGTCCAGCTGAAGAATGATGAGAAGCCGGTTCGTGTAGTTGATAAGATATTTGACGTAGTGAGAAATGGGCAGCGATTATTAACTTTGGCAGATCTTTGCTATCGTGATCCTGATTCTGATTTTGATGATGGACAGTTGCTATATACTAGACGTGGTATTTCCAATGGGGACTTGGTGCTAACAAACGATACTTTGCATAGACTCTACCAATTCAAACAAGTGGACCTGGAACAAAAGCAAGTCCTGTTTATACACCATGGTGCAGATTTTGGGCGTTTTGTGCTTTTTGTGACAGATGGCAAGCACTATACTTCTGTGCTTCTGGAAGTTAATGCCACCGATCCTTATGTAAAGTTGGTAAATAATACAGGATTGTTGGTTCAAAAAGGGAAAGAAGAAACTGTTTCAACAGCTAACCTCAGTGCTACTACAAACCAAGACATAAGAAATGATCATGAGCTTACATACAAGATACTCTCTTTCCCAAAGTACGGAAGAATATATGTGAATAATGTGTTAAAGGATTCCTTTACTCAGCTTGATCTGATAAAGGGACGTGTGACCTACAGACATGATGACAGCAACAACCTTATTGACACCTTTAACTTTACAGTCTATGCTGGAGATGTCCATCTGGCTGCTGGACTGCAGGTTCGTGTGTACTTGGAAAGTCATCAGCAGCCACCAAGGATTGTGAACATAAACAATCTCTTGGTTGAAGAAGGAAAACCAGTTAAAATCAGTAAAGGAAAATTGCAAGTAGGTTAACTGTGTTGTCTGTTCCTCCAATCTTGTAGTAAGTTTTCCTCAGTTTTTTTAGCCTTTGGCAGTGTCTTTAGTTTGTGTCTTGTCTTCTTTAACTCCATTTGATTACCACTAATATGACTGCATTCTGGGTGCTTAGTTCAGGAGAAACTGACACTAGCTTCCATTTTTAGGATGGAAAATGGATCATGTTAAAGAAAATACGGGCCATAGCTTTTGACTCTCTTACATATTGGTGCATAAGAAAATGATCATTTGGAGATTCTGCATGTATGTTTTTGTTTTAGATGTGACAGTTATTTGTACTCCATGTAATTGGTCGTAATTGAGCTGATGGGAAATGCCAAGGAAGAAAGGGGTTTTTTTAATTTAATTTGGAGCTAGCCCAGTTAAAATCGTTTGAGAGTGACATCCAAAATTAAAAAAAAAATAAGTCACAAGCCTGAGGTCACTTCTGTTTGATTAATTCTTCTCTGCCCAATTTTTGTGTGTAGCCTTCCAGGAGCCACCACGAGAGGGCTCTGGCTACATGTTGCTGAAATCCTGAATTCCTTGTTTCAGGCAGGGATCTGTAGATGTGAGGCCAGTAGTTAATTATGCAGTACATTCCTTTTAAAAACTTACAAAACATATTTGGGGTTGCAAAATGGCTCCCATGCAACCTTTATTTAACATGTGTCTGCTTAAAGCATTATATTGTTTTGGGAACTGTGTAACCCAACTAAATGCCAGTTTAGTTAGGTAGACACTCCCAGAATTTAAAGTGAAAAATTCAGAAGAGAATTATAGAATTTCTCCCACTTCCATTTGAATAATTTTGGGATATGTTCTTGAATTAAAGGTTGTTCATGAAAATAGTCCTCCATCTGAGATTGTGTTCACAGTAAGACAGCTTCCAGTGCATGGATACATTCGGAAGTTTTCCTCGGAAGAAAGTTATCTCAGTTCTGACCAAAGGCCAGCTTTGAGCTTCACACAGCAAGATGTCGACGAGGGCAAAGTTCAGTATGTGCAGACAGTTTCTGACCAACTTCATGACCATTTTTTTCTGGATGTGACCAATGGTGTCAGAACAGTGAGTGGAATAGAGATCTCTGTAGACATCATCCCCAGAATGATTCCACTGGAAGTACAGAACTTTACTGTATTTGAAGGGGGCTCAAAAGCCCTGGTGGAAGACTATCTAAAAATTTCTAGTAGACACTTCGCAGGACTCAGCTGTGAATTTATTTTAACTGAGCAGCCAAAACATGGCTATGTTGAAAACTCTCGTGTCCCTGGAATAAAGTTAGCCACATTTACCAGAAAACAGGTAATGTCTTTAGATCTTCTTAGACATAGTGTTGATTAATTATTTGCTTTGCTGAAAGCTGTGAGATTTTGTGAAAGGTAGTGAGACACATGAGTTTGAGCTTTATTCTGGCCTTGAGTTAAAGACTTTTCTGTTTTTTCTGTCTGGTCATTTGGGGAGGGAGGCTGCCTTGTTGTGGTGAGCCACATCACTTCCTTGATGGCACTATTGGCACAGACTAATGTACTATTGCCACAGTAGACTGATGGGCCACTCACATTCAGGCAGAGTTGTAGATATTCTGGAAATGTGAGACTTTGGGTGCATTTTGGAAAGACCAGAGGAAGTGCTATGTAGAGTGAACAAGTAGAAAAGTGGGAAAAAAAGTAATTTTTTTAGGTAATTTCTTTGCTCACAGATAGCCACTATATGCACAATATGCTAATTTTCAGTAATTTACCGCCAAGAAGCAAGATGGTATCATAGGTCACCATCTACTACGAGCACGATGTTCAGTTTATAGATTCCAGGAAACATTGTTAAATATAGTGGGGTTGGATTTCCATTTTTCCTTCAAGAGGAAGGAAAGAATGCCAAGGCTGTCAAGATATTCTGTCTAGAGGCATGGACAGATGAGCAGTAAAATTTACTGTTGTGAATGGAGCAAAGATAGAGGTACAATCATATTACATCATAAACAAAATGTTCATACAATAAATACAGAGAGCCACGACTAGGATGTTTTTCAATGTGACATTTATTTTCTTCTAGCCTCTTTAGTTTTTCAGCTTGTTGTATTTTTCAGGTGGAACAAGAATTAATCTATTATGTTCATGATGACAGTGAAGAACTGATGGACAGTTTTACTGTGATAGTTAATAACACGGAATTATGGAAACAGAGTTTACCCCGAACTGTGTTTGTGACTGTTACTGCAGTAAATGATGAGGCTCCTGTTGTAAAAGTAAACAGAATTCTTCAGGTATGTTTGTCAACCTTTTGAAGTGTTAAAATAATTCCATTAATGCTGATGCCATTTAATGCAGCTTCATTAACAGACTTGTGTCTGGTAGGATAGTCAGTATAATATGTAGTAGTCCTTGGGTTTAGAGAAATTAATGCTAGTGAAAGGAGGCAATACATAGGTTATTTGTATTTAGGAAGATTTTAGACATGGAGAACTGTTTTGGCTGTTGTAAAGATTATCTTGATGGCTAAATGAGCATTCTTTTAATCTTAAAGTTATGTGAAGTCTCTTGGACTGATGTAGGGCATGTGAAGGTGGATGACTTGCACCTGGATGTTTGTTATATTTTTGTGTTGTTTGCTGAGGTGTCTTGAGGGCTGTTAATGAACATGTAACTTAGAAAAGTACCAAGAATAGTGATGAGAATGAGAATGCAAACTTTTCACTATTGTATTTGCTCAGCCTTCCAACCCTATGCCTCTTGCCATGAAGTGCACTGAAGGATCAGACCTGCTGAAGTACATTCTACTGCCTGCTCTTGGCCAGATATGCCAGTAGAATGGGACAAGAGAGAATTTTTTATGTGTTGGGTATCTCTTAAACAAAGCAGGAGTGGTTCCCTTTTAAAAAGTTGCAAATAATATAATGCAGTCTGTGGAAATCTAGGGTCATCAAAATATTAGTCCAATCACTGAAGCTATTACTTTGCAATATCACAGTGTGATACTGTGAGCTAAGAAAAAACATGTTAACTTTTTTTAACTGCCTTCCCCCCAGAAAATCCTGAAGAAAATTTTAAAGTTACCTTCATCTAAAGCTACCTTTAGCTCTTAATGACCATAGCTGACTTTTTAATCTACAGATCTTTGAAAAGTTACCTACCACTACAGAAGTGACTAGTGTCACTTCAGTTTCAATGCATTTTTAGATTGATTAATTAATTTGGTTATGTATAGTATTTAAACCAGGATGTATTTGTATAGTATTTGTTTGTGTTACGATAGCAGTCAGTAATGAGAACCGTTTTAGTAAGCACACTCTGCCCAAAAAGCTCCCCACATGTAAAGACTTTCAATCTGAGATCTGATGAGTAAAAGCAAATTGACTCCAAAAATCAGGATGAAATGAACATGGTCCGCTAAGTGGTTACAGTAAACCCGCTGGAAGTCATCAACCTGGAGAAGGTATTTAGGGATAGGCTTGAAAGAAGATAAGCAGGATATTTTGAAGCTGCAATCATTCCCAGTGCTCTGTGTTGCAGCTTATAAATGGGTGGTACCAAAACATGCATGTAGTTAATGGTGTATTGAAGAGGGAAAGTGTATTACTCTAAAGATGATGGTAACCTTGTGTTGTATATTTCATATCTTTTCATATGAGAAAATACATGATTTTTAAATTAGCTGTAGTGTAAGTATTGTACAGCTTCACAGTGAAAGGCAGATAATCTGCAGATGCCCACAACAGAAGATAGCCTGCCCTGGGCAGAGACTGCTGACAGAAGGGCAGACTGCATTGACAAACATTTGGGTGGCACAGAGCAAAATCTGCCCAGGTTTAAGTAATCACAGTGGCACTCTACAGACATCAGCACAGCATGCAGCAATCTTTGTCTAGTCACGGAGAAGAGAGCACCATGTTCAGCCAAGTTTTTTGGGGTCCCTGTTCTGGTGCATTGCTGGCAATAAAGTGTTGGCATTGAGCTGCTGGAATTGCAGTCTGTTAAACAGATCTAAGGCTGTGTAGTGCACTGCAATGCAGCTTATGGATTTTTCTAAAAATATCTGTGAATCTAGGCTTCCCAAGAGCAGGATTAACAAAGCTTCACCTACCCAGAGCTGGTCCTGTCTACTGGGGAGGCAGTCTGTGTACTAGAACCAGGATGCTGCACTTGTGCCTGTGGTTCTGCTAATCATGCAAAAGCTCTTGTTGAAAAATCAAGTCTATATCTGTTGTGAGTGGCTACCATTATGTACACGTATGATGGATTCATGTGCAATCTAAAACAAATTTGGCAGTCACGTTATCTGATGGGAGGAATATGCTGAGATGAGTCTTCCTCGAATCAAGCTTGCACATCCTCAGTGGATGGAAGAAAATGGGTTTTTCTTAGTCCTCCTAAATACTGAGATGAGATTGGCATTCCTGTGTAGGGTGATGGTGGCTGGCTCCTTGTTCAGCCAAACAGCCTGTGCTCCTCAAGAACATTGCTAGTGTTAGATACTGAATGATAGACAATGTTGCTTTTAAAAACTCAGTAGCTCTTTTATCTATTTTGTAGGGTTGGAAATGTACAAAAGTATAAAATGACTGACCGCTACTGTGAAAACAGGAATCTACTAGAACTGTTGGAGTTGACTGAAGTTTAGGACCTTAGAAATTTTGTAGATCAGAATATAAAGAGTCAGAAAGAAATGCTGAATGATTAAAAATACAGGCTAGGTTATGGCATCTGCTGCTGAGAAGTAGCTTATGTGATGAAGTACATGTCAAGAGGTGAAGAGGCCAGTGATGTTGGTGTGGGCATGTGGAAGTTAATTTATGCCTTTGGGCTTCTGTCCAAACCCAAGAAACTTTTGGGTGTGTGCACACATGCTGAATGAGTCTAACTCTAGCTTCCTCACTTCAGAGACAGCCATAACATCCCTTCTTCAAACAGCCTTGTCTGTTGCTATCAATGTTATGAGCACCATGGGGGGAGTTTCAGAGTGACAGACATCCAACCATTTTGGGAATTTTTCTCTGTTTTATTTCTAGGAAGGAGAAGTCAATGAGGGTTTAAAGTGTTTCGGTTTTTTTTTGTTTTTTTTTTTTTCCTGGCTCAGAATTTATGACATAACATCTGAGATGCAGAAAATCTTACTGTCCTGAGAACTTCTGTAATCCATTTAATTTAAATACTTTCCATTGCAACAAATTTGTGAGATGTATTTTTATTTAGAAACTTAATTTATTGGCAATTTAGTTATAATTTCTTAAAATTTCCACAGGTTCTATGGACTTCTTTTTTTCTGAAATGAGAATGGGTAAAGGAAAAAGGATGTTTTGAAGTAAATTGCTATTCTGGCATTATGTGCTGCAATTATACGTGTTTAAATACATGGGTGGCAATGCTATGAAATGACTGTATTCTCCTGTTGCCACAAGAGGGCTATATTTTCCTAGAATTATTTTTTTTTTAAAAAAAGCACAAATTTAAACTGATTATTTTTCTTGTTTTCTTTAAATTGCTCTCTAAAGTGTTAAAATGTGAATACAGACTGTCTGGTAGAATATGTGGCATGCAAGAGATACTGATGAGCTGAATCCTGTAAGTAGAGCAGAATAAATTATTTTACATCAGCAAGGTCATGAACCTTTTGGACTTTGCCTGTGGAATATGTTAGGCACATGAAAAATCAGTGTCATGCTACATCATGGAGGTTCAGATACAGTTTTCTTGGTGCTCTTCAAGGAGATTTTGATCTCAGATATGAAAAATAATAGGCTTGTAACACTCTGCTGTGTTCTCAGTGTTTGCTTCCCTGTGGTTCTTCTCAGCTCTTAGATCTTTCATTCTTCAAGGATCATGTTGCAGGCCATGTATAGTACTTTAAAAAGAATTAAGTGGTAGTGTGCTGAGACATCAGACTTAAATATTGACATTACAGAAAAAAATGGTTTTCTATAATTAGAAATTTTAATTCTTTTTTCCTTTAGTAAGGGAAATAACTTGGAAGTTAGTGAGTCATTTGTAATAACGTGTGTTCATTATAATTTTATTTCTTTGTATATTCTATATGTGACCTTTCATTTTCTTCATAGAATAATTACGCAAGTACTACTGAGACAAATTAAAAAGTCTCAGTACAAAAACTGATGTGTTTATTTGGTGCGACTCACTAAGTCACCCTGTGCTGTTAGTTGTCATTCTGTGCCGTAAGTGTAATTCTTTATCAAAATTTAATATTTGTAATTACATTACAGCAAAATACATATTTCAGGGAAGAAAATAGCTATTTGTTAGTTGAAAGGTATTTTTCATTACAAATTTACTTTTCAAACTTCTTCTGATTAGAAAAAAAATCAAACTTCATTTTAGTATCTCTTTTTCCATGGCATGGGAACATTTTTGTGACACAATGTAGGATGAAATCTTTCCTCTGTTCAAGTGTGGTGGCAAAAATTTCAGTCTCTTAAAAGGTTTTCTTTCATGTTTCATGTTAAAAAATGGAATTAATGCTTAGTGAATTGTGATTAATGATTTTTGGCTTTGGTAGAGCTAAAATGCTCTTTGTTAAGAATCATGTGTCCCCTTCAACCATTTGGTGGGATGTTACTACCAGATATTTATTAAGTGTACTTAGATCTAGAAAGACAGGGAGGAATGATGCAGTGTGTTTTGAAGCTCAAGCTGAGGTATTTAAAGGTTTAGGCTCTTAAGATTTTACGCTATGTTACAAATTGTGTATGAAAATAATTGATATTGATGTAGTGAGTATTTTAGAAATTTCACTTCATGTTGAGATAAATATGTATTGTTCTTTGTTAGCACTTCTGTCTGTATTTCCAGATATATACAGCAGAAATGAAGCATAAAATAGGCCATTGCTTATCCTTTCCAAACAAGAAATTACCCAGTCAGATAGGAATGAAACCCAGAGGGGAAGTCCTTTCTGCTTGAAATAAGGGACCTTAAAGATCATCTAACTCCCCCTGCTGTGGGCAGGAACACCTCCCACTAGACCAGGCTGCTTGAAGCCTTATCCAGCCTGGCTTTGAGCACTGCCAGAATTTGGGAATCCACAACCTCCTTGGGCAGCCTGTTTCAGTATCTCACCACCCTCACAGTAAAGAATTTTATCCTAATACCTCACTGAATTTCCCCTCTTTCAGAGTGTACCCATTCCTCCTTGCCGTGTCACTCCAGTTCCTGTCAGAGAATCCCTCTCCAGCTTCCCTGTAGGCCCCTTCAGGTACTGGAAGGCGTCTCTGAGGTCCCCACACAATCCTCTCTTCTCCAGGCTGAACAGCCCCCATTTTCTCAGCCTGACTTCATAGAAGGAGTGTTCCAGTTCTTTTATTGATCTCGTGGCTCTCCTCTGAAATTAGACTTAGAATGTGCTCCAGCTTTAGGTTTACCAGAAGTAAATAATGGTTTTTATACCATCTTTCTGAAAACTAGTTAACTATTCTTCCTCAGTTGTAACCTGGTAAATGGTAAGCAGCTGTTGGAGACATTGGTTGTTTCATCTCCTTAAGTGCTCTGAGTGTCTCTGGGTTTTTTAGTGCACTAAAAAAGGGCCTCTGGTGCATTTTGCTAGAAGAAAATAGTGCAGCTGCAAGAACTGTTCCATTTGTATTCGTTTATGCTGTCCCCAGGCTGTTTTTCTTTCATCTTTTCTGCTGGTGAAAGTAGAACATATTCAGTGTCTTACCTGCTGTGAAATACATGACACTAATATTCATGTGTATGTGTTGGAAAGCAGTTCCTTTACTCAGTTATCATAATACAATTTTTGTTATGTTTCTGAGAATTTAGAGCACTTGCACTCCAACTGTCTGAAACTCTTAACTGATGTAGGGTGTGTTTGCTTGTATTATTTCAAGGTCTTGTATTTTGCAGACTATTTGCCAGGATGAGCTATGCCAGTCTGTGATTAGAGATTTGGATGGACAGTTAGGAAACCTGTTATAGCTCCGAGTGTTGCACAGCACAAATCTTTATTCTTTCTTTTTCTTGGAGTCACGTGTCATCCAGCCCTGTCCCTCGTCTCCTGTTGTTCCAATTTTCTTTTGTATACATTTTCTTGCTTTATTTATTTTTAAAATTATTTTTGCTTTTCTAGGTCTGGGTGGGTTCAGTCACAGAAATAACTGTTGATGACCTCTGTGCAGAAGACAAGGACTCCTCACCATCAGAACTGGTGTATTCTATTACTCCACCTAGCAATGGACACTTGGCTCTGAAGTCTTCTCCAAACAAGAGCATCCTAGCTTTTACCCAGACTCACATAATTAAAGGGCAGCTGGTATTTGTACACAATGGTATGTGATTTTAAAAATACCACATCTGATACCAGAATATACTATTCAGTATATTTGTGTTTATAATCCATTAAAGATCCCATTGTAACGTCACAAAGATCTTGGAACACTGGTTATATGAAGTATTTATACAGTGGTTATACATTATCTCTAAAACTAAACAAGATGTCTGATGTCTGTTTAAATGTGTGCTCACTGAGAAACCTTGATGTTCTTGTGGTTCATTAGATAGCATCCTTCTTTCTGAAAGCAGTTTTGCAGTAGGGGAACATTCCATGCACATTTCTCCTTTCAGAGATAGGAAATCCATTTTTTTTGACTACTGTGATCGAAAATTTCCTGAAGCATTTCTGTCTTGCGACAGTGCAGAGCTGTTCATGGTCCAACAGTCTCACAGATACCTGGCATAGTGCAGTGATGGATGATGAAGTTATGGTTCATCTGTGTGATGTCAGTGTCCCTTTCAGGTTCTGAAAGAATTAAGCTTTAAACATTGACTCTTTCTCTTATTGTCCAGAGCTAGAGATCGGGGATTTATTTTCATTTGGGAGAATGTGTGGGAAATAAAAGAAGTTGGGGCAACTTCATGCATCCTTGAGTGGCAGTAATGGGAAGCCACAGGAAAGAACTTCCTAGTGGGGTTCCAGCCAGAAGAGGTAAGGCTTTCACAGGGTGATAGCTACCTATTTTCTGCTCCAGCTGTATTACTACTTCCCTCAGTTGAAAGAAGAAAGGATTTGCTACAGAAGGAATAAGTTGTTGTTTTGGGATGGAGGTAGAAGAGATACACTGCTCTTCTGCCGGCCCTGAGGCAGGCTGTGCTCCCTTGGGTGCAGAAGTCACTCCAGATTTGTGCTGTGTCTTCATGAGGCTGAAGTACTGTGCCTTATGATGCACTGTCTGGCAAGGTGCATATGTATTGCTGAAATTGCTTTACAATCAGTTGCTGGTGAGCTGTAAGTATCCTGCTCAAATAATTTGGTCAGGAAGTAAAAGGTCAAGAGCATGATAAAAGTGAGCCAAGCTATTTAAATTGTTCCAAAGGAGACTTGTACATGTAAGAAGCCCTATGATTGTAGGACAGTGGTAAGTGTGGGGAAATTAATCTGCTCTGTGTTCCAGAAAGGGCAAATGCACTCCTAGAGAGTGAGTCTTGATTAATAAAAGTGAAAAGAACAGAAAATTTCATTTTCCAGTCACTGGGAGTAATTTTTCCAATGAGTGTAGAGTAAATTTGCAACATAAAATTACCTGGGTTTAGTGTCAGGTCTTGCAGCTGCTCTGGCTTTGCTGTCTGCTCAACCTTATGGCCTCCAGTGCTTCACAAAGTACTCTGATAATTTCGCTTCTTTGCGTTTCTTGGTCAGTGGTTTTCCTCTCTCCTTCATCTTGACCTGTTGCTGGAAATGTAGTTGTTACTCCCATCTTATTGCCTCTAGCCTTACCTGGGGCCTTTCTTTATACCTGGGGCCTTTCCTTATGTTGTTGCTGTCATTCAACTTTTTATCCCTTTTCTCTATGTTTCCTTTGTTCCTTGTCATCAGTCTTAGGTGTGTGCTGGCTACTTTGTCTCCTCTGGGAAGTACCCCCATCTACTCTTCCTACTCATTTCAGCCCTTTCCAAAAGCACAGGTTCTTCTTGGCTGAGACAGCTCTTCCATCCTCCAGCTACTCCTCATGGCAGTATACAGTTTTTAAACCTGTACGTGGCCATGACTCTTCATTCTCAGTGTGTTTTTTACTGCCAATGAAAGTACTTTGCTTTTATGCCCCTAAATTAGACCTCTCAATTTTCCCTTCACATTGCTCAGCCTTATGAGTTACATTTTGCTGCTTATTCTGTGGTGTGAGTTGCAAATCTTCCTCTTTCTCTCATGTTTTCCCTTGGATTTTTGTTTCTTTCCTCCATAATCTCTGATTGTTCTATCACCAGTGTAAATGCAAAACTAGAACACACTTTTTCCTTTTCTGTACCGCTCTTTCAGCGTAAGAACTCCTCTTTTCACTCTTGTTTCACTCTAGGGTTCTCCTCTCTCACTTTTGAAGTATGGGCCCTGCCCTTAAACCCTCACAGTATTTTTCTTAGGGGCAGTAATAAATTGAACTCTTGTTGCTGATGAAGTCTTTGTGCTTGTCAGTGCAGCTTTTACAAACCCTCTTTCTGGTGTCCTTTTAATCACCTCTGATCAGACTCATTTAAAAAATTAATTGTGATAAAATGATAAATACTCCAGCCAACCAGAACTTCAAGATGCAGTTCTGTTCCTGACTGCTGATGACAAAATGTCTATGTCAATCAAGCAGTTGACCTGCCTTAGCCAAAAAAGCAAGAGAGGCTGCATAAGCAGGTTCATTTGGGGTTATTTTTCAACTTAGTACAAATAGTAGACTACTCAGATGCTTTTTTGAATCAGCAACTGGTTCTTTTTTGTTAGAATATATAATAAAATAAAAACTTGTAAAATAAAAGCAATATGATCAGATCTACCATAGCTTCTTCAGCTGCCTGGCTAATATAAGAGCATTTCCTAGGTCTATTTTTAACTGTAATCTCAGAACACACATTTGATTCTTCTGATATGTTAATTTATAGTTAGGCAAAGTATGATGATCATTACATGAAAGTATGTGGTACTCTCTGGCTTTTAGTATCTGTATTCTTGTAGCAATATCTTAATGGCTAAATTGGGCAAAGCAAATACAAGAGCGTGGTAATTCTTTGCAGCAGTTAATGTTTCTCTTTTTTTTTGGTCTTTTTACCTAATTGAATAACATGGAGAACCTCTGCTTAAAAGCAGCCTGTCAGTTCTGAGATATGTATTTTTACAGGAATCCACTCAGACTCCTGGAGGTATTTTGCTATTGCTTGTGCCAAAGTACATACAGGTCCTAAGATTAAAGGGAAAAATGTGCGTTTATTATGAGTACACATAACCTCTGAAATAGTTTAAGCTGTGACAACATACCTTCTTCAGCGAAGCTGAAGTTCAGCGAAGAGGCTAAGGAAACAACCCAAGAGTTTATTCAGACCTTTAAATATAAAACAAAATGAAAGAACATTCAAGTTACCTTTCTCCCCAAATTCCTTCTTTGCCAAAACGTGATTGCCTAGGTGCTTTGGACCCTCCTAAGACATAAATGGAGTTGAAAATTTTGGAGCCATTTTCTACCCAAGTTTAAGATTTCAGCTCCACCATGTCAGTGAAGAAAGAGAAGGGGGCACTCTTGCTGATTTTCATCTTAGGGGTGTCTGACTTTCACTGAAAACAACAGCCAGTAGTTCTCCCTGGGGAATGTGTTAATTGCATTTTCAATTTATTTAATTCTAATTAAGATACAAAGGCTCTGATAAGAAGTTGCTTTCAGTATGATCTTGGATATATTGCTAAGGAAACTTCTCTGTCTGCTTATCTGGAAGTCACTTTGACTGTCACACTGATACCCCCAAGACTTTGGTTGTTGAGATGGAACCCCTCTCTCATCTGGTGGCTCCAGTCAATCTTGCTTGACTGTCTGCATACCCAACACTCACACAGTCAAACAAGGTTTCCTCACTGACTTCACTTCAGGTTTCCCTTAGCGGAATCTCAGGTGCCTCTATCCTTAATTTAATTATTGTGCAACTACAGAGTAACGGCTCTGGCTGGGAGCTCATGACAGGGGACCCTGACCAAAAGGCTTTGCAGTTTAAGCCACGAAAGTCTGAAGTCCTCAGCTCCTGCCATGTCTCTGAGTGTTGGTCCCCTGGCAGCAGGTCCCAGTGCCCTTTGTTATGCAAAGGCTCAGCAGTTCAGGGCTGCTTGCCTTGGGCTCCTGCCACCCACAGCTCAACCTGCACAGCTCCACTGCAGCTGCACCCAGAGCTACCTGCTCTGAATGTGTTCCTCAACAATATTTCACGGTAGCCAAGCGTGAAAGGTGTCCAGTGTATGTTTGTTTTTTGTGTGACAGAGTAATATAAGAATAAATTTTTGGTTTTGATTTCCACAGGAGCAATGTCTGGAGGCTTCAACTTTCAGGTGACAGATGGTTTGAACTTTGCACCCCGACAGATTTTTAGCATCACAGCTCAGATGCTGGTCATTAGCCTTGAAGTGAACAAAGGGCTCGGAGTCTTTCCAGGTAGGTTTTTTGAGATGATCACTATTTTGTCCACTTGAAAATATTGCCTAATAGAGAGTTATTTGTCAGATAATTAACTGACTAAACTATGGAAAACTAGCTGGGAATATTTATGTGTGTTTTTTAAAAAAGGGTTAATGTTTTCTCAAACAGCATACTGCTTTTTTGCTTTGCAGTCTTTAACCTTTTGATATGTGCATGCTTGGAGTCATAGAAACTGGCAGTGAAATGTTCAACTACAATGTGATAATAACACTGTCTGCCTAAGCTCTGGAGATTTCCTATTTAGGTTTGTGTAAAATCTCTGTAGTCCACTCAGATATTTAGAGATTTAGGAGGTTGTGATAGTGCCTTGTAAAAGCAATAGAGGAATGAAGATTGTGGCCATGAGATTCTGAATACCACGTGTAAATTTTCCAGATTGCTAGTTCACTTTTCTTTTGTTTAATTATAGACAGCAGCACGAACTCACTGAGGAATCAGAAGGCTGGAAAACTTTGATTCATATTTGTGCATTTGTAGCTAGTTGATTCAGCAGCTGAGTATTTTTTAATGAAATCATAGCATTGAAGGAGTTGATATGCTAAGAGGTCTCATCAGAACCATTTATTCCTTTGCATTAGCAAGAGTAATCTCTCATTGAGTTAGGAATCTAACATTTATTGCAGGATTAAAGGAGAAATAAAGATTAGTTTTCTCTCAGTAGTATCTTGCATCACACTTTTGTTTGTGATGCCTTCTTTTTTGTTTCTCTGAATGTGATCTGTAGAATTGGAGAGATACTAAGAATTGGCAGAGTTCCAGAGGTTGTAATCTGTACCTTGGTTTATTAATTGGATATCGAAGAGGAGCACTTTATCTTCTTACCCTTCCTGAATATAAGGTGCATAAACAAAGGTTTGCAGCAAAAGCCACTTAAACACAGGCAACAAAAAATGAGATTGTAGCAGCATGATCTTCTAATTCAGTCAATATAAATGGGATTCACATAAATCCACTTACAAAGCTTATTAACCTGCAATTTTGGTGTGTATGGTTGCCTTGGGCACAGGGATTTACTAGAATTCTATCTTAAGCCAATGATAATTGTAAGAAAAGTATGCCTAATACTTCCATAGAAGGCAAAGTCTCTAGGCTGTCAATCAGTTCTTCCGTTTACAAAATACAGTATTTCTTTCAGCACTGCAAACTGTATTCCTCCAAGATTGCAGTTTTTTCCTTGCATTCTCACTTACTTTGGGTTAGCAAAATTCCTTTTAGATGTTATAAAGTGTTACTAGATTTTTCACATGTTCTTTTTATGGTATTTTTTAGAGACATTCTGGAGCTGTATGGCTTTCAGCTGTACTTTGCCATCATGAAATGACTATTACAACAACTAGGGTGCCAAATGGTCACTATATATAAAAACAACAGCCAGTATCCTGTTAAATTTTATAGCCCTACTAAGAAGGGATCATTTTGAGCCAGCTTGAGAAATCTTCTCTCTGGGGTAGTAAAAATTGAATTTATTTTGAAGAATTTACCATGTCTTTGTGACAGGGTGCAAACTATTCTCTAAAGCATATTGTTCTGCAATTTTATAAGAGCATGAACTGCTTTTTTTTTGTGTTGGCTATACCAGATCTGTTTATATAATTCATAGATTTTTTTTCTGTTTTAACAGAAGCTTGTTTTATTCAGCATAGTCAGCAAATTGACTGCTAGATATATTAGCTTTTTCTACTGTATGCTAGATATGTACAATGGAAGGATTTTCTTCTTCAGGAAGGCAATTGCTCAAAAAAGAAATGAGCTGAGTTTCTCTGAGGAGAGTTAAGCCTGACTTGTAGTTAATTGGAAGCAGAGCTGTCAAATCAGTCTTGATGAGATGATGAGATGATTTATAACTCTTCGGCAGTGGTAGGGAGAATGCTCATGCCAAAGGATTTTCCAAATCTGAAAGGTAGGCAGTAAAAATGTGTAACAAAATTACGAGGCACTAACATTATGCTGTTGCACTCTATTTGAATTGATTAGCTTGGCCTTATTCAGTGTCACCTGTTCTTGTTGTGTGTCTTCCTTCTCTGTCTGTTCCTGTCCCCTGTGTTTGTGTGGGGTTTTTGTGATCTCTCCTTCTGTGATTGAGAACACACAGGCAGTGTTCTCACTTCATTTTCTTTCACCCAGTCTGCTGGCTGCCAAATAACCTTCCTCTCCCTGTTGAGGTGTCTGACCTGAGAACTACTGTGAGTGCCAGGGAAGTTCTCAACTCTTAAGTGAGAAGTGGATGAAGGAGAAGGTTAAGTTTGGGGAGGATGCTAATTTACAGAAGGGCATGATAGACTATGTTGTCTGTGTCTCTAGACTGTATTTCAGCCTGTGGAGTTCAGTGAGAGAGGTCAGGTCTGCTAGGAATTGAGGGAGTTTTGTGACAGATGCCCTTGCTCCCCATCGCCATGCTCTGTGATGGCAGTGGTGTGGTACCCTGGTATGGTCAAGAAAAATCGCAGCAGATGACAGATGGTTTGAACTTTGCACTCTGACAGATTTTTAGCATCACAGCTCAGATGCTGGTCATCATCTCTGTGCTGTGACCATGTTTTAGAGTTAGTCTGTTAAGGCAATAAGGCCTGATTTGCATAACTAGCAGGTTATGCAAATAGCTGTGTTTGCAGGTTTATGTGGTCGGATTAACTGTTGTGCTAAGTTGTACATTCTTGGCCACATCTGCTGTATGCAAAAGGTCATGGTTCCCTCCCTTCCTGTCACAGGGAAAAAAAGGAAAAGAAGGGAGAGGTAGAGGAGGGAGACTTCTTGAATTAAATATTGTCTGGGAGAATTTTTCTCAACCTGAGAGACTCCTTCACTTTTCAAAACAGTGGGCACACAGAATGGGAAGGTAAAAATGGGAAAACAGGAAGAGACAGAAGATCTTATAACAGCTCTGTTTCAAAGCAGTTGTTATTTGAACTGGAGCACAAGCAGATGTGAACAATCAGGCCCCTGGTATTAATAATGGCTTTAAAAGCATCCCTATTCTTCACTGTCCTTGCAATGTTTTCTCCTTCTGAATATTATGGCATATATATGTATATAATACATGTGTTATTTTGTGTTATTCTTGTAAGAGATAGATTGATAATTCAGATTTCAAGTATATTTAATATCTTATAGTCTTTGAAATTATGTATTGAAACCTATAAACCTTGTTGCTCAAGGAGAAGATAAAACATGAAAATGGAGGCAGAAGTGGGGATACAGGGGGAATAGGACGATGGGAATCTTGCTCCTCTAAAATGATCACTGAGCTTAAATTTTAGTTTGCCAACTGTGTACCTTGAAACTGCATTAAAAAGAAGCCATTTTTTTTTCTTTTAGGAAATTACTAGCTAGGAAATTATTGCCCCAGCTGTGTCAAAAATTGTCTTGCTTTGACTAATTCCAGAAAGCTCTTCATAATCTTTAGGACAGAAGGTAGTAACCTTAGTAAGGTTAGTGTCGTGCTATGTATTAAAAGAATTTTGTTACCACTCAGTTTCCATCTATCTTAATAAATAATGCATTATTTCAGTTCAGGCTGTTACTTCTGTTACATGGTGTTCTTCCTAGTTTGTTTAATTCAGTACTTATATTTTTATTTTATTAATGAAAATCCTATTTCATATTGATAAAGTGTACTTTTGTTAATAATTGATTTTGGTTTATGTGTTCATTAGAAACTTTGCCGTTTTGAGTCTTCTCTGAGTCAAATCACCTATGTCTTCTGTGGCAACTGGGAATACCAAAAACATTGGAGTTTGAATTTGGTTCTAGACATGTGATATAGAAACAGAACTTCTTATATGTGTTCTGATCTGTACTTCAGGTAGTTTTTGCAGAAGCCAGTATTTAGCGATTACATGTGCTGAAGAAAACTTTATTTTTAAAATGTGGGTACATCCTACTGTGATAGGCTTTTTAATTGAAAAAGCTGTTGAAGAGTTGTAACCAGAAGGTATCTAGAAAAAGAGTAACCCTGCTGATCTTATAAAATGTTATTAAAATGGTAAGTAGAATACCTGGGTGAGGGTGTGAGTTGTGCATGCAAAACTTAGACTTTTGGAAAAAAAATCTGTTGTAAATCTTGTTCCTATACTTCACATTTTTTAGGTTCCAGGAAACCTATTTCACAGCATGATCTGAAAGCTGTAACCAATGATGTGACCAGTGCAGGAAACAGGACTATAACTTTTGTGATTGTAACTTCCCCAAAACTTGGAAGGCTGATCAGAGTAGATTCTGATGATACCACTCAGGAAATCTTCAGTTTTACACAGTCTATGGTAAGCATTTAATTTATAACAGCTAGTTGAGGGGTAGATTGTTACTACAGAGAGCATCTCAGTTGCTCATTCTTTGTGTGATCCATTTATATCTGTTAAGTAACCAGGCATATGTGACCCATCAGTGCAATCACCAAGATTTGCTATGTCATTAAATATCTGGCGTCTAGTAATGAACACAAGAGGAACCTTTGTTCCCTTCTGCTTGGATACTAGCAGGGTCTTGGCAATTCCCACTATTTTGCTTGTAAGACTATTTGTCAAGAAGAGCTGTTCTGGTGCCATTAACCAGCAGTCAGAGGTTGGAAGCTTTTAGTTTTTGGCAGAAGAAGCAGCCTTTTTCTCTATGAAAAGTCCAAGTATCAGATCTGTTTCAGCTGTACAAAGTCCTCATGGCTGTCCCCAGGATGACTTTTATTGACTGTATTGGCTGTGGTACTAAATGTGTGAAGTATCTTAACTGTGATACAGGCTCTCTTACTGAATGACTAAAACGTGGCAGCTTATGTAACTCGATGGAAAAATTCTTCTGCAAAAGGAATTACTTGTCTGTGTGCAGAATTGGAATATAACTATCTTTAGCATACATTTAGCTATTCTCAGAAAATTAAAGGGAGTGAGATGAAAGAGGGTCAATTTTCTGACTTTGCTCATGGAAAAACGTATTTTTGCAGATTTAAAATGCTATTTGATTGAGTATATGAAGGAATAAGAAAATCTATTGGTCAGAATTTGAACTTGGGCAGTAAAACCTGGAAAAAGGACAACGTTTTTATTTGTTGTCATCAGGCTTTGAAACAACCTGACCAAGGATGGTTGTAGAATGGGTCTCCACCTGGACTTTATAAATCAAGATGAACACAGAATGGTTTTCGTGAAAAACATGTTGTAATCCCATTATGCCGTTGGTCTTGTTTCAGAAGTTGCTGAATTTTGTCTTGTTTGATGAAAGCAATGAACTGTATAATGACACTTTACCCTTCTGATCCCAAAATATGTGATTTTTTTGAGTATTAAATGAAACAATTAAGCATGTTAGACAGAAAATATTTCAGCTAAGGTTTTGAAGTGTCACTCCTTTTGCCTGTGGATGTGACCATTATGTGTGTTTATTGGACAGTACCATGTCAAAACATGTCACTTATTCTCTGTAGCTTTAGTTTTTAGTAATGTATAGCTAACTTTCCTTTTAACTTTGTAAACTGTGAAAGGTTTTGGGCTGAAATAATATGTATGCTTTTCTTGTCTGTTGGAGATATTTCTATTGGCCATTTTAATTTCAAAAAAGTAGAGCTGAATGTCTTCCTGCAGGTGGAATTCAAGTATCCAAACAAGATTGCTATTTATTCTAGTAGAGGGTGAGATGTAAGAGAGAGAAAGAGATCCTAAATAAGCTTTCAGTTCAGTGTGTTGTAATCACAGGGAGTTAAATATGAGTGAAGAAAATGGCATTTATGTTACAAACATTGTACATTGTCCATGTAATGGAGACTAAAGCATTTAGTTTCTGTTTGGTAATAAGCTTGAAGAACTGATTTGAATTGAAAAACATTTTGCATTAGTGTAGGTCTGTGGGTATTCATTGACTTAATTCTGTGTTGAGGAACTTGAAATTTCACTTTGGAAAAGTAGTTACTCCTTTTGCTGGGGTGCTGAACTCTTCTGTATTCGCTGTGGTTTATTGCTTTTTTGCAAAAGGGGAAAAAAAACAGCAAAAAGAAACAGAAATTACTATTGCATTCCAAGGCATTTTTCTTGAACAGATGTTGTTCAGCTAATATAAGAAAATTTTTTGCACATTAAACACTCTTGAGTAACTCAGGAGTTTTTCAACAAAATGTTTGACTTTTGTTTTTCTCTGCAGTACTTTCTGTGATATCTTAGAAGTATTTTCATCTCACAGCAAACCACAGCTTCTTCATTATATAGAGTCATTGCAGAGGTAAACACAGAAATCCTCACCAATTGCATTCAGTTCTTAGACAGACATTAGAATGGATTTGCAGTCAAAAAACTGCAAAACAACCAGCCAATTAAGATGGATAATAAACACTGCTGAATTTAAAGGATTTGTATTGTCCTGTATTTGTTACAAAAATTTGCTGTCCTCAGCTTGAAGTCCTAAAAAGGTTTTTGGAAAGTTACCCTGAGCTAACATACTCTCCTGCTATTATTTTTTGTTTGTTTTTCCTATAATAGCCATTAAGAATTAAATCAGTATAGAGAAAGCAGAAACCTGGAGATGTGCATAAAGGATTTTATCACATTAGTCTAAATTTTTTAGAGAAAAATTGGGATGTTTTTGAGGCTGCTGAGAAAACTGACCTTGAAAGGTCAGTTTGCCTAGTGATCTCAGTGGGGGCTGTTGCAGTAATTTCAGGATTCAATCTCTCTGTATTTACACCTCAGATTCTATACTTTTAAACTTCATCTCTGATAACACCAGGGGGTTTTGGTTTCTTTTTTCACATCTTTCAAGCATGTATGATAGAAATGTGTACTAATGAGTTCCTTTAAGGTGTTTGCAGGGTGTGAGGACTATATTAAAATAGTAAATTTAAAACCAGCACCATCTCAGACAGGAATCTCTCAGGCAGTTACAAACTAACATGTGCAGGTCTGGTGAGCGGTTGCCTGGGAACTTGCCAAGGATTTAATGGGTGTAGCTGTCATTTCTCCAGGGCAGTGAATGAATTATCAAGCAGACCAGATGCTGAATCTACTGGATAAGATTCAATAAGTAGTCTAGTCTTGCTATCATTAGGAATTCTATTACAGTTCCAATGTATTATAGTATTGACCATAAAATTCAGGTATAGTTCCAGCTGGTGAGAAATAATCTGAAAATGCTGCCTTTTGCTTTGGGGTCTAAAGAGATAAAATGGTTTTATCTTACATGTGCATTTGTTTCTCTGGAGATGTACCGCAGTATCTTGCAATACTTTGAAGCTTGATTACTTACAGTGGACTGATTAGATTCCTTGAGTGTGACAATCTGCAAGGTCAGTGCAGGCAGGGAGAGGACAAACCAGATTCTTTCTCATCTTTTAGGAATCCCTGTCTTGCTGTGATGTAGAAATTTTCCACTGTGTAGTTCCATCACCTTTTTGCTTGTAAGTGAGAGTAACTATCAGTGGTCATTGCACTTCCTTCAGGTTTTCTTAGTCTCTTACCAAGTGTTTTTTGCCATTTGAAGGAAATAACTACATCAAAGTCCTTCTTCAGCCTTCAGCCTTTCATATTCTTTTTCAGGACAAATAATCCAGCCCTGCTAGTGTCCTTGCGAAGAAAACCCAAGACATTGATACTTTAATTTACTAAAAATACAGTCCATCTGAGCATATGATCACCATTACTAGTTTGAGGCAGTTTCTCAGTGTTATGTATCTCTTTGCTCTTCATGTAAGGCTTTTATTAAAAATTCATGCCCAGTAACATTTCATTACTTTCATGTGTTTATCTGGCAATACAGAGTCCATCTTAAGTGAAAGAGAAATGCGGGATAATCTCAGTGTACATACAAGCTGGATTGATGGGCTGAGGCCAGTGGAGTGAGGTTCAACAAGGCCCAGTGCTGGGTCCTGCCCTTGGGTCACAACAGCCCCAGGCAGCTCCACAGGCTGGGGCAGAGTGGCTGGAAAGGAGCTGGGCGTGCTGGTGACAGCAGCTGAACATGAGCCAGGCTGTGCCCAAGGGGCCAAGAAGGCCAATGGCATCCTGGCCTGGATCAGCAATGCTGTGGCCAGCAGGGCCAGGGCAGGGATTGTCCCCCTGTGCTGGGCCCTGCTGAGGCCGCACCTCCAGTGCTGTGCCCAGGGCTGGGCCCTCACTGCAGGAAAGGCCCTGAGGGGCTGGAGAGAGTCCAGAGAAGGGCAGTGGAGCTGGGGCAGGGTCTGGGGCACAAGTGCTGTGAGGAGCAGCTGAGGGAGCTGGGGGTGTTTGTCCTGGAGAAAAGGAGGCTCAGGGGGGACCTTATCACCCTCTACAGCTGCCTGAAAGGAGGCTGTGGCCAGGTGGGAGTTGGCTTCAATCTGCCCAAGTAACAAGTATTAGGATGAGAGGACATGGTCACAGTCTGTGCCAGGGGAGGTTTAAATGGAATAGCAGGACACCTTTCTTCATGTGAAACACAGCTGAGTATTGAACCCAGTATTCACCTTTCTTAATGTGAAACACAGTTGAGTATTGACTGCCCAGAAAAGTGGTTGAATCACCAACTGGATATTTTAAAAGACATGGAACTTGGGACATGATTTAGTGGTGGATTTTGCAGTTCTGGATTAACAGTTGGGTTTGATCTTTCAACTCTTTTGCAACCTAAACAATTCTATGATTCTGTATACTCTGTGCATGGACTAAGGTACAAAGGTCTTTTTGAACAATGTTCTCAAGATACCTTTTCTGTCCTTAACACTCTTCTGCTTATAATTACCTTGCTCTTACACATATGTCTACTTTTTACCTGGAACAGGTTGATGAAGGTGTGATCATGTATGAACACTTACATGCTGAGTCAGCTGCCTGGAGTGCAGAAGATTTCTTTACATTTACTGTATCCTCTCCACCATCTGCTCTGGATATCCAGAGGTTCCATGTTGTCATTTCATATGAAATTGACAGGCATGATCAGAATAGTCATCTTCTAGCAAATACAGGTAAAAATGCTTCACTGTTTTGGCTCAGAATTGTTTTGGATCTGTCAGAGGTCCATTGAAGAGCGGAGGAAAAACAAAAATTTCTTTCTCTTCAGTAAGCAGTGACCAGAATACTTCTGAAATGGAAAGTACTGTAGGGTAGTAGCTTGGAGTGCTGCGTTCACTGCACCTTTAGAAATGAAATAGATACATAGGTTTGATGCTTCCTACTGCTGTAGAAGACATTTTGTTTTCTGTAATGGTAGGTGGAAAACACTATCAGAAGCTTTGAGATACTTGTATTTCTTTAATCTTAGTGTATGCATCAGTCAAAAATATTCTTTCATATCTGATTGTACTTTACAAGTAGTGGTAATATACTTTTAGCTGTGACATGGAAATCAAGGATACCACAAAGGATAGAAATTTTTGAGTGTCATCAGTGTTTAATATGTACTTTCTGAAATAGTGCAACTATAAAATGTTCAGTTTCTAAGATTCTCTTTTCATTTCTGCCAGGTGCCATAGTCCAGGAAGGAGGTAGAGTAGTAATCAACAAAACCAACCTAGATGCTTCAAACCTATTGATTAAGCTACCTGATGTACACCGCTCCATGTATGAAGTCTGGTATCAGGTTGTGTCTTTACCCCAACATGGCATGATTGTTGTTGAAGAACGAAACGTTACCAAAGAAAAGCCTAACTTCTCCCAATATGTACTGGACAAATTTGGAATTATGTACATACATGATAATTCTGAATCTCTATATGACAATTTCACTTTTGCTGTTTGGTTGAACCTGAAGAGCAAGCCTGCTACAAAGCCCCATAGTGAAGTTGTAGAGGAGATGTTTAATATCACTGTTTTCCCAGTGAATGACCAATCTCCAGAACTGAAGACTAAAAGACTGCACTTGAAAGTCCTGCAGGGAGATGTGTTAGTGCTGGGGGCAGAGAATCTGAAAGTTGAAGACTTAGATAATGCTCCAGCTGAGCTGAAATACACCATTGTTAGCAACCCCAATAATGGTTACTTAGCAATGAAAAGCAATCTCAGTGTCTCTATAGAAGATTTCACACAAGCTGATGTTGACAGTGGTAAAGTGTGGTTTGTACAGGATGGAAGTTCGTCTTCTGGGGTGTTTTATTTCAGTGTGACTGATGGTAAACATCGCCCTTTATACAAACTGTTCAGTATTGAAGTTGTACCAATCGCTCTCGTCCTTGTCAACCTTACCAATGTTGCACTGCCACAGGGCCAGACATCAGTCACTATTACTGACGTGCAGCTTTCAGCTGTCACAAATGGAAAAAGCACTAAAATTATATATGAAATAACTCAGCCACTCAAATATGGGCACCTCATGATTGGAAATAAGCAGGTTACTAAATTTGAGCAGGCAGATTTGTACTCCGGAAGGCTCTCTTACCACCTGACAAATCTTACTGCTTCCAGTGATGTACTGGAGTTTATGCTTTTTACTGCAGAAGGCAATCTAACAGGACAAGTGCTGAACATCACAGCGAAGCCTTTAGTGCAAATTGTATCTGACCTGCAGATTTCAAATCAAGCAGCTTATAAATTTGGAAGCAGTGACCTGGATGCTTCTGAGCTAGCCAATTTGACAAACAGCAATCCTAGATTTGAAGTGATGGTGCCCCCCTCTCATGGGAGGATTGTTAAGAAAAGGTTTGTGAATGATGCAGTGTTTGAGGATATTCAGACGTTCACCCAGGCTGACATTGATAGTGGTGTTTTGCTTCTAGACATAGACACAAATATGACAGGCATCAATCTGTTGAATGACTCATTTACATTTATACTCAGGGCAGATGCTGTACAGCCTGCTGTTGGCTGTTTTCAGTATTCCATTGTGCCACACAGTCCTCCACTTGTGCAGGGTTTTACAGCAGAAGTGCTTTTTCTAACCAGCATGACCACTTTCAAGGCTCACTCTACCTCAAAGGACGAGGCACTAGTCTCCTCACAGAATGAAGAGCCTGCAATAGCACCACAGAAGACTGAACCAACCATGTGGCCAGGGCAGAATCATTGGGGAAACCTACATGAGGAAGATCCATTTCTAAATCAGGCCATGGGAACAAGTGCATCTGTCGAGTTGAAGATGACAAACCAGGTTAATGTCAGGAGTCACAGAGAGCAAGCAGGTGAAAGCAGCCCTTGGTATATTATTATCTCCCTTGTCCTGGTGTCTGTCCTACTCATTATTGCTGTTACTTCTGTGTGCATTTTGTTAATGTGTCAGAAGAAAGAGAAGACAAAACCTTTAGTCAAAAGTCAAACAGATGCAATCCTCAGTAGTGCAGATCGATGTCTGGAACGGAGTTTGACTGTGCCCTCTGTCACAGTGACTCCTCTTCTGAAGGGGGCTGAGAGAAGTACAGCCTCTACATTTGTGGCAGTAAAACATGAGCAGCTGCTTCCTACAGTGGCTTCTCCAGCTACAGAAAGGTATCTGAAAAACAGTTTATTAAATCTTGATCCTGAAATGATCCAATATTGTCGAAAAACAAACCCAGCTTTGAAGCACAATCAGTACTGGGTATAGTTAGACCAGGTTTGGTCATGCTAATTGATGTCGTATGGAAAAGTGAATATATATTGTTGACATATAATTTGCTGTTTATTACACTCATTTATTATAGGTTAAATGATACACTGTGTGTTAGATGATATCTAAATACCTGTGAACCTGTGAAATAATAATAACAACAAAAATCCTACTGATTACAGTGGCCATGACAGAAGATTTGCAGTTGGTATGTCAGCAAAATTCTCACTTAATTTAATGGGGAATTTGGCCTTGTGGATTTTGAGTGCACCCCATGTACGCAGTATTTTTTATTTCGCATGAAAGGTAAAATAGAATGTTCTGTCATGGATTATATATTTTTATTGAATTGTTGGGCTTTTCTTTAACCGATTTTGCTATAAAGGTCTTTTATTCCTTCTGAATCACTACTTCTCTTTGAAGACCTTCAAATTGTTTCAATAAGTAATTTTTCCATAATGCTAATTTCAATAATTTCAGTAATTTTAACCTGAAGGCTGTTCAGAGGCCAGTAGTAAAGAAACAAAACTGCATATTTTGACAGGTCACTAAACTTGATATCCAGAATTCAGTTCAGCAACAACAGTACAGCAGTGAATAAGGATTCTGGTGAAATACTGTGAGATACTGTTGGGTTTTGTTTTGGTTTATTTTTTCCTGATTTTGTACTGAACTTTAGTGTCTGAAAACTGCCAAAATATATCCTTTAACTCTACTCCACATGGCAAAGATTGAGTATCTGTCAGTCAGCCTGTCTGCTCAATTACCTTTAGGCTTAGATTATATCTTGATGGGCATAAAATTTCCTACTCCTGAGAAAGGGGTAAATTCTGCTTCCAGTAAAGCAAACACAGCCTTCTCTGGAATCTGTGTACTCAAGCAGATGGCAGTAGAATCAAGGCCTGGGCTGCATACTGTCATGGATCCTGAAGCTATTGACAGAAGCAATCCTGCAAGGTAGCATGTATGCTCTTTGGAAGTTTCACAGTTTACCCCTCATGTTCCAGAACACTGAACAAATATGCCTTATGCACTGCTACCAAGTACTCTGTACTCCAACTTTGCTCTGGTGATAAAGTGTGCAATAATTTCTGTGCAAAGGGAATATTTCACTCTTTTTGAAAATCCAAGCTCAGTAGTGATGTGCAGTCTCTAGTTAAGGCCCAATTTTATTTCCACTGAGAAAAAATAGTATAATTTCTGTTGACTACAAAGAATGAACTGACTTTAAGGGAATGGCACTGTGATAATAACCAGTCTCTTATTAACAATCTCTTATGAACTTCTCATCTACTTTTCACCTTTAAATTGCTACGGGTTCCATCCAGCATCTTTGTAAAAACTCTGTTCTCAGCAGTCTCAGCACTGCACCCAGTCAGTAAACACTGGACTATCATTTTTATTTAGGCCTAATTTTATATACCGTTTTCACTTTTATAGAATGGATTTGCTGACCTCAAGATCCTTGGTGCTGTTCATGTCATACTACTTTGTTTTAAATGCTGTTTAAAATTTTTGATTATTAAGTGTTTCTGTCATTTATAGATTCTAGTTATGGGAAATTTCACCCACAAGGTGGGCCAGATGTAAAGTGTGCTTACTGCTGTGTTCTGGGAGCTGAGCACAGGAGCAGTGGGGGTAGTGCTCACCTCTTCCACCTCTGCCATGGGCAGACATGATTGTGGTGCATTTTTAGAGGCCACTCCAAGAAGAGTAGTCCATGTCAGTGGAAAGTATACAAGCCATGTCTTCAGCTGATCAAGTTATTAGAGTACTTGGGACTAAAGGTTTGAACCCTTCATAAGCTGAAACTAAATGTGTTAGAACCTTGTTACACAGTTTTTAACATTTGTCATTACTCCATCTTCCCTGATGCCAGTGTGGAGTTCAAGCCTGTGATCAGTGTGAAGGGCTGTGGGTGTTTGGTGTTGCAGCTGGATTCTCACTGTAGATCTGTGTGGTGGACCTTTTCTGCTTTCCCAGAGGAGGTCTCTGGGACTGTTCTGAGCAGCTCTCAGCCAGAGGTGGTGTTGCCAACCACCACAGGGACACCCCTGCACCCTCTGTGCAGGTACAGCTGTATGTCTCTTGCCATTTCCTGGGACCCCTCCTACCAACACTGAGCAGACACCAGCTTCCTCCAGATCCCAGCTGTCAGGTGCAGCCTGCCTCCAATGCCTTCTGGACAGTAGCAGCAACCTGATCCCTTTACACTTTCTCCAGGATACACTCCAAAGAGGACTAAAGAGCTTTAATCTCAGCACTTTTGTAACCCGTGAAGAAGCCTGCTTCGCATTTTTCTAGCTCTGGGACCTTCCTGTCAAGAGCAAAACACACCTCATGCTCCAAATCCTTTCAAGCAGTGCACCTACACTTTGATACCAAAATAGTGCACTGCTGAAAACTCCTGAAGTCTGGTGACAAAATCCACACTGTCAGCTTGTGACAGGGTGAACAAATATACAGAAATTAAATGTGTACTTTATGAGATTTTGAGAAGTGTATCAGTGTAAAGATAGCTGTGCCTTAATTTGTGGTGTTTAGTGTGTGGTGGAGATGGAACATAAGGCTGATGTAGTGCTGGTGATGTAAAAAATGAGACTGTGACATAATAATCAAAAAAACTGTCATTCAGTTATAACTCTGCAATTCAATGGGCATTCTTGAGTTCGAGCATTTGCATGGTAGGAGAGAAAGGCACTGTATAAGAGCATCAAAAAAGGTGGTGGAATTTGTGCTGGCTCTTTTGGCTTTAGCATAAGGGGCTAAAATCTTGCTCTGTTTCCAAAATAGTTTTAGTTGACAAGAGATGTTCATTTCCAGTAGATTAGCCATTATGGGATTATATCTTGTGCATTTTTCTCAATTTTTAAAGCATTGAGGTTTTCTTTTTCAGCTTTGCTTTTGTTTTTATAGTTAAAATCAGCCTAAATACCTAATTAATCAGGGAAGTGTGCCAGCATTCAGTTTTCTTCCTCAGTTTTTGCTGCTGTGAGACAACTGTGCCAAAGTGCCTGCCATAATATGGAATGTTTTGATGAAAACTTTTTATGAATGTAAGTTTATTGTTAATCATGATTACTTGGTTTAATGCAAAATGCAGAGACAATATTGTAACTGATAACTGCATAAGAATTTAGCTTTAAAATCCCATCCTGAATCCTAGGTAAAAAAATCCCAAAATTAAGAACTCTGATTATGTTACACTTTCCCTGTGGACAGTGCAGAATAGTCTTTGGCAGAGGATGGTTTATCTTGTTCATACATGGATATGTAATATAGATAAATTTGCTCTGGCTTAGCTAGTCTAGGTTTGAGATGGTAAAAACTAGCTGGGATGAGTCCCATACAGGGTTTCCTAAACTACAGTCAATCTGAAAAATACAAAAAAAACCTACCTCATTTTGTGGTTATGGATTCTTTTGAGATTCTAGGAACACACATATTTTCTGGTCAGAATCGGGGTTGAATATTTTGGTTGTTTCCCTTGCCCTTGAAATTGTGTGGGTTTTTTAGTGGAGATGGGGTTTCTGAAGGATTCCTCTTTTTACCAAATGGAGTTATAAACTGCAACATGAAAGTGCCTTGAAAACATATATTAAATCAATAAACTTTTTGTTTATAATCCATGCTTATAATTGTGCTTTTTATAAAGACCTCTGAAGTGCAGAGACAGAAGAGAATCCCATTGCCAGTAACAGCATTCTTCTGAGTTTGCTAGTGTTGTATTTTTTAAATTGCACATATGTGCGCTGTGCTGTGCCCAGTGCCTCTCAGTGTGTGTGGCTGGAAAAGGAGACACTTCTCACTGTGCACCTAACCTGGTCATGTCCAGCACTGGTAGGAACGTAACATCAAAATAAATGCATTGATTTGAACTTGTTCTAACAGGACTGCCCTGGGTTTATTTCAGAAAGATTTTCTGTTATTTAACTGCATCTGATTTTAAAATATCAGGTTCTTAAATACATTAATGTTAATACATTAATGCTGTTTCTTCTTTGATTTTCCTCTTGATTGAAAGTACCCCCTCACTCCAGCCTCGCTCCAAATGCACTGTTGAACCGCCTTCTTTTTCTCAATCAGAACTTAGCTGGTTTGCAGTTGTTCTTGTAAACTGAGGTAAGGAACTTCCTCTTGCGACATGAGAAATGCTGGTGGCTCTGGGGAGCAGCTCTCTGTACACCATGCATTAGTGCCCTGTGCACAGAAATCTGTCCACAGTAATGGCAGATTACTGTGTCCCCCTCCTACACCTCAGAAAATACTGGTTTGGAAAGAAGAGAAAATAGGACAGAAATGGTCATAAACCCTTTACATTCTCCTTTTATTTACATATGGATGAGTGCCAGGTACAACTTTTGCTGCAGTAGCCTTTGCTACCTTCTGCAATTCCAAATTCAGCAGAGAGTCTACTTACGTGGCCTCCAATCTGCTTTGCATCACTTTTTTCGAGTCAGTCCTTGTGATGCTATGTTGAAATACATTCTGTGAATATTTTTATACAGGCTGAAAATAATTGTCCTGGCATATTCAATGGAAACAGTATTAATTTATCTTCACTCATTTCAAGCTAAGTAATTCCTGCCGGAGCTTGCATATCCCAAACGCAGTCCCAGAACAAAATGTTCTTTCATTGCAACTGGTGAAATCTATATTTTCACATCTATTTGTAGGGAGATTCTGCATGGTGAAATTCCTGCTGTACATGATCATTTCCTCATTTCCAGTCTTCCTGCTTGGTTGTTTCTGTGGGAATGCTTTGTACATGCTGGTAGGCACTGCTAGACGTGAAGTTATTTGCAGTTTGAGGTTTTAGCTGTGAAGCATTTGCATGGCTTCACAGTGAGAGGGGCATTACTTCACATAAATTTGTTGGGGAAAAACAAAGGAGGAGCAGATTGAGAATTGGGATGGGAGTGTCAAAACTCCTTGCAAGAGCACAGGCAATAGATCTGAATAAATTTATGCAATGTAAAACGTGTGACTGATCACACGTGGTGGAGTGATTTGCTCCCGCTCATGCACTTCATCTTGCATAGGTACAAGATGTGGTGCATGAAAGCACATTGGTGAGAAAATTTTTGAGAGAATAAAAAATAAGTAATCAAAAGCTTGCTTTTCATATACAAGTATAGACATTGAAGTACTTATCAATGAAATTGAATCTCTTAGGGAGAGGCATGTAGGAAGTTGTTTTGAGACATGCAAAGCCCCTGGAAAGCTGCTTTGCTGGCAGTGAGTGCTGAGGAAGGAGCTGGTTAGAGAGGCAGGGAGAGATAGGAGGATTACAGAGGCAAGCTTTCTGGGATTAGATGGAGTTTCTAAAAATGGGAAGGTCGTTTGGAAGCAGATCCATGGGTTTGTTTGAAAGGCAGAGGTGACGTGCTGGGCTGTGTCTTAGGCAAGCAGGCTATGATCCGTCACACTGCCTGGGAAAGGAAAGTGTCTAGGGAGAGTCCTGCTTAGGGATGAGTGTCAAGAGCTAGAAGCTCAGTTTGCCTTTTCTTTTTATTCCTTCTGTAGCTGGAAAGAGCTGTTATTTCTATTAGAAATAAAGAATGTATGACATGAACATTCTGAATTTTGACTTAAGAGGGTTTTTTCAAGAAGTCTAGTTGTGGAATTCATCAGATCAGATCACTAATGTCCTTCTTTAAATAACCACCACCCAGACTGGCTGAGTTAAGTTGCCTAGGATGTAATTCAGATGTTAGGTCTATTGGCATGAATGTTACCTTAAAAATAGAGTTGCAGTGTTCCTAGTGTCTTGGTCAAAGTGCAGAAAGGAAGAGGATGGACTTGCTTTGGAGTTTGACTGATTATATTAATTGGAAGCAATTAACAATTAATGTTAAATCTAGCAATGTGCAGATACAAGAGGTATTTATAAGTAAGGCAGCAGAGGTCTTGATTTTAAGCACTGAGCTAACTACACAGACAAACATGGACCTGAGCTTAATCCTTGAAGAAATGAACGTATCTGGAGAGCTGGTCACATTTACACATGGTTGCACAAAATGCTGTTGAAAAGCAGCACGGGGATAAGATTAGATCAGGTGTAAAAGTAAGCAGGAGTGGGGTGAATCAACTAGAACAAAGAACTGCCTTCTTCATTAACCATCTGAGCAAGATATTGACTCAATCTCTATTAGCCATGTAAAGTCCTATACACTTCTAAGAATGCTGCAATATAATCATCAGTGAGTGCCCATTTTCCTTCCTGAAGTCACCTTGTTGCTGGTTGCAGCACTTAGGTTCATTTAGTCTTCTCTATGGGCTGATTCTGGGATCCAGAGACATCTCCTTGGTTCTCATCATGGAATCTGCCCTCAGAAGACAAGTACTTCTGTGCATGCCATTCAAGAACAAGGAGGGAGGTAATGGTTGTTCCCCACTGATCTCTGTAATGGCCTACTCTAATCTGAACCCACAATTTAAACTTAAAGGCACTTTAAATCCATTTCCGTTTCATTGGTTCCCCAGAAAGCCTGAAAGGTTGTAAAATGGTGGGTGGGTTCATGATGCCTCTGTGTGACTCCACAGCTCAGGAAGCAACAGCTTGTGCTGTGCTTGGCAGACCTTGGACATTTAGCAGCCTATTCATGTCCCACTAGGCTGCTGCACAGACAGAGGGAAAGAGCCTTCACTCATGCAGGTCAGTGCAGCCTCTCTGCACTCCTCCTGCTGTCAGAGAGAGGCCCTCTCCTGCATCTTCAGTGCAGCTGCAGAGGAAGAATTTGTTCTCAGGGGCTGTCAGGCAGTGGAACCCTGACCTAGTTTCACAGATGTCCTACTGCCACCCTGCTGGGGAGTTCTCAGCTGTAATCAGAGGGCAGTGCTTTGCTAAGAAACACCTCAGTAGTGCTCTGCTTTAGAGTTTTATCTTCCTTAAAAAAACCCCAACAAACCAACCTCTTTTGAGAAACACAAACACAGAAGAAGAATATGTAAACACACACACACACACACACACACACACACACACACACACATATATATATATACATACATATTAATTTAAAAAAATATTATAAATCAGACTCTCTGTCAGATATTAGAATAGTTGTAAACAGTGCATCTCCTTCCAGGCACTTGTGCTACAAGCTGTATAGGATGGATGTACATACTAAATGCAATTCTGCCCATTACCTCAGTGATAGTTTAAGTCATTCTTCATTTCTTTAACAAGTCTAACTGCCTAGGAATTTACATGTCTCTCTTAGAAAACTGTTACGTGGTTTAATTGCTCATTGGCTGCAAGTCATCAATACATGTTTATTTTATGGGAAAGTTAAATGAGAAGATGTTCCTGTGCATAGATTTTGGAACAGAAGGTTTCTTGTTCTTCAAATATTTGAAAGTCTTTGTAACTCCAGACATCTTGGATCTGATATATGCATTTCAAAGAATAGCTTGGCTGCTGCTGACAACTTGTCCAACTTTTACTACTTTGGGAAAAAATACACCAACCCTGTTACATGTGGGTAGCTGTAGAATAATTTGAAATAAATAGCAACATTTATTTTGTCTAAACACTCTTTTCTGGTATGCGAGACATGGACCTGTTTATTTCTTAGCTATTGATAAAATAAAATAAAGCAAAAATGATGATGCCATTTGTTTGTACAGCCAATGCAGAGTCCACTGAGACTGACTGCTTTTCTTTAGCAAGTGTAGAGCAGCTGTAACTAGAAATGTGTTTGGATGCTGTGTGGGTAAATCATCCAGCTGGTTATAATGACAGCATATGCTTAAGAAATACAAGAGCAAGTATCCAGCAAGTATCTCAAAAAGGTGTTTTATTTTCTTGTTTACGGTTTCCATAGAGGAATGGATGTTGTTGTTTTCCTGTTAGGAGATACTTATATTTACAAAGCATTTGACTGAGCTCAGCTTTTTGTCCCTTGCTAGAATAGATGGCACAAGTGACTAATGGCTTCTACACAAGCACGTAATATGAAAAGGGGGAGATGCCTGACTCAAAGTCTCAGCAAACTGCCTTTGAAGATTCCACAGACACAGGAAATGGCATGGCCTTTCTTGCTTTTAGGGCAGACAAACAGGACGCCTACATTCTTTGAAAATAAAATGGATGCTGGAAATTTGGATAGTTACACAGCAAATCTGTAGGCTGTCTGATTGGAAGTGACTCCTCTGTGTCAATTTTCTCCTTCAAACCTGGCTCGGGGATCTCACACAGAGGTGTAATGGGAGCAAGCACTGTTAGCACTAGGGTGTTGCTCAGCCTGTGAAATCTCCTGGGTTGGCCATAGCCACTGATAAAAAGGAAGAATATCAAGTGAACTCTTTCACTCTGAGGATAAAGAGCAACAAGGACCTGGAATCACCATACCTGCAATATTGATGACATACACCAGCATTCACTAAACCTTCAACACCCCAGCTGGAGCCTGACAGTGCCTGGTTTCACTGGAAGGTGCTGAAATCAGAATGGCCTTTCTTTGGGCTTGCCTGGGATTTACACTCTGCTGACTGATGGAGGAGAGAGCCTGGCAGTTCAGGGTTTGAAGTGATCCAGCTCTAGCCTACATCTTGTCACTAGGTTTGCAAATTCCATATGCTCTGGGAAAGTCTTGGTGAGGTTAGATAAGGATCATGATAAGGGGCATTCATGTAATATTGGGGAAATCCAGATTTAAACCTTCTGTCTCTGACTGAGAAAATGTCCCCTTCACTCCCAGAAGAGAGTCCAAACCTGTGAGCCATACAGACTCTTTGCAAAAATACTGAAGGAGCAAGAGGACACTAAATAATGCAGGGTGCTCTCCAGACAACCAAGACTTCTCTAAGCCAGGTGAGTGTTCTTTTTCCATTACTATGTGCAAAAAGCAAGGGAAAATATGTTTTCTTGCAGATGATGCTCCAGGGCCTTCTGGGGAGGACAACTGAGCTGGTTTGGTTGTTACCTGAGTCCCTGACTGGTGAGTGCTGGAGTCCATGGTGAATGGAGACTGGCCCTGTCCTGCAGCCCACAGCTGGAAACCAACCCCTCTTTCATGACACAGACTTGTTCCTTTGGTTTGACACAGGCAGCTCCAGGTCTGTATCAGTAGCTACTATGAAAAGTTTTTTCCGATATCTAATGCTCCATGTCCAGCACATTACCTTGATGGTTTTATTTGTAATTTTTTTTTTTTTTGATGTAAAGCCACTGACTCCCAGCATGTTTTTGTCTAAGTATTCAGGTATTCTGCAAAAACATCATTGCATACATTTTCTTCTCCAGACAGCCACCTGTAATGATGTTAATACCAAGGATTTGTCTTTTCCAATTGTTTTACAACTTCTTTTGTTATTTTCAGTTCTCACATAAATGGTCCCACAGAAATCATATCGTCGCACTTTCCTGCAGCCCCAGGCAAAGCAAATTTTCAGACATTTTACTGCCACACAGCAGTTACCCCACAGACACATTTTCCCATTGCTTTTGCAACAATGCTTACTTGGTTTTCAAGTTTTGATGGCTTATATTCAACAATGTCTTCTTTGTTTTGACAGATTGTTTTCCAGTTGCTACTCTATCTTCTTCTGTTTTCTCTAAGATTCAATAAATGGGCCCAGCTGGCAGCAGATGTGATTTCACCATGGTAGAGTCTCTTTCTCAGATGAATACAACACAAAATCACACTCATGAGTACAGCTCAACCCAACTCACGCTGTTTTGGAACCACTTTGCAAGAGGTTATTTTGACTTGCTTTTAAAAATGCAGGAGTCTTCATAGAACACTGCCCAAACTTGCTGCTGAATGAACTTCTATTAAATGCTACTTTTTGAGAGTGGGAATAATATCATAAGGGTGCAGAATCCCTTGTGACATCTTGCCAGGTTTCTCAGGTTTGTGCATTTCAAAACCTGGTTCTGTACTTCCCTGAAAGCAATACAAAGAGCTACACATGTCTAAGCTACAAATAGGGTAGGGACAATATTGGCACAAATTAATGGCCCAATCAAGTGTATATAAAAATGATTTTTATTGGAAGCTGATATAAAATTTAATCAGCTCAAATATTTCATTTAGTACAGTGATCTTTTGCATATAGTAAGGATGGTGTGTGGTGATGACTGCACATTAGGAAAAGCTGGCATAACAGGTGTGTTTGTATAATGCTGTCATCTCTTCATTGAGTTTTCTGGATTTAATGGAATTTCCCAGTGTCTTGTCTGTGCTTTCCTTATTATAGTGAAATAGCTAACTAAAGCCAGTGATCATCTGGTACTGAGTCCAGAATTTATCAATGCTTCTCCTTTCCTTGTTCTCATTAACAAGGTGGTAATTTCTTGAATATTAAATGGTGAGAGATGAGGAGCAGCAACATGAATACCTTCATGTGTTTGTGTGTTTTATAGGCCCTGGTTCTGCCCTTGCTCAGCTTCACCTTCAGCTCCTTCCCTCCAGTCTTACCCAAAAAACATTCAGTGTTTCCTGTTGCCTGATCCAGAGCTACATGTGTAGGCTCTGCAGAGGGATCAGACAGGCTGGATCAATGGGCTGAGGCCAGTGGTGTGAGGTTCAACAAGGCCCAGTGCCAGGTCCTGCCCTTGGGTCACAACAGCCCCAGGCAGCTCCACAGGCTGGGGCAGAGTGGCTGGAAAGGAGCTGGGCGTGCTGGTGACAGCAGCTGGACATGAGCCAGGCTGTGCCCAGGGGGCCAAGAAGGCCAATGGCATCCTGGCCTGGGTCAGCAATGCTGTGGCCAGCAGGGCCAGGGCAGGGATTGTCCCCCTGTGCTGGGCCCTGCTGAGGCCGCACCTCCAGTGCTGTGCCCAGGGCTGGGCCCTCACTGCAGGAAAGTCCCTGAGGGGCTGGAGAGAGTCCAGAGAAGGGCAATGGAGCTGGGGCAGGGTCTGGGGCACAAGTGCTGTGAGGAGCAGCTGAGGGAGCTGGGGCTGTTTGTCCTGGAGAAAAGGAGGCTCAGGGGTGACCTTATCACTCTCTACAGCTGCCTGAAAGGAGGCTGTGGCCAGGTGGGAGTTGGCTTCAATCTGCCCAAGTAACAAGTATTAGGATGAGAGGACATGGCCACAGTCTGTGCCAGGGGAGTTTCAGGTTGAACTTCAGGAAAAATTTCATCATGAAAATGTTTGTTAAATGTTGGATTAGGCTGTCCAGGAATGCGGTGGAATCACTGTCCTTGGATGTCTTCAACAAATGACTGGATGTGGCACTTAGTACCACTGTCTAGTTGCCAAGGTGTGATCAGTCAAAGGTGTACTTGGAGATTTTTCCAGACTAAATAATTCTGTTATTTTGTGATGCTGTGATTCTGTGTCTTGACAAGCCAGCCAAAATGTGCCTACATGCTGGCCAGATGGCTGCTGCCTCTTCAAATAGAGACATTGAGCTCGATCTGACTTTGACTCACCATGAGATACTAAATTTGGCTTTTTTCCCCTTTTAGGCTGCTAATTTTCCAATGAATTTGTAATAACTTATCTTTGAGAATGCTGCACCTCTCTCAAACTTGGCTCAAGACTGATGTTACACTGAATTTGGAGATGGGAGGCAGACAGGCAGATGGCATGGTTGTACAGGGGTGGTTCCTGTGGAAAAAAAAACTAGAAAGGAAGAAATACAATTCAGATTTCAGTAATTTTACGATGTTTCTTATATTGAAAGACTGAAATGTAAAACAGCTACACTGACAGTACCTAGTAACATGGATATTTGTAGATAATTGAAGAGCGAGGAATTGTGTTTTAAGACATGTTCTGTGATTGTCAAAGATAGATGTTATTAACACACTGCTAAAGTTTTCCCTCCCCTTCTTCTTCCTGTGGTACTCTTAGTTATTGGGTTATTTTTTTTACTTCACTTCTGACTCTGTTTTTTCTTTTCTGTCCTTCATTTGCTAAAGGAGAGCGGACTTTCGAAAAACCTCCAACTGCATTCACACATAACCATATCTGAGGAAAAAAAAAGGCCAAAATGAAGTTTTTTCCTCTTCCTGGAAATCAGTGGCACTGAACAGGACCTCCACATAAATGCAGATGACAGTAGAAAACCTGATCAGTGTAACCTGGTCTGCGGCCCAGTTTTATGTCAAAGAGGATAATCTCAGTCTCTAGTAGCTTAAGGAAGAAGTATTATATCCATGCAGCACTGATAGGAACAAAATGAAATAGATTTTTTGATGCTGATCTCCATGTTTGTAAAGGTAGGAACCTAGACCAGTGTTATAGTGAGGAGAGATATTTGAGGAAATCAAATTTCTTCCTCTTGTGAGAATATTTATAAGTCACAAATATTTTGCTTTATGAGAAAATGAACAAGATCTGTCTTGATGATGGCCTGTAGTAGGTTAACAAGTAACCAAAGTAACAAAAAAAGGCAGAGTGAATAGAAAACATTTCTGGTGCACAGCTTAAGCATTGTAAAAACATACATGGGAACATAATTTTACTGTTGTTTATTTGGAAGTCTTCAAATTGAGCCTTCAAATTAAGCCTTTCTTAAATATGAAGACCCGAAGACATTCACAGGCTTGACCAGACTTAAAGTTTGAAAAATTATGAACTCAAGGACAGAGTAAAATGTTGTAAAGAGATCTACTCACCTCATCTCCTTGAAGAAGGGGGAGATGAATGGCTGGCCTATCCTGATTTCTGAGTACACCCTCATGGGCACAGCACATGAATTCTCCCTTTCCTTGTCTCTGCTTTCTCCCATTCCAACAGTCTCCAGTTTCTGGGTCCAGTGAGGGTAGGTACTGCCTGCCTGAACACATGGACTTCTGCAGTGGCGGGGTGATATTTCAAGTCTTGACTATTTCACACTTTGCTCTCACAAACAGGCTGGTGGCAAATGTTCTCCTAAAATAACAGTTCTTTACCTCTTGGTAATGCTCTTTACCTTTTGGAATCAATCTATGGTGTAAGTATTCTGCCAGGCATTTTGGAGTCTAATCAAAGCCACCTTAAATTTTAATGTTGGCCCCAGTGCATTCAGTCTCTGTCCTAGCAGATGTTTTTCTCAAAGACTAGTCAAGTTTTGGTTTGGGAGGGAAGTTCAAGGCTTGGAAGGAAAGAGCAAATCTGGAAGGGTTGCCCTGTACTTCCTTAGGCTTTTGTTAACTGATACTCTTTTTTGGAAGAGTCAAGGAACCATCTAGCTGCAGCTGGGTGCCTGTGCAAAGCCCAGCAAAGACAGTCCTCACCGTGCTGTGCTCCCTGAGCACAGCAGCTCTCCTACTGACCAATGCAGAGATGACCTTTGGGTCATTCCCCATGTTTAAACAGAAAAGTCACTATTCCTTTTCAAAAGGAAATGACATTAGCATGAAAATGAGCCTATCTACCTCAATGAGCAAGGCAGGTGTCTACGGTACTGAAGAAAAATATTCTACATGTTTTGTCCTGCATTTTTCCCACTATGTATACTGCTCATATTGGAAAAATGAAGAAAATGTGGTTTTCACGTTGTTTTTAAATTCCTAAAAGGTATTTTTATTGTGTAACACCTAGCTATTGTTTAATGTCCTCAATGAAGTAAGGAAAGTAGTCAGAACATGTATTTTTATCAGTGGAAATTACCAAAGTAATTGATAAAGAGGCCAGAATCTCTGGGGGTATAGGAAAGTAACCTTTCCTTAATGAACTTTTTTAGACTGTTAAACTGTGTAAGGTTTTTGGTTTAGCTTGTGGGCTTTTGGCTTTGTTTTTTCTTGGACAAAAATGTTGTGAAACATCCTGATGCCAAGTTTTTGGTATTGCTGTATTTCTAATCATAGAATGGCTTAGGCTGGAAGGGGCCTTAAAGTTTCCTAATTCCACTGCCTCTGCCATGGGCTGGGACACCTTTCACTGGACCCTGTTGCTCAGAGCCCCAGATGGTTGGTGCTGTATGCCTGTCCTGAGCATCTTAATCAGGAAATAAATGTTTGTGTTAAATTAAATGATGGAAAATACAAATAAAACCAAGATGATTTATTTTTAGAAAGCTCATTTTCTTGTCTTTTGACACTACTGTTTTGAATTATAATAATAGCTAAATTGCTAGGGTGAAAACAATGAAAGTTATTACAATACAAAAAAATAACAGATTTAATACCATTAATTGCAACTCAAGAAGTAAGTGGCATGAGCCTTTCCCATTATAAAAATATGCAGTGCCTTATAAGCATGATATATCAGCAAAATAAATAAAATCAGGTTTCAGAAAATTCATTAAACATTTAAATCTCAACAACAAAAGATTATTTTGAGCAAGAACAGATTTGTTGTGCGCTTTCTGCCTCAGAGCGGAGTTTAAATTAGATTCAATTATTCAGTAGTTTTATGCTTTTAAAGGCCATTAGATGGTAATACCATCCCAAAAGAAACTGTTTGCCAATCAATTAGAAGGACTCCTAATGGGTTGTTTGGGTTACATTAGTAATGGCAAGAACTATATATTTGAGGTACATATTCAAAACAGGGTATTTATGTATTTAGGGAATTATAGCAGGTGTAAGGACCTTAATTTTACTAATAACTTGAATATATTTTGAGTGAGACTTTTAGCTTTCAAATGTTAAAGGCAGACTAGTGTTCCCCTCTTAACTTCACAATAAATAGAGAATGACACATACTTGTAGTTGGTTTTGCCTGAGATCCCTCTATCATGAAACAAAACCTTTTATTGCCCAGAATTTACCACTGGTAAATTTTGCTCAATTTTGCAGGAAAATATAAGCTTTTCTTTAATTTCTGCTTACTTCAGTTGAAGTTGATATACTCATGACTTTCTAAACAGAAGGCATATTTGTATTCCTGTATTGATTAGAAGAGCATTCAAGGATTGAAGAGAATTCAAAATTTCAAGCTTACCAGCAGGCAGGAACATAAAGACAAGCAATTAAAATTTTATCTATGTGCTCCTCATATTTCAGTTCAATTATTTCCACAGTTTTTATGCCATGTAAAAAATGTGCAGATCTGTGGTTTATCTGTGATCACTTGCTCTGAATGGGAGGAAGTAGATAATAAGAGGTAGCTAAATATGCCTGTCAAGATTTTATAAATCTGGCTTTGCATTGTAATTCACACTGGTTTAGTCAGTGTCTTTAGCTGAAATTCATTCATATGGAGACCATTTGCATACATCTTCAGTGCCTAAATATTAAGAGCATCAGAAAACAATGGCTAAATAAACACCTACACCTTATCTTTTGTTTGTCCCCCAAAAAATTTATTGACTTTGAATGATGATCATATTTGCTGACTTGACACAAATGTTTACATATTAATGTTTTTAAAATAATTTTTGATGCTTATTATGACTAAATATATGCAATTCAGTCATATTACAGTCTCATAAAAGGAGGAGAGCATGGAAAGTGAATTGCTGCTAACAGGAGAACATAGGAGTGGGAGATCTGAAAGAGGCCTGAAAGGAAAGGTCCCTGCAAGGACATGGCAGCTGTCTGGGGTGCCAAGGCAGGGGCACAGGCTCTAGTAATGTTTTGCAATTCATGTTCTCACTTCCCCTCATGCCAATCACCCCAGAGGGCAGCAGGCAGACCGCCAGTGCCTGCTGTGGCATCCACCCCATCCTTTCCCACTGCAGTGGGAATAACCCACCTGTAACAAGGGCATGAGGTCCCATGCCTGCTCACGGCGGTCGATCCCTCTCTGTGCCTTGCTCATCCTGCTACATCACACAGCTAACTCTGAATTTCTCCTGCTTGCTCTATGCCACAGAGCCCTTGCCTACAATTGTTGAATTGGTCCCTTTAGCTGAATTTAACTGTCTTGATCTTCTGTAAATCCAGCCATGGCTAATTCCACACACATCAATGTGTGATGGGGTAATGCTGTAGTCTGACAGGCTGCTCATTGTCCAGAATTTTCAATACTGAGAGAATTCCTGAATACATGATTAATGTCTCCTCAAGGGCATTAAAAGTGCAATAATTGTAGCAACTGGAGGCAGATACCCACACATGTCTGAATCTGTCCTAGTGGCAGTTCTTGGCAGTTTCCCTTCCTTGCAATGAATCTATTCACAGGATACAACCATGCTACAGGCTCAACATTTTCTTTTTCATGTGTTTGTAGAAAGCATTATTTTATTTTGTATACTGACAACAAAACCATTTTGTTTGACTATCGTAAGGCCTTTCAAGGCAAAACAAAACAAAAAAAAAGTGGTGGTACTAATGGGCATAAAACTTGTGTGACCTTGCTTGCAATGTGTCTAAGATGGATAATTACTAAGATTCAGGTTTTCTTAGTAACTCCATTATGTCAACATTTCCTGGTTGCAATAGTCATGGGTTTCTCTTTCACTGAAACATGACGAGTTGAGCAATTGGCCTCTTGCTGGGCTGTCTGGAAAGATGACACTACAAACTACACTAAATCCACTATTGCAGATCCCTTCTGTCCTCCACTCCTGCAGTGTTTGGTTTTCCCTTTGTTCCATGGGCACCTATGCTTTCCAATTTTATTTTTCGCTGGTCTGATGAAGAAACAAAAAATGAAAGGGAAATACAGGGGGAAAATATAGTGGGGAAAGTAATTGTCCCAGTGCTTAAATAACAAGGCAGCTTCAAACTGCACAAAGAATAACGTCGTTCTTATCTATTAGTATTTTGAAGTTATTTATTTCTATAGGACTCTTGCTGACTTAGAGGGATGATACACTGATTAAATATAACCATCTGCATGATATTCACTTTTTCTGAAACTTGTGCTCTTTTGCTTTATTCTGACATTACAAGTTGATAACACGACAGTTTGCAGAACTGTAGCTGCAACTATATCTGAAGACCAAAACTAAGAAAAAAAGCAGCCAGTTTTTATGGGTGGTAATTTCATATGTGGTTTGTTCATAAAAATGCCAGCAATAAAACTTCTATTGGCTTCTTTGGACTGAGCTCCTATTGCTGGTATTTGTTCTCTTTTCTCATCCAGAAAAAATTACTTTTAAATTTCATTCCAAAAGCACAAGGACTTGTCAGTGCTTTTTTTTTTCCAAAGACAAGTTCCATTTTCCTGTGTTAGCTGTCCAGAAGGATGTGTACTGGGGCTACCCAGTCCTGCTTGTGCAGTTATCACTTCCACTGAAAGGTACTCATGGAACAAGGTCTCACATCATCTGTGTCAGCCTCAGAAAGAAGATGGAAAAGTTTGATTTAACCCAAGATCACGTCAGGAGTCTTGCAGACAGCGAGGCACTGCTGCTATGGGTTTTACCCTACTGTGCTGTGCATGCTCTGGGGCAGATTTAGAGGCCATACCTAAAATCTTGTAGATACCAGCTATTGTAATAATAAAATCCAAAGATCTCAACTAGCGAATCATTGAAATAAGAGTTCCCTTTGTTGATTACATTTATGCTTGTATATAAACGAAAACAGATTTTAAATGGCACAGAGGCCAATCCTCTTAGAATTCTGAGCTCACGGCTTGTTAACCCCACTTACATTTCTAAACATGATGGCCGCAACTGGAAGTTGCCATATCTAGGAGGTTTTGGGAGGCTGCTTGTTTTGTGAGACCTAAACCACTCTGAGGGTGATCCTAGTGATCTAACACCATTGAGTGTCACTGCTTAGGCAAATCCCACAGCACTGTTCAATTCCTTAGCACTGAGCTACTTAACATAACTGTATTCATAACTGTATTCCTGAGTTCAGTGCAGTGCTAACCCCCCGTACACAGTGGTGCAGCTTGTGGCAGCACCATGTTACATCACTTTTTTGGGCAATGTTTCAGTTCCTGGACCTTATGTTGAAAGAAGTGCATAGTCCCCAAAATATTAAGCCTCTTGCAAAGAGAGATTCTTCCCTTGAGCACTAGAAGGCTCCACCGGAGGAGATGAGAGCACAGGCACAGCAGTGCCCTGTGCCTTGCAGCTGTATATTCCACTGCTCTGGCACTGTCGTGTGGAAAAATAGCCCCACCTTCTGTGGGACTGCAAAGTCCCCAGAAAGATTTCCACATATAAAATCAATCTGGGGCACAATTCATCATCAAAAAGTGTAAAGACTGTTGACACCAGCAAAATGCAGTGACAAAATGCTTAAACTGATAGTGGATGGTAAGAGAATATAGAATCCCAGTGACTTCACCGTCATATATAGCTTCCATGAATGAGTTGTGTTAGCCAATCTTTAAAAAGTATATGTGTTCATATGTATGGTTTGGCTTCCTGATTCTCTTGGCACTGAATTATTCTGCAGAACACAAAGGGAATGGCTTTTGTACTGGTTGTGTTTATGAAACAAGCTGTTAGTAGGCAGATCTTCTCTAGAGGATGTTGCATGTGAAGGGAGTGGGAGAGAAATGAGTGATCAGAGTGATTTTCATGACCTCAGCATTGAGGAAGACAAGAAGTGGCTTACACCCTGTTCTTGAAAAGTATGACATCTGGGGGAAACTGAGTCCTGTGAAACAACTTGTTTTTATGGAAAAAAGAAAAAACAGCTGACTGAAAACAAACAGGAATTTAAGATTATGACCGCAGACATTCAGCGTCTGACACAAAGTGCTGAGTAAGTTTGAAAAGATTTCTTCTCCAGCAAACAGGAACTGTTCACTAATCTACTGGCTTAGCTCTGATATATTTTTTTAAAAAATGTCAAAATTCTTGGGGTTTATTTCCTGAAAGAAAGGTCTGATCCTACAATTATCACCCATCCCAACCTGTTGAGGTTGCCTACCCTATATTCAATTTCTCAGCAAGGTGCACTTTAACATGGCAAACTGAGTACTAAAAACTAGGTTCTTTTAGAGTCGTTTTGCTCAGCTGGAAGAGAATAGACAGCATGGCTCCAGGAAGAAACAAGGAAAGGTTGATGTTTTAGTTGCACACCACTGAACTGAATGACTGAGTACATCTCTACTATGATCTAACAGTCCTGCTCAAACAAATGAGAATCCACATTTAAAAGTGAAGAGCCGAAGACAGTCCTTCACTTCCTAGGGAGTTCAGATTATTTCACCTCAGTGGAAGGAACTTGATTTATATACATTCAGCTTCTGATTCCACACTAGCTACTCTATCCTTAATTGGGATTTAATTTTAAAAGAGTTTTAAATATTTTAAAATTTAAATTTTAAATATTCACAACTAGTATTGCAGATGATCACATCATTTTAGTGTGATTGGTAGCCTAGGAGAGGTAGTTGGACAACCTGATTCAATGTTATAAAGTTATTTAATGGAAATAGATGAATTATTAATAATGAGTAGTTAAGCTGATCAACATGGAAATTTCTCTGCATAGAAATAATACATTTTTTAAAATTATTGCTATTGTTAGTTATTGTTATTATTCATCCTGCCTTCATGTTTAAAAAGGCTCAGAATTTGGCCCTACATACATGAGACATTTCAAAAAGTGTGAAAGAAAAAATCTTTAGACTGACTGCCTAAATTGATTTTTCTTCCTTCTTCCTTTTGTTACGATATTTTAAGGTAGTGTGAACAAAAAAACCTCCGTGACTCCCAGTGTGAAAGAAAGAAGTGAGAGAACACAAAAGTTCCTCATGCAGACTTTAGGTCATGAGAGTTTGTGCTGGTTTATGCATTAACAGTTAAAACATGGGGAAGGCATCAATTTCCGTGTGCAGTTGCGTATATTGAGCAATGTTTAACAAAAGCACAGTGCACACTTTTCTGCTTCTCTGCAGAGAAGTGTGGTAGTATTGAATTAACTGATAAATCAGTTCCTTGTTGCCTTTTATAAAACTGGGACCGCTTTTGGAAAAAACTAGGTGTTTAAAAAGTTCTATCTGAAATGGCACAAGTTGATTTTATTTTATTCTTTCATCTGCAGATGTTACCAGTCTTTTCCACTGCATGGAAAAATACAGCTCATTTAGAGGAAATTTAAGCCTGCTGACAATTCACTTGGCTTTCTGTTGCTGCTTGTGAACCTCACAGTAATAGTCTACAGATCATAAATTAAAAATGGTAAACTAGGAGAGAGCATTGTAAAATGCTTTAAAATTACTTCTGTCATTTCATCGGTAGGATATAATGTCTGAGTTACTTAAAATGAGGAAAAGAGTGCTCACTGTGACATACTCATGGCCAGTAAAGCTATGGTGCTAATCCAGGAAGACTGAAATATTCACACTGAATGATACTGAGAGAGTTATGTATCTGCCTTGACATTTCAGAAAATAACCATCAATGGTGATTATTCCTCCAAGACTCCACTCTAAACCATATGCTTGATCACTACACTTAAAAGTCAGGTCATGATCTGCATGTCTGAAATAAAAGTTATTTCAGCTGTTGCTGGTAGTCCACAATCTTGCTTGTGTTTCGTTACACTGTGCTCTTCTGGGATTATTTTCATTACACCAAATAATCCAATTAGTCCATTACCTGCACTTAACCTTTATCAAGACAAAGTGACATATTGCCTTACAAGCATTACACAAATGGACAAAGCAGAAGGTGCCATTTGAACATTAGTATTCCTCAGAAATTAAGTTAGCTCTAAAATTCACAAGGCCTTTCTTAGTGTTTCCTTCTGAGTAAACAGATTCATTTATAGAAAAATGTGTTGTATGTGACAGAGACATAGTATGTTTTAAAATTTCTCACTTGGATACGAGTTTTAAGACATTTGGAGGTGTAGTTCCCACAGACAGTTTAAAAAATAGTGCTGTTTCTTCCATGTTATCACCCATTTTTCAAGATGTCCTGTGCACATTGAATCCATATATGATTTACAAACCCATGAAGACTGGGATAATTCCAGTACCTGTTAGAAAGTCGATATGTAACAAATTCCACACTACACACTGGTGCAAAGGTCCATCTATTCCAGTATCCTGTGTCCACCCGTGGCCAATATTGGATACCTACCCAAAATGTAAATCAAGAAATTTACAATCTTTCTCTAGCTTTCTCTACTGCTATTTTGTTTGGTTGTTTCTCAAACATATGTGATTTTTTTTTTTTTGCATAATTAAGTTTCTGTGGTGCATGACTAAATAACTAGCACTACGTTGGAATATTGAAAAAGAGAAGAGTGTTAGCCTGAATCTCTTCATGGTATTCATGAGCTTATCTATGTCTTTAATATCTCTTCTGATTTGCTACTTTCCAGTCCCAGCCTATATGGTCCTTCTGTATTTTCAGTCACCGGAGTCCAGTCAGGATCTTATTTATAGGATAGCACTGTTTGTCTAAATGCATATTGAATGCATTTGGAGGGTGTGCCACCCTCAAAGCAGGTAATCCTGGTCATGGCTAGAAAATGAAGACACATCACAAACATCTAAATTCAAGTGGTTTATCCCTTGGGGAATGCCTGTAAAAGAAAATGTGTTTGCTGATAGAGATGCATTACTGGCTAATCCAAATTATCTAACTTGCTCTGCAAAACAATCCCTCTGCTCCCCAAATGAAGTATCTGTAAAGAATGCTTTGCTTAATTGCTGAGCTCATATTAAAATTAGCAGAAAACATGCTTTGCTGTCCTTTTTCAGCTGAGATTGAGTACTAAACTGAGTTCTAGTGACACCACTTTTCAGCACAAGGCCACTGCCAGCAATAACCAGTATTGATAGCTGATAATTATGAATGATACATATGAATGATAGCTGAAATATTTATTCATGAACACAATTGCAGGCTACATATGATTGCTCTCTGCCCATGCATTTCCAGTGGCATGGAAATTACTTTTTTCCTGCTTGGTGTTATTTCTGCTTCAGCTGCTTGGCTCTTGCTGATGCTCCTACAGCCAGGCTGCCAGGGGCACAAAGGCCAACTCCAGACCTCAGAGACAGATGTGCTCTGTCAGTCCCATCAATGAGCAAGGTGGAAGGCAGAGCCACTCTCTTGTGCTGTGTGGCTCATGGGGCTGTCATTTACTCTGCTCCTTCTGAAAGACAAATGAGCTCTTGAGTGGAAGTGAATTTTCTAATTGAATTATCCAGTGTCCCTGATGGAAAAGACCTTAAGAGCCCAGACCATGCAAAGAAGATATAATCTGAAAGCAAATCTGGTTCACATAGCACATCAGCCTGTGCATCTTTCTGAATTTTGCCCTATTTATGACCCAATACATGCAGTATCTGCTATTTTTGATGTCTAAGACAAAGATTTATCTCTGCTTCTGGGACTGAGTGGATAGTACACGAAGCCCTTCTATTGGAAAAAGAAAGGGCTGTAGCTGTCACCTAAGTTATTGGCAGCTCTCAAGCATTTCCCTTGGGATTCCCACCCAGAACTCAGTTAACACCTGTTTGTGGGGCTATGCTAATCTCCTTGGCATTGGGAAGAAGCAATCTCAGGGATGCAGTGAGCCTGGGAATGTTGTGAGACTGGAGATGTGGTGAGGCTGGGGATGTGGTGTGTGTCCAGCGCCACACCCTGCACAATGCAACAGAGTCTGGCTATGTCCTGGCTGCAATCCAGTCCCCTGAGCAGCTCTAACCCTGCTTTTTGCTTTTGAGATCCTCTCCATGTTCTCCTCTTCAGTAATGTCTTCAGTGATCACTTTCCATCTTGCACCTCTGATTCTGTGTCTCTTACTGACATGACAAATTCTGTAGGGCCAAGGTGGTAGGATGAATCCTTAGCAAAGTTTGTGGCCCTGTCCTACAGAGCAAGGATCAGAGGCTGCCCCTGTGGCTGAGGGCTGACTTCAAGGTTGCCTGTGTGCTATCCCACTCAGGAGCTAGGAAGATCTAGCTGATCCTGTAGGATGTGAAAGTAGACAATGAGTATTCCTGTCTTACTGCAAGGACACTGAGTCAGGGAACTGTCAGGACACATCATTTGATTGTATCACTGTTCCTGACAATTTCCTCCAGATATTTACCCTCCAGAATGCTAAAAAAACCACCACATTTCCTCATTTATCATGCATATTTGTTTGTTCCAGCTTCCTGACATGGGGACTTTTGCTGTCTGAATTTGCTTAGGTAATAATATTATACACACTTCCCACATAGCCTTTTTTTGGTTAATATTTTGTTTATATTACTTGTTGTGCATTCATCCTTCATTTCCACCAATAACAAAAATGAATTTAGTAACCCTTATAAAATAATTTAAATAAAATTTCTAATTTTTATGTGTTGTGAAACATTTGAATTACTCAAATTGAAAGAAGAATAGCACAATACAAACAATGTGTCAGACAACAGCCAAATAGGGGAAGGAGGATTCTCCTGGGTATATAATTGGACAATGCAAAGTAGGCTAGCAGAAGGTCTCAAGTGAAAAGGAGAAATCTTAACCTAAAAAGTTAAACATTCTTACTAGCTGGTGACTCAAAAGGTCTCTATAATCTGATAGTTAACTTAATTTTTCAATTTTTCTTTTTTTTTTACCTAGAAAGGTAGAAAAAGGGGGGAAAAGCTGTTTTCCCATTTAAAAAAAGAATTGAAATGGTGTGTTTTGAATGACGTTTGTTTATAAGAAGTTAAATGCTATATATTAAAAAATACTGTTGCATACAGGAACCAACAAAGAGTGGATGTATTGCAATACTTTACACAGCCTGTTTTCCTTGGGAAAAAATTGGCACTACACTATAGAAAAGTTTTTCACACTCTACTTCTGAGGCAAACAATAAGCCTATATAGAAGCTCTTGTACAATCTGTGGGATTTAGTGTCGCTTTCTAATTTTTTGCAGGGCCAGTGAAGTGGGGCAGCAGGAATGAAATATTGAAATTCTGAAATACAGAATCAAATCACAGAAAAGAGAAGAATTTATCCTAAATTTAGGTGAACCTTTTTCATGTTGTTGTGATTTAACTTACTGTGTAGAGTACAAGACAGCTTGGTAAAATGGTTACTAATGTTGTGATTATGTGCACTCTGCATTCCTTCTTTTATTTCACTCTGTTCTATCTGAAGTTTTCATATTTATAGTGAGCAAGCAGGTAAATATGGCAAATAAGTGCAAGATTCTGTAGAAAGGCAGAGGAAAAATGCATTGATGTGGAGAAAGTAATGCATACACTCTATTTACAGTCTACTTGTAGAAAAGTCACTGTAAGTTTGACTTTGTCTGACAGCTCCTTTCTGTAACTCCAGGCGGGTACAGCTTTGACTGGGGCAGGGACAAAAGTGGAAACAAAGTATTGACTATTCAAACTTTCAGTGGAGAAGTTAGAGTCCTGGCCAGAGCTCAGTTTTGTCATGTATTTACTGACAATGACAAGGCACAAAAAGGTCACCTTGAGCAGAGCCTTGGTGTCATCATGAGTTTAGGCTCAGGCGTCCCTGCTGGCTTTGACCTGGTCAAAGAGGCACTGCCTCCCCTCCTGGTGGCTTTGCTTTCCTCTTGCCCCACTTCTTCCCATGTGCTGCACTGAGTCAGGGAACTGTTTTTCTGGTTTAGATAAAAGATATGGTTGAAGTAGGGGGCAAATGTTGTGGTTGTCACAAGCAAATAAGAACACTGTTTACGAGGCTGAAAATTTTCTTGTTTCTAAAGGTTTTCAACGAATCACATTCACATCACAATGTTCAAATACGAGAGGTTTCTGAAGAGGCAAGTCCCTGAAGTGTGGGAAAAAAACAAGGAATACATAGATGTACATAGGAAGTTGGTAGAAAAAGTAAGAGGAAGGAACAAACAGCTAAAATAAGCATGGACTGAATAAGGAGGAAATAATACAAAGTTGTGTGTAGATAACCTAATGCCTCAAGAGAAAACAGGAAGAATAATACCAGCAGAAAAATGGTAAGCACTGAAAAAGTAATATAAAAAGGTCACTGTTGAGTGTCTGTAAGCAAAACCACAAAACCATGGTATTTGGAGATAGTGGTAGAAGCATGTAATGAAGTAATGGTTGATACCTGACAAACTGATTTCTTTTGTATCCATATTTTCACAATGGATGAAAATGGACACTGTTCTACCAGCAGTAGCTACATACCATCATTAAAAAAAATAATCTATTTCCTTTGTGAACTTCAGAGAAGTATAATCAACTTTTGATGGGATCATAATCTCTCAGACTGCAATATAATTTGAGCAACAAAACCACTTCATATTCAGTCATGAAGTCTGTGAGCTTCAGGCAAAGCTGATGAGACCCTGGGACATTCCTGTGAGTGTGAGACCCATTAGAAAGATGTTAGCTGCCTCTTTGGACCTGGAGGCAGTTGAGGGGTATGATGTGGACTCAGCTCTATAATCTTCATATTCAACACCTAGATACTGAAGAAACCATTTCAAGATAGGAACATGAGAAAAAATGTGCTTCTTTACTGTCAGATCATCTTATTCTGGCTCATCAGAGCCACTTCCAGCTCAGCAAGTGGCTTTGCAGCATCACACACTTACTCATCTCACCTTCAACTGACCTGCCCAACACTGTAATTCCCTTTATTTGCAACTACGTACCGTGCCTTTGAGTTTTGGATGCAGCAAGAACAACCACAATAAAATGTTCTAAAAATCAGTGGAGCAGAAAATTTTGTAGGAGGTGAGCAAGTTATATGAAGGGGTTAATACCTGAGGGGCTAATATGACAGAAGGTTTGATTTGAATTGAAATTGTACTACCACTGCAGGAATAAAACTTTGCAAGTTAGACTATGTGCAATGTGAGTAGTTACTGTCATCCTCAGATACCATGAACACATGAGCAAGTACTGGAACTGTTCTTTTTGGGAGAAATGGAAATGAAGGAAAAAGATTCCAATCTGTAGAAAACTTTACCTAAAGTAAAGCTAACAGCATGCTATCTAACTGGAAATTGGACACAGAAAGAAGAGAAATCTATGATTTCAAAAAGTACTATCAGAATTTAAATTACCATAGGTGCCAAGAGACTATTTTTTTCCTATCAGAGATACTCTGGATGGAAGTTAGATGGGAACATCAAGATTGGAGGAAGGCTGGGCTGCAGTGATCATGCACTGGTGGAATCTGCAGTCCTGAGGGATATGGGTCAGGTAAGGAGCAAAGTTAGGATCCAGAACTTCACCTAAGAAAATTTAGACCCTGTCCTCAGGTCCAACGGAGTGGAACAACTCTTTAAGGAAATCTTCTACAGAGTGTCAGACCCGACAAACCCCAGGAGCAAGAATCTGGACGCAGAAGGCAAGAGACCAGGATGGCTGAGCAGGGTCCTGCTGGAAATACTAAAGGAAAGAAGCAAACCAAGAGATGAAGTTCAGTTGTGTAGGGATGGGGTGAGAAACGCCAAGATGAAGCTGAAGCTGACAAGGGATGCAAAGAACATCAAAAAGAGCTTCAGTGGGTTTGCTTACCAGAAAAGGAAGGACAAGGACAATGTATCACCCCTGATAAACAGGGCTGGGAAACTTGCAACAACAGATGAGGAGAAGGCTGAGATACTCAACAACTCTTTTGTCTCACTCTTCGAAGGTTTTATCTCTTCCCACACCTTTTGAGTCAGTGCGAGTTACTGACTTGTCAGCATCACTTCTGTGCCTGGGAAGACCATGGAACAAAGCCTCCCAGAAGCTGTGCTAAGGCACATGGAGGACAGGATTGTGATTTGAGACACCAGTACAGCTTCACCAGGGTGAAGTCCTGTCTGACAAACCCAGTGGCCTTTCGTAGTGGACTGACTGCATCACTAGACAAGGGAAGGGCTGTGGATGTCCTGGAGTTCTGTAAATCCTTTGATATGGTCCCTCATAACATCCTGCTCTCTAAATTGGAGAGAGATGAATTCCATGCATGGAACGTCCTTTGGATAAGGAATTGGTTGAGAAGTCACATGCAGAGGGTCATGGTCAAGGACTCAGAGTCTGAGTCAGTGACAAGTGGTGCCCCCAGAGGTCTGTATTGGGACCATTGTTATTTAACATCATCATCAATGACATAGACAAAGGGCATCCTCAAGCAAGTTTGCAGCTGACCCCAAGCTGAGAGATGCTGTTGACACACCTGAAGGATGGGATGCCAGCCGGAGGGATCTGGACAAGCTCAAGTGGTCTTATGGGAATCTCATTAGCTTTAAAAAATCCAAGTTCAAGGTGCTGCACCTGGGTGAGGACAATCCGAGACAGAGTAAAACACAGACTTGCAGCACATGTAGGGCACAGATTTACTTTTGGAGAAAGAACAAACACTTAGAATTGTATCCTAATGAGGATCTGAAGGAGCTTTCTGCTTTACAAGCAAAACTGAAATGGCTGATGAACATAACTATCTTCTTTTAATTTTTGGTGTGTCTTTTTTTTTTGGGTTTTTTTTTGTTTTTTTTTAATGTTTTTCTTTTTTAGGTTTTTTTTGGCGGGGGGGGAGTTGGTGGGGTGGTTTGTTTTTGGGTTTTTTTTGTCTTGTTTGTTTTTTTTCTTTAAATTCAGGCTTTAGCTTCAGCCAGTTTCCTCCCAGTCTGCCGTCAGCAATAAGCATAAATCAGCTGCAGTAGGATGCTTCATTCACAGTCACCCTGCCTGAAGGCACACACTGTTCCATATTGTTGGGCCCATGGCCTTCTCTGAGGAGCTGTCCTGGCAGCCTGGCAGTGTCTGAGAAAGAGGTGCACAGACTATAGCTGCATTAGTTGTAGGCAAAGGATTTGTCCCACTTCCTGTGGCAAGGTACAGAACAGATAACTCTCATAAAAAGGAAAATGAGCTGTGTGTAAGAGACAGGCAGAAGTAGACTGGAAGCTTGACATATGGGTGGAAACTGTAATGACATCAGCCTTTTTTCCCAAGAAGTCAATAGGTGACAGATGTTGCATGTAAATGTAGATTTCCCCAGGGAGGAAAAAGAAAGGGTGAAGTAAACTGAGTTCACAGCGAAGAAATTAAAATTATGAGACCATACATCAACACTTCAGATTAAAAAACATGTAGAAAGTATCTGTTCCCATAAGGGAGATGTGAGCTGGATGGAGCCTGGCAGTGAAGCAAGAATCTAAGACAATGTCCTTAATATAGAATAGGCTCCAAATAAGCTTGGATGTGGATATCATCCTCATGATTATATGCTCAGTACTCTTTAAAAAGTAAATTTTCAGCACAGACACTAAATGTAATCACTTAGTCATATGTTGTCTTGAAAATACACCCTGTACATGTTAATTTTTGAATGTTGGTTAGAAAAGTCCCCGTCAGGGCTCAAATATAGTACCTATGCTGGAAAATATGGAGAATAAAAGACTTACTCAAATTAATTTGTATTTATAAACATGCAAAAGTTGATTCAGCTCTGTCTATTTGCACAGGTCAATGTCTGGTTTGCTCTGCATCTTTGATAGCATGTCTATTGCTCAAGAGTAGAGGTGATCACTGAAGGAAGATTTCACAATAGGATATTTCACAATAGGCATTACTGCCCTGTTCCTCCATTCCTAAATACAGGAGTTGGTGTGGACATTGTGGTGCATATTCAAAGAACTATTGCATTTTCCACATTAGAGATATTCTCCAATCTTTCCCATGATTTGTTAATCTTCTGCCATTTCCATTGGCAGGGTGTTACTGCATAGCATGATACTGACTGGGGTAACAGTGAAACTTTCAGAAAAAGTTTATGTTAAACAGCTCAAGCTTTTAGGAAAATTCACAAGTCTCCAGACTGTACAAATACTCACAGGTTTTTTATAGCTTATGATATGCTAAAGTTTGGTTCACAGTGTTTTGTTGGTTTTTTTAGACTTGAGATTAAAATTAAAGCAGCTGGTGATTCCAAGTAACTCTCCAAACTGCCTGCAAGTTTAAAGATAGCCTCACAGGATCTGGGAGTACTCATGTATGAGAGGGAGGGGGGGGCAAGAGTGAAGGAATGTATAAATAAACTCTGGAGTGCTTTTGACAGCTCAAAAATTTGAAGAATGCTGACTGTCACAGCCGTAGAAATTAAACCTGCAGTTGGGTTCCTACTTGTGAGATTTAAAAACCCAAATGGGATTCATAATTTTCCTACCCTATTCTATTCGAAGACCACAAAAAATAAAACAATAACACATCCAACCCCTTCCACTGTGACAGTTGTTGTTCAATGCTCCAACAGTGCATAATGGAGCACTTTGTGATGGCTCTGTGCACAGAGCAGCAGCAGCTGGGTTACGCTCCTTGGGATGCTTCAATCATTGGGCAGTGTGATAAGCCAGCACCTGGGAGAGGAGCAGGATGCTACTGAATGCAGCTCTTGCTGGTGCAAAGGCATAAGAACAGAAAAACAGACATTGCATCTACAGCCCTGTCACTGTGGGGAGGTGATTAATGCACACTGGCACAGCTGGATGATTTATCACCCCAAAACAACATTAATTATTGCTTTCCCTGTGGCTGGTACCAGGGCTGCGGACACAGCTGATGATGTACATGGTGTTCTTAATTCTGGTCAGTCAAATGGGTGACACATACCCAGCCTGTAGGACAAGCCATTATATCCCCTCTTAGACTCAGCCTTTTGTGCCACCCTTTGCCTCACCAAAGAAATTGGGGCATCTGATTGCAACTCCAGGCAAATACAAGGGAGTAAATAAAATGACTTGGACTTGCTAATTCCTTACTCTACTTTTATTGTACTTTGTACTTATAAGATTACAAGTGCATTTGCTTACTATTCAAAATAAAGATTTTTAAAAGGAAAATGCAGCATTGATGAAGTGACTTCTGAAGTTCATTTGTAAAGAATTCTGGGAAATGTGATTACAAAAGCCTCTAGTCAAAAAGCTTTATAGTCAAGCACTGACCACAAGTCTGATGTCCAAAATCTGCTCTCAAAGTAGCATAAATCTAGTGTAATACCCATGGTTTGGTGGAGGTACTCCAATTTTACACAGCAGTAACTGGGAATTGAACCTAGATCTTCGCCTTTAAATTTTTTTTGTCCAAAAATGGGTAAATAGAAAAAGTATGCCTTCAACAGGGAGTCCCACAGGAATTCAGAAGGTCATCACATTGAATAATTTTCCCAATTGCTCCCCATGACTTCCCATAAAACAAACAAACAAACAAACAAATAAACAAACAAAGCCAACAAAAAAACCCCAACCCAAAACAGCAGAAGCTCAGTTGCTCAGTGTTGTGTCAGCTCAGCTGTCAAGAGAAAAATAATGCAGATTTTCCTAATGTACACATGAACATAGGTGTGAAACATCTGTAGTGCAATAATTTGCTGTACAGTTGTACTGTGGACAATAATTAGTTATTTTCAAAGGCTTTTTAAGTGTGTAGGTGAATTATGACAGCCATCACATTTATAATCATTGTAAAAAGTCTTAATTAAGAAGTGAATAGCAGAAGTGCAGTTATGCACTCTATGATCTCTGCAAAGACTGAAGGGTCAGGTACAGATTGCAGTGCAAGGCACAGTGCTGAGGGATTCTGTGATCAACATCTCGTTCCCAGGATGTGGTTAGAAGCCTCTGCATCCTTCAGAGTGGTGTGTTAAGTGTAAGGGCTTGTCCGTATAGGGACTTATCCCTGATTAACTCCATGTGTGGACACTCCCATTCCAGAATAGTGGGTGGAGAACAAGTCCTTAAGCCAGAGAAGCATTGTCTCCCTCTCCGTGTTATCCTTGGCTGTGACCCCAGTGATAGCTCTGGGGACATCTGCTGAGGAAGCTGAGGACAAACTGGCAAATAAAGCAAGGATTGCCTCCCCAGACAGCAGAGAGGGCCCATAGTCTGGGGTGCTCTCTGAAACAAAGCCCTGGCATGATTGCTTTTACATACAGCACTATGGCAGGCTTCCCCTGGAAGGAAAATTGGAATCAGCTGTGTCAATATATGCCATAAATAGAATACTTTTCTCAGGAAAATAGCCAGCAAAAATAGAGCACAGTAATCTTCAGCCCAATATTTGCATATTGCTAATACCAGAAAAAAGCATTAAAAGGGACAATGGAAGAGGATTATTCTACTTAGAAGAACAAAGCATTAAGAAGGATGTTGACCCTGGTATTAGAGTTCTACAAACCTGTGTGAAGAAAAAACAATTTCATGACAATAGATGAAAATTCAAGAGCAGCATTATGGTTATTTGAAATAGCTTGAATCATTGTAATCCTGAAGAGTCTAGCTGGGAATCCACCCACTGTGGCGTTTTGCCAAGATGAATGTGTATATCTCAAAGTGCTTCAAGGAGGCAGCTTATAAAACGAATTGAGAAAGAGACTAAAGCGTTTTATTACAATCTCTCTCTTCTCCTGAGACTCTGGAATGTAACTGGAGGATTCCCAAAGGAAAGACACAGCTCAGCCCAGTACACTGGCATTGGCAGGACTGTATGGCTGTAACCCTCCTGAGTTTAGTGTTTGCAGCATGCATTACTGGCTGATTTAATCACCATTTCTAGAGTGACGCTTGGTCAAGCAGCTGAGCACACCTTGGAGCAGCTGTGCTGTGTTATTATGGGAATGCTTGCAGCAGTGGAGGGAAGTGAAGGGCAAGGTCACATCATTTTGAGAGGCTCTTTGTCTTATTGCAATACTGAGGTGTACACATCCATAAATTGTTCCTTTCCTGTGTTGCAGGGTGAGACATACACAAAGCAAATAGGCTGTTTTCTTGAAATGTTTTCATAGGGAATAAGATTTCTGTTTCTCCCATGTACTGTAGAGAAACAGGAGCTACTTCAAAAAAAATAAGCCAAGCAGATTACTGAGCTTGTTTTACTCTTCTTCCTCAGGTAGCTTTATCACCTCTTTGCTTGCATATCTCAAAAGGGGCTGTTACTCTTTGTAAATAGATTGTTTTTATTGTTGTGCTGAGCAGCAGAAGAGGAATGTGGATTTGCAGGGAAGGCAGGGAAAGAGCAGTCAGCCTACCAGTGGTGCTGATGCTGACTGATACCAAGGGCCAGTTTCTTACAGCTCTTGTGACAGGCTTGAAAAGCTTATTCATTTGGTAGAGCAGCCACAGTATTACCCAGTTGTAAAGATAATAATAGCCTGTGTTGAATTCAGTAGGCTGTGATTAGGTACAGCCAAACAATCATTCATTCTAAGTAACTCACCTTTTTATGCACCTAACGCTCCATCTGCTTGGGAATTAAACACACACAGAAGGCCATTCCTGTTCCTCACTTGTAGTGATTTACTAATACAGTGCATTTAGATATTTTAGTGTCTAGATTTGAACAGCCCATGCAAAGTTCTGCTGTTTGAGAGTGCTTTAGCACCATCAGGGGCACACAGTGCTATCTCAATTTACCCTGTGTGTGTATGTGGGCATGGGGGTCTGAGCTGAGCAGCGGGACTCAGAGCCCTGCTCACTGGGCTGGTGAGCGTGGGCAAGTGAGTGTGGGATCACAGCAGGTCCCAGGTTGTGGTAAACAGGCAAAAAGGAATTAAAGGAGGCCGATGATTTTGAAAAGAAAAAGTGCCTGTTTATTAAAACCAAGAACAACAGAGGACGAGGCCTCAAGGTAAGCTTAAGGCCTACGCAAAAGAGGTAACTCTAACAGTTTTGTCCAACAAGGTGTTTTTCTGGACACAAAGTACTGTAGAAAGACAAGAGGTGCTCGGATCCATGGGTTTTAAAGTCTCTTAGAGGTGCAGAATTGATGTGTTTCCAATCCACTTGTTGATCGGTCCTTTTTCTGGTGGCTGGCTGGTCCATAAGATGGGGCATACCTGGCCAATCATTCTGGAATTCCTTGGCTGGCAAGTCTTCCAATCACAGTTGATATTAATGCCATCAGCTCATGAGGTAACTTTCTAGAAAATTCTCTCACTCAGACTTCACCACCCCCCCCCTTCTAGTGGGCACACACTCAGGTTACAGTACAATTTAAAGTGCTATTTAACTCCATAACTTATTACTTCATAACTTTTTGCATAAATTAGGTATAACAATCTATTACATTAATTAACAACTCAGATTAAAATTACATTATTAACAATTCATAACTCTGCCTATGAAAGCCAACTTTGTTTATAACAAGGTGGGACCCTTGCTTAAGTGGCCTAGGGGCCACTCTGCGGCAAATTTCTCCTTCTTGTTACTGGAGCAGGTTACTGGAGCTAAGACTTTAATCTGGTATTACCAGAGATAGTTTACATTGATAATGCTGTACTCACGAAGGTGGCTTGTTTCTAATTTTTGTTTCATGGAGACATTTTGGATATATTATTAACAGGAAATTTATGGAACAAGGGGCAACAGCTTTAAACTGAAAGGGGAAAGATTCAGATTATTTTCAGGAAGAAATTCTTTACTGTGAGGGTGGTGAGACGCTGGAAGAGGCTGCCCAGGGAAGCTGTGGATGCCTCACCCCTGGAAGTGTTCAAGGCCTCATTGGGTGGGGTTTGAGCAACATGGTTTAGTAGGAAGGAAATGTCCCTGCTCATGGAAGTGGAGTTGGAATGAGAAGATTTTCACAATCCCTTACAACTCAGACCATTCTATCATTCTGTGATCCAGTGGCTGTTATTCCTACATGTCAAAGCTAGCAGAGAAAAAAAGCAACTGCTGAAATCAGATCAAGAGACATATTGATATTTTCTGGATAATAGGAAGAGAAGGTAAATCCATGACTGAATGCATTTTATTTTAAGATGTGTTTTTTTAAAAAGCTTGATGTAATTCTTTTGAACCTCTGGGGACACAGAATCACAGAACAATCTGACTGGAAGGAACATCAAATCCAGCTCAAAAGTAAAAGAGTTGGGAGTGTGAATACAGGGATCAGACCCACAACTTTGGCACTATTAGCACCATCCCCTAACCTACTGAGCTAGTCCCAGAGTACTTGATAGAAATGATCTCATTTTTGAATGGTTTGAGTTGATGACCCTGTATTGACAGCAATAAAGACAGAGTAGAAAGAGAAAATTTTGGATTTATTTTACTTCCTAAGGTGGGCAAGGTGAGTTATGTCTAAAATGTGTTTCTCTTCATTAATGTGATAAAGGAGCTCAGGATTATTTGTTCATCTGTAGACCTACTCATTGTAGGCATTGGATGTTCAACTTGCTTTGGAGGAAGAAGTTTACATCTCATCCCATGTCTTTAGTGAAGCTTAAGAGATAGCACATACAGAATTTGATAACAACCAAGGAAAATATCACAATGGAGGTCAGATTTCTTGGTTTTATTAAGATCTGAAAAAAGTATATGAATCCTGAATTATACTAGAATTTCTAAACTGTGCAGCTGTATGAATGTTTGACCTCCTTTTTTTTTGGTGACTTTCTTGGGGTTTTTGTTTGGTTTTTTTGTTTGTTTGTTTGTTTGTTTTTGGGGTTTTTTTGCATACCATACAATTTCTTTATGATGTCTAACATACATCTGTCTATATTACTAGGCTCATTAGGAATCCCAAATATTTTTATTAAAAAAATATTTTAGAACTCGCAATGAAACTGTACTTTAAATTGACATTTACAGTTTTTCCTTAGGAAAAAAGCCTTTTCAGCTTAATTATCCTTCATTTTCTGGAAAGCATTTTCTGTTGTGACATTAGCTGCAAGAAATTTTTCTGGCTAGATATTGAGTTTGCATAATATTAATTGGTCCATCTGTATTTGATTGATAACACAATGGAGCACTTTAGAGTAGCTATTATTTCAGCCTGACTGTATTTAATATTTTACTGTGGCAATTCCCAGTGTGAAACAATGAATATGCTTCTGAAACACTTGGCTTATATTCTGTGCTTTAGAGGATGCACAGAGAAACATCTCGCTCATAACAAGAAGCCATGTCAAGAGAGGTTCATGCTAACCTTAGCCAGAATATATTTACAATGTAATAGCAAAGATAATCCCAGGTAAGGAGCAGATATCATCCAGTGCTCCTGGAAAGCTCTCACCTTGTGATGCAGTTGATATTGGAGTGTTTCACACAGTCAGTAGCCGTTTATGGCACAGCATGGAAGCCTTACAAAAATGAGGTGTCTCAAAGCTGGCAGTTCTCCAGCTGGCAATAGGCAGCACTCTCTCTTTACCATTAATTTGCCCTTGCACCTGAATACACTGATTTTGTGTCATCTTCACAAAAGTGTCCCTAAGGTGCTGGGGTAATCTTAGATTTTTTTTTTAAATTGACCACACTGGGGATACATGGCTAAGTGTGTCTGCAAAACTTCCTTGAGAGATCAGAGAATTGTAGAACGGCTTCAGCTGGAAGGGAGCTTAAATATCACCCATTTCTTGTTTTTCACCACAGGCAGGGATGCCACACACGAGGTCAGGGTGCCCAGGGCCCCATCCAGCCTGGCCTTGAACATTTCCAGGGATGCGTCTTCCACAGTGTCTCTGGAAAATGTGTTCCCTGGCCTCACTATCTTTTGAGTAAAGAATTTCTTCCCAATATCTAATCCAAATCTCTCCTCTTTGGATTTAAAAACATTTTCCCTTGTTTTATTACTATCTGCCCATGTAAAAAGTTCCTCTCTCTTTTTTTTCATAAGCTCCCTTTAAGTACTGAAAGATCTCAAGCGGGTGCCCCCAGAGCCTTCTCTCCTCCAGGCTGAGCAACCTCAACTCTCTCAGCCTGTCTTCAGAGGAGAAACGTGCCAGCCCTCTGATCATCTTGGCAGCCTCGTCTTTATTGGCAGCGCCGGAGGTGGATACAGCACTCTGGGTGGGGTCTCACAGGGGCAGAACGGAGGGCAGAATCCCCTCCCTTCACCTGCTGCTCAGGGATGCAGTGCATGGATGCTGGCACTTTGGAGACAGCCCAGGACACGTGTGTCTCTCTGGGCTGTGAGTGCCCATGGCCGGGGCATGTCCACCCTCTCGCCCACAGCACCCCCAGGTCCTCCTGAGCAGGGCTGGTCCCAGTGACTTCTCCAGTCTGTGCCCGTGTCTGGGATTGCCCCAAACCAGGTGCAGCACTTTGCACTTGGCCTGGTAAAACTTCATGAGGTTCTTGTTAGCCCATTTCTTAAGCTTGTCCAGGTCCTTCTGGATTGTGTCTTGTTCTTCTGTTGTCAGTTTGGTGTCATCTGCAAACTTGAGGAGGGTTCTCTTGATCCCACTCTCTGTGTCATTGATAAAAATATTAAAAGGCACCAGTCCCAAGAGAGAGCCCTGAGGGACAGCACTCATCACAAACCCCCACTAGGATATACAGGCATTGACTGCAACTCTCTGGCTGTGTCCATACAGCCAGTTCCTTGTCCACCAAACAGTCCATCCTTCAAACTCATGTGTCTCCAATTTAGAGACAAGGATACCCCTTGGACCACATCAAAAGCCTTACAGAAGTCCAGGTAGATGGCATTGGCTGGCCAATGGGTGTTTGCTTTTTCTACTCACAAAAACAGGGTTACTATTTTTCATATGTGTGAGGAATTCTCTTCAAAAACTGCAGTTAATTCTGTATTGCCCAAAATATACACAACACTAGAGAACAAGAGAATCTCTCCTTGTTTCCTTCTACACTTAAAAGGGCTTGTGACACAAGTTGGTGTTATTTAAATTGGCCCAAAGATTTGTTCACTAACAGGTTGGTTAATTCAATATTTTATATTCACAAGAATGCCAGACTACCAGTCTGTGTGACCAAGGAAGGCAGGACTGCAGCTGTCATGCTCCAAGACCTCTTTCACTCAAGCTTCTGCAAGTTTTTGACTACAACATATCACTGTCCTACATATTTGGTTCCTGGCAAATGTTTATTTCTGGCTGGAGTATTGAAAGCTGCAGAGTTTTTCTTTTAGAAATGTAACTGTAGCAGTTTCCAAGGAAATCGTTTGCTCATAAAACTCATCAGGAAAAAGACAGTAGTACCTATTGTGTTTACACGTCTTTCAGCTGGTGTCTGTATTAGCAATTCGTTTTGAGGAGATTTTGTTTCTCTCTTTACTATTTGCTGTGTTTTTCCTCCAAGTTATTGATGCGTTTATCAGATTTTCTCCAAAGGGAACTAAGTCAGATGCTCCAGTCCCCTGCCTGCTGGCATCATTAGGTTCCATACCCATACATGAACCTTTTCCCCAAGAAGGTGCACAAAGGAGATACTTCCATGTCACCATCATAAATAATTTAATTTTTTTTTCCTTGTATTGCATATTTATAATAGTTAAAACACGAGCTCAGGCTTTTCTATTTTGAAGACCAGGTTTAGCTGTGCATTTAAAGACTGGTGCTGGACTGGTGCTGAAATTGTGTACAGCTCAGAACACTCTTGTGGTTCAAAAATAGCTTCAGATAAAGTCATTTTTTGGAAGCTCAGCTGCTTTACAATGAAGTAGAATTAGTCCTGCTGTTTCTGGCATATAAGAGCCATGTCCTTTCCTTTCTCATTTTGTTCCTTTCCAAATATACTGCAATACCTGAGTTTCCCAGAAACCTGATGACTGCTTCCAAGCTCTGGCAGTGTGTCGTAGGGAAGTGTGTAAATTTTTGGTTTGTATGTGGAGGATAAGAAAGGTTCCAAGGCTTCATGAAACAGCTAGCATGATGCACAGAAACTTTGTTAGGGAGTCCTGAAACTAAAACTTTGTCTGCCTGAGTAACTTATGCTGACTTATATATATATATATATTTTTTTTTTTTTTTTCATAGAATCACAGAATCATCAGTGCTGGAAAAGACCCTCAAGATCACCTTTCCCACCATAGTCACCCTAAACCCTTGTGCCACATCCAGGGGCCTCTTGAAACACTTCTAGAAGTGGTGACTCCTCCACTTCTGCAGCCCAGGACAGATTTGTCATCCTTCAGATGCCTTCCTAACTGGTGTCAAAGGTGCAGACTGGCTGTGGACAGCAGCCCGTGTTTGGTGATTAAGCCATGCCCCTTCTTGCCTGCTTCAAATATTGGCCCTGTAAAAACAGGTCCTGTAAAAAGCCCAAAACATATGAACCAAGATGACAAGGAAGAAAAATTGTCTCTAGCTATCAAAATGAAAAAGCAAGGGTTTTAAAGACTTTAACTGGTGTGAGCAATTTTCAGTATTACAAGAGCATTTCAGCTCACTCTATGTGTTTCAGATAAATGTGAGAGGCAGACGGAAAAACAAGTGAAATAGAATTTTTTTAAAGAAGACTCAAGAAAACTTTATACAAGAAATTTTCAATTAATTAAAAAATTGGGTTATTAACGAAACAGACAAAAATTTATTCTTTGATGTTTGAATAACATTAGTGTATAAAGTGTACCTATTGTAGAAAATTATTTTCAATGCTCATCCTGAAGAAAACAAAGCTCTAATATAATACTAAAAAAAGTGAAGTTATAGAAAAAGCAGAGTAGGACCTTCTCAGAAGTGCACAGCCTGAGCACAGTGGGCAAAAAACAAATATCCAAATGGCAGTTGGATTTAAAGGAACAAAAAATCCTCATAATGAGAGTGATTGAGCAGTGGAACACATTCCAGAAAAGACATGAAATTTCTCTCTTTGGAGATTGTTAAAAGTCAGCTAATAACACCTTATACTTTCAGAGATTTCCTTGCAGGAAAACCTGCGACCTGCATTAGGCTAACTAGCACACTTTTACTTTTTTAGACCTAAATGTGACTTTTTTGGTTACAAAACATAAGCCAACAGATGGAGGTAAGGATCCAGGCAGAGGCTTGGGTATAACCCTGTGTTTACTGGATCTCTGTCTTTGAAGAGTAGGGTTGCACTCTCATGCAAAGCCTCCTCTTCTCTCAGGAGCTTGTGAGTTACAGTAAACAGCAGAGAGACATATTTTTCTGTGTGAATTTATTATTTCTCATTTTCTTTAAAATTCTGTAAATATTGTAATTCTTCATGAGAAAATTAAGTCTCATGAAGAATTAATAAAATATATTTTAACAGTATCTTATCCTGTATCTTTTTCTCCTCCTCTATGAGGAGAAAAATCAGCTTTGATTTGGAATAGTTTGTTTTCTTTGAGGCACAAAAAAGTAAAAAAAGTAGGTAAACTACACGGCAGAACAGTTTTCTTTGGTTTCTGTCAGTTTCAATTCAGAGACTGCTTTGTGTGCAGTAATTACCTTCAGTAATCAGCAGTTAAGATGTTGCATATTTTAAACACATTTTCTAGCAGGAATGGGGAGGAAATTGAACGGGAAAGAGAAAAAAAAAGATTAAGAAAAATCCCAAGATATTAGACTTTTTTCCAAATCGTTAAGAATTTCTTTTTGCTAGGATACTTACACAATATATCCTTTTGAAGAATTGCATTGTTTGTAAATATTTTATGAAAGGGGATCTTAGACTAAACCCTGCTGAAATATTAATTGGAAAGATTTCAACCAGCTCTGACAAATAGCCTTTAGCTTCATAATGTTCATTAGAGTCTGTTTTGTTATCTAATCAGCATAAGCAGTGAAACAGACTCCATTTACATGCCAGGAGGGTAAAGAAGGAATAATTCAGTGCTGGGATGCTAAACACAAGTGCTGACTGGAAACATATCTACAAAAGTAATGGGCTAAATTCATGGTAATGGTCTGTATTTTAAAATAAGGGGGAGTTATCTCCTGTTGCAAGCCACATTAATTTTCCCCGTAGAGGTCACTTATCAAAGTGTTTGGCCGCACTCCCCTGCTGTTCAGCAGCAAATCCCTGGAAGAACGCCTCGGCAGGCCTAGGAATATATGGTGTCTATGTTCCCTGCTTCCTGCTTTTGTTAGCTGAATTGCTGTTGGACTCTTTCCAATCACAACATTCGGTAGTGTACGGGCAGCACTCTTAAGAATTTGGTTTAAAAGCCAGAAAAACTGGAAAGGATGACAGGCACCTGTTTAGGGGCAGATCTGATAACCTGAACTCACTGGTACCACAACATTTTCAGAGAAAAAAATTCAGGCCTTAGTCAACCACAGTTAAACACAATTTAACAAAATCTTTTCCCTGCATGCTTACTTGAGTGCCTTGCTGGGTAGCAAACACTTCAATGAGTGCTTGGAATTTGTGATAAAGTACATTTCAGAGAGATTCACGTTCAGATAAAGATAGGTATATTCAAATACAATATTCTTCCTTATTATCTGTGTGATTAATGTTGCAGCGATAGAATATGCTGTGACTTGAATGATCTCTGAAGGAACTGAGAGACTTGCAGGAAACCAGCAAGGGAAATGTGCATCAGCTCTAAGCTATGCATGACGTTTCCCTCTGAATTAAATAGCTGAAAGTATACTTAAAAGGGTTTTCCTTGGGGAATTTCATGAATAAGAATGAAGATCCTAGGCAGCTTATCTTAGAAGCAAAATACTCTGTCCTGGACAGGAAGAAATAATATTTACCTTTACTTCTTAGGATTTGACACTCTGGTGCTTATTGACTTATTTCACTGGGAATTTTAGTCAGCTTTTAACTGCAGGAAAACAATTTCACAGTTAGCACTAAACATACACAGGATTTTAGAAAGGAAGGGTAACGGTTATTTCCTATCTCTGTATGAAATCCTTTTGAAGTCAGTCCTTCTCTCTGTTATAATCTTAAAGCTTTTCCTCTAAGATCATAAGCATTTTCTTGAAGGGACAGGCCTGAAGTTCTTCGGAGGGAATAAGAATATTAATTCTGTAACTGAAGTGCATCCAAATTTGAAGCCATGTACTTGAATGCCATTAAAAGGAAAGCTAGGATGCAAACATCAGCTATGCATTAAGTTAGCAACCACTATTTCTGTACCATTGATTTCATTCTGATAATAGCTGACACAGTTAAATCAACTCATCACCTCATTCTTATGCTGTCAGTGTGAAAACACAGTCAGTAAAAATAAAAAGTTTCAGCAGAAAAATGGTCAATGTGCCATTATTTGAAGTGTGAGGGGTAGATCTCTTTTAACTAACAGAAATCTCTTTTTCTACAGGCAAAAGAGATTTACAGCTAAATACAGTAAGTTAAACTATATATCATCATTCCCTCTTTATAATGTACATTTTAGTAATGCTGCAAAATGCAAAGCAACTGTAAAGTTCATTGAAGAGGAAACTAAACACTCACCACATAGATTTACTGTAGCTTGTTACCCAACTCTCCATCCTTGCAGAACGACTTTTGGAAAGCCCAAGACTTTAGAACAGTGTCCTATATTAATTTCTGCAGTGGTGGAAATTAGATCCCAAAGAAATGTGCTTGAAAACATTCAGTGTTTCTTGCTTCATGTAGAAACATCATCAGGAGGAGAAAAATGTGAGCATCTGCTGTTGAACTGAGGAAAGGAACAATCAGTGCACGAACCTTAATGGAAAAGCAAAAGTCATGGCAATGAAGTAGTGTAAGAGAAAATTAAATCAGGCTCAAATATGTTGGATCTGTTGACAAGATGTTGAGGTGGTTTTCTGGAGCTGATGTTCCAAATTGATCCCCAAATCACACTGCAATACTGTGACAAATGTTTCCATTGCCAATCTAGAAACAGTTTTGTAATTTCACCATGTAACACGTTATAAATACAGTGTTAATGCACTGTATTTATAGAAATTGTAGAAGTTGTGAAAGGGATGGATTCTAAGTTACTGAACTTTTAATGAGAATTCTAAATGGAGGGAAAAAGTAACTTGTCTTTACAAATGATGCAGTTCCTGCTGTTAAAATGAGTCAATAAAGGGCTGCAGGCACAGCAATTGTCATATGTAGTCACTGGTGTTTGCTTCTGAACCTGGTCAGAGGCTATGCAGCAAATTGTACAGTGAGATTTCTGGACACCTGTGGGAGAGATGCAGACACTTCTGCTTATGATGAGCATATTGCCTGAAGACAGAACAAAAGGATGTACCAAGGATTCAGTGATTTCCAGGCTAATTGCTAAACAAATGCTGAAATAAGGGTCAGAATTTTTTATGGACTGTGCTGCTGTGGGTGTTTCACACAGTCGGTCCCTCTATAAAACTCAGCCTCTAGAAAACACCACTGTATTTCCTCTTGTTCTTAAGGGGCATAAATTTAATGTCACAATGGTTGTTATATGGTACTTTCTGAAGCTGGCTGGTTTGGTGTTCACAAAAATAACTTTGCAATTTAACAGGCAGGATTTTGTATCACACCAAAGCAAGAATTATTTGACTACTATTTGCCATCAGTTCTCAAATAGATATGTATTTCTAGAACTCCAAAACCTCTAGAATCTCTGAAATGTACAGGTACTCAATACTTAAATGGAAAAGTACGTACATTCCTAAGATTTCTATTATTCCTCTTATTATTTCAGACCTCCAGAAGTTTCCTGCTGACAATGGCAGAAATTCCCTTCCCCCAGAATCGAGCCAGGCTGCAGTTTTCCATAGTACTTAACATGCTGCTACATATTCTTATTTTCCTACAAGTACATGCTCTGGGTTTCAAGTGCTTGTTAAACACAGCCACAGTAACTTTGTGGGGAATCATCCCAGGAGAACCTCTGGAAGCTTGAAACAAAGAATTCAGTGTACAATAGGCATCTCAGAGTTTCCCAGAATAATGAGCAGTACACATGACACAAAGGATTTCTGTGGTTTGAATGCTGCCTTTTTACCAGGAAGTGAGTTTGAAAAGGCTTGGCTTATTTATAAATAAAACATAAATGTTTGGATGCTTATGTGGTCAACAGCATGACTTGCTCAAAGTACAAGTGTGTAAATGTCAGTTCTAATTCTCTGTTCCCTCACATCATAGAACAACACTGATAATATCAGCATTTATAACATTTTTAAAGTTTTGACAGAAAGCCAGGATCAATATCATGACTGCCTTCTTATGCAGTGTCTTGCAAGATAGGATATTGCTTAATGATGATCTCCTGTCCTGGCTTCTGCTATCCCTAAAATGATGTTGACAATAGTGGCTTTGTTTTCTTGAAGTACCCCAAATTTTGCTGGCATTAACAGATTCAGCCAAAAGGAAAAGATCCATAAAAAGTGGGGGCCTGGTTCTTCTCTCCCTTCTCACTTTTTTACTGACCCTGGAAGAACTGATCTCACTGACTTACTTTGGAGCTAGCCCTGACTCAGCCAAGCCCTACAACACTTAACTTCCATTACACAGGAGATCCTTTTCCTGTTCACAAATCAAACTATAAGCACTTAATCCAGTCCCACTAGAGGCCCAGGCAGGTAGAAGCAAGAAGTTACTAGGGTGCCAGAAATTAAGACCAATCCAGGAAAGGCTGAGCAGAGCACCTACCCACTAACACATCATTGGGAGTCATAAACCCTCTTGCTTGATCTGCAAACAATCACAGGGGTGCTTTTTGCCATGAAACAGATGGTACAGGGGAAAAAATGTGTTCCCTTCTCCTCCTGTTAGCATCCTTGATTTTCAGGAAAACTGAGGAGTCCAAAGCCCTGATGCCTGCTCCTGAAGGCTTAAAGGGCCGTGCTTGAGGCAGTGAGGTAGTTCACTGAGAGGGGAGCTTGTCCAGTCCTCACTGCTTGGCCCCAGGACAGCAATGCAGGGAGGCAGATGCTTCGGCTCACCAGACCCACAGCACTGTGTGCTTGCTGTGCTCTGTAATCCTGACAGAACTCCAGGCACTGTTTCCTCTCTCCACCTCGAGCCTCTGCCCAGGTTTTAGCCAGTTACCAGTCACTGTCTGCCTCCAGTGGAGAGAAGCTACCTATGGATTAACATCTCTTGCTTCTCCAAAGCCCTTCACCTTGCTGTAGCCCTGCCCTTCACGGAAAGCTAACCTCTATGCCATGGTTTACAGTGCAATTGCCTAAAAACCTTTCTGGGTTTCAGCCAAGTACATTGCAGACTCAACTGGTTTTACCCCAGCCAGCATGGGAAACACTCATCCCGATTGTGAGGCAGATTGAACATTTTGTAGTTAGATCAGTGTGAAACACCAGGTAAAGTTGGGAGAGGCCTTTGGCAGAATTTTAGCTGTGGTGTGTCAGGTACTTTAATTGTACGTGGGCAAGCACTGATGTAATCCAGAACAAGAAGATTATGTACAGACCAAACAGTTATTATTTTACCAGGGTATGCTTGACTGACCTCTATAAATACAGTAACAAACTGTAAGGCACTGTTTCTCAACCTTGTTTACAGCGGATTCTTTTTTTAGTTATATCCAATTCATTAAACAAAAAATCTAACATTTAACTCCAGCTGAACTACCAACCACTGCCTCTATGGGAAAATATTTCAGAACAGACACAGTGACACATACAGAAGCCACTTCCTTCTATAATCAGAAAACATTTTGGCCAGCGAGGTTTTAGGTCCGCACAGCAGTCCTTGTCCTTGCTGGAGTCCCCATGGGTTCACCTGAGACCACAGCACAATTCCTTTCTGGGATAAGAGGGAGGACACACCTTCATCTTGCCCAGGTGCAGGCTTGGGATGCAGCTGGGTCACATCTCCAGGAACACAGGCACTGTCCTTGACCCAGCATAGGCCTAAAAGGAAACAGGAGATGGAGGAAAAGGAAAGATCCAGAAAAAGGATAGAAAAACATATAGCCTGGGAGAGAGAGAAGCAGCAAATAAACATGCTGCATGCAGACACAGACTCCAAACTGAACCAGATCTGTTCACATGTCTTTTTCAGGTTGAAACCACAGCTGGCCTCAGGGAAGAGCCAGTCTTGAGAGAAACAAACTATTTTAAACTGGCCTCGTGCTCCTGCCCTTTCACAGTGAGTCACACTGTTCTGCCTGCTGCCAGCTTCAAAGCTCAATTCCCTGCTAGGACTTTGGTTGAAAATGTCTGGAGGCCCATATGTACCTACTGACAGTGTGCTCACCTTGGCTCCTAGAGAAATTGGGGGCTGGGAGGGATTGGAGTATCCCAAACAATTTAAAAAAAAATTCCTGAAAAAGGAGAAAATAAAACTGAAATCACAAGGCTGATAGGAAGTGCAAAGTGCAATGTCAGCACTGTGCTTGCCTGTTGGGCCAGCAGAGGTAGGGGATGCAAATGACTCTGAACCACAGTGGGAGTTTTTACTGAAACTGTGAATGGTATAGCTTGAGCTGGATGCTAAAAAGTAGCCAAAGCAGTACCACCCAGAGAAAAATAAAGACAAGGCTTAAACTGTAGAATTCTTTTCATGGTGTGTATCTGGGTAGAGGACAATTTGAAGTCAGATTTTGCATCACCCCTTACAGTAGAAAGTACTTTTCAGTTAAGTCCTGAATGGGGCAGCATCACTCACGTGGTTAGTTCCAGTCAGAGCATTTGTTCTGAAATAATCTCCTGTAGAAATGGTGGTACATAAAGAGCTGAAGCATGGGTATGCCAAAAAGCAAGAAAATGAATGTCCTGACTCTTACGGTACAGCTGCCTTTGCATGCTGTCAGTCTCCATCAGTGGTTATACAGTTGCCACTGTTAAATCATCTCCTAAATTCTGTCAGTTTTTGTTACTGTACAAATCTGACCTCATCCTGGTCCCCTGCCACTGCCAAAGAGCTGCTCTATTTACCCACTGCTGATGCAATATCTAAACTCAAAAGGTTTACAGTAAGATATTTAAGATGGAGGGAGAATAAAAACCAGTGCTAGTAAAGCGACTTATGCCTGAAACATAGTTTAAGGTAGTTTGCCAGTTTAAGAAAAAAAAACAAAAACCCTTTGGAAGGGTTAATCAGCTTATGGAAAGTTCCAAGGAGTGCCAGAGCCCTGGGTTAGGATCAGGGAGGTTGCAACAAGCCCTTCCCTAACCCTCAACCTGCAACATCAGTCCTGCTGCCCATAGCCTCAAACAGCCAGGAAGAACAAGGAAAGGTTTGTGAGCTATGTGTAAATACAGACTAAATGCAGGCTCTGCAACACTGCTTTTACATGTGTTTAATTAGATTGAGTAGATAAATGTGCAGTTGCATCCTGGGGAGCGCAGGGAGGGACCCTGTACACCAGGAACCGACATCAGAGAGGTCGCAACGGGTCTAATGTCTTTGAAATAAATTCAAGGACTTTATTAAGTCCTTAAATTTTCCATAATTATTTAGTTCTCAGGATGGCTGTGTAAGTATCCTTCTTTGAATATTATGACCAAGAACTCAGTATGATATGACCATTACTTTCAAAAATATTCTCAGAGTAGTAAGTGCATGGCTTTTTTTGTTTTGTTTGTTTTGGTTTTGCTGTTGTTGTTACTTTTATTTTTTCTTGGTTTGAGTTTGCTGTCAGGGTTGCTTGGTTCCATCCATGTAATATGTTTTGGGACTTGGCATACTGGAAATACACCACACTTCAGGATAAACAGAATAAACGAAATATCATAACTGGTTTTATGTGTGTGCAATATGTGGTAGCTTTCATTAAGAGGGTGTGGCTGAGCAGCAGGGCATCTGGCTGCTCTGTTTGCCCAGTTTTAGCTGTACTTCATAGGTTCAGATAAAACCATGAAGAGGAAGCAAAGCATGCTTTGAGACCTGGGGTAGCCCAGCTGGGGTAGCCCAGGATCCACTGCAGCCGTGGTAAAGGCCTTTTTGGTTCACAGCAAGGCAGTGCCAAGCCTGAGGGACATCCACGGAACAAGCAGGCCTCCTTAAGACCCAGGATAGGCTCCGTGCAATTTATTAGAAAGCCAGCAAAATGCTGGAGGTCATTAGAGCAAGAGCAGGAAGAAAAGAGGATGGGCATTGCACGGTGACCGTGTGTGGGAAGAGGAGGAGTAGCGGTGGGGATACTGGTTTTCAACTCTCATGCTGGATTTAAAAGCCTCTTGTTTTAATATACAATTGTTAGTGCTTTTGGAGACAAGATGTCTCCATATTGGTGGTGTTACTGTGATTATATTTGCACATTGGGATTGCAATAACAATGTAACATTCTGAATATTCTAATGCATTTAAATTAACTTTTAATAATTGGAAGTATGACAGAACCTCTTTTTGAGGTTGCTGTGCTTCCAAGAGCTAGAAAGAAGATTGTGATAAGAGATGAACAGTGCTCCAGTGTGCCTATCCCTGCCCCAAACTTGGTCCAGTGTGCATTTTTCACACAATTTATTTAACTCTCACTTAACCCAAACCCTTAGTTCCTGGATCTCACAGACTGTCATTCTGCAGCCCCTCCCAAGTAAGGCTGCACCACTCAGCTCTCTTTCCCTCCAAGCCTTCTTTCAAACTCAGTTCCAGTTTAGTCTGTCCCAAGTCCTAGCCTGGCTGCAGCTTTTGGGTTCCCCCAGTGCTGCCTACCAAAACACCTCCGGGTGGGCTGCTCTGACAAAATCTGCACAGAGGAGGCTCCAAGAACAGAAGGTAGAGTACAGGCAGAAAAGGGAAAATGCTATTTTTAGTCCTGTCAGACGTCAAAAGGTTTATAGCAGGTTCTTTATAAAGTTCTGAGATTTCCTGAAACTCTTAAAATTCTTTAAGCTATGCCTTTCACAGAAGAAACAATCTTTCTACATCAATTTATGTATAGATCATATGCCAGCCACCTATCTTAGCTTGGAAAACTTTTCCTTCAGTGCAACTTCCAGTAAAACTTTATGTTAAACAGAAAGGAAAATGTTTTATAGATGTCATAAAGCCCCCACTTTTTTACTTAAAGCCAAACCACAGTAACTTCATAAAAGGAAAAAAAATTCCATAATGCATCAGAGATACTGTGATCAATAGAGTAGAAAAGAATCTGTTGTAAAATTGTGACATGAGAATTACAAAAAGAATTAGAGTACATGTCATCTGTCTGATAAGTAGCACAAGATTTGTTTTGTGTCACAAAATGTTTGAAGTAAAAAATTATATCACAAACAGTATGTGAATCTAACAAAAGCCATAATGTGTATGGCTGGTAAATAATTTGTTTTATTATAGAGAAGTTTTTCTGTTGTTGCTGTAATTTTAATTATTATCTTCTTATTATATCAATGTAATAATTTGAACTATTTTTTTTCCTGGTCAAATCTTCCTGTTGCTCAAACATGTTTCTCACTGGCATCTTCTTGTAAGTCACTGACCTTTTTACTTGTTTTGACTCTTTTTAGGAGTGTAGGAATATGATGAATGATTAACTTCCTTCTGATGTTATCTTACTCCACACAATTCAGGTAGATTATTAGATTTTTCTTTTCTCCTTGCTAACAAGGAACAAAAGGAAAGGAAAGGAAAAATATTTTCAAAATATTTCAAAAATCTTTAGTGGCTGATTTGCAAAATAGTGAAAAAACCTCATCTTTTTCTGAGAAATAGCAAAATAGAGGTCAAAGATTCAGCAGAAATTGTTACACTGAAAGAAATATATAAAATGCTCACATGAGAAACTTTTCAAGTTTGCCATGTTACCCATGCTTTCCAGTGATTTTGTTTGATTTTTGTTGTTGTTCATAAATCTGTGAAAGACATTTATTACTCGGCATAAAATCCTTCTGAAATTTCTCTCCTTCCTCTGCAGATTGGTGGCTGCACAAAAATGTGCCAGTTCTCTCCATCATCCATAAATCAAGAGCATTGGCCGCAGCTGTTGACACTCCAGCCCTTCCCCAGGGCCAGTGGTGTTACTCACAGCGACACACTTCAGTTTTACCCTTGGTCTAATCCCCCAGTGCACCCCTTTGTAACCACCAGCCTGCTCTTCAGAAATTCACAAGTCACAGCCTTTCCCAACTCTTCATTCTAGGTTAGCACACAATGCTTGGGTGTTGTTCCCAGGAAAACAAAAGGCTCCAGGGACCTTCTTTCTCAGCTCCCTCTGGTGTGTCCGCAGATTATAGAGATGAAGTCAGTAATAGTTTTTTATATTCTTAGTCCTAAAAACCTCAGCACAGCTGAACTTTGCTCTGCCTTAAAATACTTTTTCTCTCCTTGGGGCTTTTAACACACTAAGTCTTTCAGTTTTACATCAAACCTTTCCTGGACTCCTAACAGTGCTCCTTCAATAAACTCCTTGGCTCAGCTGGAGTCAGTGACCTAAGTCCTCTGGCCTGCAGGAAAGGCAGGATTTCAGCTCTCATTCTTGCAAACTCTCTTCATTTTCACTGTACCCCTTCATCTTTATTTTTCATTACCTATTGCTATTTCCAAAACCTCCTTCATTACTGGTTCACAGAAATTTGTCTCAAATTCTCTATCTCCTTGGCATTTGTTGCTCTTCAGATTTTCTCGTTATAAAATTTGTGTATGTGCTTGTTGTGGGTGTCTGTGTCCTGTTGCAAATGAAATCATAAGAGCCTTTTTACTGGCTGGGTACATCTAATGCAAAGTTTCACTGCAAATGTATGTGTTTGCTCAGCTCCCTGAGCCAGCTGACTTTTCTTTTTTAACACCACGTAGTGATTATTGCCTTAGGATTTAGGTCATTTGAGGATAGAACATGGAGAAATGGACACAAACTGAAAGTGGGGAAATTTAAGCTAAACATAGGAATAAATTCTTTACTGTGAGGGTAGTGAGTCACTCTAATGGGTTACCCAGAGAAGTTGTGGATGCCTCATGCCTTGCAGTGACAAGGCCAGCCTGGAGGAGAAGTTGAGCAATGTGGTCTGATGGGAAGGATCCCCTATGACAGGGGAAGTTTGAGCTAGATGATAATTTAAGGTCCCTTCCAACACCTAATATCCCATGATTCTATGTTTTCTAAAATAGTGTTGCTTGTGAATGCAAACAATTCAGGGAACTTTCCTTCTGAATGAAAACTGACCCTCTGATAGCTGGACCCACTCACATTTCTGGTCCTTGCTGGCCAAGTGATGCCACAGGCATAGACTCACAGAGTGACCTTTCTCTTTGTTGGAAGGATGCGCAGGCCTCCTCCTCTTCATGGCCCTTTGATTGGAGATGATTAAGATGCCATGATTTTGAGAGGACTGTTTGATGTGTGAATTGTTTTGGCTGGCTATCCACAGGATGATATCAATGTGTCCTTAGTGATTGCTCCTTGGATGGGATGCATTTAAAGCAGGAGCTTGAAGCTGTGTTCCGGAATGCAAAACAAGTGAAGAACAGAAGGGAAATGCTGCCAGCCTGAATGGTGCCCTGCTGTCTCCTCTGAAAGGGTAGAGGTACAATACAGAGAGAAAGATTGATTCAATCTATCTACTGGCTGCTGGGCCAGGCTGGGCTGTAAGCAGTTGCTTCTCTAGATGTAGGAAAGATGTTTATTCATGGCAATCTCCACTTAGAATGTACTTGTTATCTTGAAAACTGCCAAGTTGGGAAGCACTGCCCTTCCTGTTTTTTCTACGTGCATTTACAACATAGTGAGGTCTTAAACTTTCTTTGAAATGCCACAAAAAGTTTCTCTGTGTTGAATCTCTGTTCTGAGTCTTTGAAGATTCAAAATCACTGCCCCTTTGGATAAGGAGTTGCAAACAGTGGTAGTCTTTGAAACTTGAGCCTTCAAATTGTTGACTCATACAGCACTTGGCTTAAAAGAAATGACAGTTCTGTAAACCGTTGGTTTTAGTTACAAAAATATCCCCTCCCTCCCTGCAGGGATCAGGAAGAAGGTTTCTCACTTCCCTTCCTCACCAACATTCATGTTCATCAGAATGTTCCCTGTTTAATTCACTTCATTCCTGCTGTTTTTTCAGAGTCCTGATGCTATTAACATTTCTTTCAGTCTTTCTAAATGCAATGGTAGAAAACAATTGTTTTCTTTAGGGCATGGGGTGTGAAGGACTAAAACTTAGCTACTATCTGAAAGCATAATCAGAAAACGGCTTTTGCAAATATTGTGTCTTGTGGAAGGAGTTACAACAGCATTATTTTGAGTCCAGCCTTTCAGTATCAAAAACCATCTTGAAAAACCAGGAGCTGGCTGAAGCCTGTCATACATTCTTAAGACACATTGTTCCAAAAATATCTCAGGTCTAGATGATTTTATCCTAAACATGTGGGTAAATGCACATACATACATAAAGGCATAATGATAAATCTAATTTTAATTTTCCTTTGAGAATAAATATCATCAGTTATAAACCAGTCACTAGCAATTAGCAATTCATTAAAATTTAATCTCCTTGAGTAGATGGTAAGATACTAGATGTGAGTTATGACAACAATGTCTAGACTAAGAAGCATAATCTTCTTTACTCTTTTTTTGTCAGGTGTGTTGGATAGCTCATATCAGATTTTGTAACATCACTTTGGCTGTTTTAAAGCTTCCCCTCTGCTTCCAAATTGAAACTGGCAAAGACTGGATGTGAACAAATATTCCAGCAGTGGTATGAAAGGCAATGCCAGCGGTTCTTGAACAATAGAGTTCCCTGCTGAAGAGCTAACAAAGTTGCTTGTTGTCTCTCGAGCCCAGTTTTACTTGTCCTTTGGGAGTGGTCCATGTGGTCAGCCACCTCCCTGGTCCTATGCAAGCCCTGCTGTGGAGGGAGCTGGCAGGAGGAGCCTGTGCAGAGCTGTGAGCCAGCGGCTGATCTGCAGAGTCAGCCCCGCCAGCAGCCTCAGACTGACGCCTAGCCCTCCTGCATCTGGCAGAGAGGCACAGCCTTTGACTCATCTTGTAACAACGTCCAAGGGCTTATGTGGTTTGTTTTTGCAGCTCTGATACTTAAAATCAGTTTAATAACACAAAATCCTTCCATTCAGACTGACCTCTTCATGAGAAGTGGGGCTTCTGGGGATTTGAAGAATACAGTTCTTGCTGTAGCCCAGAGTTGGGTAAGAGGTCACATCTGGATTGCTGAGTGCACCCTAGGGCTCCCGAGTCTGAGAGAGGCATGCACCTACCTGCAGGAGGGAGTCCAGCAAAGGGCCTTGAAGGTGATTAAAGAACTAGAACTTGTGATGAACTAGGCAAGGTTGACAGAGCTAAGCCTGTTCAGCTTGGAGAAGAGAATACTCAAGAGGAATTTTATGAATGTGGATAAAAAACTGATGGGGGAATCAAGGAGCTGGATTCCGGGCTCTTCTCAGTGAAGCTCAGTGAAAGACAAGAGGCAACAGGCAGGAATTAAAATGCGTGAATTTCCATCTAAATACAGGAAAATAACTCTTTTAACCTGAAGGTGATTAAACACTATAACAAGTTACTGAGATGTAGTGGAGTCTCCTCCTTTGGAGGTACTCAAAGCCTGTTGGAACAGGGCCCTGGACAGCCTGTGACCTTGCCTAGAGCAAGGGACTGGACAGGACAATTGCCAGAGATGCCTTCTAGTCTCAGGTGTTGCTCACAGGACATAATGTCAACACAGTCAATCTGCAGTATTTTTAACCTATTGCACAGATTTGCAAGGATTTTTGTGTCTTGTATATAAACCTGGCAGAGGCCTAAGTGGAAAAGCACCCAATTTAGTTGTGCTTATGAAAATTGCATATGTAAAAAACACAAACACTGCATCAGTGTTAGCCATAAATTCTCATGGGCTTTCTCTCTCTCACCCTCTGTCCTTGTGACAGAATTGCTGACTGTGACTTCCATTTTCAACCTCAGTGTAGAAGAAGCCACATCTTCCTTGCTGTGACAGGTGGTGCCAACCACCCTGTGGGGCTTCCTTGCCCCAGCTCGAGCTCTGCTTCCATGGCCAGCAGCAAAAACTCCTGTCCAAAAGTGAAAGGGGCAACTTGTGAAAGTTTCAAGATAAAAGGGCAGCCCTTGTATCTCAAAACAGCAGCTAGTTTTACTGCTACTACTCTTAGCCAAATTTTCTCCAGTAAAATATCCAAAAGATTTTGAAGGCATTAACATGTGAGCCCATGTTTTAATAAATTAATAGCTGGGGGACTGAAGCTGACTTGAGGCTGCCCCTCAGGTCATAAGTGAAGGTCATAAACTGAAGAACTGCAGTGGTTATCATATTTGACATTGGAATGATTGACACAAAAGAACAGGAGCTGCCAGGTCCAGAGAGATGGTCACAAGGGAAATCAGAAATGATATTCAGGAAAAAATACGAGCTAGAGGAACTAGGAAGACTTGTCCTGATGGTAGAAACATTGTAGTCTTGTGTAGGAAAAAGGCAGGGATAGAAAATATTTTAAATAAAAATCATGTGTTTTTTCTGTGTTTTCCCTAGGGGTGGTGGAGTATTTTCATAAATCTATTACTAACTTTTTAGTTCTGGACCTCAAGCCAACTCTGCAATTACCTAAACCTTTCAGTATTTTTAGTGAGATTACTATATGGGTGTTTTCAGCCAAGTTAGTCACACGCATGAACTCTTATTTTTTTGCTTAACATCCATTATTCATGAAGGTTTAGTAAATAGGACTGAGGAGGCAAACAAGGGGTTAACAGTTCCTTCAGTAATGGAAAGGCCATATAATTGACGTGATAGGTCAAACCTTACCCAGAACTAGAACAGAAAATATAAACTGCTTTTACAAAAAAAAATGCCTATCTTTAGATGTCTAAAGATAGCCAAGTCTATCTTTAAACTTGGCTTCTTCTGTAAAAACATTATGAGAGATGGGAGGGTTTTAATGTAATTAACTGGTGAAGAGAGTAATGAGGCTGTTACAAAAGGGAAGTAACATAGCATCCTGGTATTGCCTGGCTGAATGTGAACCTACTGAGTATGCCAGTATTCATTCCTTAATTATGAACTAGTAATATGACTTTGATATTACCTATGTTGTATTTTAGATTGATCTTTTAATTTTTTTGCAAGGTTGTTTTTCTAAATGATAGAATTCCTATAGTTAATAATATACTCAAATTTTCATCTTTTTTCTCTACTTTCTTACTTCTTGAACTACAGATATTCTTTTGAAGTATTTTAAATCTTTGAAGCTCTATAAATAACTTTTTATCATATTCATATTGAAGTAACTCAGCTATGTTGAATCTTGAAGTTTTACCAAGTATTGTAATAAATTAAAATCTTGTCAGATGCATGCAAATATTTTCCATAATCATAAGAATTGTTATGGTGTATAGTAAATAACTTTGTGAGTAAATAGTACAATTCTCACTCTGCAGGCATTAGAACATATTACTGGACAAAGCAGAAATATCTTACAGTAGGCTACATCTTGGCAATGTTACCATATGGATTTAGTTGCTATTTAGCAGAGATTTATTAATTTCAGACTTCTTGGGTCCCTGCTTTTCATTCTTTTTGATATTTAATATTATTTCTAGCTAACCTATTTCCAATTAAAAGGAGTAGTTACAAGGGAGGTTTCCAGTTCAGAGTCTTTATAGGTGCCTATTTCATTGCTTCTTATGTTAAAAACTATGCTTGAGGGCTGCAAAATTTGAGCATCAAACTTATTTTATATGTATTGTAGTAAAATATGATTTTTATTTTTTTTCTGTTGCATTCACAGCTTATATATTTACTATTAGGACGTCCTGTATTCCCTTGCTAAAATTCTTAGTGGGGAGCTTATTGAACAACATGTGAATTCAGAAAACGGAAAAAGTGTGGTAGATGTAAAGTCTTAGGATGCTGGGTGTGCTGTTTCAGTTTTTCTCAACTAGCCTCTGGAGACTATAGATCTTGGAACAATCCTCTCAGCTCTATTTGGCTCTCTCTCCATCTCTCCTTAAAACACAAACCATGAAGGAGAGTGATGGGACCACTGAAGACCTCTGTCTCCCTCACTCCCACAAGGTTAAGTTGAAAGGACAGCCTTCTCAGCTTGGCTGTCAAGGGCAAAGCATTTTGTATTATGGATTCAAAACCCTGACATTTTTGAGATGTGAATAAATGCCTTGCAGCAGGAAAATGTTAAGCTTGATTATTTGTGTTTTTTCCTTGTTGACAATGTTTCCAAAATCACACTGCTGTTTTGTTCATGGCCATGTTCTGAGCCTATTAGTTAGTAATAGGCTAATAGTAATTAGTTAGCACTGCTCATAGTGCAGCAGTGCTGAGATGCTCCAACCTTGTACATGGCTCTATACAAGCCTGTAAGAAAGAGCTGAAGGTCTTTTTTCCTCCTCTGAAATTATTTGACAGAATAGGCCCAGAAGTTGGAAGGGCACAAGGCAGAGTAGGCAATAGATATGATTATGGCCTGTTCAAATCTGAGCCCATTTTTGTGGGTAACCAAGGCAGTGGAGGTGTGGTGACATGCTCTGACACATGTCCAAAGGAAAGCCACCCCTTCAGCCCCAGGTGCCCATGCTGCTGACAGGAGCTGAGGCACACGTCGCTGTGGCTAGGTGGGGACAGCGTGGGTTTAACGTATATCATGGTTCTATCTTCATTTTGGTCCTGGAGAAATGCAGAATCAGACTGCAAAATAAATTGGATGGGTCATGCATGCCAGCTGTCTAATACTCGCCAATATTTTGTCATCTTTGGTGCAGAGACAATTTAAGGGGGAAAGCGAGGCAGGATGAGGAGAGTGATGGCATGAATTTAATCACAGCTGTTTTCTCTCCACTGCCAGGTGTGTTTGGCAGGTTAAATCTAGGGTGAGCTGGCAGTGGTGCTGCAGTTGTGTAATTTGCTCAGCACAGAGCAGTAGGGCTGTGCCAGGAGCTGTGATAGAGGGAAGGTGGATTCAGAGGGGCTGGGGTAGGAAGTTTAAACAGCAGGATGCAGTAATCTTGATCCGCAGTGAATCTAGGCTCTAGAAAACAGAACACCTTTATTAACACTGGAAAAATAAATTATTAGGTATATTAGAGGTATTAATTGGATCAGACTTTGTGTTGCTATGCCCTGTCAACAAGTCCCTTCTTTGCAGGCAAAGGATGAGTACCTGAACTCACATTTTTGCAATTACTTGACTTAGAGTGAGTTTTACTTATTCATTGCTTTGGTGTTAAAAGGCGTTTCTAGCATTTAAAGGAAACTGAAAATTTATTGCAAATTACAAAATCCTTAAAAAAATCCTTCTTTTTTCTTTTGGTTTTGCACAGATTAATAGAAAGGCCATGGTCAATGATTCTTCCTTAACTAAAATGATCAGACTACTGAAGCCTTCTTTTTTTCCTAACTTGATAAACTTAATGTTTTCTTGAATATATTTTTGAATAAGGACTTCAATAAATTTGAGAAGATTAGGGGTTGGTTGGGTTGCAAAAGGTGCTTTGCAAGGCAAAATGTGGGACTAGCTCTTCTTATTTCAGGTCAAACATTAGCATAAAATAAGGTTTTGTTTGTTTGCCCATTTTTGTGGAAATGCCAATGAATGTGGAGTCTATAGGAGAAAAATTATGTGGCTTGTGTTACCATACCTCCAGCAAATGCTTTCTTAGTATCTATTACCCTTAAAGTATGTTTTGGATTCATGCAAATCAAATCATGTTAACCCCTCATCATGTAGCTCTGCTGCATCATTTCGTGATCCATACTGTAACTGGCATAATAAAGATTGAGATTTTTGAAGTACACCTCTCAAAAACAATTACTAGTAGACTATAACCTCTCTCACTTGTATATTGACCAGTTCTTATAACTTCTACTTGATGATAAAGCTCATTTTTCCAGGAGCCTCCAAGTTCCTGTGGATCACACAAGCTGTACGTAAGTGTGTACTAGTCCCAGGTGGCCATCTCTCCCTTCTTTCCCCCAGCCCATTCAGCCAGGTTTCCTGATCAAGGGTGCATGAAGTGTCAGCAGGTCCAGCTGGAGACCTGCATAACAGGATCAGGCTCATGTGCTTATATTTTGCTTCTGATGACAATATCAGCAGGATATTGCAGGATTCTGGTTTTGGAAGTCAGTAGGAGAAGTGACTGAGTAGGGACTGTGGCTGCTTTGTTGAAGACATGCATCAGTTCTCAACTAAGTGCAGAAGCAGACTATGCTGTTCTTATTTCTCATTTACTAAAATGTCCTAAAAAGTAGAGTATGCTGAGTTGGAAGGAGCCCTCAAGGATCATTGAATCCTGGCCCTACACAGAGCATACCAAGAGTCACACCTGTGCCTGAGAGCATTTTCCAAACATTTCTTGAGCTCTGTCTGGCTTGGTGCTGTGACCATTTCCCTGGGGAACCTGTTCCAATACCCAAACACCCTCTTTTCCTGATATCCAACCTAAACCTCCCAACACAGCTTCAGCCATTCCCTTGGCTTCTGTCACCAGCCACACAGATAAGAGATCAGGGCCTGGCCCTCCTGTTCCCCTCCCAAGGAACCTGTAATTGCAGTGAGGTCTCCTCTTCTCCAGGCTGAGCAGACCAAGTGACCTCACCTGCTCCTCCTGTGGTTTCCCCTCAAGGCCCTTCTCCATCTTTGTTGCCCTCCTTTGGGCTCTTTCTAATAGTTAAAATATCTTTTTTTACATTGTGGCACCCAGAAGTGCCCCCAGCGCTGCAGGTGAGGCTGCCCCAGTGCAGAGCAGAGCAGGACAATCCCCTCCCTTGCCCGGCTGCTGATGCTGTCCCTGATGCCCCCAGGACACGCTTGGCCCTCCTGGCTGCCAGGGCACTGCTGGCTCATGTTCAGCTTGCCATGGACCAGAGCCCCAGGGCCCTTTCCATGGCACTGCTGTCCAGCCTCTCATTCCCCAGTCTGTCTGTACATCCAGGGCTGCCCCATGCCAGGTGCAGGATCTGGCACTTTTCCCTATTGAACTTCATTTGGTTGGTAATGGCTAATTCCTCTAATTGTTAAGATCTCTCTGCAAGGTTTCTTTGCCCTCCATTTATGTGTCATTGTCAAACTTAGAATTCCTTTGGGTCCTGTGTCAAATGTATAACATATTGGTATATATTTAATCTGATTTTTAAAATAGCTTATTTTGAAAGGGAAAAAATTGAATAAGCTCAAGAATGAGAATGCCAGAACAATTTCTTTTATCTTCTACTGAATTCATTGTTGGAGGGGCAAACCTTTCTAAGTCAAGGTCTGGTTTTCAACCCATATGCTGCCTAGGAGCAAACTCTCTCCACATAAAAAATTAATTCTGCTTTAACTGCTTTACCTCTGAAGAGTTCTTGCTCTTTAGCAGCTGCAGCATTACAAATGAATCTTGGAGCAAACACCTAAGCCCTGGGGAGTGATGGAATTTCAGGTACATTTTATTCTCAGTGATTTCAGTGCAGTAATTTCAGGCAGCTTCCAGCTCAGCATGCCATGTTGTGGAATTGTTTGTCTGAGGTAGTGAGCCTAGATTTGAAAAGGGGTGGGCTTCCAAACCAAAGGCTGATACTATGCTTTTGAAAATTTGCTTCTTCTCAGCATGGCTCTTTCTTTAGGACAAATAATGATGTGAAATGATTCTTACCTTTGATTTGGAGCCTAAAGGGGGAAACAAGAAGTCATTCAGGGTCAAGCAGCAGCATGATGGTACGGGCCACAGTGCAACACTCCTATGTGACCTGCTGGGGGGGGCAAGCCTGGCTGCACAGAGTGAAAATGGGACTGGCCCCTGGGCTTCCTGCCAGCCAGTGCAGCCTGGCTGCTCTCTGGGAGCAAACAATAAAAACTGACTTGTTTCATTCCATTTACAAGATGGTGCCCTTTCCTGCCAAAGTCCAAGTTCTCAGGAAAAAACATTTATTTATTGCTTAGGCAATTTTGTAAAAGCAAGTGAGTTCTACAAACAGAATAAAACCTGTCAGTGAGTGAGTGTTATTTATCTAGTTCTGTTTTCACTGGTGCTGAACCCCATTTTTCCCGTTTTTTTTTTTTTTTTTTTTTTTTTCCTAGCACTACTCCATCTCACCTTGCCCGTTTTACATATTAACTGAATTAATTAGTAGGGAAAGATTTGAGCCAGCTGGATTTTACTCTAACTGGATTACCTCACAGGAACATGCAATCCATCAAACAGGCTAAAGTAAACACTTAGCTGGGTCACAGTCTTCCTACAGCCCAGCCCATCTAAAATCCTGTATGAGATCACTGAACTCTCTAAGCAGATTACATGGTTATTGTTGTACTGCGGGAGATGTTCGGTAACAAAGCATTTGCACCCAGCAATCAGCCAGCTGTGCTGCTGGGAACAGGAGGTGGTAGGCTCTTGTGCTCTTTAGTCATTTACAGCATTCCCTATCTAAAGGCAAGGCACATCTTGATTAGAAATGGGATGCTCCTACTCTGGCTTTATGGGCAGCTGTTTTATTTGAAATACTTTCAGGGACGAAGTTATTTTCTGTTCTTCCATCAATGCAAGACGAACTTCGAAGGTGTGAATGGTGAAACACCCACAGATCTAACCACACTGGCAAGTGGAAATCAGTCAGCATTGTCCTAGCAACAGGTATTAATTATCATCATGGCTGCCAGTCCTGTCAAACCCGCCTGTTCAAGCCTCTCTGCTTGCCCCTGTGAGCCCTCTGACAGGAACCCTCCGTAAAGCACCGTCCCATTTTAGCTGGTTGCTGGCCTGGGATTCCCACTCCAGTGGGGGAAAATCTTATTCTGGCCCTCCAGCTACACCAACCACTGTGAGTGAATTAATCTGAATCATTAGTCTAACTTACTAAAGTGCCCTTAAATAATTCCTACCAGCTGCACACTGCTCAGCATCACCCCTCAGTGCCTATGGAACTGCTGTCTGCTGTGGCATGGAGAGGGTCTGAAAACCCCTGCACCACGTGGGGCTCTTGCAGCTGCAGAGAGGATTTGCTCCTTTATTTCTGGTTGGAGACTGGATGTGCTGAGCCAAACTGGGAGCATTCAATGGCAGTTCTTATCTTCCTGCCTCCAGGGCTCTCAAGGCAGCAGCTTCTTTGTGTGGCAGAAATACAAATGTTTCTATTTCAGCCATCCAGAATACTAAAATTATTCCATTAATTAATACTTTCTCCCCCATCTTCCCTCCCTCCACCCCCCTCAAATACAGGGAACTATGTTTTGGGGTAATCTGGAGCCATGAGAAGAGAGGTAGAAGATCTGCTTATAGTTTGCTGGAGAGACTTAATGGAACAACATCACTCTGAAATGTACAATTGCAACAAAATGGTTTATAAAGAGACCATAGGAAACAGGAACTGTTTAAAAATGGAAAAAATGTAACTTTCTTGTGTTTTGGAACAGCTTTCAATAAAGTATATTATATTGAAACCAAACAGCCTGGAAAATTCTTTGGAATTTTATTCAGAAGAAAACAGAATTTTTTGGCTGTTATCCAGCTTAAAATAAAGTCATACTACAAAATATGAAAAGCTTTTCTGAACTAGAATTTCATACTTTGTATGGCTGCTGTATTATCCATGCCTTACTTAAGTTGCAGAAATGGGATGTGAAGACCAGTGCAAGGTCAGTTTTTGTAAACAGGTACAAGGACAGTTTATTCTTCCATACATTCAAATTTTCTAGTCCTCTTATTTTGTTATTTTTTCCAGCTGCTGAGAGGCTTTCTGCTGATTTCCTGTTGGAAGGGAAATTCCACTTACATGTGGAAAGAAGGGAAATCAGAATGGGAAACCAATGCCAGATGAAAGCATAGGTATCTTGTCAGTATTACACATGTGGCAGGGAGCAGTAAAATTCTTCATAAGCAGCTGCTCAATTGGAGACACAGTGTAAAGCTCTATTCTTCCAAAATAATGAAGGTTTCCATATGCGACTTCACCAGATTGTGACTTACCTTTCTTCAGGGTGAAATCCTTTGGATTCATCCACTGTAGAATCTCGGCCTTGTGATTCAATCTCAGTAACATTTTGACAGGCAAAGAAGTGTCATAAAGCCTTACCCTATTGTCTCCCCTTCAGAAACAGTCCTTGTGAAAGGTGCCATGTGTGACCCCCAGCTGGTAACTCAGCCCCACCCAGCCCTTCACTTACTCTCCTCACAAGTAGGATGGGTGGGAGGACAGGAAGAGTAAAACTGAATTAACTCATAGGTTAAGATACAGACAGTTTAACAGGGAGAGCAAAAGCTGCACAATTAATTCACTGCTTCCCATGGGCAGGAATGTGTTCATTTACCCCCAGGACAGCAAGGCTCCAACATACACGGTGGTGACTTGGGAAACAAACACCACCACTCTGAACTTCTCACTCCTTTCCTCCTTCTTCCTCCAGTTTTATATGTTGAGCATGCCACCATACAGAATGGGACATCCCTGTAGTAATTTGTGGACATCTGCCCTGGCTGTGTCCCCTCTCAACTTCTTATGCCCCTCCCTCCCTGAGCATCCTCACTGGTGGAATACAGAAAAGGCCTCAATACTATGTAAGCACTGCTCAGCAATAACAACATCTCTGTGTTACCATCACTCTTTTCAGCACAAATCCGAAGTACAGCCCCATACAAGCTACTGTGAAGAGAACAAACTCCATCCCGGTAACCAAAAGTAATCTGAAATTAGGATTTCACTGACTCTGTTATCAGATTGTACTTATGAGGTGTGATTCAAAGCACACTCATTCTTGCATCTGTGTTATCTCACCTGGCAGCCTATTGCTATGGACATTGGTTATTGCAATTAACACATAATTCTAAGTGAAGATATGCAATATCCTAATTCCTTACATTAATTGAGACAAACTCCTTGGAGATGCCCCAATTCCTCCTGGTTTCCATTTAGTGCTCAAGCCTTGTCTCACTCTTTCCTGCCCAGGTTTCCAGCTTTGGTTTCAGGCAGCTGTGCCCCACCCCACTGCTGCTATGGAGATGCTGCAGTGGCAGTGGTGTAGCACACAAAAGAACTCTCCCCTGCCTCGCTGCCCCTCCTCACACAGCATCCCTCTCCACAGTGGAGGATGCCTGAGTGTGTAGATTCTACGGGGCCTCTGCTATAGCAGCCTTCCTATGTGCTTTTGGCAGCTGCTGTACCTTGGAGTAGCCACAAATAGCAATCAAATCTCCAGAGATATTCAGATATGTAGCAGAGGATTATCCAAGATGAACAGTGCTGCCTTGGAAAAGGTACCACTACACTGCCCATCTGGGTTTATGTAATGGGGTATTGTTTCTGGAGTTACACACTAAATGTGCTTGCAAACCTTTTGTATGATAAGGGTGGCTCCAGGGAAACAAATCTGTGTTCCACATCTTTTAAAATCTTCCTCTGTAGACTCTCAATTGATAGAGCACAAATACTTTTAATCTGCTCTGAAATGGAAAGCCCAGATTCCTCATCAGGGCGATTTTCTGTTTGTGCTCTTTGCTGGTCCTGTTTCTCTTAGATATTTTCTCCAATACCAATTCAATACATATTTAAATTACATGGAAACTCTTCCCTCCCTGGACACCTCAAACATTCAACAAATAGTACACATAATCAACAACATTTCATCCAATTGCCAAAAGCTGACTATTATTCTGCATGATCAAATCACTAAATCCCCTGTGTCTGTCTCCTATCTGGGGCATGGATTTAAAAGGCAGCTGTATTCTGACTTCTATTCATTTGTTTGGAGCATTGCACAAGCCATGCTAACAATTACATAAATCAGCCTTTTTAAATGTTAACTGATAGTCTTTTTTGATTCCTGGCCAAACTTCTTTTTGAATAATCTCTATTTAGTTCTGTATTAATTACTCTTCTGGTGCTATTATAAAAACCTGACCAATAAAGTCCTTTAAAAGAGTCATTTTAGAATGTTCTTCCTCAAAATTCAGCTCATTGCATTAGTTTCCAAAACCACACAGAAACATCCTTTAAATGAGTATGAATTAGAGGGAACATCAGGGCTTTGTTTGATCTTTGACTAATTTGGTGTACTGTGGGAGCAGTGTCATTACCCAGTGACCCCTCCCCACTACTGGGATAGCCTCAGTGCACACTGGTGCCCTTGCCAAGCCAATTCCATGTCTGTGATCACGCTCTCACACCAGGCTCTTTCTCCTTTTCCACCTTGTGGAACATGGGAACAGGATGGATTGATGGCTCATCATTTTTACTATGGTTATTTATTGCTGCCTTGCTGTGTGGGCAAAACAGATGCAAAACAGAGAGATTTAGATTACAAACACCAGCTAAGCCATGCAAAGCTGCTTGTGGATCCCTGAGTCAGCAGCATCCTGCTCTGTGTCTGGGTGGAGGGGGAGAGAGCAGCCCTGCAGCCCACTGACACATTGCTGCACAGCTCTGCAAGCTGGATGCATGTGTCCACACCTGCCCTTCCTCCTTAGAGTGGTCCTGCTGCAACTCCACCTGCTGAGCTGGCAGCAGGGATGGAGTGGCAGACTGCGGCTAGGTCACCATTTATCCTGTCTGATGCACTGCCAGTTAAGTGATCTCAATCAAATGCTGTTGAAAAAGAGCTTTCACAGTCTGTGGGGAAATGGATCCCATCTGTCTCTGAGCAGTGACATGCCTCATCTTTGCTTATGTGATGGATTCTTTCTCATACCAGATGTTACGTTAGCTAGGCTTGCCAGCCACAAACACTTCAGTAGTTTCACAGGGACTGTGATAGCTCTTTGCTCAGCTGAACTGGTTTGTCTACCATAGGCAGGATTTCATTAGTGCTGAAGACATTAAAGAAGAACCAAGGAATTACTGTCTTTATTCTTGCTCTGTAGGAACAATCTGACACACATTGGGTCTGCTGAGTTGTTTTAATGAGATTGCACTTGCATGTGAGATCTGATCCTGGGGCACTCTTGACCCATCAGCTTTAAACTGGTTGCCAACAACCAGTTACTCATAAAGATTAAAAGCTCCAATTTATTCCAAACTGGAAATAAATGAACTCCCTCCAATTTACTGGGCTTCCTCACTTCTTCCATCACTCATCTCTGGCAGAAGTGTTAGTGTCAAGACTCTATTGACTTCTCCATGTCTCTGGCTGCAGATGTTCTCAGCACATTAGAGCTGTTTTGAGACAGTTGTGGTGAAAATAATTAGAACAGCATAGAGTAATTTACTTTGGGAATCATCTTTAAGATCACTGGGTCCAATCATTAATGTAGAACTGCCAAGTACATCAGTAAACCATGTCCCTGGACTTACAGCTCTGTTCTTCCAAGAGACATTTGTGAGGGTATTGATTTCCAGTACATTCTCTGTTCTACATCAACATTTTCAAGGAATTTAATGTTTCTGAATCACTGGAGTATTCTATTCTTTTAAAGGAATTCTGCATATACCCCATTTATGCAAGGGTGTGTTGTTCTCGGCATTCAGGTAGGATAGACTTAGTTAAGTCCTATCTGTACCTCATTTATGTTGATGTCACTTGGAGTAAGCTTATTGATTGACCAAGTTTGGTATTTAGCATTTCATAGTTTTCTACTGTGCAAGGCATTGGGGATAACATAGAGATGTAGAAAAAATTGTATTTTGCTTTTAATTCTTTGGGACATAACCGGGGATCCAAATCCATTCCTTTGTATCATGCTTTTATTGCTTGTTGGAGTGTGTTTCGGAGATAGAAAACTGTGGCTTGTCTCATATGTCAGGTCCATTTCCCCTCACTGATTGCTAAAATAAAGTAAATAGGGAAAGAAATTATTTTTTCTTCCTATTTATACTTTTATGCTAAAGAGACAAGAAACTGTGGTAGCACTGTTTGTTCAGGCCATGCAGTCTCATCCTGCTTCTCTTTAAAGAGCTCAGACAGACTCTGGGAATGATTTGGAGGCACTCCTGGCAGCTGGGCTGTGTGAGCAGATGTGTGAAAGGCACCCCCAGCCACTTCTCCAGGAGCCGTGCCGCCCCCAAACCTGGCTGTCCCATCCTGTGTCCCATTCCAGCTGCTGCTCCGCATGGGGAGGAGAATGCTGGTGCCATCAGGGAAAAGTTGCCTGTCTGGCACCGTTTTGACAGCAGTTCCCGTAAACTGGGCAGACTCCACTCTGACCTGCAGATTTGCCTGACTGCAGCCAGCCTGCTTTGGAACCAGATTGTCACTGATCTACTTCTTTCCTGTCCGTGGCCCAGCTTGGCCGCTTTCTTCACTGCTGCACGCCCTGGCACCCCACAGCTCCCTTTCCATCTGCATGGTAACACACCTTACCCCACAACAACGCCTTCCTAACACTTATCAGCTCGTTCCCTTTGTGGAGAGATCACTGCAAACCGATGTGCTCCCTCTGGTATTTGGCAGCTTTGCCTGGGGAGAGGAGCGGAGAGAGAAGAGTTGAGACAGCATCTCTGACTGCAAGGGCAGAAATTTTTGCTTTTTGCATACAGTTTTCATTTCCCCCAGCTAATGCTGGAACCAGCCAAAAGAATTCCTTCTTATGCCAACTTGAGTACATCAAGAAGTTCATTTAATGCAGTGTCCAAGTTTGGCCAGAGCTGTTTTGATTTAGTAATGTCTCTTACCAATACATGCCAAAGTATCTAGTTTTCTAGTAATAACTTTAGCCCTGGCAGTATGACTTTCAGAACAAACACCAGCTTTTAAAATCTATCATGGATGTGTTTGCAATTAGTTCACTTTTTATCTCTCAGATTTAAGAGGAGGATTTACTTAAAGGTGGACAGGCAAGAATTTGATCTATATATCAAAATAGGGCTTTGCTAATGAGGGAGAAAACAAGCAATTGTCTAATGTAAGATATACAGAAATTTATCTGTCTTTATAGAAAATTATTCCCTCTGGCACTTTTTTAAACTCAAAATACAACTGAGCACTATGATCTTTCTGAACATCTAATTTGAAAGGATTCTTTAACACATTATTAGGGGTTTAAAGTGTGAAAAATTCAAGAACCATTGAGACTGGGGTTTTGGCTAGGGGACTTTATTCTGAAAAATTCAGGTTTAACTTTTTGGTTTTGGAGATATTGCCAGCTACCTCAACAAGAGAAGGTTCCTGCTTCTTTCATTTCTTCTTATTTCAGTGATTATAAAGTAAGGAAAAAGTTTCAGGAAAACATTCTTTGTGGGAAGTAACTTCTGGCAAGAATAAAATATGATTTCTTAACCGGCATTTTGAAGCAATGAAGTTATCCAGCAGCCTATTAATATCTAACCTACTATTGCTGTGTCCTTGACTGTGGTTTTGAATAATGTCTGCCTCTGAATCTCTTTTTGTCCTTTTTCTTTCCTTGCTTTCCTCCTCCACCTCTGTGCAGTCCCTTTCCAAATCATGCAATAAATTTTCAGTCTAGGAGACAAAGTCAAATCTATGTTTCATAAACAACACAACTCTTCCAGATTTTCCCTTTATTAGAGGAAAAGTTGGAGCTCTCTTAGTAGCCAACACACAAAATATAAATTCCGGCTGAAAAAACTGTATATTAAGGAACCCGGTTTAGTTATTGCTGGTGTCTGTGAATGTAATTTTCCCTCATACATTCTTGTCTACTATTGTTGCATGAACATTGCAAAGATTTGGGAGGGTGTCTCTTGACTACACTGTTTATTTCATTATTAGAATTTAATTATTAAAAATTAAGAATTTGCTGAGTAATCTCCTTAAAACAGTGTCTATTTTAACAGAAGAGCCTCAGTTTGGACAGCAGCCAGTCTATTAATGCAGGAAACTTGTATAGAATATTTGCTAATCCCTGCCAGATTCGAGTACCACTAAAATGTTTCCAGTACTTTGATTGCAATACTAGTGAAGATCTCACATTTTTCTTTTTTATTTAGTCACAAAAATGTACACATTTTAATTTTCAGCAAAGTTTACAGTAAAAGCATCACATACTTAGACTCTGCCTTAGCCTGCTATATCTGGTGTATTCGTTCTATTTACAGCAACCACAGATATTTCCAAGAAACATTTATATTGATAGGAAAAATATTGCAAGTATGCATTGATGGAAGTATCAAATATAATACATTTCACTTAGTAAAACATCAATTAAATGTATCTGGCAGTTTTCATACACTGGCAAGGAGGTGGAGAGCACTGGGATTCAGCCTGCACTGTGACCTCCCACTCTTGCTCCAGACACCAACCTCCACTTTATATATTAAGGAGCCTATTACAGTTTTAACAATTATGTGAGTAATAGAGTCGGGGCAGTGCAAGGCACATGGGATCATCCATTACAGCTGCAAACTGTCATTCAGTTATAATGCTCACTCACAGCTACTCTGCAGCTACTCTGACTGGAGTCAGCTCATATAAATCTCAAGGTTTCCCTTTCCAGGGACAGATTTGCCCTCTTCTCATAGTGATTCACATGACAGCAAAATCAGTTTCCTTGAGCAGAGCCTGAGATTTCTGCATGGTTGAAGAAGCATCCCAATATTTGGGACTGCCTTCAGACCAAGAAGGCATACACCATACTTGTATTTGGCCCTGGAAAGCCACCATGTTTAAGGAGACCCTGCTTGTGCATATGTGTAACAGGTCACTGTTGAACCCTCGTCTCCTTGACACCCACTGAGACACCCAGCTAGTACAAACCTTTATGAATTTAAAGACAGGCTAGCTCAGCAATGCAATGTAATGGAATGGTAAGGCATAATCTATTTTCAACATAACATTCTTCAAACTCCCATACATCTCAGCTGTACCTTTATGGAATGGCATATCTACATTTCAATCCAGCACTCTATCCCACATAAGACTTGGATAATACTATCAGGTACATGGTGTGATTCTTGGAGTTACCCTGTGCAGGGCCAGGTGTTTGTCTTCAATGATCAGTATGGGGACCTTCCAGCTCAGGCTATTCTTTGATTCTGTGATTTACTTTGTATTATCATGTGGGGACAGCTCCCTGTCTTTTGCTTCAGAACAGATTCTGTGCAGATTCTGTTCTGTTCTAGCTGAGATTCAAATACTTTCACACCTAATAGAAACAAAAAAAATTCTTACTGATCGATACCTTTTGGATAATCTTTCAAAAAATAAACCAGGTGTAAAACCACCTTGGAAGGAAGGAAGAGGTAAAAGCTTCTATCAAAGTAATGCTACTTTGGAGACAAATGTGTGCTTTTGGGCATGCAGCTGTCCCCATTATGTCCTGAAGAAGCAGTTGAGAAAGATTTTTCATGTCCCAAAAATTATGAGTTGATGTTAAGTTTCCTTTCTTCCAAGTCTTAGTTGCTACATTTAGGAACGTTGACTCTCTTATCATTTTAGACCACCATGACAATAGCAGCACTAGGGGCTCAAAATTTAGGGTATGTGATGAGTCTTTCAAATCTAGTGGAAATACATGGAAGCCATTTATCTCAGTTGCCTGGAATTAGATTTGCAAAAAGGACAGAAGACATTTTTATCATATTTTTGTGTCTCTTGGTTAAAATACAAATTTAAATTCAGTGATTGCTTACCTGTCCAGATAGACAAATTGTCACCATTGAGCAAGAAATGACACAAATTCACCAGAAGGCTGGTTTGCACAACAGCAGCTTCAACATGAAAATTCTCTTCTTTTATAGATAGGTTTAACACATTCTACTTGATTAGCTAATTAACAAAAATATCTTTCTCACAAGCAGTCCTTGAGAAGAGCAGAAAAACAGAGCAGGAAAATACCACCTGCAGGTTGTTTATACTAGCAAGCTATCATCGTTTCTCTACAACTCCCTAAAAAGTCTCTCAAGTCCACTGTCAGAAAATTAATCCTATTTTCTCACTCTCTGACCAGGCTGTCACATCCACAGAGAAATCACTAATAGGCCCTAAATAAAGGTAAATTTGAAGGGTTGTTATTTCAGTAAGGAATAAAAAATACACTCACATCGGCCTTAGCAGAAAAGATTTTATGGTGGTCAATAGAAATAAATCCAGTTGGAAGCCAGGCACTAGAGGTGCTCCCCAGGGGTTCAGTGCAGTGATCAGTCATGTTTATTACTGCTATTGATGATCTGGACAAGGGGATGGAGTGTACCCTCAATCAATTTGCAGATGACACCCAATTGGGTTGGATTGTTGATCTGCTGCAGATCCTCTGCAGAGGGATCTGGGCAGGCTGGATCATGGCTGAGGCCAATGGAGTGTGAGGTTCAACAAGGCCAAGTCCCAGGTCCTGCCCTTGGGTCACAACAGCCCCAGGCAGCTCCACAGGCTGGGGCAGAGTGGCTGGAAAGGAGCTGGGCGTGCTGGTGACAGCAGCTGAACATGAGCCAGGCTGTGCCCAGGGGGCCAAGAAGGCCAATGGCATCCTGGCCTGGATCAGCAATGCTGTGGCAGCAGGGCCAGGGCAGGGATTGCCCCCCTGTGCTGGGCCCTGCTGAGGCCGCACCTCCAGTGCTGTGCCCAGGGCTGGGCCCTCACTGCAGGAAAGGCCCTGAGGGGCTGGAGAGAGTCCAGAGAAGGGCAATGGAGCTGGGGCAGGGTCTGGGGCACAAGTGCTGTGAGGAGCAGCTGAGGGAGCTGGGGGTGTTTGTCCTGGAGAAAAGGAGGCTCGGGGGGACCTTATCACTCTCTACAGCTGCCTGAAAGGAGGTTATAGCCAGGTAGGTTCAGTCTCCTCTGCCATGTCTCAAGTGAAAGGATGGAGTAAATGTCTTTAAATTGCATCAGGGGAGGTGTGGGAAAATGACTGGGGCTAAAATCAGAGAAAACATGGAAGTCGTATTCACATTCTAGCAGAAGTAATAACAGTAGAGAAATTATAGGGTGAAATGCAGATGATACTCCCTGAATGGGATTACCCACTTCCCAAGTGCAACTACATCCCAGTGAACATGATGCATGATGAGTCACTCAAGCTCTCCTTAAAGGCAAAACTGGTATAAAAGTAAGTTAAAATGGGGAGAAATAAAAGAAAACTCCATCATAATTTCTGGGATCAGTCAACAGGGTGAACATGTCTTCTTTCCCATGGGAATGCCTATTGGGTAAGAATTGCACTTCATGCATGCTGATTTATTATCTGGACCTAACTTTTACTGGTGATTAGAGCTGGTCTGCTTATTGCTTTGAATATATTTTTGCAGCCAAATACTATCACCATCAATCTTTGAACTTTAACATGCCACAACTTTCTATTATATTAATAAAGAATGTATTCTGTAAACTGTGATCAGGAGTCCTTCGCAGGCTCCAGCAGTAGCTGGCAGCAGGTAACACTGTGGAGACCTGGGAGATCTGGGAAGGGGTCTGTTGTTGTGTGTCCCTGGACAAGTTGAACTGCCCTCCAATCCAGATGTGGTCACCATCTCTGCAAGTGTTCAAGAGGTGCCTGGATATGGCACCTCAAATTCAGAGACAAAACGTTTCTAAAGTCACTATAGATGCAGATTACATGCTTCAGGCTAGATGGTGTGTCTTCTAACCCTTTGCATCAAATGCCAAGCAAGTGGATTTTTTTTGAGAAACACATCCAAACCTATTACACTCAGAGCAGCCTCTGAAGATACTGCTGTTAATACTGGTGCTTTCTCAAAGCACTGTGCATACAAGATATGGCAACATATAGGTTGGTGTAATTAACTTCTGAATCTAGGAAACTGCAAATCAGTATAAGATTTAAACAGTGTATACTTGAAGGGAAATAAATAGAAAATTTGTGCAGCGAATATGCTGGAGGACATTTCATTGTAAGCAGTCAGGAATCAGAATAGTTCACATCCTCTGGTGATAATTATTATGCACAAGAGTTTATTTTGCATGAGTAGCTATTTTCAAAGTAGAGAGAATGAATGTGAATGTATGCATGCACGTGTAACTACATAGGCATTCATAACTTGAAATTATGGTCCTGATAATTCAGACAACAGAAAAAGCAATATAAAATGAAGGCTTATTCCATTGCCTTGTTCTGTGTCTACTAACATCTGTGCATGCTTGTTTCCATGGACCTACAGCAACCCGAGCTCACCTGTTTGAGTGAAGCCCTCACTTCTGCACAGCACCACAGTTCCTGCTTTATGGCAATTTGCTCAGTGTATGGGACTCTTACAGGCACAGCAACTCTCAGCAGACAGCAATAGTAGTATTATTAGGCTGGAGACTTGCCTCTAAAAATATAAATATACAGTTATTTCCTGGTAAAACTACCATCAGATGGTATCTGTAATAAAAACCTCTCTTCCCACTTCCATCTCCTTTTGCCAAAACTGTAAAGATTTTTCTACTGTTCCCTGCCTGACATTTCAAGTTGTTCCTTGGTCTTCTGATGCTTATGGCTGCACAGTACTGCTTTTTATGGTTAACCTCAGTTCAGTATATAAACACATCATTTCCAGAAACGGAGGTCCAAGTCTTTCAGACATGGTCAAAATTTCCTTTTGGAGACCCTAACATGACTTCAGCACGGCGCCTTTAATGGTAAGAGAGTAGTGTTTTTACCTTGAGATACTTTGTGGGTAACAGCTCTTGAGACAGAGCCAGGGAAGAGACAAAACACTCTGCCCTCTGAGATCAAGGCCAGGGGTCTCCCATGGCTGCTAAATCTCTGCCCTCCCATTCCCACAGGCAGGCACTGGCGTGGTTATTATCAAGCCTGCTTTCCTCCCAGAATGATTGAAGTTAAATTTGTCCTTTTCTCCTGTGACTTTTACTCTGATATGGGCAAGGGTTGATGGTCAGCATTAGGGATGACCCAGACAGACCAGAGACACAGACCTGGGCCAGAAAGGGACAGGCAGGACTCAGCAAGAGGGAGGGGCTCACCCAAACGGAGCAACAGGCATGTTGCTTTCCTCTGCTTTCCACAGAGGCCCTTGACTGGAAACATTGCATTTCTTCAGGAAACTGTGTCTGCAAAAGAATTTACAAATTGAAAATATGACCTAATCACTTTTAAAGGGTGCTAGCTCCAGCGTAGACATGCAGTCAGTGGCAGTACTGGGCAACGAGCTCAAAGTGCTGGCCTACCTTGTCTTAGGCACCCCCGAGTTGACAATAAACATTTCTTTGCCTTCTGTGTGGGAAATAATACACCATGATGTTCAAAATCTTCTTTGTGAACTAAGAGAAAGCATGACACATACATAAAAAAAGCCAAGAATTTATTGTTACTGCAACAAAAATCTTAATGGTCTACTTCAAGAATTATTAATTAATCTACAATTCAAGATGGTAGATGTTATTATTGCAGGAGAAGGGAGACCAGGAAAGCAGCTAGAGCACTTCTGTACAGGAAAAGACTCAATCATAGCAATAATAAAATTGTCATGCACGTGTTTAATATTTTCTACCCCTTTCTTTGGACATATGCTCACCCTTCCACTTTCCTCTGGACCTTCAGGAACTCTGGACCAACTGGAGACGATAACAGCATCAACCATAGCCCTTGGAGTCACTCGCCATGAGGAATGTGATGGTCATGACATTGGATTCTTCCTCCTTCCTGACATGCAGTTGGGATAAGAGGGTTTTTTTTTTTAATGCTTTCCAAAGCAATTTTTTACCTTTCTTTTGCTTTCCTGGTTTATGGCTTCATTTTACAAATGCATTTATTACATATAATACTATTTATGTATGTTAGATATTATTTCCATGTTCCCTTTGTTAGCTGTCAAATTAGATTAATCCAGATCAGGATCCACATTTCTAAAATGGACAACTGGTGAGTCTCAAGTGCCAGACCTGTGGCCCATCTCTTACTGCTCCACCCCTCTAAGTCTGTGATAAATTCTGTATCTCCACTTCTCACATCCTCTGCTGTCATACCACACCTCTATTTCTTTGCCCCATATTGTGTGGCAGAGCCTTAAACATCTCATTTAACACAGTGCCACTGCTTGCTACTGCCAGCTGTGTAAAAGCACGATTGTACCACACAAGTACAGGATAAACACAAGTAGAGGGAATTAGCCATAGGCACCTGGTTAACTGGAGGTTAAACAAAGCAAAACAGAGCTGCAGGCAAGTCAAGAGATATTCAGACAGAGCGACCATGAGGAGTCTCAGTCACGAGGCCTTGGAAAACTCCTGCGGAGCTCATGGGTTCTTGCTGGAAGGCAGTACTGCTCTGCAGGGCTACAGGTTTACACAGCAGAAAGGTCTTGTCTCTGGAGATATTTAGGTTTCCATAATAATTCTCTAATAGGAACACATTCACAAAGAACTCAAAACATTTCACAGTCATCTTCCAACCACGATGTATGTGCAGGGACTGAGAAAACTTGGGTTTTCTTTTAAAGCTGCTGGGTTGTAGGAGCAGCTGAGGTCACTTGGTCTGCTCAGCCTGGAGGAGAGGAGACTGAGGGGGGACCCCATTGCAGCTACAACTTCCCTGGGAGGGGAAGAGGAGGGGCAGGCACTGATCTCATCTCTGAGTGAGCAGTGGCAGAACCTGAGGCAATGGCCTGGAGTTGAGTCAGGGGAGGTTTAGGATGGATATTAGGAAAAGGTTCTACCCCCAGATTGTGTTTGGGCACTGAAACAGCTCCTCAGGGAAGTGGTCACATCACAGCCTGACAGAGCTCACTTGGGCAATGCTCTCAGGCACAGAGTGTGATTCTTGGGGATGGTGCTGTGCAGGGCTAGGAGCTGGACTTGATAATCCTTGTGGGTTCCTCCCACAAGGGAGGAAGATATTCTGTGATTCTGTGAAAACTCACATGGTGAATTTCAGTGCTATCTATGAGAGGTTAAGCACAGCTCCAGAAATTACTGTGGGTTAAGATGATTCCTGCCACTGTGGTTCTCTCATGGTCTGCAATGTTTGTGTGACTGAAATAACTGGTGTCCTAAGTTTACTTCTTTAGATGTTTTCCTATTTCTCAGTCACACTTCCCGCACATATTTTTGGCCATTGCTTTTTGATAAGTATTTTATTGTGGCTAAATAGAAATATTTTCAAAAGTTCTTTCATGTTGTTTCATCCTTAGCAAGGACAAATTCAAAAGTTTCTATTTCCAGTAGTTTAGCATATGAAAGAAAATTCTATTACTTATTCAGAAATTATTGAGACTGTTTTTTCCCAGATTGACTGATCAGTCTGACTGATCCAGCACATTTAGGACACTACATGTGAACAGGGTTTAAGAACTAGAGCTGGTCTTCCCATGAGACAGCAGTTCTGCACCTGAGACTGACATGCTGTCCTGTACCTGAGGTCAGCCCAGCTCCCAGTGAGTAGCCAGCTCTGGGTATGGTTCGTTTGCAGACTCCTGCAGGACTTCCCCCAAGCTGGACTCTGCCTCCCAGCCCAGCCTGTGGCACTGCCTGGCTCTGGGAACTGCTGGGACCAGCAGCCAGGCAAGGGGAGAGCAGCTCTGTGCCCTGGGACACCCATCAGGGACAGCCAAAATACCCACTCTGTGTGTCTGGCTGATTCTCTTCACCCCTTCTGTTCCTGTTTTAGTTTGAGGGATAGGGCATGAAAAAGCATGTTGGAAGGGCATTGGCATGACCTGTCCTGGCACTACAAAAACACTAAATAAAGAGGAACAGCAGAGCTTTCCAAAATGCTATTCCTCTGCATCTTGGTGAAATGCAGAACCCAAGTTTTCAGACAGTCTTTTAAATATCTTAGTAATCTTTCAAAAATGTTTAAACAATTCCAACTCCAGCTGTACTTACAGTTGGCTTAAATTTTTCTTTCATACCAAACATATTTAACAGAGGCTGCATTATTTTACAGCACATTGGAATTTCAAATGAGCTTGATTTGCTCTCATATTATTTCATTGGTTTTGATATATCTTATACATAAGTAATTCAGACATACTGACCATTGCGCAGTGTTGCTGAAAAGTAACATAAAGAAAAGAAAAAAAGCCTTATAAAGTATTCCAAGGCTGCAGTTTTTTAAATTGCAACACAATATATGAAAAGTCCTCTAAAAAACTCATATTGTAACAGATTTGTATGTATTTAAATATCAGATCATTAAAAAAAATCTATTATAGTCTCTTTATTCTGCCTCAGGAGACTTTAAAAGGTTTCTCACATGCTACAGTTGCCCTATAATCACATTTCCAAAAAGGAAATTCAAAACTGAAAATATAATTTATTACCCTAGAGTAAAATATAATGTGGTGATTCATCTCATCTAAAAGCAGCTGCTTTCTTTGTCACCTTTGTAAGTAGCATTCATTTCCCTGCCATGAGCACAATTTACAAATTCATCCTAAGGCTCAGATAGCATCATTAGCATATATTTAGCAGTAGCAGACAGTGAGCAGCAGGTACAAATGGTTGGCTGATGAGCTAATATGCTTTGGGCACTCTTCCAGCTTGTATGATAAGAGAGAAAATCCACTACTTCAAAGTCTGCAAGCCACAAAACAATTAGCAGAAGAGAATGACAAAATTACCTAAATACTCAGCACTGAACAGGGGGTATAGATATACTGACATTATGTTTATTATTCTAGTTAACACATGAAATTATAACCTGAGTGAAGAGTTGCATTAGTGTGTTATAGACTCATTTAAATATCTATTTGTTTCTTTGTGTGTTTTGTGGTTTTTGTCTGTTTGGCTTCTTCTTACTTTTCTTTTTTAAGGGAGGTGCCAGTAATGAAAAAGCAGGCATCTGCTGCCAACCATCAGTGTGGGCAATAAATATCCAACAAATCATAGCTGGGAGATACTGCTGTCAACAGGATTTTAATATTTTCACTTTATTGAAGGATGCCAGTTTCCTTATATGTTGATAAATAAATGTGCAAGAACTAGGGAGTGTGTTTGTTATCATTTGTTTTCTTTCAACCTGAAAGTAGATACCTGCTACTGCTACTCAGTGACACCTGTATCAGCAAGCCCTGACACAGGCATAGAGTCCACTTCAAAATACCCTGATAATTAACCTTCTATTATGTTAAAAAGACATATCTTGAAGAAGGTGAGAAAGAATATGTTGCAGTTTGTGGTTTACTGTAACTCAGCCTCGTTTCCTAGTAATTGCGACACTCGAAACCTCGTCACTGATTTCAGAAGAGCTTACTGCCTGAGCTAGCACCATGCAGGATCACCACAATTCACACATGAAATATTGGCTATTTTATCAGACAGGGCCATTCAGTGGGACCGGGATAGGCTGGAGAGCTGGGTGGAGAGAACCCTAACAAAGTTCAACAAGGACAAGTGCAGGGTCCTGCACCTGGGAAGGAATAACCCCAAATATCAGCTCAGGCTGGGGCTGCCCTACTGAAGAGCAGCTCTGCTGAGGAGGACCTGGGAATCCTGGTGGGTAACAAGTTGACAATGATCCAGCTGTGTGTCCTGCTGGCCAGAAGGCCCAGCGGGATCCTGGGTGGTTCAGGATGTGTGTGGCCAGCAGGTCAAGGGAGGTGATCCTGCCCCTCTACTTGGCCCTGTAAGGTCACATCTGGAGTGCCCAGTTCTGGGTTTCTCAGCACCAGACAGCCAAGGAGCTACTGGCAAAGGGTCACAAAGAAGATCAGGGGTCTGGAGCATCTTCTTATGAGACTGAGGGAGCTGGGACTATTTAGAAAAGAGATGCACATAAATCCATCGAAGACTACAAATGCACATAAACATCTCAAAGGCAAGTGCCAAGAGGGTAGTGCCAGACCTTTTTTTGTGGTGCCCAGTGAGAAGACAAGGAGGCCATGAACTAAAACACAAGAAGTTCCACCTCAACATGAAGAAAGCTTCTTCACACAGAGGGTGACACTGGATCAGGCTGCTCTGAGAAGTCATGGAGTCTCCTTCACTGGAGATGTTCAAAACCCACCTGGACATGTTCTTGTGTCACCTGTCTTGGTGACACTGCCTTGGCAGGGGATGGGACTGGATGATCTCCTGGAGTCCCTTCCAGCCCTAATAGATCTGTGATTCTGGGAAAGACATTTTAAGGCAAAAAAAAATAGCCAGCATTTCCACATGAGTGTAAGTTCAAATGCACTTGGCACTCTGAATTCCTAGAGAGAGGCCCTGAGCTTAGCTGGGAAGTGTTGGGACTCAACCCTCTGGAACCATAAACCCTCCTACCAGAGAAAAGCCTGCATAATCAGCCAGAAGAAACTGAACACAGTTTAAGGTTTCAGTTTCTGGACACGGCACTTAGGGGGCAGATGCATAATCTAGATCTTGCTGTCCTTCAGGTAACCTCTAGCAATATCATCACAACTCTAAGAAGCTCAGCTAGAGCAAGGTCCAGTACATCTGTGCTGATGAATTTTACATGCACCTTAAGCAATGAGGTATTTGACCATGGGAAGACCTGAGCAACCTTGAGGGAGGTGCAAAGTGCGATGGATGCACCTCCATTGCATCACTTTCAAAAACATAAACATGAAAATGTAAATAGTTATGGAATTAGGCACTTTCAGGATTGAGTGGTGGCTGATGAAGGTATTTTAAATATATAATTTGAGAACTGGATGCCTCTTTGAATGTATCCCCAAACATTCTTGTTTTGCAGCTCATGGCAGCAGCTCATATGGCTTCACTACACTCTGAGACACATCTCTGCTTTGGGCTCCTTAGTATTGTTCATCATCAGAAAAAGCCCACTTACATTATCCCCCCACTGATAGAGATTAGGTTCTGCTCACTGTCAGACTATGAAATTGCAAACATTTGAACAGGAATTAAAAAAGAGTCAGAAAGAGTTCAAATTAACCACTGAAACAGTATTTCAGTGACAGCTATTCACAAGAGAAAAGAAGTATCTGACAGGTAAAATCTTGACAAAAGTTTTAAGGAATTTTTAATACAAGTTCTAAGAATGCAGCCAGCCCAACTGGAGTAATGTAATCAATGTAGAAAGGATACATGTAAAGAAAATTTATACAAAAACAGAGTTGCTTCAGACAGAACATGTCTGATGCACCAATAATAGGAAAAAAGTTGAGACACCCCTATGCATAAACATGTAGACAATACTGCCAATTGCTACAGATCACAATTCAATTTTATCAACCTGTTTTTGCCAGTTTTCCTTTGTTATGCTTGTTCCTCCCTCGGGCAGCGGGGACAGTGACTGGTCTGTGGGAATACAGCTCAGCAGAGGGCTGTGAGCAGAAGGATGGCATCGTGTGCTGTGAAGGGCAGAAGGCACATCATGCCTTGCACACATGGTGATGTACTGCAGCAGCCCTGAGAACCATGTAGGCTTGAAAAGCCTTTTCTCACCCTGCCTTTTCTGGCTTTGGGATTCCTGTAGATAGGCAGCTGTAGCTCCTACTGGGAATCTGACCTGTACTAGAGCAGTCTTAGCCTCTAATCCCAGTTTAGAAAATATGCTGGAAGTGAGAAAAGTTGCTCAGATTTTGCATAAATTCTAGAATATACAGGAAATTATTTGGCATCTTTTCTGTGCAAAAAGTTTCAGACTAGTTTGCATGTGTCAGCTACATATGGGAATTTAGGTATTAGAGCTGCATAACTACCCATTGCAAACACTGGGCACTCTTATTCAGTATTAAGCTTAATTTGATTTACTTTAGTTCAGTATGTGAGCAAATAAGGCTAAATGGGGATAGCATGAATCCTGAGTGAGCACATGGACATAAGGTTTTGACATGGTTTAGCTAATGTACTTTAGATCAATTTTGAATGAAATTTCCTGACTATCCAAGCAGATAACTGCTTAAGGCCCATAAGGAATGCAGACCCTGTAAACCTAGTTTAAGGTGTCTGGCTTATGGAGAGGATCTCTGCATCAGGTGACTTGACTCCTTGAAAAATTTGCGTACACATTTCCCAGGGGGAGAAGAAAAAGATCATACAGAAGTAGTCAGTGGATGGAATGAGCACTGGGGTAATGAGCACACAGCCCCTTGAGAGCTTATGTCCTTCCTGTACAGCTTCAGATGAAAGCTTTTATAGCCTGCGGACTCACATCCCAGACTACACTTTGGAAGGTGGGCACCTACAGAGTGTCCTGCTAAAGAACAAGGTCATGCTGAGCCCTGACTGATGCCAGTGTGAATGTCACTAACTCCTGCACAATGTCTTGGATAGCACTGAAATAGTTTCACCCATTCATAAGGGAATCCCAACTCCTTTGGCCTCAGAGATCCAGAAACATATGTCTCAGGAACAAGCATCTGTGATAAGTGTGAGCTAAGGCTTGTCCTTTCCTTGCTGTCTCCAAGTGCAGAAGAATGTAAGGGAGGTTTTGAGATGACCTTGACGCCATTTGAACATTTACTGCCAGAGGTTCCTCCTGGCATGGCTGCTCCTGTATTTTGGACCAAGCAATAATGATTCTTTAATAAGAGAAAATAGTCACAACTGCCTTCTGCAGGATACTTCACCCATTGGGCATTCACGATTCCGAATTATCCAAAGGGAAACCTGCAGCATCCTTCAGCTTCTCTCTTTGGTTGTCAACAAACAGCTCCACAGTCTGCACTTGGGCTATGAGGAAAGAGACAATTATTTCCCCCTTCCTTCTCATCTTCCGGCCCTAACAAGTTCCAGACAGGCTTTCCTTACCACACTGATACACTGAACAATGTTGCAAGGTGTAGAGTCTGCCCTTTATCTGGTTACTACTGTGAGCAGTTAAAACTCCTTCCTCCTCACTCCCAGGCACTGGGAGATTCATATTGCTCAACTTCTTCAACCAAATACACTCCCTAACTGCGGCCCAAAGTGTGAGCAACCAGTTCTTGAAATGAGACACATTTCCTTGTCACTGCATGTGCTGTGGGGGTATGGACAGCAGAGTCCAGAAACTTACCTATTTGAGACACTGCGAGAATGATGTGTGATGCTGACGACCACCTGGGGGAAAAGACCAGCAGAACAGGACAGGCTCACCACTGAGCTGCTCACCACTGCAGCATGATGGATTGGCCACATCCTTACGCAGGGTTTAACACGTATCATCATAACTTCATTTTTATATCTGACTTTCATGTCACTCAAAACAGAGCTTAAAGGCACCTTGCCACACCATTTACCCTAAAGCAGAGATACAGCTGCCTTTCAACTACAGCTTCTGAATGGATGTTGCTTATGGAACAGTCCGGGCTGTCTGAGAGCAGCTGTCCATGCTTATTCACAAGTGACTCCCACAGAGAAAGCGGCAAGGAAAAGAAAAGAAACTCAATACCACTGCATGTTTGAAATTAAAGACTCCCCCAGAGAAGGTAATTGAGCTTGAGAAGGTATGCTTTTCTTACCAACTAGCAATTCTTCATTAGCACACTGAGTCAGGTTTGCATTAATCTATTGGACAGACTGTTTCTACACAGAAACTACCCATGGGCACAAAGCAAACCTGGTACCACACTCTGACAGCAGGGACCTTACCTCTGATAAGCTTGCTTCACAGATCCTGAACGATGATGCAAGCAAACAAGGTTTTCTTAATGCTTACTAAAGCTCTGAAAAACTCTTTCTGTATTTCTTACAATTATATGAAATTAAATCTACCCTTGATAGATAAGCACTGGCACAGATTTGACACAGCAATTGAATCAGCAGCATGGTCCTAAATTCCTTTGATTTAAAAATTGGGGTAGTCATCTTGCCTGCAATTTCTCTAAGGAAAGCAAAAAGAAAAATACTGAACGTGGCAGCACCCTGCCAGGATGGCACTGGGGGACTCTGACAATTGTCATTTTGCAAGTGCAGTTTGCAACACCGTTCACGTGTTTGGAACCAGAAATTGTCTGTGAAACTGAACTGCTGTTCGCAGCTCTTTCCCCAGTCACATTAGGAAGCACTGGCGTGGAGGTGATGGGTGCGGCAGCCTCCTGCAGGACAGGGAGCCAGCCAAGTGCCCCTCAAGGACAGCAGAGGAACTAAATGTCTCCTGCAACTCCTACCTGAGGGCTAGTGACTCGAAGTTGAAGGGAGGATACTCTTTCAACACTATTTCACCATCTTCACCTTTAATTAAAGAACTGACTCTAGGTTTTTTTCCAAAGAAATGATCTTTAAAAATAGCATGGGATGTTCCAACAGAAATACAGTCAACCTTAACTCATTGCAAATAAAACTTTGTACTGTCTTACTGAGCTCTAAAATTTTTAATGTATTTATGTGATGTTCTTCCCCTGCATTATTTTATCCATAAAAATTAGTTGTTAATGCCAGCTAAAACATTCAAGAGAGAAAAGGTGAAATTCAAAATTCCTGATTTTATCTTCTCACAGAAGGTTTTCATGCTCCTTGGAAATGTCTTTTAAAACCAAAAGCAGTATCATTCTTCATTTCAAATGATAATGTTATATTCCCCAAAATAGGGGATGGTTTTGATTAAAATTGCAGGATAGAGCTTTTTGACAGGCAACTTCAAAATTCTGTATGTTAAATTCAGTTGTAAATGAGCACAGGAGGGGAATAGTCTGGGCTGAACACTTCTGGGTTGATGGAGGGTTGTAATTTCAACTCACTGAGCCTGATATTCTTCCCAGTGGAGTCAAGCAAAAAAAATCCCATTGATTTCAAAGTGGGACCAAATTAAGTGGCAAGTCTATCAGCCAGTACAGGAGATGCCTTTTAACTTTAGAAAATTAACTTTTACTGTATCTATTACTAATTTGTATTTAAATTAACTCAGGGCATGTCTGAGCTTTGCTGTCAACCGCATGAGTCTGAAGTATATAGAAATTACATTACTTACATATATTACACAATTTACTTTTTTATGTGCAACAGATTCTATACTGCACTGTGTTACATTGAGAAATTATGCAATTACGAGGCAACATCTCAAGCCTTAGGAAATGACAGAAGTAAGTTAGTCCATGTGGCTAATTCTGCTTTCCTGTAAATATACATCCAAAATATACATCCAAAATGATCACTCCATGATTCATCTCAGAAGGCCTTTATCATTCTATTAATGGAATGAACAGTACCTGACTGAGAATCCTTGCTACTCAACATGTGGCCCCATCTCTTATTTCCTAAATAATACTCACACATCATACTGAAGGCAAAATATTAATTTTTTCAGGAGGGATTTTTTTAAATAAATCAATATCTGAACACTAATTTCAAGGAGATTATACTTACATTTGCAACATTCCAACAATATGATCTGGGTTTACTATTCCTCTTTTGCTGCTAATGGATTACAAATGTTCTCCACCTTGTGCAAGTCTATCCAAAGAAATGAATACCTGATTATTTTTTTCCAGGCAACTCTGCATTTGAAGTATTTCCTTTATCCAAAGTACAATGTGTATAACCTTCAGTGAAAACTGTGAATTCCCAGCACCTTGTTCAGTGTAACTCCTGGGTTTAAACTCAAGCCTACACAAAATGGAGAGCACATAAATGATTTATCTCACATGGCTTATATTGCATAGAGCCTGGGTGGAGACAGGAACAGAGTCGAGTTCTCTGAACACCACTCTGCAGGCTGACAGCCACCCGTACCTGATCTTCACTCCCCTGGACTTTCTCACAGTGCAGAGTACAACTGATGCTGAAAAAGAAGTAAGAATTAGCCAGACAACAACCTCTCTGAAAGACCTTAAGCTGATTAGCACAATGCTTTATATCATGTGCACTTAATCAGGCAGGGAAACAGTGCAAATGTCCCATGAGGTGTCTTGATATACTAGTTACCACAGGCAATTTTAATGCTGAAATAGTTTTAATTTTTCTTTTTTTTCCCCCTAAATGATTAATCTTAGTATTCCTTAATACAGGAGCTCTTATGTGCACAATTTCCTAAACTGATCTCCTCTTCCCAAGAAAAAAGGTGTGTGATGAAACGCATGAGGCCACACCGACATCTACTGTGCTGCCCGACTGGGCCTGTATTATGGCATCTCCTTCAGCCCAAAACCTACAGTTCTTCAGCAGTTTTCAGCTGCCCACGAGACCATTGAGCAAAGAATGTAACTTCTACTGATGGAAACAAAACATTGCTGTCCTCACCGCGAGCAGAACTAAAGCTGCCCATTTTCTGCCTGCTCATGATGGCTATTTAGAAACAGCAAAAGTCTTGGATACTTTGGAAGCTCAAGGCATTCATTAGGCACTGGAGGAACAGGCCTTTGTAGTCACAGGGCCTTCTCTCCTCACCATTTTCTTATCTTCATGTTCTTCTCCAGCTATCTCTGACATCCACCTTCTTGTAGCTGCCAGGCACAACATCAAGCTTGTGTTCCAGGCTGCTGCTCCTCTTCTCCCGTGGCCAGGCCTAAAAAGCCACCAGCACCTATTGACAGCTTCTTTGCTCAGCTTGTGGCCTGAGAGGTGCAGCTCCTTTGAATGAAGGGGAAAAGAATTACAGTCAAAGCCTCACTCCCTGCTGACTAAGGTTAGAATCAAAATTGCTTGGAGGAAAAGGGAGTTACAGAAAATTCATCTGTCAAAACTGCAGGTCCCAGAAAAACTTTGGTAAAACTTGGAAATAGATGGACAAATTTTCACAGGCTGTGCAGAAAGCACATCTAAGGTTGTAAAAGATAATGAGTCTGTCAAATATCAACTCCTTTCTCCAAAGTATGAAAGAACTAAAGATTTCCAGCCAAATTGTTTACAGAATTTAAAAAGAAAACACCCTTTTGAAAATTTTTTATGAACTCCTTTTGAGAAATAGCTCAGCAATTCTCACTTAAGCTTCCCAGAAGAATTCAGGTTGCAGCAGACAACCAGCAAGGAAGATGCTAGCTGGAATGGTGAAGGTCTGGCAAAATAATCAGGTACTGCCAATCAGATGTTGTAATTCACCAAAAAGATACCTATGCCTCACCAAGTAATGTCGGCAATTTCAGTGCAGGCAGCTGATCGAGGTTTTCTAAAACCAAACCAATTTTATTTGCAACAATAATGTAGAGAACATGCACAAATCATTGGGGTAACTCTCTTCTGCAAATATCACACAAAAAAAAAAAAAAGTGATAGGAATTAAACATCTAATAATTTTAGTGTGTTGCTAATTTCTAACTGTAAACCCTACAATTTGAACAGAAATATTATTCACTCTCCACTTGTTGCTGATTTTAAGTACATAATTACCGTGAAGGGTTCATTCCAGGGTTGACAGGACTCAGCACTTTACACAAACCAATACCTCAGTGGATCTTCTTGCAAATATCAAACCCTAACAAGCACACTAGATTCTTACTACTTACCAACACAATAACTGCAATGCATTGAAAACAAATTACATTAATCACATGAAACAAAAGGGTTTATGATACAGAGCAAATTTGCTTTCTTTCACATTTATTTATTCAAATTCTTAGATTTCCTTTGGTGCTTCCATAGTCCCACACAATATACATTCACATTACTATAGAGTACACTTGGATCCCAGACCACGCCACTCAGTAGTCAGTCAGTCATAAGTGGTCAGTGTCGTAATTGGTCCAAATTCAATTAATACTATCGTTCTTATACAGTGCAGCAAGCATTAATAGAGTGCAGGCAGCCTGCATCATAAATAAACTCATGCTGAGCTAGAAGACACTTGTCAGGATCATTAAGTCCAACTCCTGACTCCAGATAGGAATCCCCAAGACACACCATATGCCAGAGCATTGTCTAAACACTTCTGGAACTGTCAGTCTTGGTGCTTGGACCACTTCCCTAGGAAGCCTGTTCCAGCACCCAAACACCCTCTGGGTGAAGAACCCTTTCCTGGTATCCAACCTAAACCTCACCTGACACAACTTCAGGCCATTTCCTTAAGACCTGTCACTGGTCACCACAGAGATGAGATCAGTGCCTGCCCCCCGTCCTCATGAGGATGTTAAAGAGCACAGCAAAGTCTCCCCTCAGTCTCCTCCAGGCAGAACAGACCAAGTGATCTCAGCTGTTCCTCATCAGGCTTCCCCTCCAGAACGTTCAACATCCTCATGGCCCTCCTCTGGATGTTCTCCAGTAGTTTAATACTGATACTGATTACTGTATCTGTGGCACCCAGGAGTGCCCCCAGCACTGGAGGTGAGGCTGCCCCAGTGCAGAGCAGAGCAGAGCAGAGCAGGACAATCCCTCCCTTGCCCGGCTGCTGATGCTGTCCCTGATGCCCCCAGGACACGCTTGGCCCTCCTGGCTGCCAGGGCACTGCTGGCTCATGTTCAGCTTGCCATGGACCAGAGCCCCAGGGCCCTTTCCATGGCACTGCTGCCCAGCCTCTCATTCCCCAGCCTGTCTGTACATCCAGGGCTGCCCCATGCCAGGTGCAGGATCTGGCACCAGCTCTTGTTGAACTTCACATGGTTGGTGATTGCCTGGCCCTCTGAATTGTCCATCTCTCTGTTGGGCTTCTCTGCCCTTAAGGGCATGCACAGTCACTTCCATCTTAGCCTCATCATCAAACTTAGTACCCCTTTGAGTTCTGTGTCCAAGTGATTTATGAAGACAGTGAAGAGCAAGGGGCCTGAGATGGAGCTCTGTGGAACCCCACTGGTGACCAGTCACCAGCCTTACGCAACACCCTTTACTGCAATTCCTTGTGCTCCACCCGTCAGCCAGTTCAACTCTACAATGACTGAGGAAAAAAAGAAAACGCTAATATAGATGTAGACCAGAACCCTTCTGTACTCTGCAATAATTTAAACCAGGATTCCAACCAAAATTTTCTGGTACATCAAATTTAACCAATTACTACACTCACTTTTCCTGTACTCAAATAAATTCACAAATGAGAAAGTAAGGTGAAGGCCATGACAGTTTATTAGGGAAAACTGTACCTGTCTGATAACGTTGTATGAATACATATCACAGCTTAATTTCCTCCTGGACATGAACAAGTCATTAATACCAACCTCCTAAAATATTTCTACTGAACCAAGATCAATTTCTGAACAGGTCTTAATACCTCCACATAGAATCAGCTTGATTATAGTCTGATCTAATTACTGTAAAGACATTTAGTAAAACAGTATGTGGCTTAAGCAAACATTAGCCATGGAACTCAGCTCAAACTTAGCTCATGACTCTGTCACATAAATAAATGACGTATGGGAAAGTAGGAGTACTGCTGGGAAGAGCTGTTAGGGGAAGTGGTGAGTTTTGAATGTAGAATGAGACACCATGAGGAAGGTAAAGAGCAAGTCAGCTCCATGACTGTGGTCCTTATTTTATGGTCAATCTTTTTTGCAGAACTGTTTCAACAGGCTGGAAATGGAGTCTTTCCTCACTGATTGTCCTTTCTTTTACAAATACTTGCTTTCCCCTCTTCATTATTCTATATTTTACTGCTTTATGTGTGTACTAGAAGCACCACCAAACACAGCTTGTGCAAAACAGCCATCTCCAAAAATTTGGAGGTGAATCTTAGAGTCAAAACTACATTCTTCAGTTATTCCTCTGAAAGAGAGGTGTGGGGTTAAACTACAAAACCTCACATGATCATTTTAAAGAACTGCACATTTCTGCTGCATAGGTGAGGAATGATTTGTACTTAACTGTAACTGTTGCTCAACTTCCTTTTCCAGGCTTTCATTTGTTTAAGCTATTTTTGATTAATGCAATTAAACAAAAAATAAACATTTTGCTTCCTTGCAAAGTTTTCTTATTTTTGTTCAGGAGAGAAAAGATAGGATAAACAAAACCCCCCTTTCATACTGACTTATAAGAAGGAAATCAATAGGCAAGAAATACAGACTTAATTCAAGGGAAATAAGCTATAATCCTCTTTAAAAGATAGTGTTTACATATCTATAAATGCACCCTGCTTGTCAAAAATATTTATACAAAAATTAAGACAATTGTTAATTCTTGAGTGTTACAAACATAAAAATGCCACCTGTTTTCCAAGTCAGTTCAGCCAAGCCTTCAGATAATTTATTTATTGATAATCCCCAAAAACTTTTTCCTTAGTAAACTAATGAATCACAGTGGAGTTTAAATTCAGACAACTGGCAATGCAGATACAAGTCTGAAGTTAAACTGAATCAGCAACTGAACAAAGCACAAATAATTTGAAACTTAAAAAAAAATGTTGCAGCCACATAGCTTGCATTAATATCCCCTTGATATATGTAATTTTTATTAGGCTAGCTCTTCAACTTTCTACTTACAGTAATGCTGTATACCAAAAAAATAACAAAAAAACAAAAAAAACCAAACAAAAAACACCAAAAAACCTCACCCCTTACTATTATTTCTTTCAGAAAGGGAATTAAGTGGTGTATTTTTGTACATGTGCTTAACATCCTAGTACATTTAACAAGTAGTCTCGATTTCCAGGGAAAGTGTGAATAAATTTAACTTTTCCCTTTTGAGCCAACATTTGTCGTAAGAAAGTACTTGCTATGCAAACTGGATGGCAGCTGAATTTTTTTCCAGTCAATGTGAGGTTTCATCATCAGTTCCTGTCACAGGCACCAACCCTTCATTCATTTAATCATAAAAATGTGACTTACTAGAAAAGGAAAAATAGAGTCTAAAGGCACAGAATCACATAGCTGCTCTAGTAGGAGTCTGTAAACAGAGAATTGCTTGAATTTAGGAAATCCAAATCTAGGAAAGTAAAAAGGCATCTGAAGCAGGCATTTATCTAGCCAACTTCCTTAAATACCCAAAGGGCTTTGAGGTCTATGAAGTATGCACTAAGATACCGTATTTCAAAAAGCAATAAGGCAAATAGTATACTCATTATTTCAAAAAAGTTACAATGGTGTAGGCATACATAGTATAACTTAGTTAAAATGCGTGGTACTGTTTCTACTACATAGCCCTATAACTGTTTCCTTTCTACATAATCAGAGATAAAACCCGGGTTCCAGGTGAACACAAACCCATCCTTGTACCGCCATCTACCACTGGCAGCAGCTCTTCAGCAGCATTTGCTCTGCTGCCTGGGTCACGTTCATGTTGAGCAAAGTCCACAAATCAGGGACTAAACACTATCATACTTGTGAAGAGCTTCTTCTAGCTTTTGTGTCACTTTTTGAAAAAAGAGTATTTGCTGTTGCAAGAAATGCTGCATCTGTGATTTAAAGTCCCTCACACGAATTTTGTGGAAATGATTAATTTCTGCAAGGGTTGCAAAGGAAATAATGTTACAACGTTCTTGAATGCCCTCAGCTTTTTGGAGCTCCATCTTCCCCTCTTCCACGTGCCGCTTACTCTCCTTTACTTTGGTAAGGGCTCCTGTGTAAAGAACAAAATGAAACAGTTGAACTGTGAGGACCATGTAGACTTGATTACTGAACTTTAACAAGTGATTTAATAACAACAAGGATTTGTATAAGACTTATTCTCAGTGTATTTACAGGTGTGCACAGACATATGTGTGAATGAAAGACAATAAAACAAATGCTTTTTAATGTAAGAAAAATCACAGACCAGTGGATCCTGCGTAAAAAATAAAACTCAATACTTTTTTAAGGCTCAAGCATACTAAAGTTACTAGAAATCCTATTTTACAACCTTAAAAATCAGATGGTGTCTTCTGAGAATATATTATCATTATACCAGTAGAAGAGTAGTGAAAGCCCAAGAAAACTAGCCAGATCAAAATTTAAGCCTACATAAATACCAGAAAAATAACCTTGTTAAGAACTGGACTATGTGAAATATCCCTTTCCCAATCCTTGTGAAATGTCAAAAGCAAATCTTAATACACAAAATCTTGTCAAAACATGTTTTTGCTTTTACACCAGAGACACTCCAAAACTAATTATTGATTACCAGAGATCTAAAAGCTTACCTCAAAATCATAGATGCCCAAGCAGACCTTACACTTACACAGTGTTACAAAACATAGTAGAAAAGCAGAGTTATAGAACTGACAATCCTCCCTCTCCAAATAGCTAACGAAGGCACACACATCCTACAAAAGCAAAGTATCATCCAAAACAGACCCTACCCAAAGCAGAGCCATCTTAAGACATTCATATTGGACTCCATTTCCCACAGATCAACTTCTTCGCCTTACTTATTTTATTCATATAACTAAACCAAATCAGGCTAGTACAGCTTTTATCATCTCACTACATTCTTGTTCCTGTAAATATTTGTAATGTCGTAACTCTCCTATCAGATTACACTTCTTACATGTGACTACAGCACGCTGCCTGAAGGCCAAGGGCAGTCTCTGTCTCTGGGGGCTGCAAGGCAGAAGCAGTGTTCCACACCTTCCTGGCTGGCATGGCACAACAGTGGGATGGCTAAGAGCTTGGCACTGGCTGCTTCTGCTGATAAACCTCATCATCTCCAGCCTGGCTCCAAAAACATCACGGAAAAACCTTTTCCACATGCAGTGGTGCTGGCAGTGACACTGTGCCAGAAGATCTGTATGTTGACCTCTAAAGAATAAGGAATCCATGAGATAAGGTATGATCTGAAAAACACTTAATCCCTTCTCCTACAAGAAGAACACTTCTTTCAACAAATTTAGGCTTAGCAAAATTTTTTCTGTGCTCTGTGGGCATGACAGGAATCTATGCACAGCTGTGAAAAACTGAAATTTGGGACTTACTGGAAGACAGATGTAGCTGGTTAAATAAACATGACAATTCTTCAGTTGTGATGTGGGAAACAGCTTTAGATGTTATTTCTAAAATGACCAAACTGAAAAAGAAATACTGAAATTCACAGCATCAGCAGCTGAAAGCGTAAATATGCTATGAAGCATGTATAATCTTCAGATTATTTTACATCAATAAAAAACATACACTACCAAACACAACTGCTCTCCAGACAAGACATATTATGTATTTTTTGCTATCAAAAATAAAAGAGAAAGATTTATAATTAGTGAAGCAATCCAGTGGGGAAAGTACGGTGCAATCACTAACACTGCTCTATTAATGCATGTGGATCATACTGGCCCTGTAGTGGAATTACTTTTAAAACCTGGACAGACTTTAACCAGATGTCAGCAATATATGACAAAGCTCATACATATGTTTTAGTATAAAGCTGTACTTTATTGCTTGTTTTTTTTAACGCCTTTAAATTAAACTTTTAATTATACCTGAGAATTAGTAATATAATTAATCTTAAAATAACTCTATAGAGGGATAATATTATCTTATTTGAGGACAGTCAAAGAATTCTCCCTAAACACAGAGAAAAACACCTAAAACCATGTCCTTTTCTCTAAGAAGAAATTATTTGTTTTAAAATGTCATTTTTAAGCTGTTCAGCATCTACTGACATTTGCAAGACTTAGCTTAGCAAATCCAAAGTAACAAAACTTATTAGTTTTCATGGATTTGAAAGCAGCTTAAGTAACAAAAAATTGCCCATTTTTCTCCAAACACTTTTCCATAATCTACACTTCTTGTACTTTGATCTAAGTGAGCAAGACCCTGAGCGGGAACAGAGATTTCTCCATGTGGAAGGTTCAATGATTCATCCTACAGCGAACAGAAGACAGGGAATTGGGGAGTGGAGAGCAGCCCCTTGTGTATATCCCTCGTGAAGAGAAGGGTTCTTGTGCAGAGATGGGAACCTTTAAGGACTCCCAGCTCACAACTCCGGACCTGCTGCAGCCAGGCTGCAGACCATCAACTCCCCCAGCTCCACCCTCACTAACTGATCCAACCCACTCAGCGCCCACTCTGGCACCTCACAGCTCCTGCTGCCACCCTGGGGTGCAACACTGCTGGGAACAAGGCCCACTGGCCTACAAGTACACCTGCAGAGATTGATCCTGGCTTCTGATTTTATATATGTGAATACCTAGTATTGGTTTGGACAACAAAAAAAAGCAAGATGTATTTAAAAGAAAAGAAGGCTGAATCACAGCAGTCAGAGAAAAGACTAAAACATATTTAAGGAAGAAGAAACAGAAGGAGTCACCTCCCAATGCATATTACCTCAAGGAAGCCTCCTGCAGAGTACATGCTCGGGATAAATATATACCAGTGCACTGTTCCCAGAGGGATGGAATACATAAAAATAAATTCTTGGGCTTTTTTTTAGATCCAGATGTACAGATTCTGTTCAATCTTGCTCATGCATTTGATGACCTCCTGTCAGGAGTCACTACCCAGTGACAGGGACTAGCTTTCAACAAGTGAGGAGGGCCTGGATTAAAAATGATGCAAAAAAACTGTGCCACATCTATTTCTGTTCTTAAAGATGGGGAAAAGCTTATATGAATGCTGTTTGTCACTGCCCAAATTCTTACAGTAAACAGACTCCTATACTCACTGCAGCTAGGGGTTTAAAAGAGATTCAGATTTCAGTTCTTGTTTTGAAATATGAAATTAGACAGCACAAGATGATACAAACACATTCAACAAGGAACATTCATGCTGGCAAAATTAGTGCTAGTGTATTTTGCTAGAAGCCAAGAAAACAGGAACAATGCAGAGTTCTCAATAGAAATAAATAATTTCAAGCTATAAAACAGTGTACTAGCAGCAACTTAAATGGGTGCTAAGGAGTTATGAGGAAAAAATAACTGTTTTGAGACAGTAAGCTACTCATGCAAATATGAGATTGCTATGAGGTAGAAGGAGTTGTACACATTCAGGAAAAGAAAATCTCCCGAACCCAAAAGCACTTAGGTTTGGGTCAAGCAATCTATTTTCTCATCATCTGCAGTTTTATTCCAGTAACAAATGTTTTGAGATTGTGTGATGTGTCAGAAAAGGATGGGTTTGGATCCATATACTCAATTTCCCTCCATACAGTGAGTACACGTGTACTCCTGTGAACCCACTGATGTATATGCATCTCTAAGTCCAAGCTGCAGCCTCAGCATGGCCAGAAGGTAGAAGTTTTGGGGTTTCTTTCTTGCAGATTGCAATCCAGACTGCTTTTCACTCAATTCCTTAGTCTCCTTAGAAAGGCAGGCTTGTCCTGTGCCTACAAGCCTATGCAATCAGAATCCAAAGAGCAGTGATACCTGCAAAGGATGTATCATCTTTCCCTTTCCACCTCTTCTCAAAACACCCAAACATCAGCTCTCAAGTGCTGCATGCAACAGATAGGAGTGAAACATCAGCTGTGTCCAAAGCTACTAATCCACACAAAGAATTCTTCAGGGCAGGACTCCTTTTTTTGCTCTCTGTTTGCACAGTGTTTACCACAATGACATCTGTTTCATGGCAGGGCTTGCTCCATTCTTAAAAAACACAAACAGTACATTGCTGTAGCAGCAGCAATTTAACTGCATACAGTAATGTTGCACATGGGTGAAACACAAAGAAGCATCAGTTCAACACTGTTAAATACAGCACCTGAAGCAGTGTTAAGCACCAGCTGAATTCACTGGGGTCCGAAATCCACTGTCAATCTCAAGAATCCATTAAGTCACCAATATATCAAAGCCTTCAGTATCTCACTTCAAAATATTCAACTTGAAAACTCACCCACTTGTAAGAGCCAGCAGGTTATTATGTTTTTATACCCCATGATTGTAATGCCTTTATCATTGCAGCTATTAAAGTATCTCTTTCACAGTGATAAATTACACTAAAACAGAGCAAACACATTTTTAAATGATCTCTCAGCAGCTGTACCTCAGAAATCTTGTGCCAATAAACTTATCTATGCAATAAATATTTCATCTTTCCATTACCAGGAAGCTATAAAATAACATTTAGCGCACTACTTACTAGAAGGTAAAACAACATAGTTTCCACACCATTCATATGTCCAGTATATTAAATACTCTAATAGGATGCATAATGTGTCCTTCAAAGCATTTTAATGAAGAGAGAGCTTTGAACTTGTCAAACAACTCCCTTAGCTTTACTTTTCTTACAAGAAATCTAAGAAACCGTCTCTAATGGAAAAGGAAATAAACATATTAATGATGCTACTTTCATAAAAACATGTAGAAGCAGATAATGTGACTAGAAACATTTTCTTTTTCCTTAATGATGAAATCATTTAACTAGAGATCTTTGCTTAAAGATGTGAAAAAGCAAACCCTAGGTAGCTCACGTGCATGGAAACAACATTATTTCTAATCCAGCAGAGTGCTGCCAGAGCAAGTTGGTCTACGTTGTGGTCCCTCTTACTCCAGATCTAGCAAAGATGTTGTTACAAGATGTCTCAAATGACTAATCCAATAAAAGAATGCAAGTGGCCTGGGGAGAGAGATGATGCCTTAGCTCTATCATTGGCTTAGCTATGTGATCCGGGTCAGCTCAGGGTTATACAATCATTAGCTCAAACACAAGGGAAATTGCAGAAGCATTTTAGGAGTGTCCTGTTTTCAGCTAGAGTAGAGTTAGTGTCTTCTCACTACTGTTACAGTGCTGTGTCTTAGATTCCAAGTGAGAATGGTGTTGATAACACACTGATGTTTGGGTTTTTGCTATGGCATGTTTCCGAGTCAAGGATTTCCTTTTCTGCCTCCTAGTCTCATGTTCTGCCAGTGAAGAGGTGCACAAAAGAAAACTGGACATTAGTTGGGCAAGTGATTGGAACTGACCAAAGGAACATTCTATTCCACAGAAGCCATGCCCAGGATATAAACTGGGGGGGTTACCCAGAAGCACCGCAAATCTGGGTTTGAGAGGGGGTCTGGCAGTCAGTGAGTGCTGAGCAACTGCCTTGTACATCACCTGTTTGTTTCCTTTTTATTGTCGTTATTATTAATTACCATTATTATTGCATTTTACTTTAGTATCAATTACTAAAGTAAACTGTTTAAAAAAAAATTAAAAATTTAAAAATTACTAAACTGTTCTTATCTCAACATACAAATTTTACTTCGAGTCTCCTCTCCATTCCACTGAGGTTAAGATGGGGGGAGAGAGAGGATAGGGTTGAGTGAGCAATTGCTCAGTGCCTAGCTTCCAGCTGTGCTCAAACCACGACAATGAGATAACACATAATGTGAAATCCAACTCTGAAAAAATCCCCAAACTTCTCCTTCTCAATCGAAAGTGAAATAGTAACAGTACAGAGATTTTGCCTCACTGACAGATTATTTTCTTAAGAATGCTCTGAACACTGATTAACAAAAGAAGCCTACACTGAGATTCTGCAAATTCTTTACATTTTCTGGCCAAGATTTATAATGGAAAGCAGCATAATAGGAATTTGTCTGAAATTAAAACCAGAAGACAGGGGGAAAGTACCATTACAGTTATTAATATTGGAATGAGTTGCTTTTAAAAAAGTCTAGTATTACAGTTTTACACCAAAAGAAGCAAGTGATTTTCAACACCAAAGGCAAAATTCTGCCACTCTCTTTTGCTAAGTGCCAAGACAATAGTATTCAAACCCAGTCTTTGCATTTAAAAGATTACATTCTCCTTTAGGGCACAAAAACACTTTACCAACATTCCCTTTTGCATAGTGAAATGTCAAAAATATAAAACTCAAATGCATCAAACTGCAATTACTTTAGTATTATAGAGGTTTTTGTAGATACATGAAAATGGTTATAATGCTTTTAGAACCTGCCGCCTAACAATAGTTGAAGAAGTGATCTATGTTTTCCCTTTGCTTTTTTTGTTGCCCAGTGCTCAAAAAAAGCCCAGAACAGCATAGTACTATCCTGTAAATTTAGATTTTATAAATTACAGCACTCTGCTGACATCTAGATCAACACTGACTACAGAATTATTAAAATCAGACATAATTATTTGCTCTCTCAGTTACCCTGCTGCAAAGCTTATTGAAAGCTGGCACTAAAAAACACATTCTTCAGTTAAAAATCATGTTGCTTCCTAATCTACACAACTCAACAGCTCACACAGTCTTTGCTAGATATTGCAGGACATTAATTAGCTGTAACCTCATCTGATGGTCTTAACTTATAAATTCACTTAATTAACATAAACCAAATTAACAATGATGCTAGAATACACCGTGTAAAATGTCATTTCTTCAAAACTACCAGTGTGACTGGTAGTCTAATTAATATCTTTTTAAATTTTAAATAGTATGATTATTAAGATCTGATTAGACTCATTAAGCATACATTTGTCAGTTTGTGTACACAGAGGAAAAGGTGATTTATTTACCCAAATCTACAAGGACTGTAATCATATCTATGCACGTTCAGAGAGTGTAAAATGATCACACCACTAAAAAAATATTTAAATCTCTAACTGTCAATGTGCTTTTCAGTCCAGAGTACCCCAGAGGAATCTATGAGCCTTGGTGTGTAGCACCTAAAGTACCAATGTTTTGCTGGTACATGGTACACCACACTGCTATGTGAGCAGATGCCATAGCTTGCTTTTGGAGGAGTTGATAACAGAAAATGAGAGCAACATGGTCTAGTAAATGAAAGAAACACCACAGAATTATCATTTTAATGCATCTACCGCCCCACATAATGCCATTAATAACATTTTTTAAAACCCAACAAAACATAATGCTAGGTAGCCACATAGAAAAAGTGTGTAAAATGTGATTAATATTTTCCATTCAAATGTTGAATGCAGAGATGTTAAAACTGTTACCTTCTGATGCATTGTACACTAGCAGTCTTCTAAGCAAACAAATGACCGTATTTTAGGCACTAAAGCATGTTTAAACTGACTGTAAAATCCGGTTAAACTATGTGTACAGCTGTCTGTTATCACAAACATAACATTTTGCACCACAGCCTGAGAGGCAAATGCTAACTAATGCTGGGTTTGCCCAGTTCTAAGGCATTCTGTACTTTTTGGCATTCACACGTACCATTCAAAAGACTTTTTCTTTGGTGTGGTTTCAGCTGGCAGTGCAGACTAGGGGAACCAAAAAGAGTGAAACATAAACTAGACTGGTCACCAGAAACACAATACATTTGCCCATTAGAAAGGCAGTCATGTTTTTTAGGACCACACTTGAAAACCTAGGCAATTGGAATTTGCAGAAGTACCAAGATGAAACCTTTCAGTCATTTTTAGTACTTCTCATTAGTTTACATCTAACTAGGGCATCAACAAGCTTTCTAATACAGAACTACTCTGCTTTTCCAGAATTGGAGTTGGTCTATTACAATTCAGTTGTCACAGGTTTTGTGTATTTTTCCTAATTAGGATGCTAGGAACAAGCACTTTATGTTAGAAAGGTGCTCCAGAGTTTTAACAGCTTTTGTAAAAGCTCTGTTCATGCTGCAGACTTCAAGACAACAACCATCAGAAATTATGCTGTCCATAGATAAAATAAATTAATTTTCAGTAGAAATAGTTAACAACGAATGAGCAGAAATGTCTCCTCCTTCTCCTCCTCTCCAAAATGGATGTGAGCACTCTTACATTAAATGCTGACTTCTTTCCTTGTTACAAAAAAAATTGTGTAAGATTCATGGGAAGTGGATGGACAGGGGAACCAGGTAACACTGTGTATCAACATCCAACTATTACTGAGACAAGTAAGTATAAATTCAAGTTCCATTGACTCTTAAATCACTGCTTTACTGGGCACAGTGAAACACCTACTTTTGGATGTTGTTTTCTGTTAAGACTAAAAGGGAACAAAGAACAACTACAACTTACAGTGTTTGCTTGTCCACTATCATCTGTTTAGCTCCATTACTGTCATAAGATGAGCAAATGAAACATGTATAGGCAGTTCAACATAAATTCATATAAAAGAGTCAAGATGCAAATGAAATGCAGATACTGGTTTTTGATATCCTAGTACCCTTTAACTGCCCTCTCTTAGATTTCTGAACGTTTCTCGGCAAGAACAAAAGAAGTTTTCTTGTTTGAAAAACTGCATTTTCTGCAGTTGCTCTGTATAAGCAAAAATAAGTAGAATTTCTGTAGCAGAAAAAAACATACAAGGTAAGCCATCATTAATGTAACCCATTAAAATATGTAAAATAATCCAAAAGCAGAACAAGTGAAAATTTTAATATAATGTTATACTTACATTATTTAAAACGAAAGTTTCTTTAGTATACTGCTAGTTATAGGCAGCATAGCTATTCATGCATATAAAGATTCAAAATCACAAACACTCTTAAAAAATCAGAATAGTACAGAATAGTAAGTTGCTTTTACTATGGGACAACAAAGAAATGTAAACTCCGAATCACAGGATGAACCTGCTTTTCACATTGTTAATGAATTGCATGCAGCCATAAAAAGCACAGCTCAGTTCACTATGATTACAGAAGTTGTCCACCCATTATGTGTACCTACTTAAAACAAAGGCTGAAAACATCACACTTCTTCCTGTTCTGCTACAGTAACAATCCAAAGCCACTGGCAAGAACTGAACAGATTGTTTAAATGTTGGTGGGTTGTTTGGGGTTTTTTTCCATTTTATTTAAGTCCTCATGGCTTTTATGAAAGATACAAACAAGACTGCATAAGAAAGCATGTGCCATTTGTTTGCTCTAGTCTGCTGATAAGGCTCATGTTTGGGAACTCAGCCAAATGTAATTTCATATTGTTTTCAATTAAAATTTTCAAATTCTGTGTTATTTGAACCAGGAAATTTAAAATACATAAGATGCCAACTGGCTAAGTTTACACAGTCAGCACTTACTGACTTGGCATTTTAACTGTTCAAACAAAGTCTAACAATGAAGTCATGGAAAGATGCTGGAAAGGCTGAAACATGTCCTTGTTCTAAAGGTTCTAAAGGTGACTTACAAACTAAAAAAGTTAGGCAGCTTGTTTGTTTTTGATAATGTGCTAACAAAGAACTGGAGGAGCTCTGGGAGCTTCTTTCCATTTTCAGTCTACCAATTCTTGTCTCCCATATTTGGATAGAAGCCCTATCAGCCAAACTAGGAGCACCCAGGGCTTCAGAAGAACCAGCCCTGTCTATAGAGTCTCCATATGTCTTTTAAAAGGCATTACTTTGGTTTTGAAGTAGAATTCCTCTTTCTACAGTATAATTTTTAATTCTTCAATGTCTACACTGTTGTACTACTCGCTCGTTGCTCACTGAGTTTTCCCAGTGGATAAAGCCTTACTACTTGTGGTGAGCACATAGTATTGGGACATTTTCTATGATCTGACTACAAAGCTGATGAAGATTTGTATTTAAATAAATATGCACTGCCTGTAGTAAAACCTACAAGTGTGAGCTCCAATCAAAACTTCTCCAGTTAGGACTAGCAGGGTAGACTGGAGAGACCTTCTGGTGTGCAGTAATGCATGTAGTCTCTCCCATAGAAGAAATAGCTATAGTCTTCCTCTGATACCAGCAGGTTTTGAAAAAAACAACCCACTTGTGTGTTATTAGCCATGAAATGTCTCTGTTACTGAAAGCATATGATACCAGACCAGTTTCAGAAGGTAACAGGAAAATAACCCATCACAACAGCATGAATCTCACTCCCTTAAAAAGCAACAGAGATTGTAAGGAAGTGGAAAAGGAAAATTAATCATACATTAAAAAGACTGATTTATCTTTCATATAGACAGGGCATAGCAGTCCTTTTTTTCCCCCCCTCTTACTGTCTTAATTTTCTTCAAGCAAAGGCATTGCTCAATATTACTCCTGTCCTCTGATTCTGACTACACACAAACTAAGACAGCTGTAATTTTATACAGTTTCTAAATGTGAGGATTCTTTCACATTTTAGCTCCATTTCCTTAAGGTTACGTTCAAATATTGTGAGACAATATTGGGTAATGCGGCAGCAAGCAGACAGTGTTACATCATCATGTGACAGCTATGGGGAGGCTGACACGGCAAAAAAAAGAAGTTATCCAGGAGCATCCTTTCTCACCAAAGCTCTTACACAGATGAAACACTCATCTCCTTTTACTGCTGCAAGGGTCATCTGGCTAGGATTGCATGCCTAGCTCTTACGCGGCAGCTACCTGAGTTGAAGCCCATGCAAAGTGTATTCATCTGAGGGACAGAAGAGGAAAAAACCCTACAAGGTGGATAATAGGAAAAAGAGTGATGAGAAAAACCCTGTCTGCACAACAAATTTAAGAGTTTAGGAAACAAGCATAAGAGAAAAGCACTGCTTTTATACTGTGATATAAAGTTTTAGGTGCCAATATTAACCAGTCTGATTTATTCATTAATTCCAATACCAGTTCTCCATGGCGGGAGGAGGGAGAAGGGGGAAGCTGAAAATGTTAGAGAGTTCCAGGTTTCAGTGTTGTTTGGATTTTTCAGTGCTTTAAATTTTGATGCATTTCCATCTAGATAGATTTTTTACCTACAGTCTTGTAAGTAATATAAAAACATATATGTAATATTTGTAAATATTCTAAAAACATAGTAAGTGCATTCTTTAAAGCCTACGTCTAGAATTAGGTTTGCTTCAGGTAAATAAGACTATTTGCTTAATTTTACTTTTCACAAACAGTGATCAGAAAACAGTAAGTCATTCAAGTATTTTTTAAAAATAATTCTCTTAAATCCTGGCATGCAAAGGAAATGGAATTGCCTGTATCTCAGGAAACATTTAGACCACTTTTTCAGTCTCTTTAGTAAAAACCATAGCCAGAAATTTCTCAAACAAGAACATCATAATGTTAAGAGAGAAGAAATCTGGAAAGAGAAACAGCATGTTAGTCAGTACTTCCTCCACGTTCATGAATTGCAAGCGGCCAATTACAGTAATCCCTAAAACAAAACTTGAAAGAAAGATATCCAAAACTCTGCCAACTTCTCTACCCTCACAAAGCAAATATGAAGACAAGAGAGCCAGACAAGAATGAGCTAGGACACTAGCATACACTGTCTCCAATTCCCACAAGTGCACGAATTTTCTGAACTTGCATGGGCCTGCAGCGAGCATTTGTGTTGTACAGAAGTAGGAAGATTGCATCAAGTTGAGCAAAGCTTTAGCAATTAATACGTAGAAATTATTTCACCAAGAATGCCTAGGGAATTTCCCCAAGTAGACCTTAAATGCATAAAAGAGAAGGTATTATCCATTACAAATGGGAAGCTGCTTTGCTTCTCAAAATTAAAAAAACGGAACCAGTATTTCTTGAACCATACACCAGTTCTGCAATAGAAAATGATAAATGCAGCTTAGTGTTTTGCACCTCTGGAACTTTATATCCCTCTTCTGCAAATGTTTCGCCAGAGGCTAAAGAAAACTGTGTACAAGTGTTTCTGTCTAATATGTACCTTCCATTCCAAAAACCCCACATACATGCCCAAGTATCTTTTCATGCATGCACATCAGAAGCATTTACCTACAAGGAGCTCAAGGCTAGATGCACGAAAGTATTGGGATATTTAGAAGCTTGAGACACCACTCTCCCATTGTCTACTCTATCCAGGCACTGGTTCTCCCTAATCACTTAATTTTCCAAATAAGACCTATGGAACAGAAGTCATTGTAAGGGATATATGCCTTGATACTGATATGATCTATACCAGCCTCAGTGGGACTCTCAAAACAAGTATTTCCAGATGGAAATGTGGGGTTTCCAACTTGGCACATTCTTTGCTGTAGGACTCAATCGAATGAATCCGAGACCCAGACTAGGGTGCACAAGACACCAAGAAAGGTCTCAAAGCATTGACTTGTTGATCCTCGACTGGCATGTGGTACAGAAATGTTCAAATACTTTGTCTGTCTCTTCTGTAGCTGGAACATTAACTCTTCCTGCAGAAAATTACTTAAACTCTAGGAACTCAAGATGAAAGAAAAGGAATCTTGTAAAATCTCCTATTGAAGCTATTGCCATTTCATAAAATATCAATTAACAATATTAGTAAGATAGCTAACAGGTTGAAAATATTTCCACAGTCCGTTGGTACATGTGTTTTACACAAATTACACAAATCAGATCACATATGATGTCCTCAGCATAGAAGGCAGAAAGACCTGAATCCCAAAACAATTAAAAGCACAACAGTTAACACATTTTCTTGGTTAGATGCAGACAAAGCAATGGCAAGGCTTACATGGCTTTGGTTCATAATTCTAGAGAAAAAGAAAAAGCCCACATATAGGAGAACTTTTATCTCTGTGGCTCTTTTTGCATAAGTTGCAGAAAGTTTTTAAACAAAACCTCAGACATGCAGAGTTCTCAGTTCATAGCACAAATTACACTCAGAAATCATATTCAGCAGCCCTTCAGCTAACTGCAGTACAAAAGCATAACAGGGCAAGACAGTTAAAATTACAGAATCACAGATTATGCCAAGTAGGAAGAGACCCACGGGTATCACTGAGTTCAACTCAGCCCTACAAAGGACATGCCAAGAGTCACACCAGGTGCCTGGGAATTGTCCAAATGGAAATTTTCAAAACAGGAGCCTGTTCTAGTGCCCAAAAACCATCCGGGTGAGCAACCTTTTCCTAATATTCAGCCTCGACCTCACCTGACACAACTTCAGGCCATTCCCTTGGGTCATGTCATCAATCACACAGAGATCAGTGCCTGTCCCTCCTCTTCCTGTCACAAGGAAGTTGCAAGCTACAGTGAGTTCTCCCCTCAGTCTCCTCCAGGCAGAACAGACCAAGTGATCTCAGTTATTCCTCATCAGGCTTCCCCTCCAGAACCTTCAACATCCTCATGGCCCTCCTCTGGATGTTCTCCAGTAGTTTAATGTCTGATACTGTGGCACCCAGAAGTGCCCCCAGCACTGGAGGTGAGGCTGCCCCAGAGCAGAGCAGAGCAGGACAATTCCCTCCCTTGCCTGGCTGCTGATGCTGTCCCTGATGCCCCCAGGACACGCTTGGCCCTCCTGGCTGCCAGGGCACTGCTGGCTCATGTTCAGCTTGCCATGGACCAGAGCCCCAGGGCCCTTTCCATGGCACTGCTGTCCAGCCTCTCATTCCCCAGTCTGTCTGTACATCCAGGGCTGCCCCATGCCAGGTGCAGAACTTGGCACTTCCCTTTGTTAAACTTCATATGGTTTGTGATTGCCCATCTAATTTGTTATGGTCTCTCTGCCCTCACGGGAGTCAGCAGCTCCTCTACGTTTAGGGCAATCAGCAAACTTACTATTCCTTTTCATCCTTTGTCCAGGTCATGTATGAAGATGTCAAAGAGCACAGGCCTGATGACAGAGACCTGTGGAACCCCCAGTGACAGGTCCCCAGTCTGATACCACCCCATGCACTGTAACCCTTTGTGCCCAGCCCATGAGCCAGCTCTCACCCATCCCATGGTGTGTTTGTCCAGCTGTGAGCTGGACATTTCGTCCAGGATACAGTGGGAGAGCAATGGAAGCTTTAGTGAAATCCAAAAAGATCACACCAATTGGTTTCCCTTGATCAACTTTGTGGATTACCTTGTCATTAGAACAGGAAGACTCAACAAGCAGGATTTTACTCTCATGAAGCTGTGCTGGATGTGACCAAGGACTGCATTGTCTTTCAGGTGTTTTTCAACACCTCTCAGAATAAGGTTCTTCAGAACTTCACCAGGCACTGACATCAGACTGACAGGCCTGTGGAAGGGGTCCTCCTCTTGCTCTTCTTTAGAACTGGGACAACGTTTGCCAGCTTCCAGTCAGCTGGGACCTCTTAGGATTTCCAAGACTGCTCAAAAATCAATGAGAGGAGCTTCATAATGATATCACCCTGCCCTCTGAGCATTCTTGGATAAATCCTATCAGGCCTCATAGATTTGCAGGGATCCAGCAAATCTATGAGCTGGGAGGGTTAGGAGTTGATCATTCTCACACTCATAGTCCTCCAGCTCTATGCACAGACACAGGCAAGCTTTGGTACAGCTGCCTTTGCTGTAGATCCAAGGGAAAATCATCTTGGGTTTTATCAGAAGTAAGTAATATATTTGCATTATGTAGCAAAAAAAGAGCACTGCTTCTAATTTCAGGGTTCATAGTTTTAAAGGCATGGCCATTTATACAAAGTATCAGTCAGGCTCCAGCTTCTGCAACTTTTAAGGTCACTTTGGTGTAATTTTACTGCTTAATGAGCTTGCTCACTAGAAAATAAAACCCTTGAAGAAAGACATGTCAACCCTATTTTTCATATGACTTCTTATCACAAACACAGTTTCATAGCTATTGACTATACAAACAGATATTTGTGTAGTGTATAGGGACAATATTATTTCTCAAAATTGGCAACTATCCCAGACAGTAAATTTAAAACAAAGCGTTTATAATGCAAGAACACCAAACAGTTCATATTTTCATCTGAAGTTTACAGATTGGCATTGAAAAGCTGTACCTTCTTAATAGTACCCTTTAAGAGTAATAAACCAGCAATATAGAGCACAAAACATTACTCTCGGTTTTTGTCTAGTTTGCTGTCTGGTAACAGAAACAACAAAAACCACACAACTCATACAACTCTGTTCCTGTCATGGCCATGTACACTCAAGAGACCCCTCTCTGAAGCCCCTGCCATATTCCTATGACTACTATGTGCCATGGATGATACTGTGAACACAGTGCTAGCGCAGAGGTGCTGGAGCACTAACAGCTGCATGCAGGGGAGGTGGACATTTCTCCAGTCCGCTCCAGGACAGTGCCTAGCCCAAAATCAACTCTACATACTTCATGCTCATGCACTGCCCTAGTTATTTACATGAACCTTCAGCAGTTCAGCAAAGTACAATTTACCAGTAAGCGTAAATTCAAATAGAACTACAAAAGAAATAAGGATGCTTTCAGCAAATATCTTATTCTTCCCAGTCCTCTCTTCAAAGGCTTGTTTCCAAAAATACTTCAGTGAGGACCTCCATATAACCTTAAAGCCTGAGGATATTTTATTTAAATAGTATATACAGTATGCTGGATTTTCCCATCTAATACAAGTATCTGTCCCTTTATTTTTTCCAGAAGCTTACAGATAATCCTTTTAGATGACAACTCACTTTAACATGCTCTGCTCCCAAACATGAGGCATTGCCAAGGCCACTCATCTCTCCAAATCTAAAATATTTGAAAGCTGTTATCAAAACACAATACCACAGCAGCTAGCAAAGAAAATCCTCAAATGCTAACCTTCACACCTCTCTTTCCTCTTCAAAATAAAATTAAGATTGTTCAAGTTTACACTCACAATTTTTGATATTTGACAGCATAATGGAAATCAGACTTTCATACATACAATTTTTATGAAAAGCTTATTTTCTTAAATAACAACAAATTGTGCACTTTGTAGCAAATCTCTTTCATCAGATGTTCCCAGCTATGCATACCTCTAGACAGCTGTCTTTCTACTCTGTTGAAAAAACTTTTCCAACTCTTTTTACCAAATTTAGTGTACTGTTTTAGATGCAAAACTCCTGGAAATTTCATGTAAGGATAAAAAGACTGATTTGCTCTGGGTGACAATTCACTTGGGATTTAATCTCCAAACTAATTTTCTACAAAACTCATGCATTTTCTTGGGTAACTTATGGATAACCATTTCTGCAGAGCATATGTGATGCTTTATTGGCCTTGGTGTTACAACTGAAAGGCCCACACCCTCCTGAACTTTGAGTTGAAAACGACAGGTAAGGAAGATAACAAAAAAAAAAATTAATGATGGACTTACCTACTTGCAATGGTAAAGAATGTATGACTATCGATAACTTAACAGCAGCATCTCCTCATATACAGTACTTCAAACTTCTGTTTCTCTGGACACGTGTCATTAGTTATACAGCAGATTTTCTTTCATTCTTGAATTTCTTTCTTTCTGACAGGTCACAAAGTACCTTACAACTAACAATCTGAACCTGGGCAGCGTGTTTCAGCTAGAAAGATGCTGAAAGGATAACAGGTGACCAGCATCTGCTCATGATAATAAGGGTGAAGGTTGAACAATTAAGAACACTGTAGCTGACCATTACTATTTCACAAACACCACAGGACACTTGGCTGAACAAAGATGCCCCAGCAGCCTTAAACATCTCATCAGACTGATGCTGCAAAACACACACTTCCATGTGCACCTTGAACAGAGTGGTCAATCAGAGGAGTACCTGCATCATCATATTACTTCATATTCAGTACCTAATAGAAAAAAATTCAAGATACCTCACATACCTCAGAGTAATAGATGTTTGCATACCACTTAATTTCCAGCTTGTAAACAAGCCAAATAATTTTTAATATACAGGCAGTTTAGTTCAACGTGGTTACTTTGAGAGATATGCAGCCGAACACAGCAACTACTGATCAACAAAACTCCCAACTATGTTTAGGCCTTTGGCACATAATAAAAATTCTCACTGATGTGTTTTTTGTATTTCTAGAGAGAGTTTACCTAAGCAAACACAGGAAGATCGAACACAAAGCCAGCAAGGCAGACACAAGGCAAATTTAGGCACTGGTTCCTGTATCAGTTGCATGTCACTGATACATAAAAGTTAAATTGTTTCAGAAAACACAAAAGGGTCTTACCTTTCTGCACATGGATGATGTCTGGAAAGTTGGCCAAATGCCCCTGATACAACGCTAACAAATCCATCACAGGATCTAGGTCCTGCCGGGGCTGATCTGCAAAGAGGTCCCCGATGGCATCATAGGCTTCTGCAGTGAAGGCTATGGCTTGGTTGAGGCCAGCTGAAAAGGCTTGCTGGTCCAGCTCAAATGCCTGACTGAGGCACTTGAAGGAGTGCCCCACCTTCTGGTATTCCTTCTTGAAACCAGTGACTTGTTTGCGGGCAAACTCGTTGGCCGTGTGATTAAGTTGCAGGGCACTCTCATCCATCTTCTTGGTGAAGGCTTTGAAGCCATCCACCTGGCTTTCTACCTCCTGCAAGTCCAGGCTGGCCCCAGGGCCTGTGGGGACACTGATGGTCAGAAAAAAGTTGGCACCCACCATCTCATCCTTTTCAGCCTTGCGCTTGCCTTGTTTCCAGGCCTTCTCATCCGTGCTGGGACAGGTAAGGAAGTGCTGGAAGGCATCACACTGAGCGAGCACAGGGTGGCTGCACATGTGGTCCATCCACCAGGCCAGGCCTTTGCGACGTTTGGAGATGAAGTCCTCCTCAAAGCGGCCAGTGGCCTGCTTCTCTGGCAAGTGTGGCACGGAGATGACAGGGAACTTCTCAGCCAGGCGCCCATAGAGCCAGTCAAAGTGCTTGTAGCGACGGTGCACCTGCTGCCCGGTATGGCTGGGCACCAGCTTGTAGGCGATGTAGCTCTTCATGCCCTTGAATTTGGTCTGTTTGGTGGGGTCCTCGATGGAGCACTGGAAGGGGTACGGGTTCTCCTGCCACTCCGGGCCCCTGGGGCCCAGCACTACGCATAGCTTGTCCCCGTCCTTCACGAAGCCCGACGCCTCGCCCAGCACGAAGGCCTCTCCGCCGGACTTGACGAAGGTGGAGAAGCGATTGAGATTGCGGCTCACCGTGGCCGAGCTCTTGGCGGCGCCGCCGCCGCCGGGGGGGTGCGGGTGTCCCGGTGGGTGCCCCGCGCCGCGGGGGCCCAGGGATGGCTCGGAGCGGGTAGACAGGCGGTACCGGCCCGGGGCGCCGCCGCCCGCCGCCTCGTAGTCGGGGTAGGAGCTGCCCAGGGCGCCCGGCTCGTCGGCCACCGTGGAGCTGTCGTCCCAGTCGTCGTCCCAGTCGTCATCGCTGCCCTGGCTGGGCTGATAGGAGCCGCCGTAGGGCGGAAAGGGATACCCGGCGGGGGGCGGCGGGAAGGTCTCGGGCGGGGGCTGCTGCGCCGCCGGCTTGAAGGCGGCGGGGGGCGGCAGCGGCTCGAATCCGCCGACGGGGACGTTTGCGTAGCGGGCGGGCGGCGGCGGCTCGGCGGCGGGGGCGCGGATCACCTGCACGTAAGAAGCGGGGAAGAGCCCGCGGTCCCCGCGGCTGTTGACGCCCTCCAGCCACCCCTCGATGTCCTGCTCACTGCACAGGCTCAGCACCTCGTGCTCCCGCAGCGAGATCTCACCCGGGTTCTCCGACCTGAAGTCGTACAGCGCCCGCGCCCTCAGCGCCATCGCCGCCCACCGGGGCGCTCCCTGCGCCGCCGCCCCTCACCGTGTCGCGCTGGTGGGGCTGCCGCAAAGAGTGCCGCCGCTCTCGGGCTCCTCGTCCCGTCGGCGGCCTGCCCGGTGCCGCTCCCGGAGCCGGCGGCGGGCGCGGGGCCGGGCCGGGCCGTCCCACGTCGCCAGTTGCGCTAATCCAGAGCCGAGCGGCAGGGCGGAGCAGCCGAGCGCGGAGCAGCCGAGCGCAGAACGGCCGCCCCCATCGATGGCCCCCCCCCACCTCTCCCCTCCGTACGCCCCCTGCCGGCCGCGGGCCCGGGGGGCCGCGCCCAGCGCCCCCGGGCCCGGAGTGTCCCGGCCTCGCCGGGCCTGCGCCGCTCGGCCGCCGCCAGCGTCTCCCGGTCCCTCGAAGGCGCGTCAGCGCTCCCCCGCGTCCGGCCGGGAAGCCTCCCGAGCCCCCGCGTCTTGTCCCCGCGCTCCGGTGCGGGAGCCGCGCCAGGCGGGTGCTGAGGGGCCGCGCCGGTGCTGCTGGCGCTCGTCCGTCTGCCTGCTGCGGCCAGAGAAAAAGAATGTCAGGGTGCGTTTTGCTGGTGGATAACGCGTATTTTAGCCTTCGCAGAAAATGTAGTCATGCCACTGATGTTGGTTTTCTGCGGAACAGCCTCAGTCCGGTCGAGGTGCTTTTTTCCCTGCGTGATTATTTCCCCACCTGTTGCTCCTGCGTTGTCTAGTCATATGGATCCTGTCCCGTTAATCATCTTTTACCTCTCTTTGGATCCCTAGGCAGAAGTTTATCTCAAAATTTCTACCTGTTCACAAGCAATTAGAAGGAAGTGTTTCAGAGGAGATGTGACAAGTTTCTGGTCCCCAGTTCTTCATGTTTTCCCAGTAGCATCCAGGTATCCTGCTTATTTCTCTGCCATAGTTTAGAGAGTATGTTACTTCGTAGATTTGTGTGGAATAATTTGTCTTCACCTGGAAGCAATTCACTGGAATGCTACAAGACCCATGGTTTCCTTTCACTGCTGGTTTTAGTGTTTGGTACCTGGGGTTTACTTTTTACACTTCTTCAGACCTTCATTTTCTCCACAATTAGTTCACATATCATCACAGTACTTTCCTGTTACTGTTGCTCAGTTTGTCTACTCTATTTTTTTTAATATGTCAGCTCACCCCAGTCTATGCATGTTAGCCCCAAACTCCTTTAATGCTTAAACCTGGAGGTCTGTTTTAATTACTGAGTACAATGACCAAAGAAACATGTAACTCACCACACAACCAGCTCCTCAGTAGCCAGCCCTGTGGAACACGTTTGTGTTGCAGCAAGTTTACAGAGAGCAATTCTGAGTATCTGCAGCAGTGCTAAGGTGAGAAGCATCAGCTGTCTCCTGAGAGAGAGCTGGCAGCTGGTAGAAACACCCTGACCTGGCCTAGTCATCATCACTCACCGCTGACCAGCAGGCCCTGAGGGGATCCTCAAACCCTGCATGAGGACCTGTTAGTGCTCCTAGAACCACCACAGCTCTCTTTCCATCGGTCAGTATCTGCCCCTGCAGCTGATGCACCGTCAGCGTCTGCCTTTTACACAGGTCTGGTTCTCTTCTGCCAGACACAGAGCTAGCCATGGCAGCTGGCCCACAGCCACCATGCTGCTGTCCGCCCGCCGGCCAACTTACAGCAAGGACTAAAACCCCGACAGGAGATACATGTGGATCACTTTGACCTTGGCTTTAGATTTCATCCCAAATTCTGACTGCTGCAGATCAAGGTAAGGGACTGGGATTTTGCATTCCTTCCAAAGTTGCTGCTAACATTGATCTGGGAAATCTTGTGCATTCATGTGAATCCTCACAGGTTAAACTACAGAAGAATAGTCCTTGATTTGCCTTCTCTATACTACTTATGCATTATATGTATATTTGACTACACCTGATCCAACTGCTTTCCTAAACTTTTCATTCCAATTCATCTAAATTTCAATGTTCTTAATGATTAATGTTGGTTTCTCTGAATAGATAAAAAAATATTTTTTGTCACGTGAACAGTACTAGACAGATACTGACCAGCTTGATTTGTTTTAAACAGTTATTTAAGATTTACTCTCATTGGAGAATGTAGAGTGACAAACGGATGCCTTGCACAAGTGCAAAGCTGGTTCAGGAATGGGATTTTCCTACTCCAAGCAGTCCTGCTGACTGTGCCTGTCAGGCTGTGGCTGTCACAGCCAGGGCAGGACAAAGGGACAACTTTGAGCTGGGCATCTCTCTTACTTCCTGGGGTCTGGTGGAGGTGGCAGCTGTCCTGCTTCCTCGTGCTCCCCTCAGTGCTTTTGGCCTGATTTATCTCTAGTAAGTATTGGCTTGATGTTTGCTTCTCAAAGGAACAGAAGCAAAGGTGTCAAGTCCAACAGGGACAAAAACTGCTACCAGGAGAATTTGAAGGTGTAAGATCTATAAAGCTAATGAAAGTAGTATTTCTTAGTTACTCAGGTTAAATTTTTAAAGTAGTTATTCTTTAACATCTTTCAGTTTTATCTGAACACTTTAATAAAAAAATTAAGTTATGTGACATTGAGTCATGGTTTTTCCAGCACTAATGTTTTTAATAAGGCAAAAATACGAAAGGAAAATGTGTGCTATGTTATTTTCCTAGTGATCAAAACTGCGAAAAGAATTTGGAACAATTAAAAGGTTACAAATGACGTTTTCCATAGTTTCCCACCTGTGAGCCAATTCTGATTACCACAGTGCTAAAGCACTCTGTTGTGCATATTATAAATAACATCTTAAAACCATCACTTATTATTTTCAAGAAAACTGACCTGCAAAATTAGAAGCCATTCTAACAAACATTTTTAAATGTTTAAAAAACCCAAAACAACAGCTTTCAAAGTCCTCAATAAGCATCTGCAGTGCCAAGTAGAAGAGCTGGATTTACTGAGCTTTTCTCTTGATGTTTGGGCTAGGAGAGACAACGGTTTCAAAGTAAGAATGGTACATAGTGACTTAGAGCATTTTAGCTGCACAAAGCAAGTATGTCAGTGCTTTGCTTGGTCAGGAATTTCTACCATCTTCATTGGGAATTGAATTTTCAGAGGCAAAGTGAATGTTATTATAAAGACTAATAACTTGTAATTCAGTGAAAATGTCTATTATTTACTGTGTTCCAAGGGACCTGTAATTTGAGGCAGTAAAGCTAAAAGCCAGACTCAAACCAAATGGCTAGCATGTATATGGGGTATCTCATTGTATGTGAGTTAGTTGTCTCATGACACCATTAATATGTGCTAAAAGAGATATTTGAAAGCAGCATGATTTTTTTGCTGATCAAGTACAGAAAATTAGCGTAAAAAATTTGGAAACATTTAAACATTTTTGAAAAAAGTATGGTTTTGATCTATCTTTAATTAAGAAAATATGAATGAAGAGAGGCTCTGAACTCAAATGTAATGGAACCTCATATTGCCCTGTGTAACTTCTCATTGAAGGTGTCAAATCTTTCCATCTTTATTTTGTTACTATTCCTTTATGCTATTACTTTGCTGCTTTAGTAAGAAAAGCAAAATGAATTTTCATGAGAGAAGATGAAACTTTGGTGGCACTAAGCCTTTTCTTTATGATGGTACTCCTCTGTGGACCCTGGAAAAATGTTTGTGTGGACATTGAGCAATGCTATAATAGGAAATACACTGAATAGTGCTTCTTGCAAGGAAATGGCTACAAATAGGTTGGTTTTCATCCACATAATTTCTAGGAGCAAGTTTGATTAAATGCTTACACACTATATGTTATTTTTTGGGGGGATTTTGCTATTTGTGGTAAATCTGTAGCTGGTGTTACTACCTCATCATAACTAGAGCTGAGTTTAATTTTTGGAAACCATACAGATTGATAATAAATTTCACTTAGTAGGGGAATAAACTGTTTTGCTTCCATTTTTATGTAATCTCTGATAGGGATGTCACAGTTTGGGTGCCTGGCAGGGCTGCCACTAGAGGGCACAAAATGATTTTAAACACAAAACTGTTTCAACATTTCACTTGCTAAACGTAAAAAGCTAAAGGCAACTAAAGACTTTGAACTATCAAATCTGTAGAGAAAGGGCTATAAATTTGAAAAAAACATGTTATTCTAGTGGTATTTTTTCAGTTTCTGAAAGATGGAATATGATTTTATTTTAATTGTTTTAAAAGATCTTACTTGAAAACATAAAACTGAGAAATGAAAACACTTCATAGTGTTCTATAAACTGAAATTTAGGAGAAGATGCAGTGAGATATAGAAGGAAACAAGATATTTTTCAATCACAAGCATGAATTAAACAAAAGTTACATTGCTTTTTTTCAAACTATATTGTGTAACTTTAGAGATAATTGATCAGAAACACTGAGGCTTTTGCTTGGCCTTTGCAATATGTATCAGCTATCTCAGCCCCAGTCTGTGTAATAGGTGGCTGCTACTCTGTCATTCTCCACTCTTCATTTAATATTCCTTGGAATGTGTGTCTGTCTCCATTTCCTGTCTGAAGGGATAATGCTTCAAACCATCTAAGGATGCTGTCAGGATAAATCCTTTATTTATGCAGTTCTTCCATGCTGTGGCAGGGGTGGTATGTGCTAGGCTGACATTCTGAGGGTGCTGAGTCTCTCATGGTTATGGGCAAATGGGTCGATGCCAACTTCCAGTCCCTGGGCCTGCACACAGGCAGAATTACCTGCTGAGTAAAGACTGAGACAGCAAAAGAGGATGAATGAGCCTGTTGTACTTTGTCCTGAGCTACCTAAGTCCTTGAAGGATTATCTCAGTCTTACATTTATCAATCTAATACCTTTAGTAATAACAAATACTTGCTAAAAAGCAAAACTGAGAGCTAAGTGGGTAGCTGATGTTGAGGCCAGCATTATATCCGTGTACCATATAAACATGGCATGAAAGTAAAGTTTTCCCAGCAATAAACCCATTGTATAGGATGAATAAGTCATAGTATAGTAAGAATAAAGAATTGAGCACTCATTAATTTCCTCCTTCCAGTCTTCACCCAGAACAGAGAAATTGCAGAGAAGACCTCCTTAGCAGGGTCTGTGGTTATGTTAATGCTGAGGTTTGCCATGGGAAAATAAATACTGATGGGCTCTAAAAATCCACAGCACTTGAGCTGAAGTTGCTCTGGTCAGTGCCGAAAGGTGCCTGGCAGAGGCTGGTTGCCCACTGAGGGACTAGTCGCTGGCAGCTCCTCAGTTGTATATGTCAATGGGTCAGGTTAGATGAGGCTTGAGACTACTTTATGAATTTTTACTGTCTGTCATTGAATTTTATGTCATTTATTTTTAAGTCATTGAGTGACTTCTTGGTCTCAGCCTGGAAACCAGGACAAGTGCTCACTAGCTTAGGCAACAAACCAGTTTTGGTGGCATTTTGACCATCAAAGTATCTTATATTTTCTCAGAGCTTGTGTTTAAGCTGATACAGTGCATTCTGTACCAGGAGATAGTGGCATTTCCATTAAGGCTAATTAATATTTGGGTATTTATGGGATATTTTTTCTCTTCAAGGAGAAAAATTTTGTTCATGTTGTTGCTTGAGGACATGGACTACTTGAAGGATGGCAAGGAGTTACTCATTTGTCTGTGTCAGCTCAAGACATGGAGAGTTCTGAGAAGCTGAGTGACTCAAAATGACACTACACAGAGTTTTAGCTTCCGTGTTTTGCTGGTCTTTTGGAGAACATAGAGGCCTGCAAATATTGAAGTGGTGGAGAAGGTTCTTGCTGTGCTTGCTTAGGGCCATGTATTTGTGAGAGTGAATGACATTAATTCCCTATCACAGGTGGTGTAGCCTGGTGCTTCCTTGTTTTGAACATTTGCTTTAGGATGGAGTTCAATGTAGAGATGTATAGGGGATCCCATACCATTAGTAAAATCCTAAGAGATTATAGTTTCCTAAGAGAAACAGTGTCAGAACCTGTCTCTGGTTGTTCTGTATGCATTTAGAGTGTTTATTGCTACCCATAAATGCAAACTGTGCTCATCTAAGTAGAATTATCCAAATCTAAAATACATTTTTATAAAAGGGCAAGTGAAAGTAGAAATGGAAAAAATAAGGAGTTGGTAGCAATATCAATTGATACAAGAGAAGGCTCAAAATATATTAAAAATTATATGGTCAGTGGGAGGTCAGAACATATTCAATTATCAACAGAATCCTGGCAATAGTTTAAAGAGTAGGACATGAAGATGGCAAAATTACCAATGATGATACATGTATTCATAAGGTACAAAGGTATTAAATATACACAAAGTTATTAGATACGTATTTCTGCTCTATGTGGAAAGATTATGCTTACAGTTTTTCATGTTGATAAATTAATTTGTGTTCTATTAGTAGCTAATAAGACTATTTAGTAGAAGGTGCTGTGCTTTTTTATCTTTGTAACTCATAAAAACAGGGTAATAGAAAAACTGTCCCAAAAGCTGTCCAGAGTATTACTTTTTGTTTTAAGATAAAATTACCACTGAACAAATCTCAGGGGACTAGGGAAAACCTGCTCTTTGTAGACCATGATGATTATTAACATTTTAATAACTGATGGAGGGGTGTGATGAGCTTTCCATCAACTGAAGTCTTGAAATAAAGATTTGATCTCTTACTTAAATACGTGTTCTTTTTCAAACATATTATGGGCTGGCTTAGTGAGGAAGTTATCAAATGAGATAATGCGCATTCTGTTCAGGGTGTCACACTAGAGATCATCGCTGATCCTTCTGCCCTTTAAATCTGGAATAAAATAAATCTGGAAACCTTATCTGTCTCGACACTAGTCATTTCAGACTGAGGTTTCTAGCAGGTTTAAGTTAAATATTGCTATGGTTATTATGATAAGGTCTAGAGTTCATATTTCTTCACTTACTTGTCTCATAGTCTCCTAATCTGTATTGAGTCTCTCAGTTTCATTCCGGGATCAAGTCCCGAGGCTCCATATATACATTAAGGCAGAGGCTGTTATTTATGGAGTGTCTTGTACAGTACATACTAATCATGCCACCAGTGCTTGGGTAATTGTGGTAAAGTTGCAAAATATAATTGAACTGCTATTAAAATGCATACAGCTGTCACCAGAGCAGGTAGCTTATGAGCTTCTGTCTACCTTGTAAGACAGAGTACAAGAATTATATTTTTATTAGTCACACTCTACTCTGAAAATCATTCCCCTTCATTAATTTTTCATGGTAGCTATATCAATGGATCATTTTTAGTTAAGAGTTGGACTTATTTAAACCCAACATCCAAATTCCAGATTAGCTTATTCACAGACAGTAGCCGTGCCTGCTCTTTGTGCTTACTCCAGTGTGCTGCTGTGATGTCTGTGGGACAGATAACTTCTATGCCCAGGCTGAGAAGGGAAGGGTATATCCTGGAAAGTGAGGAGTGGAACTAAAAATAAAGGAGTTAGTGCCACTGGAACACAAAACATTCTCAGATCCCATCTTGCTTCTTGTTGGAAATCTGACACATACAGAGAACTACTCATGGGGTCCCTCTGGGTGTCTGAATCATCTGCAGGAGCAGTCAGCTTCTACTCCTCGTACTGTGGTGGAAAATAGGAATGTTCCAGCCAGCCCTGGAGGCTGCACCTGAGTGAGGAAGTCGCTGGATCTAACCAGCTCCATGCAGAGCCAGTGAGAAGGATAACTGCACAGTTTAGCTACTTTCTACTGATTCAGAAAACCAGTTTGAGCTGATGAAGACTTGACTAGGAATTTTGAGGTGGCTAGTTCAGGTAGGGCACTTCCACTTTTATTCCCATGTCGTCCGACTCTGCTAAGAACAAATGAAACTTTTAGAGATTCTGACATGGATATATCTGCTTACATGATGAAATATACAATTAGTAGATAAGGTAATTGAAGAGATGTGCAATTGAAAATAAAGGTAGTTGAAAATAGTAGCTGAGGTAGCTTCATCTCTTTCAGCCTAGCATACCAAGCATATCAATACTGAACCAAGGGTTCAGTCCATGTACATGTTCCTTTTCTATTAACAATCAAAAAATTTTGAAGTAATTTTAAAACATATTTCTCAGCCCCTAAAAATGCTTATTTTACAAAAAAGTCAAATATTTCTTGCAGAAGGTTTAAATATTATGTCTTCAAGTACTTTTTTATATATCTACTGGTTTTGACTTGGGATTGAGTGTATTTTCTTGACAGTAGCTGCTGTGGTGTGGATTCGCTGCTGTGGAAACAGTGTTGGTAACAAGGATGTTTTGTCCCTCCCCGAGAGCTATGTGCCAAGGCCTACCTGCCCTGGTTCTACAGTTTTCTGTCTCCTCTTCATGCACAGACCTTCCTGCTGCCGCTTCTGTGCCATGTAGCAGAGCTCAGCAGTCGCATGCTTCATCCATCGCCAGTGCTCACTGGGGTCAGGGGCGACCCAAAGCGCAGTAAACACACCAAGGAGCATGAGAGGAACTGTAAATTATTCTGTGTTTGCACCAGTTCCATTTGTGCAAGCTGCTGCTAGACCTACTTCCCCTTGAAAAGGCTGGCATCAGCAGTATTACCATGTGGCTAAAGAGGGTTACTTTTAAAGCAGATTCATGGTGAAAATGCAGGCCACCATGGCACAGACAGCAGAAATCTCCACTCTAGCTTTAACCTGAATGGGGAGCCCTGAGCTGGAGTGCCATGTTTCTCAAGTGGTTTTTTTTTTAATAAGGGATGACTTTTCAGCCTGAGCACAGAAGCAGAGAGTCTGAGTTTTCTGGACCTGAGCACACAGGGACAGTACTTCTGGCTCCAGAGTTAGCACAAGTGGGGCCACCTCAGTACCCAGTGTACAGTACAGGTGTAACTGTTTAGACTTAACTTCTGTGTTCACAGCGTGGGGCTATTGAGCTGCTGTCCTCTGGGTGAGAGGGGACAGTAGCTGTCTCTGGTAATTGGCAAAGACAGAGGTCTGCATCTCTTTCAAACAGAAGGTGTACCTAATGTTTTCAGAAATATTTCTACTCACTTTAAAAACCAGTCTTGTATGGTTACTCAGATTAAAAACTAACATTTTGATTCCTGGATATGGAGTAAGTAAGGATTGTGAGACCTTTCTGTCTGAGCAGAAGTGTTGCCACCATGATACACCAGAGATTTCCTTTTCTCTTTTCCAGTGCTGCATCTAAGTTGTTATTGTGTGACTGGTAGGTATCATATCAGCCTTGGCTCACTGTATTACCAATATTGGACCCTATAGAGAGATCTCAAATGCCCTGGGTGAAGCAGAAACCATAAAAAGGCAGCAAGGCAATGAAAGACATTTTTGGGCTTTCTGCCCACAAGAATCTTATGGATTTTTTTTTTTACCTTCTTTTTGGAGATGAGTGCCATATTGATACATTTTCTTCTGTATGAAGGTATTTTTCACAGTGCTTATATTCATGCATTAAATCATCTTTAGCCATTTGGAGGAGCAGTTTGATCAATTACAAAGGTAATTCCTCACTGTTGTGAGCTGAGAAGGCTCAGTAACACTTGGTCTGCAGGGCTTGCACAGGCTTATCACTTATTCTGGGCCAGAATTTTATAGACAGCCAATTTCACAGTTCCTAATTTAACCACATCAGTATGTCTTAAACCTGTCTTAATCTGTAGCTGTTCTGAAATCCTTTGCTGTTGATTAATATCTCAGTCTGCTGCCCATGAGCAATATTAGCACCTTTCTATGTGACATTCACATTCAGTTCTAATCAGATTATAAAAGTAAAATATCATATAAGATATGTGAGAACAGATCTTTCCAGATTATTCAGAAACTGTCTGCCAAGTACTTTGAGGTTGTTCTGGTAAACACATAAAAATCATGCATCCAAAATCTTTTGATAAATCACCACTTAAAAAAAAGGAGGGAAACATTGCCTATGCTCTTTTTGATGCTGAAATGCAGGAATTCAGTGGCAGGTCCATACTCCAGTGTGGTCCCTGTTACATGAAGTCTCAGGTTCTAGGTCAGGGGAAGTTCCCATTTACCAAGGAGCATGGATATAGACTTTCGTAAAGATCTGTCTACAAGAGAAGGTAAAGTTTGGCTGCATAAATCTGTGCTGTGTCTGGGTCAAGGTGTTCCAGTGTTTTCTGACTGAAAGACACTGTGAGCAAGTACAGACTTGGGCACAGAGTGATGCAGAGAGACTTGCAATACAGAACAATCAGATGTCACATTCTCCACCCAGTTTTGTGAGGCAAGCCTGTGTACACAAGCAGGCCTGTGTGTAACCATTGTATTAACATATATAGAACAGATGATATGATTTTGGCTGTATGATCTAACTCCTTGCCAAGTTTCCAGTAGCTTAACCATGATCTAATTTGAAATAATTAAATCAGTTTTGTTTTTTTTAGATCATCATTCTCATCTATAGGGCTATGAATATCATCACTACAATCATAGCTAGAATAGTTTTTATAATAACTTGTAATTTTAAGTGATGAAATTTACAAAACTCTCTTTTTTTACAAAATTTACGAAACAAACATCACCAAAACAGATTGCTAACTTGTGATCCTGAACACTATCCCAATAGTTGTGCCATGAAGTGGTGTAGAAACCATGGGTTTAAGCTTGTACAGTTTTTGTAAATCTGGTCTGTAAAGTTTAAAATCTACACTAGACCTGCATCTAGAATTCAGTTTCTTAAGTCCATGTTACATCTTCTACCAGATTGCTGTCTGATGAAGCTCCTAGATGTAGAAATCTAGATCTGATTTGCTATTTGATCTTAAACTAATATGCAAATTGAACACAGACAATAGGAGGGAAAAGCGTGGGGTTGAATAGAAGTGCAGGGACATATGTTTTATATTTGGTTTAGTTTGTTAGAAAACATTACAGTCTTGACTTCTGGTGTATTAAAAATATAATTGCGTGTCATGGAAATTTACAATTCAGAGTTTATTTTGCCTTTCTTGCACAAATTTTTCTGACTTTTTAGCACAATTAATGAATAAAATACAAGAATTGTACCACCCACTTTTCTAAAACCAATTACTTCAAATGTCTTTAAGTCTAAACAGCAAAAACGTAAATCGTTCTCATAAATGGACATGTGCCGACATACAAGCTTGGGATTTTAATTTGAAACTAAAGGAACTCTCTAGCTTCAGCCAGTGAGAGCCCAGGTTTTGTTCATCATAGTTTTCTTGTATTCCTAAAATTGTATTTGTATTCAGTTTCATTTGAATATGGTTTTGATTTGTCCAAACAGCAGATGGCTGTGATAAAGCGTCTGTTTTTAACTTGGCACTTTCCATTCCACATTCCTTTACTATTCATAGCACACCAGTCATAGTAGTCTCCAGTACACATAAAAGGAGGCAGTTCGACTTGCAGATGCAGTTACCCTCAAATATGTGAGTATTTACAAACCCATAGCATTATTTCTTTTTAATATTGAGAAGACCACATAGACAGAGAAGGTGGATATTTTTTCACCTCCGCCACTCTCATGAAATGTGAGACACTGGAACAGAAACTAAAGCTGAGTCTGCAGCAAGGAACCCCTGTATTTAAAATTAGATTCATGTAGGGCCTGTGTTCCTATGGGGAGAGGGGGATTATCATTGGCAGAAAAATTTGCTCTTGAAGACAGAGTTGTGGGATTGCCTTAATTGTAAAGCAACATGGACAATTAAATACCCATCAGATTAAATTACAAGATTACCTAAAATGTGCAGGAAAAAAGGCATTTGTGCAAGAGCAATGTCTTTTTATTACTGAGGTTTCACAAAGAAGCACTTGGTACTTTTGTAAACAAAAATCTTTTCTTCAGTTGTTATGTTAAACAAAACCAATTTTCAGAAATGTCTTTAAAAGTTTTCTTTCAAAGTAATTTGACAGAAAGTATAATTTCTATTTATTGTGTTTTCAAGCAAATAAAGTCAAGTAAATAATTTTTTTTTGTTATAGTTTGAAACATGCAACACACTTCTAAAAAGTAATCTCTTGAGAGTTTTTTGGTACAGAAGCTTGAAATGTGGAAATAGGGATTTTCTCTTGATGGTATCTTTCAGTTCATGTGCTTTTCCAGAGAGAAGAATTTAATCTCAAAAATTAGAAAACAGAATTTTAAAATTTCTATAAGATTCACAACTTGTCCATTCCTTCTTTAATGTTTATGACTATGTATAACAAATGCTTACTGCTTAGAAATACAATTCCCGCTACTTAACTCAAAACTGTGCTCCATTTTCAATACGTTATCAAATAGATTTTTTTCTTTTCTTCTGCTGAGACTAGCCTGAGTTTTCTACTGTTTGAACAGCCTGTGTTTTCAACCTATGTGTAGCTGGAGGCAAGCAGTACAACAGTTTACATCAAACAGTAAACTCAGCATACAAAAAATATATACAAATAATTTCCTTTAATAAATACTGCTACTTGCTTACTACACCCTACAGCATCGCATGACTGATATAATTTTGTTACATTAAGAATGATTTTATCTCACCGATAACTATAGACATGGTTCTAATTCTTTTCCACTGAGTTCTTCATTTCAACAACCAAAATGCCATCATGGCAGAAAAGTGCAGACAAGTCTTTGTTCTCCACTCCGTCGGGTAATTTGTATTGTCTGGTGAAGCTTCTGGATATGAAACCATGCTCGTCCATCCTGGGTCCGTGCTGAGCTTTAATCAGGAGCCAGCCTTCGAAAGTCTGGATAATGATATCTTCGGGGCGGAACTGCACAACATCCAGCAAGACCCGGAATTGTGTGTTTTCCTCCTCCTGGCCGCTCTTCCCAGCCCCAGCCGTGCTTTCTGGGGCGCACCTTTGGTTGCTCAGCGCAGCGGTGGCAGGGCCCGGCAAAGCATATAAAAGGTGGTTCAGTCTGTGTGCCTCCAGCTCCTGGTCAACAAACTGCTCCTGGTAGCGTACAGGAGTTTCCACCCAATGTCTTATGACAGCTTCTGCCATTGCTGAGGCAGAAGGATCAGCTGCTGCTCCTGCTGTGCTGGGAAACTGCAGAGTCACACTGAGCTTTTCCCAGCCTTGTGTCTTACCCACAGACCAGTCTATCAGTTGATGTCGCCTTTCACTTTTAGAACAGGCAGAGCTTAACGTTTAATACAGTGTCCTGTGCTGCAGTGCTGTGAGACTTGTTTCGTCTTTTATCCACTAACAATAGAGCACTATTTATAGCACTGCAGTCTTGAGTGGCTCCAACACATGCATGGCTTTCATGCAGGAATAGTAAAAGAAACATTTTAATGCACATCTTATTGCAAATTGTGCTGTATATAATTATGAATAATGATTACACAAATAATGTGAATGTTTTTTTATTTAAATGGAATTCAGTACTTTGGTTTTTCCAAGGGATATGTGGTAATAAGTACAAAATCTGTGTTTCTAATTTAATTGTATGTTCTAATTGAATTGTGTAGCTAGTGAGGGAAGAGGTTTAATTACCTTGGCAGCAGGAATGGAGCAGATTTCAGGTTAGCTAAACTGTGAAGTTAGCGAGTGCATTGGACATTTTTACAGAAGCTGTGCATAGGTGAAATTTGGGCATGGTCACCCCAGGACACCATGTTTTTGGTGGGAGGAGGGAACCATCTCTGCCCAAAAAAGGGGAGTCTGTAGGGCTGAATCTGCAATCTTAATGACCTACAAACACAGCAGAGACATCTCCAACATGTTAGGGAGTCAGCCACAAAAGTGCAGACAGAACTACAATGAAAGCTCATGTTTCAGAGCTTCCAGAAGAGCCTAGAGTTATTTTCCCCCAGGGGCATAATTCTAAATCCTTAATGCTACCACATTGCCCCAGTAACTCCCATCTTCTGTTGCTTAACAGCTTGAACCTGTGATCTCATCTACTGCATGTGTCTGCAAAGCAGGACTGACGACTTCCAAGGCTCTCTGAGGTGTAATTGTGGAAGCACAAAATGTTTGGGAATGGAAGTGACCTCTGGACATCATCTATACCTACCCCCCTGCTAAGTCAGATTCACCTAGAACAGGTTGCACAGGATCACATCCAGGTGGGTTTGAAGTGTCTCCAGAGAAGGAGCTTCTGCAACCTCTGCCTTGTAATCTTCTTGCTGGTCTATGATTGCAGGGCAGATAATGCCTACAAAGGTCAATCATTTGTTTAACAAGAGCTAAGAGAAAAGTGCAATAAAGAAGGAAAGTAATTTCTAAATTTTAGCATGTTTGCTAGAATATCACTCTAGATGAGCTTGGTAATGTGAAGCGGAATGTGTTATGGCAATTGATGGGGAAGATTTTTTTGTTTGATTTGTTAGTGCAGTAAAAGTTGCCCTATAGTTAGAAATAATCAAATAAGACACTTTTATTCCTTCTTGTTTGGCTATTGTTATTCAGAGTTCTCTCTCTCCCTTGTCCTTACATGTTCCATTACCATAGTTATTACAGGATCTTTGGTTGCTAATGGAGTAATGAAGAAAGAGGCATCTAAACTTCAATATTTATCACATGTTGACTTCTTTATTGCATTAATAGCAGGGCAGAATTACCAGATGTATGTGTAATTAAAGCTTTAAGGCTGCCATTTTATTTTAAACTTATAAAGGTTGTAGTGGAATGTAAGGAAATTTTCAAAAGTTCAAGATAACTCACATTAAAGGCCAACTGTTTAATTGAGTGTTGTGAGAAAGAAGTATTGTGAGTAAGGAGAGTGAGGCTACTTTATTTAACTGTTGGCTCTTCTCCTGTTAAAGTGTCCTCCAGAAATAATTTTAAAATGCAATTCTGTATGTATGATTGACTAAAACAGTGGTAAAGCCAACCTAGATAATTGCTTGTTATCTGCTCAGGTGTTTTCTCTTTTGCTAGCAAATGATTCACTTGATGAAGAAACTTTAACCCTGATGTGAAGCAGTATGCCTGGCTAGTTGTGATATTATGCTTATACAGATTCCTGAAAGCTATGGCTGTCCCTAATTAATTCTGTGATGGTAGCCTGGCTTATTTTACTTAAGTTTTGCACTTCATTAATAAATGTACTGTACAGGAATATCACTTTTAAATTTTGTTTTATTTATTCCCATTATCTCTGGAAAAAGATACACTTGCCCATAGTTACACTTCAAATGGAAACCGAAGTCACCATCTCACTGCAAGTCACTGTGGGACAGCTGTATCTATTCCCAGAAACAGCTGTGTTAGTCTTTCAAATGTCTGTGCTAAGCATACTTGAAGCTGTCTGGTCTAATTAGCACGAAAGATTCTTTGAATACCGTTTAAATTCATGTTGCATGCAAAATGCTGCAGAAGGTTATAGGATCCCTTTCTACTCTGTAGGACAAGAAATCTGAAAGATTTTGATAATGAAGCTGTAGAGCCTGTTTCTGCTTTCCTATCCTGCCCTCTCCTCTGTTCAGTCCCTTCTCTCAGTTTGTCACCTGTGGTCTCATGAATTAGCACAATGCTTCTTATCTCTTTGTTAGTGACGTGGGGAACATGCCAAGTGGAATACACAAACACCCTTGATTTTCGGCTTTCAAATCTAAACATGGGCGCAGTGCTGCAACACTCAGGCACTTCTGACGCTTATGGTGCCGTGTTCTTCAAATACCTAGAGCAGGATTCGATCCAGCAATACATTTTAATAACAGTAGATTACCGTGGTGTTTTTAAGCCTTCAGAGCAGATCTGACAGGAGCAGGATCGATGTCCTAAATCACCAACTCGGTGCCTCAGGTTTTGTTTCCCGATTTTACCGTGCCTCGAAGGCCTCTCTCGGTGCTGCCCAGCGGGGAGGCTGCCCAGGGAAAGCACTGCAGAGATGCTCTTCCGAAGCAGCAGCCGGGCAGCTTGGCTTCCCACGCCGATGTCCGCGGTGTCCGCCTCCCCCGCCGTTCTTCCAGCACGGCGCCGGGATGCGCGGGCACGGCCGGCCGGGAGCGCGCGGTGCCGGCTCCGCGGGGCACAGCGGCATCTCCTGGCGAGCCGGGGAACTGCTCCCGGCCGGCCGCGCACTCTGCGTCAGGGAACGCCGGGTTAGGGCTCTGCTCTCCTTCACACCGGTATAAGCTACTTTCTCACTATTTTGGAAGGCGGTGGCGGAAAAATATTTCATTCACGTCCTAGCTTGCATTCAAACCAGCGTGGCCTGCAGGTCGAGGGAGGGGATTCTGCCCTTCTGCCTGCAGTGCTGCATCCAGCTCTGAGGTCCTCGGTGTGAGCACGGCATAGAGCTGATGGAGTGGGTCCAGACGAGCACCAGCAGGATGATCACAACGCTGGAGAACCTCTCCTGCAGAGAGAGGGTGAGGAGTTGGGGTTTTTCATCCTGGAGAAGAGAAGCCTCCAGGGACACCTTATTGTGGCCTTCCAGCATGCAAAGAGGGCTTACATGAGAGCTAGTGAAGGATTTTTGACAAGGACATGTAGTGGTAGGACAAGAGGGGATGGTTTTAAGCTGAGAGTAGGTTTAGATTAGATATTCAAAAGGAATTCATTACTGTGTAGGTTGTGAAATACTGGAACAGGTTGTCTGCAGAAGTTGTGGATGCCTCATTGCTGGAAGTGTTCAAGGCAGATTGAATGGGTCTTTGAGCCATCTGATCTAGTGGATGACATCCCTGGCCATGGCAGGAAGCTTAGAACAGCAGGAAGCTTAGAACTCAATGATTTTTAATGTTTCTTTCAACCCAAACCTTTCTATGATTGTGTGATGCTATTAAATATATGAAGTAGGCATCCTGGTAAAGCTGTATTTTAGACTGCAAAAATCTAAGGTGCAAAAAATCATGAAAGTAACACATTTTTGATGCATTTCTTAAATAAATACAGCTCCGTCTTGCTTGACACAACTTTGAAATAGTAGCTTACCCTGCCACAATCCTCTGTGTGCTTGATTCCCCAAAGATAAATTTGTATTTCAACTACCATTGAAATTCAGTAACTGCTGAAAGGGGAAAATGTGAAAAGGCTGGCAGGCTGAATTGAACAAGAACTCTTGTAGAAGAAGCTAACAGGCTAAATTCAAATCAGGACCATGTAATTATCCAAATGAATCTAGATGAAGCACTGAAGTTACTTTTACAAAAGCACACAGGGATGCCACTTATTATCTACTTCACATGTCATTCAAAAGAGATATTGCCACTTAAGACTTTGCAGTACATATTAAATGAAAGAAAAAGTAGTTCCTTTCATTTTAGCAATGTTCTGTTATGCCCAATCAGGAATTACAGGCTTTGTGGCTGGTACCAAAGAGCTAGATAGTAAAATAAGATATATGTGACAATGTAAATGGGGTGATACACATGAAAACTCCATGGTAAAGGGTTTTTTCCCACATGACATTTAATATATTTGTTTAGAGTGAGAAAATTACCATCTCACTTCCATTACTTTGAATCCATTGCTCCTATAAGATGTCTTTTTAGCTGGATTGTTAGATCTGGATCTGTGTAAGCGCTGAAGAAATAAGCAATGTAACCACGAGTCCTGCAAGTGCCTAATCAGCAAATACTAAGTGTTCTGTTTTCAATAAATATTGAGGGATTTTTTTTTAAAAGTAATGTCTCATTCCAATCACATGGTGTTTATATTGGTCAGTGAATCACAACACAGCTCTTTCTCCAGCAAGACTTCATGCTGTGTTATAAAAATTCTTGCAAGTAGTAAAGACTGTGTTGTTACATAGCCAGCTTTACTGAAGGGAGACTTCTGTTTGTGGGTCATGTCCTTCAGAACCTGGAAAAGGCTGGATCTGATCAACCTCTTGGAAAATCTCTCCAGGGCACTGATGCTCTCTTGTAACTTATGGGTCTCTTAAGAAGTGGAAAACTAATCCCAGCTTTTGCATTAAGAATCAAGTGTTTGCTCGTTTGTTAGGAGGTACGGTAAGAAATATAAGTAATCATGGAATGAACTATCATTTTGACACATTGCAACCACTATTACAAGACTTTTTTCTTGACATGTTGAGATGATAGAAGAGCAAATGAAGGACGAAGCTGAAGCAGATGAAGGTTGGCAGGACCACAGCAGCTGCTGTTGGAACAATAGCTTTGCAGAACAGTTAAGGTATGAAATACAACATGTAGAACAATTATTTTTAAATTTCACATTACTGTAAAAGTTACAGTGAGGTCATGCAACTCTTTACACAAATCTGCTTTGTTTTTCACATGGCTTGTTTTTCAATATTTATATGTATGCTAGAGGCAAATGCGTCTGTGCCTCACAAATTCTTGAGGAATTCCTATAGAAAGCAAACTCTTTAGAGTGATAATAATCTGTTCAATTTTTTGCTGACAAAAGAGTGGAGAGGAAATGAACAATTAAAAGAGAATAATGTGCCTTAGGGGGTCAAAAAGTTCTGTTTTACTATTGAAAGTCAGGATCCAAAGCACTCTTGCTGTAGAAACAGTCTTAGTTTTCACCAGTTAAAAATCAACTAGTGTTCCAAGAAGAATGCCAATTTTCAGGTTTCCTACTCCTCTGCCTCACTGAAGGTTTTACTTGAGACTTGGTAGGAATATCTCAAGGCAATGAAGTACAATAAGACTCATGTATTTTGGGCCTGTTAAAATTTCATAGCTAGTGCTGGCATGTACATTTAAGATGTGAAACCCCTATCCATGGGAACACCTTCAGCTGTGCATGTTTTCATGTGGACTACTTCAGTAAAAATAATACAAGTACTGAAAATCTCACCTATGAAGTTCTGGAAGTAGCAAAATTTATACTTTTTAAAATTATGTACTGTGTAGGTCCTACATTACACATAAATATGCTAGTATGTTAGCACAAAACACCAAATATCTCCTTTTGGTTTTTGATGTTTGTTTCTTTCTTTTTCCTAAGAAGAAAGTGAAGATATGTAGTGTATTGATCCTCTGGATATATTTGTCAAAGTAAGTCCTTACCAGAAAAGAATTGAACTCACTAAATGAATTTAGAGATTTAAGAAGATCCGTGTTCAAAGAATCCCTGAAAACTCAGCCAAGAATTCGTTGGGGCTGAGTGTCAACGTGTTGGTCTGGTTGGTTGGTGACCGGCTGCTGATCCTGGGGTAGAAGTACTTCATCCAGAAAGTCTTTTAAAAGAAACTGCTAGAATTTGTGAAGGATTTACAGGAAGAGTTTGCTGTGGGTAATGAACAATTCCTCTCTGGAATGACATAAACATGCTGTTTGATTTCGATATACTGGGAATTAACTACTGTGTCAAGCATCTTTAGTTGACAAGGAGCAGCTGGAGACTGACTGGGTAAGTAATGAAAGAGGAAGGCTTACTCCAAAATCTCAAATTTAGAGTGACTGATGGGATATTGATGGTGTCTCAATGCCATTGTTTTCATATAGTAACTTAGTGGACAATATGAAATTCTTAGAAGAAAAGCAAATAATTCATTGGCAAAAATACTGTCTCACCTTGCCCCTCCACATGGTGAAAGCCAATCAAAATCTGGCTCCTATGTCAGAACTGTTATTTCCTTTAGTGTTGGAATTAAAATAATAGTCTCATATTTCCTGACTTTGGCAATGCCAGAAAGGCTGTAGAGGTGGTAAAATCTGCTGCTAGAAATCCTTTTCTGTTGATAGTTTTCAGTTAAATATGAGGAACAAATTCTGATCAATAAATTACTCCTTTATCTTTACTGGACTTGCCCTTAAGTGTGTATCAGTGCAGAATCTATGTTCTTAATATTAACACTATCATCTATACTACTTCTGAAATTATATTTTCTTTCCTAGTATGCGTTCATCTCAGAAAACGGAACTTGACTAGATTATTTTTTTAAGATTGCCAATTAATTTACTGTGAACCTTAATTTATGGGACGTGGATAAGTAGGTTATTCATATACATGAGTCATGAATGCTTTAAAAAAGTGTTAGGTCCGAAATTTAGAACTCTTTTTCTCCTCTCTCTTATTCAACCTCCTGTTTATGCATGTTAGAATTTGAAAAATTTAAAAATGTTTTCTGGCCTGCTTTTATACTTGCCTATTTACAAAGACCTCATGCCACATATGTTGGAAAAAATGGGTATTTGTTTTTCTTCATAAAAAAGCCTTTATACCATATAAAATACTGGCAGAATCTAACTCAGTCTTTGCCATACCCTTTAAAGAAAGATATACATGTCCACATTTATTTAACATGACCAGAAACTTGATTAGTAGGTAAGGTAGCCCTTTCTTTTCATTACTACAATACTATCCTCCCAACACGTATTTGTCAGTACAGCTATTTTTATAACACAGGTCATAACTGCTGTGAAAATCTGTTGCTTTTATGTTGTTCTACTGAAGGTCAGAAGTTCCTTAATTAAACTTTATTTTGCTAAGGTTTATGTTTACATAGGATGCTCTGCAAGCAATAAAGTGTTTGTAGTGAGGTCATGAGAGAAAAATAATATTTATAAAAGCAGATTTAACTCACATGTTATAGAAACAATTTTATTTTCACAGTAGAAGCTCTTTCTTCCATATTAATCTTTGCTGTACCAAGGAAGTAAATTAAGTCTGTGCAGGCTAATGGGGTAGTTCTGTAGTAAAAGATTAGTAATTAGTTATTAGTACAACCGAGCTTGAATGTGATTACTTACTCTTAGAGAGAAGTTTCAAAAAATAATTTGTGTATTTACTGGGCATAAGTATTTACTTAGCTATTCCATATAGGTTGTAGCTTTCTTTGGGGCCAGTTAAAACTACTTCTAGATAGCAGACTGTGGACTTCATTGTTGATAAAGCCTTCGTTGTGAGGGGCATCTTTGTGCAAGGAAGGACAAAGCCACAGGAAAATAATTCGTAAGAGTTAATAATAAGCAAAACCACAGAGGGGGCCTTGACATGCAGTCAAAGGACTTAGCATTGTTGGCATTTTGTTATCAATTCAAAACATACTCAGTTTTACAAAGAGAATGACTGATGAATGGATAAAGAAGATTGAAGTAGAATGAAAGACAAAATGTTCTAAACACAAGGAAATTTGGTTATTAGTGTACAAGCAAGCTGCCCTTGTGCAAACTGTACTGAGTGATAGTAGCTAAAGGCAGCTGGATGTTGAATAATTCGTGGTTATCTGTCCAATTTGTCAGCTTCCTACTCTCATTGCTATTCCCAGAGCATTCACTGAGGCTATCAGCAAAGTAAAGGCCACAGGATTAAATTTTATTCTAGCAGAAATCCAGGACAGAAAGAACCACCAGACAGTTTCATATAGACTCCAAACTGTCTCACCACTATTCATTTTCTACCACTGCTGGAATTTTGCTGTGGAAACAAATAGCAAAGAAAACAATAACAGGATTAAGAACAATGACAGACTATTAAATCACATACCAGTGGTTCACAGCCTATGGCATTTTTTTTTTCCACTGGTTCAATGTTAGATTTTTTTTGGCAATGGCTTTTCTTTTTTTTTTTTCTTTTCTTTTTTTTTTTTTATATTGTACAACATTTTAGAGTTAAGAACATGACCTAAAGGAAGAAGGGATGCTTTCTAGTTCCACCCTACTTTGATATAGTTTAATGTTGTTTTTAATTTAGTTTTCCAACCTCAGTCTGTGTAGTTTGGAGACAGGCCCCTTTTCTGCTCAGGAACAAGAGTCAGGGCCAAATCAGATGCCAAATCATGCTTCATTCTTCCTTTGTATAGTGAGCCATAGAGAGCAGTTAGCCACCAGTGTGCAAACAATAGTAATGAGTTCTTCTATGAACCATAATTGTGGGAGGGCTGACATGCACAGACTGCAGCACAATAGAGATTTGGCACCAATATTCAAACAACTGGTAATTCTTTAATCTATGTCTAGTCTAGAACCGTAGGAAACCAGCATCCTAAGTTTAGGTACTTAAATAGTGCAAGAGGCCTCTGCTATTTTGAGAAATCAAATACAGTTTCCTGTTGCTATTGTTTCCAGAGTAAAAAATGCATCCTGTTGATACCATAAAAAGACACCAAACTATTCTACAATCTGGAAAAGTTTGTTTTAGTTATCTTACTGTTGCAGTTCTGCACTCTGATTATGCAGAATTATGATGTTAATATTTTTTCTCAGTAGTTCAATTTCTTTTGTCTTTAAAGCCACTTTACATACTCTGATAATAATTTTAACTTCCTGGTTTCAAATGTCACACATTGATTTCATGTATGTATTTTTTTTCCATATCCAAGTGTGAAGCAAGCATTTAGACAGCTAGGTAATGTAGTTACAAGATATGCTTGCTACATACCAGGTCACATGTCAGGTGCATGACTACTTGAAAAATTCAGTCCCATTTGAGAAGACAAAAAGCCATTAGGGCCTTCCAAAATGTAACAAGTTGCTGCACTTGCCTCTTGTTACCCTTTATGTTCCCATCTCCTGTGTGGTGAGTTCATTAGGAGCTGTTTTCCAACTCCAAGCTGGCTGGCATACGAAGCTGCCACATGTCAGCTCTGCCTTTTGTACCAACTAATATGGAGTAGATTGCCTGCATGTTTGAAACAGTTGGACTGATGCCTTCTGTTACTCGATACAAACCCCTGCAGTTATTACCTCCAGATGTGGGGAGAAAGGCTAGCAGAAAAAGCCATTAGCCCATGGTTTGTTCCACTACAGCAGGTCTGAGCTGGAATGTCAAGACCTACAGCAGTGCTAGGCACTGAGAGCTGTACTTCCAGGAAATACGAAAAGTGGTCTGGCCAGTAGCTACTTGATATTAAATATTACAGAATCCTTTCTGGTTTATATTAGGTGCTCAAAATCATAAATACTTTGACCTTTAATTTTCTGTGCCTCATTCCTGCTTCTGAAAGAAAGGCAATAATTATCTCTCATTTTAGTGGATTGTTATGAAAATGAACTGACTAGTATCATAGACTCATAGGTTCTTAGAAACATAGTATCTGTGAAGAAGTTAGTGTCAGATTGTGTGCCCAAAAAAAGAGATTTCTGTTCGCAGACAGAATTTGTCAAGTGGTGAGTAAAAAACATAAGAAAAACATGAGGCCACATGCATCAATAATTCTTTACTAAAAAGTAAAGAAGAAGGAAAATTTAATTCTGACTGATATAGTAGTCAAGTGGAAAATATACAGTAGAGTTCTATAATTGGACAGCACATTATAATATAGAGGCACGTGCAGGCTGAAATAAATGTGCACAGGAAATCTAAAATTTAGCATTTTCTTACTAAGTGTTTTTAAAATTTACTGCTTTACAGCCACGATTGTTAGGTTTCTGTTCCTCTTCTTTGTTTTTCACAAGACATAATTTGCTACAAGGATGTGAGATATGCAGAAAGGCAGAATCACATTTGGGAATTAATTCAGATAGTAATATACAGTTTTTGAAAGTAAAGTTGTATGTGAGTAAGCCATGACTTCTGTCTGCTCCTCTCCCTTGAGGATGACGAGTCAGCTGATGCTGTAAAATGAGACCTCTTGGCACTTCACTGTCCAGAGACTGAATCTATTGGGTGTTTTCTGCCCACTGTTGCAGCAGGGATACACCAGTACGTCCCCACCTGCAGCTGAATGATATTAGGAAATATAGGCAGGACTTGGTAGGACCCAGGTTAAAATGTTTAGACTGAAAGTCTATTTATATACTACAGAATTTGTTGGGACTTTTATCAATATCTGTTTGTATGAAGTAATGTGTCTTAGTCTTATGAAAGGTAGCCATTAAAACACTGAGTGTGTGAAAAACATTACTTTTGCCTGCGGCTCAGTTCAAAGACAATGCATTAATATGCATGCTGAACTGCTGAGCAGAGTGAAAATGAAAATTAGTGATTAACATTAATAAGAATCATTTGCTCTAAGCACAAATGGACAGTGCTTTTTCCCCATAATATAAACAGATTTACTTGAAAGAATGTTCCAGTATCTGGATAATTTAGTACCATTACTTATGGGGTTTTATGTGTTCAGAACAACAACAATATTTGGCTTTAATTCTCTGAATAAGTATTAACAGAATTACATGTTAATGAATTAACAAATTCACCTCCATTTTATTCTTAAAGCCTCCATATTGAAGCAAGAGATCAAATTTCACATTAGTTACACAGAAAAGTAGTTTGTTGTTTTGCCAGGACTGTAAAAATCATATATGATCCAGATCTACCCATATCCTTCATGCTGAAGTAAACCAGAAGTAAAATACAACAGGTATTCCTTCTCACATATTCTTCAGGTGTGTTAGAGGCAAGGAACCTATACTTTCACTGCTGGCCTCTCCCTCAATGGAAAAATCTAAAACAGGCTCATGAGAGTAAAACAGCCCTGTAAAGCATGCTTTGGACTTGCTTCAAGAGCTGAAATCCATAGTTACCACATAAAATACTTAGCCCTTAAAGAGCTTTTACACAACCTTACCATATTTCAGTCTGTTTTCCTACTATGAGTTACAGTTTGGCTGAGAGCATCATCAGCATCTTTGACATTGTGATTCACAGAATTTTTCTGTGTGGGAAATGATCCACAAGAGTCATCAAGTCCAACAGGGATTGAACCTGCCACCCTGGTGTAAATAGCACCATGCTCTAGGCAACTAACCCAATCTCGGGGTCATTTCTTGCATTTCCTCATGGCACACCTTCTCGCTTGTTTTTTCCATCCTCAAGACTATGTGGAGGATGTTCAAAAGACAAACAAAGCAAGAATTCTTCAAGATGGACTCAGAGTATCCACACCCTTGTCTTACTTTCCTCTCCTTTGGAGTTGTAATTGCATGAAGGATAGATGAAAGAATTACAACGAAGTGGCTGAATTCACATGCAATATTTAGACCCTCATTCTGGAAACACATAAAAACGTGAGAAAAAGGGGCAGTATTATTGTAAAATTCCCACTCACACAGTAAATTGCCTGAGTGGAAATGCATTTCCAAGACTACATGCTCTCCGTTGTATTTATTCCCCTACTCTTGTCTTTAATGCACCTAAGCTTCTTGGATACATAGGACTGTTCCTTAGCATGTCTGCAGCATTGTTTGTGCTGCTCAGATGATTATCACTAACTGGTTTTGTTACTGACAAGATAGGTTTATAATCCACCTGCCAAGACACTAGCAAGAAAGGATGGCTGGACTTTGGTTAGGGGCACTGCCTTGGGAGTAAGAAATCCAATTTAGTTCTTTAGGGCAGGTTTTTCTCTTTGGCTTCTGGAAAATCAGAGGCTCTTTATTCCACTTTCAAAGAGTGCAGGAAGAAGCATCAGCATCGTAGCCCTGTTTAGATTATTATTATTTTTAGGAGAAACAGTACCTTCTAATACACATATGCAAAAACTTACACAAAATATCATATGAAGTTTTCAGAGGAAAAAGAGCAAACAAGGAGGATCACAAAAATTGTAAGTTTGAAAGTGTACCACTAGTGACAAAGAAGAAATTGAGTTTAGTGTGAACATACCTTTAACATTCCTGAAGAAATCAAAGAACAGCTCACTGACTCAGGTATCAGAGGCAAACAGTAGAAGGGAAAGTCTTCCCAGCTGCCCTACTATGGCACCAAGTATGTAGCTTGCTAGTGGGTGGCTGCCTGGGCATCATTATAGTGCATCTGATAGTACAGAGATACAGCAAGTGGAGAGTGGGTATTCAGAAAATAAGAAAACACATAGTAATTAAAATTTGTCAAAGGGTTGCATTTGAATAGAAATTAAGATGTTTTCATCAGACTTTCAATTGGTTGCTGTTGGTAAAGTAAATACAATTGTATTGTCCTCCACAAGGCTATTGTTTTTGTTTAAATCACCCATAGAATGTTAGTTTGTAAGGAAAATTTTAAAAGTGCATATTCATAGACTTATCATACTATAGTACTATTAATAGGTGCAAAAAAAGCTCTTTCAGGATGAAATTGCTTCAATTCCATTTAAAATTAACAACTGTACACTCAACTTTCAGCCCTCTCTTGGGCAAAGTTCATATTGAAATTGAATTTCTCATTCCTTTGGACTGAAAGAGCAAAAGGACAAAAGGATTAAATATTTATTTTTATAATGCCTATACTGTAGAATGAGTAAAAAAAATTAAGCCTCAGCTACTAGCTGGACATTATTAGGAAAAAATGTTACACTGAAGGTAGGAGAGACAAGTAACTGTATATGCTAATGTGTAAAACTGCATATGTGAAAAACGTACTGCAAAGAATTGTGATTCACCCAGCATTGCCATTACAGCAATAGTTTGCTATAACCCTGTTATTATCTCTCTTACCTATGTACTTGCAGTTTCCTGTAAATAAGAACATGGAGTTTTAGTCAGCATCTTAGAGTTTGTATAAAATAAGGAGCCTATAAAATGAGCATTCTGCCTATTCTTAGTCTGCAGTTACATTTTACTTTAAGGGTATATGGAATTAGTTTTATTCCTGAGTCTCTTCAAAACTTAATGCATATTTAATGATACAGACTTTTGCACAAAGTCTGTCAGCAGGGAGCCTTATTCTGACAGAAATCTAGTCACACATTGCCCTATCCTGAATCCCAAAGTAGGTTAGTAGAGCCTGAAAAGTGAGTGGCAGTGACGAGGAATGCTGAGAGATACCCTGAGTCACAGCAACTTGCTTCTGCCTGTGAACAGGATAGCTCTTTCAAGGTTACTTACTGATATTTAAAATGAAATATTTGGCACCTCCTTTTAGTTCCTTTGTTTGGAAAATACTAAGTGAGTTTTATAATGAACTAATTCTATGGTTTTAAATACAGTAGCTAACTGTGGTTATCTCAGAAAAACGCAGTTAATGCAGACCTAATCTTGCTGTAGGGAGAGCAAGTTCACATTTACTGTAATTGTCATTAACATTTCTGTTCATTTGGTACCTCTTCCTAGGAAAAAAAAAAAAAAAAAGACAGCTGAGCACATAATCTCTTTCTGGACTGAATCCTTCCCTGTCAGTGACCATCTTTTTTTCTCCAGGGCACAGAAGCACTTGGTTCTTTGTTAAATGGCAATAACCCTTACTCCATGCTTTTTATGGGCAAATGGTTAGATAGCTTTTGCAACCTTAATAAGATTAAATTTCGTGATTTAACTAGGGAGTTACAACAGACTTTGTCTTTAGCTGTTTTCTTCACCTGATTTTACACAGCCCAATGAGGAGAATTATATTGTTTAAATAGCTTATTTCTGTCCAGCTAGTTCAGTAATTGATGTCTTTTATTCCTGCCAACCTGCATTTTTCTTGAAAGGATTCTATTCATTTTACTTTATTCTTTGTCATGTGTTTGCTTGGGAGGGAAAGAAACATTTATCAGAAGCTTTATTCTACAAGGAGGTATAAAGAAGAACATAGCAAAAAAGCATCCAAAAAGCTCTATATAAGGTAGTGATGGGTATTAGAGACTTCCTTGACCTTCTTCCAGATACCCAAGGGAAAATAGGGCTTGCTAACAAACCATTCAATTTTTTTTTTTGTGGAAATCAGCTAAAATCTGTGGAGGCTTTTCTTACCAATACCAATGGCAATGAGCAACTTTTACTTTCAGGTAGCACCAAAGTGAACAATAGTATGTTTGGGATCTGTTTTGCAAGATCTACTGGGGGTTCATTTTTCTAATCACACCCCTTTCCACAAACCTCACTTTTTCCAGTCATCCTTCCCACTGAAATGTCCTAAAGCCAGTTCCAGTTCTTCTTTCCCTGCTTTCAATCAGTTCCAAGAAATTAAACTCTCAAATACACATGTTGAGCATTACCACTTCTCCACCACAGCAGAACTCAATACTGATTTTTTTCCATTTATTGCAAATCAATCTTCACCTTCTGAGACTTCATAAAATTCTCTCTCTGACTCCTTCCAGGTCTCTATTCTGATTCTATGGGGCCAAATTTTTTTTCTATTTCTTCTATGGAATTCTGTAAGACAAAAGATTTTAACAACCAGAATCCCACTATGCTATCTCACTTTATCCCAACTCTTGTTGCCACTTCCCTGTGCTTTAAGGATTCAGAAGCCACCCAGCATGCTGTTATAATCTTGGATGGTAGCTACCAGTCATTAGGGAGCAGTATTACTGGAAGTATCTTCTGGGCTGGGAACAGAGAGCTGTGAGAGCAAATGGCATTTCAGGGTCAGCTGCCCATGTCCAAACAGATGGCGTCTTTTTTTCTCTAATTAAAAAATCTTCCATGCAGAAAGTAACAGTGTCAGATCTTGTCATGCTAATTTAGCCAAAGTTCAAAGATAAAACATGTACTCCCAAAACACACAGGCTACATGGTCAAAGTGCAAAATACATCTTTTGATCAATGTGCTAGTTATGAGACAAGTAATTATATCACCAAATTTCCTTTTAGAGTTTAGTTTTGATTGGATAAACATATCTAAGCTACTTCACTTGTTTGCTTTACATTTCCCTCTTGGCCATGGATGAGGTATGCTGGGTAGCCAGAATTCAAGAGCTGTATTTTCCTTTCAAGTCTGCCTAGCTATAGAAGTAAGTGCATATGACCTATGAAAATCCAGTTCAAATACCAAGAAAACTTCTGAACAAAGTAGCCATTACATGAAAGTCAGGTAGCCGGTGTCTTGCTTCTGTTGAAAAGAATGATTTTAGTAGAAACATGAATTAGGTCTTTAAATCAAGTATAGTATAGCATCTTTGTAAAGATGAGTATAGGCTTTTCTACTTTTTCTGAGATAAAGGCTCCTGCCTTTCAGAGAGATTACGTTCTCAGTATTGCTATAATCATAAAGGTTATGCTGAAGATGCAAGTATTATCTATGTTTTTAAAAGTAGACTTCTGCATGTGACTTCAGAATGGGCAATCATTCCCATCATGAAGATCGTCCATTTTGCAGAGGATTCCTTTCTTATTTCCACTCACTAATAGAACAGTTTCTTAAAGATCTGTGATACAAAACAAATAGTGAAAACTTGAGCTGTGGATTTCTAAGGTAAAGCTGAGATAAGAAAAAAATTAGGAAGGATTTATTTAATATCTGCTTCTGTAAAAATTGTCAGTAGGCCTTTAGGATGTGCTTTAAAGAAAAAAAGAGCTCCTAAGGATATGTTGCACAGCAAAATGCAGGTTTAATTATAACTTGTGTTCACATGCCTACATAGTTTAAATTGCCTAATATGAATAAAAGAATTACATTTGTGTGAACTGGTAAGTGGCATTCAGACTCTAAAGCATGTGTTACTATTTTTTCCTTTCTCTTCTTAATGTACTACCTAGATGAGACTAAAACCTGAGACAAAGATATGTCCATACCAAGACATTATTTTTTATTAATTTTTAGCATTTGTTTTATTATTTTTGCTGGAAAGCATTTTTCTTTTCATTTAGTACTCAGAAACAAATAAGTTAAAGTGTAGAAAAACCTTGAACCATAGAGACTTTGTATCTGATTTCATTATATCCAGAAGAGATGAAATGGTCATCTACACATATTGCTACAATGCTTTGCCAAACATATTCCTAAGATATGCTATATTTACACTACAAGCAAAGTTTAGTTTTATGAGTCTGTAGTCACACTGACTTCTTGGGAAACATGACTATTAAGGAAAACACAGTGCATATAAGATGGGACAACACATTCAGTATAAATATGAAACACAAGGTCATATGGAAATTACAATTTCTTTTGTTTCAGAATTATCTGTACCTTCATTTGCATTGAGAGTTTATAATTCCTCTCACCAATTCCTAATGTGCCCTTATTGAATCTTCCTCCTTTGGAGAGAAGAGAAAGACTGATGCAGACAACAGTCACCCATGTTCAAGGTTCCTGCAGAGCTTTATGTCTGTAATGACCTTCCTCTCCTTTGGACAGGCAGACCTGTGGGATGGGCACTGTAAATCTTCAAACACAACAGATGCATTATGTAGGTCATAAGATACATTTTCTTCTAGTAAAGCAATGGCATTTTTTACACCTTAGAAAGACTATGATTTGAAAACTTATGAACTTAAGAAGTATTTTCTGACTTCTAATAAGATGAAAGGCTGTTAGAACTGCATCAGAACTCAGCCCATTTATAATTTGAAAGAGACTGAGTATTGTGTCTCTCATTTTTTAGGGGTAAATTTGGAGCACAAGTACAATTCTAGCCTAACAGAACTCTCATCATGGAAACAAAAGAAAAGGCTACAAAGAGACACATGTACTTGCATGTTAACACTACAGCAAAGACCACAGAGTCTAACTGTACTGCTTCTATTTACATATTCATTCAGTAAAAAGGCAAAGCAATCTGAACATGAGAGATAAATATTTGAAGACTTTGTAAACAATGTTACTACAAACTTTGAGCAAAATTGTAGTCCTCATAAAATAAGTCACAAAGTTAAGTCACAAAAATGGAAAGTTTCAGTTAATCCCAGAAAACCAGACATTATGAAAAACATTACTTGATTTCTTGGGGTTTACCTCCCTTGTTAGCAGGGACATGAAGGTGAGGTACAACTTTTAATCCATCTCTTGATGTTTACCACAGTGCCACAAGCAATAGAAAATTAAACCTGACAGGACTGTGATTTTTTTTTTTTAATCTTCACGAGACAACTATTTTCTACATTTCACAAAAAAGAAATCAAGCAAAGATGCAGATTCTTTCTTAAGTGTATATGAGAAGAAACCCTAAAGCCCTAAATCTAAGGCTTTCAAATTCCTAAGTCTCCTAAACACAGATGCCCTTGCTACCAAGGCAAATATCTGTGGCCATTTAGTCTTCAAGTTCTGTAATAATTCAAACAAGGTTACCAGTTTAGGAATAGGACTGTTAATTACATATTTTATTGCTGTGGGACTGTTTAAAAACCTAACATAGAACAGCCATGAAATTAAAAATGAGTCTACAGCACTACCAACTTGAGCTGGGATGACACAGAAATGAAAAAATATCACATGTAAATTCCAGCCTCCTTGGCAATATAATCTATTTAAATTTCTCATGCAATTTTTTTTGCATCATTTTATCAACAGTAACATTTTTTTTGGTGCACAGGAAGGAGTAAATATCCTATATAAAATCAACTATAATATTATAATCACTTTATTCATAACCCATGGGCTTAAATTAATTATTAATTATAATTATACTAAATTTATATCAATGTAACTGCAGTGGGAAACTGGTTTCTACTTTTGACCTTGTTCCATCATTAACCTTTGCTTTTAGACTGCCTGTTGTTATTTTGCCAGTGAGGTTACCTGAAGGTCAGCCAAATATTTCAGGAAACAAGAGAGAGAACAGGTGAAAAATCCTTTTTGAAATCTGTTTGCTTGTTTTCATCCATGTGTTCTTTTACAGACAAATATATATATATATATATATATAACCATAGTACACATGATGACCAAAATGCTAGAAGGTAGCAAAGCATTAGAGCAAAGAAAAATAGATTTTTGACTGATAGGTTTTGCTTCTCTCATAGGGTTCATTCACCTTTGGCTGTAGTATCTCTGCATGTTGACATTTGTCAATATATCAGATAAAGAGCTGCAAATTGCTTCAAACATTATTTACTCAAAGCACCTTCTTCCTTTCCCCATAAGTTACATGAGTTTGATTAACAGCAGACTCCAAGTCACTTACTGAAATTTGAGCTGCAAATAAAACTGCTGACTGCTCTTGGCATCTATTTAATATTTAAACTCTCCTAATGAAAACCTCATTCTTTGATTTCTCTGTCCAGCTATTTTTACATTTTTATGCCCTTCTGGATATTTCTAGGAAATACTTTTGGTCACAATTGGCCACATGTATTTATGGTTTAAATGTATACTTAGGAATCTATTACCATTAGACCATTCAAATATTTTTTCCTATCATTTTTCCAGCTACTGAACAACAGAACTCTTCTAAATAATCTTAACTTCTTATTTGGTCCAACTTCTTTTCTATTCTGCCAGTGAAGTCAGAGACTGTTTTATCACATCATTTGTATTCTTGTACTAAGCACAGTTTGTACCTTCTAAGGCATCCAATTCTAAATTTCTAGCCATAACAAATAAAGGGGTTTTGTAGCATTTGGGAGCCTTTACATTACTCTATGAGCATCCTGAATCAAAGAAGTCCACATTTTTATGTGAGAGATTTTTCTACAGATTTTATTTTTCCAGAGTAAGTATATAGTATTAACCTGAAGGTAAAAATTATGTTTTGTTTTCCTGCTAACTATCCCATGAGTAGCCAAAATGGGACAACTGCTGGTGTAACAACCTTGTACCATGGAAAATACTGATAAGTATGAGTAAGGCAGCCTCTTCCAGTATTTTCAAAGATAATAAATGCTTTTCTTCTCAACTTTAATTAGAAGGGCAAAATATCATGCCCCTTAAGTAATTAATGTTCTCAAACAGAGCTGTCAGGGCTCCTTATATCAGTAAAACCTGGTGATTAAAACAACCTTAAAACAATCACCTTCTTGCTAATAATAAAAAAAAAAAAAATCACATGCCTTTCCCGTATTAAAAATTGGGTTGGATGCAGAGAGCAAGGGGAGAACAAACATACCCTGTACTTTGTTCTCTTAAAGAATGAAATTATTCTCATGCGGCAAAGTGGTTTAGATTGTCTCAGTCACTGATGTGCTACTAGGTTTTTTCGTTTTAGGAAACCTTTTGTAAGATACCCAGTTTTCAGCCCATTCAAACCATGATGTGCCAACACTATACCTATGTACATCTACTGGATGAATAGCAGCACTGCTTTCTACACAAGCATTATTATGACAGAATCTATTTAACTAACAAGACTGGAAATTGGCTACAGTATGGCTGTCATTCAAGATGTTTTCCAAGATAATGCTCACTGGACAATTTGTCATATATACAGCTGACTATGCAATTCCAAAAAATATACTAATTCCATTCTAATATGTTTGGAAATAGGCAGATTCATAAGTATTTACATTTAAATTCCCATTTTGCTGATATCTATTAAGTAACAAATATGATATCTATTAGTAACACCTTTATGTCGAATCCATCACCCAAGTTTCCTAACTGCTAGTAGCACAAATGCTTGAATTTGTCAGATGTTACTCTTAGGCTAAAATGTTCAAAATCATTAAATTGCAGTGACAGAAGCAATGGATGATAGAATGTTGTACTTAGCACTTCTCAGGGTCAAAGTCTGACTCTCAGATTGATTATTTTTCATACAAGTTTACAGAAAATTATTCTTGCGACAGGATTTCACTGAAGATAAACTTGTGCTTCTGTGCATAAGCTCACTTCCATTTTTGGAACCAGACTGACTACCTCACAGCCAACACATGACGTTTGCTCCATTTAAGTACTTTGATCTCTTCCTTCCTATCTTGACATATGAGTTCCTGCTGACAAGCTTCTTTATGAAAATAACTTACATGCATTAGGTATATGTATTCCAATATGAAACTGAACTTCATTTTAGATGAAAGAAATCTTATAGGACTTGCTAGAAAAATCTCAGCAACAGCATGACTACTATGTAGGCTGGAAGGTATGTGCTATAGGACTTGTATTCTGCTTACATTCCGCTATTGTTCAATGTTAATCTCCATTTTATGTAGTAAAATTAATGTGCCATAAGGCTATGCAATGGCCAAAGGAATAATGCGTTTTCAGTGAACAGAAGGATTAATACATATATTTAAGCTTGGCTTCTCTTTTGATCAAGTTTGTGGGATTTTCAGTGTATACATGAGAAATTTCTTGATTTTTTAAACTGATTTTGTGTTCAGATTGTGAGGTTTTGTTTATAAACTAGAAAGAAAATCACATTTATAAAATAGAATAAACATTTTTCTTCGGATATATAAACACACTGCATCTTCATAATAAGATCTATCAACTTCATATAAAACAGAGGGGTCTTCTAGTTCTTTTTCTCCAGATGTACATCAATGCTAAGTAACTAAACTAAACTACATCTGAGAAATGTTATTATAACTCATGGATACTCTCAGAAATTCTACTAGCTTTGATTGTGATGTCTGTCCATGTTGAAATATCCTTCCCATTATTTTCCAGTAGCTGAACTGAATCTTCCTTGCAATAAAAGCCAATTACTTTTTTCCTATCACAGCAGCATCTCTGTAGCAACTCTCTCTGGATTCATAATTCTATTTTCTTCTCAATCAGCTATAGAAGAAATAATTCCCAGTCCTTTCCTATTTGTCTCACAGGAAACAGTTCTGAAATATCTGCTTGCTCTTGATGTTCTCATTTCAGTCACCCTGCATTTAGAGAAGCATCAAAAGATAGCAAGTCTCAGGAATAATGTATTACTGCAAAAAAAGAAGAAATAAAGGGTTTTAATTGTTAAGGGGAAGGCACTGCAAAACGTTAAAAATCACATGTGATGACAGAAATGTGATGAAATCAGTTTCTTGCAGCTCCTGTGTTACATTCTTGAGAGGCCTGCTCTACCCACCCCTGTAGTGGCTAAAGTAGTCTTTACACTGTAGTTCCCCCTGTCAAAAGGACATTTCAAGATCAAGAGACAGTTGCCAGCAATTGCTGTGACTAATGAAAAACAGTCAAAATGTGAATTGCAGAAAGGGCCAAGCCTGTATCCCTCCTTCCACTCATTGACTATTAAAGTACTAAAATTAGTGAACTTCTAGATGATTAAAAAAAAAAAAACATTGGTACTCATCTAAATTAGACTTAAGTTGCTATGCAGATGTATTTGATATTGAATCCCAAAGTAAAGAAAGGACTACCAAAGGAATCTTTTTTTTTTTCTAGACTAGATGTATGCAGAATATGAATTATCCATTGGCAAGATGTGTTTTGGGTAGGCATAAAGGGAATGTTTTATCAACACTCTCTGGATATAGTAACTGGATATAGTAACTAATTAAGGCCACAACAGGCCTTAATTAGTTACAAAATTCAGAGCAGTAATTGTAATTTATGTTTCCCCACCCCAGTTTACTAGATGTAGGTGAACAGCTCACCAATATCCTTAAAAATATTGATTCCCTGTTGCTCCTGGCTCCTCATTGACACCTGTTTTCTTCTATCTCCTTGTCTACTCTTCTACTTCTTTTTAACTACACTCTTATTCTTTCACCTGATGCCGCATTTTTAGATTTCCTATCCCACTGTCACACACATGAAGTTTCCTTCCGTTTCTCCAGGAGTCAGGCATCCCTACTAACACCTCAAGTTTGTGAAAAAGCCTCCAAGTTAGATGTCAGGTTGCAGCAGGGGACATGGACGTTTCTTTCACGGGTGCTTAGGGGAACCATCAAAGAATCAATCAGATTGGGAAGGAAACCTATTGCTGGATCTTCGAGTCCAACCTGTGAGCAAACACCACGGCCTTACTAGACCACGAACACTAAGTGCCATGTCCAGTCTTTCCTTAAACACCTCCTCAGCCTCCCTGGGCGGCCCGTTCTGGTGTCTAATCACCCCTTCCATGAAGAAATGCTTCCGGGTGTCCAACTGAACCCCCAACCCTCCCGGCTTTGCTTAGCACCATGTCCTCTCGTCCTGTCACTGGTTGCCTGGGAGAAGAGGCTGAACCCCAGCTGACCAAAGCCTCCTTTCAGGCAGTAGTGCAGAGTGATAAGGTCCCCCCTGAGCCTCCTTTTCTCCAGGATAAACACCCCCAGCTCCCTCAGCTGCTCCTCACAGCACTTGTGCTCCTGTGCATTGCCCTTCCCTGGGACCGGTTAGGCTGGGGGACGAGAGAGCCCCGGCAGCCGCGGCGGCGCGGCCGCAGCGCTCCTACGCCTTTAAGGGCGGCCCGGCCGCGCCCCCACGTGTGCGATCAGCTGACGGCGCGTCCCGCCCCCGCCCGCCCCTGCCCCGCTCCCTCCGCCGCGAGGTGCGGGCGGCAGCGCGGCTCTGACAGCGCCGCCGGGGCAGCGCCCGCGCCCCCCGCTCGCCCCCGGCGCGCCCGCCTGGCCCCGCCGCTGCCCCGTGCCCCGGCCCCGCCGCTGCCCCGCGCCGCCGCTGCCCCGCCGGCCCAGCGCCGCTGTCAGCCGGGCGGGCGCCCGCGGCCCCTCCGGAGAGCTCGGCAGCGCGGCGCCCGGCGCCACTCCGGTACATGGATTACCTGGTAGGTTCCCGGCGGCAGCGGAGACCGTCGGACATTTTACTGAGCGGCTGGGGCGACGTCCGCGGCTCGACGGGGTGCGGGGGGCAGCCCGGGGCCGGGGGCAGCCGGGTCCGGCCGCGCTGCCGCACCCGGCCCGGCGGGCTGTTAACGGGCGATAAAGCGGCCGGGCCCCGCTCATTTGGCCGCTATTAGGTTGCTAAAGCCGTGACCCGGGTCGCTGTTTTTTTCCTAAACGCTGGAGCTTAGGGCATGCTTCAGTGAACTAAATTGCTACCGCGGACGGGATCAGCCGAGCGCCCGGGCAGCTGGTATTCGGGGGTAGTGTTTATGGTTCTTTAATGAATATTGGCTCCATTCGTCTGTGAAAGATCGTATCGCGGGCGTGCACCTCAGCTGGGATCGTGGCTGGTGTTTGCCCTCACCCGCGCACCCTCGGCGGGCAAAAGCCCTGTGGCACGGCTGGCTCATGAGCAGGTGGCTTTGTTTTAGTATGGTACCTGCTCACCTGTCTTTTCAGCCCAGCAGTGGGGGGGCGTAACGAGCACACCCCATCGCTCCGGTCCTGTTGGCATCCCATTGCTCCAGGCTTATGGCTTCGAGCTCTGTGCTGTGAACTGGTGCCCGCTCCTTCACCGTGAAACGCTGCGAAGCGTCAGCTGGGGCAGTGAAGAGCAGGCATCTTCTGGCCATCCCTGTTCGTTGTTGGTGTCGAGCGGGACCAGGAAGTATTTGGAGTCAGAATCTTGACTCTGTCATTCATACTTTTTCACTCGGGATGCTCACGGGTGTACGCTTTCAAGAGAGGCTCATCAAATGCAACACAATCTCTGGAGATGCTCTTTTTAATGAACAGAATATTTGCCATGCTGAGATGAGAGCTGCATGCAGTGTCTGCCTTTTCTGGTAGCTAACTAAACCAGAAATACATTAAATTAATACTTCACTATTCTTGTGTCTATGGAGCTAAGATTTGTTGTGATTTATTGAGCCTTGCAACCCCCAAAATGTTTTAGGCTTGCCTTTCTGAATTTTAATACTACAGAGAGACACTAGAAAATGAGTCTTGTGTGGCAGAAATGGTAGGCAGACTTCTCTTTAACAGCCTAGTTAATGAAATACTGATAATAAACTTGCCGGATATCAAGTGCAGCCACATAGCTCCTTGAGAGCCTGGAGCTGTTTCTGAGATTTTTTTTTTCCTTTATAAACTTATGGCCAGATGAAACTGGCCATTCTGTACTTTTTCAAATGCTTGCATTAACCTTTGTGACTGCTACAGGCTGTTGTGTGGAAGGCCAACCACTCTGAGAACAATAAATTTAACAAGCCTTGCAAACTAAGAGCATGTTTTTCTATTAACTTAAGGGGGGAGGGGATTAAATAACTCTGTTTTTTTTTTCTTCCCCTGACTCTTATTCTCCAGCTGATCCTTTTCCTCTTTTTTGTCATGTGGCCTTCTTTAGTGTCAGTTCTAAAACCTGTCATTGATTATGAGGTTCAGGCACCTCAGAAAGTCTGCTCTAACAACAACAACAAAAATTATGATGGTGACTTAGACAACTAGTTGTGTATACCTGTTTTTGGCTTGTTGTCACAGTCTGCCCTGGTGTAAAGATGGGCCTACTCGTATCTATGCAAGGCTCGAAGTTGCGTGACTGTTAAATTATGGCTGTAGAATAATTGTCTCATTATTTCCATAGCAAAAAGAGCTGTACATGTTAAGTAATTTTGTGTTTTGTGCATTTATGTTGCGTTCGTGCACGTATATAGGCATGAAAACACAAACAGAAGGTTTCTGGTTCCTCATGTGGGGCACCTGTGTTGCAGTCTGCCGGCAGTGAGGTTTTCTGCCGTGCTTGCAGTGTGAGGCAGAGAGCAAAGGATGAGTTGTTTTCCCTTGCAGTAGTGCTGAGACAGAGTATTTGATGAGTTTTGGTTGTCAGGGGGGCTGAGTGAGGGAGTGTGGTGGAAGGAGGTGAGGACAGATGAGGTCAGGTTTGTTGCTGCATGAACTCAGGGGTCAGTGCATCTCCACAAGGAGTCTACCCTCAGCCAGCTCTTCCCAGACTTGCATAGGAAAGTTCTTTTCCTGATTTTAGCTGGATAGGACCTACATTGATGGAGATGTCTTTTTTCCATTAAGAATCAGATCCCTAGAAGTAATGAACATCTGAAGCACTTTCCAATATCATCAGGTTATTGAAAGCGCTCAAAACCTTCTCAGAGTGAAGTCAGTTGGAGCCAGCTTGGACTATGGCCTAAAATTTTTATGAACTGATACCCAAAACCTGAGTAGTGCCTTCCCACTTAAAATGTGGCCCTCGATTTATGGCTATGCCATTTGATAATAAATTGGTGCTAAAAGAGTATCTCCTGTGATGCTCTGGTCTGTTTTTGCAGTTTTACATTGTAACAAAAAAGTATCACTGGCCTCTGTAACTTTGATAGCTACAAGAGGCTCTTCAGCCCGGTGCCTCTTTTATTTTTGTGTTGCTATAATTATGATGTTAGGAGTGGTGTGTTTTTCTTTTTTTAAATCAACATGATTAAACCAAGTCCAGCCTCTAAAAAAGAATACATCTTCACTCAGAGGCACTTTTCACTTACATGTGCTGTTTTGCTTGCGTTTAGTTAACTCTTTTAAAACATACTGTGTGAACATAGCTGCATGAATGTAGAATGGCAGGTTTTTGTGACTACATAATCTAGGGTACTGTCTGCAACCTTCTTCAGCTTCATGCTTGCTACATTGTGTCTGGAAGGATTTCAGTGTGTGCAAAGACTTGTGTTGGTTGGCCTCTGTTCAGTAGACTATGCTTAATTTAAGGAGTTACGCCATGATGCATCTTATGAAAAGCATGGTATGTGACCAGTCTTACAGTTCTTGCTTGGAGAACTTGTGGGGAAACAATAAAAATGCTTCAGTTTTTCTTACATGCTGCAATTACAATGCAGATTTTAAGCTCCTGAGTATACTTTCACAATACACTTCTTCGGTGGCATCCTCTGCACTAGGTGAAGTTCTTACATATTTCTATTCAATGTATCAGCCTGGTCTGTGTAGAATTTTTAAAAACTGCTTGAGAGAGTGATAATGAAATTTGAATCTGTCTCTTCACAAAAGAGTTATATTTGCCTAAGAGATTTATAATAAAAAATTGATAACCAGTTTAATTTTGCATTTTTAGCATTTTTATTATGATAACTTATCTGTAAATTATATCCCAAGATACTATGTACTGTCTTAGTTGTAGATAAAAATATTTCATGGAGAGGTATTGAAGAGCATATTCTGACCTGAAATGGAAGATGACTCTTCTTGGATGATGAACTGCTTCAGCATTAGTAATTTTTTTAAAAATTTTTTTGGGTCCCTTTTCTGAGGAGTTAAACAGGAACATGGGTTCTACAATGTCAAGGGAGTGCACGCTCGTAGTGCATCAGAATCCTTGTTGCTTTGTTGGGGATTGGTTTCTTTTAACTATAACAAGTTTGGGTGAGTTCTTGTTGTTCTTTGTGCACTTGTTAGCAGATGCAAACTATTTTGCTCCAGTATGCATGCACATGAAATCTAAAATTTGGTAAGTTTTTGAGTGAATTCAACTAAATTTTCAAATTTTAAATGAATATGTGAATAGGCCTTGAACTGACTTAAGAGTTTCTGCTTTGTTTCTGAACAGTCTTGACCTCACAATCTAAATAGTTAGTGTTCAGACAAAGTCTTACTTGGGAAAAGCTGCATATCCAAATTGGTGTTCTTAAAGTGTTAGGTGATATTCAAAAAATTAAATGTTTTTGAGCAACTTTTCTTTTTTGGGCCGCTTACTTTTAAGACCTTTCTTTTAAGTAGTTAGACTCTTTAATTGAATTGGACAGGTTAGATTCAGAAAGTGGCAATGTGGGATAGATCAAGACCACTTAGTGATTCTGGTACACCTCAGATCCAGTCTTTCCATTGCTGTTGCCAGTTCCATTGTTTGGTATCTGCAGGTGACAGGAAACATTTTTTTTTTTTTCTCGCGCTGCAAATGTGTTAGAGAGGCGTATGTTTGAAGGTAAGAGTTTTACTTCACTGAAACTTTGTAAACTCGTAGATGCTGTCCGTTGAATAAGGAAAAATGGGTTGAGGTCCTTACTAGCAACTCTGTATTTTTCTTCTGAGGCACGTGTGTGATTTGGATACATCGCCAACATGAGCAGCCACGGTCTATAGGCAGGGCCACGTCCTCTTACTGTTTGCTGAGCACCCCTCTCATAGGAATTCTGTCTTTTGTAATGTAACAATAGGGAATGTTTGGCCTCTAGGTTGACTGATCTATCAGCTATAACAGCCTTGAAAACTTACACCTTCTGTAGAGCACAAGGGCTTCTATTTTATTATTGTCCCTTCAGTTTGGGGAGTTGATTAGACACAAGGATGAGGGGTCTGACAGTTGTTTCAAAAAAAAAAAAGTAGCTGAATGCAGGAAAGAAAACAACAGCTGTAAGGTGCGTGCAACTGTATTCATGTTTGGATCAGATGTGAATCTTTGAATTGGAGAAGGTAATGTTTACCTAGGTTTGCATTGCAGAGTGATCACAGATGACATGAATTTAATATTTTTCAAATGAAACCAGATGGAAGGATTTACTTCACTAATGGGTTTTTCCACCACAGGCCTAGATCAGAATTACGAAGTATGTAGTAGGAATACTTGGTATTCAATTCCAGCTCTTGCTATGTACTACCAGACCATGTTGCTCTGCAGTGTGCTGCTCCTGAATTCTTCAGTCAGACCTCCAAGCTTCAAGGCAACATGGTGATGAATTTCACAAAAGGTTAGAAATGCAAGCTTTTAGTAAGTGAGAATATCTGCATTTAGTAAGGACAAAATATTCCTTCTAATACCACATGCTGATTAACATTTTTGGCTTGTTGTCAGTATCATCAACTCATGTTTTTTAATACTGCCAGCTTGTGATGTTTATTCTTTTAAATGGAGTTCTGAACTTTTGTGATTGTATGAGGATATTAGCTCTCCATTAATAAAAGAGCATTTTTAGTTTAGTTTAAAACCACAAATGTGGCCCAAAGAGCTGTAAGGCCCTATAAAAAAAACACAACAGTATTTAAAATTTTTGCTTCTTTGTGTTTTGGCTTGTGCTGCTCTGCATTATGTTGGTTTTGCTGTTTTTCACTGTGTGGGCAGGATAACTTTCTGAAGTGCAAACTATCTGACTGTGACTATATAAAAGTCCTTGTGGGCATAAGTAGGGTATTTGCAATCTAACAAAAGATGGCTCATGCCAGAGCTCTTCAGCGTACAAAATTTATTTTTTCTCTCTGATAACCTGCTAAAGTGACTAAATTAATTGTCAATGAGTGTGTAAGTAATCTCCCTCTATCTGAGGAAGAGGCACAAAGCAGGAAATGTAGCTGACAAGTGCTCTTGTGCTAGATGCAGTCCTGCCCTAGAACTTTGTTGCTTGTAAGAACAAACTGTAGGAAGAGCTTGAGTCTTTGATGTTCTGTATGTTTTGGTGGAGGAACAGAAGAAAAATTTGTTCACAGAACCCACATTAGCTTTTGGCATTGGAGAATCTGAGTAAGCAAGATGGCATCCAAGATCCACTAGGAGCTGTTGATATGGGGGAAGTAAGTTTGCAGATTTCTTTTTTTTAATTATAACTTGGACCTTTTGTATAGAAGAAACATCTGTTTTCCACATTTTATTAGCTTTATAATAACTGTTGCTTAGTCTTCCTTTATATGATTTTGACTCTAATAGAGGTGAAAAACTTAAATCAATTAAAAATGAAGTAACAGTTCTGTAATCTGTAATACAAATTTTATGAAAAATACAAATGAGCATTGAGAGCACAGCTCTGGCAGCGAATAAGAGGGAGAAGTGAATGCAGAGATTACAAGGCAGTTTATGTTCGTGTTTAGCTGTATAAACTGCATATGCTTTGGTGGGCTGATGCAGAGACAAATATTAAGAATGCATATTGAACCCAGGAAGAAAATCTAGTACCTCTTTTGATATTTGTAATAAAATGGCAAATGAAATTCAGTGTTGATACGTGCAAAGTTGCATATATTTTTAGAAGAAGTCACATGGCAGTACAGATGCATGGATAGGCTCTAAAATATCATCAGTGCTCAGGAAAGGGAATGAGGATCCTTCTTTAAAATGTCATCTCAACCCAGACATCTGTCAACAAATTTTGAGTATTAAGAAGGAAAAAGAGGGAAAGATCTCATTTTTACATTGCTTAAATATAAGGTTTGCTCTTGTCTTACTTGCTGCATTTCTGGTTGCATCATTTCAGGAAGAGTATTAAAAAAACCAAAGAAAATACAGAGAAGGATGATGTGGTAATTGAAGAAAAGCAATTTCTTCCATACAAGCAGAGATAAGTAGTTACAGCTCTTCAGTCTGAAGAAAAGACAGCTGACTGGTATGAGGAGGAAATAGTCTAGATGTCTTTTGAATCAGAAAGAGATTAGGCAATAAGCATGTTTTTCTATACAGAAGAACTCACAGTTATAATCCAGGAACTGTGTTTTCTGCATGTGAGTGTAGTTGAATTCTCACTTGTGCAGTAATGTTAGGGAAGTGAAAATGAGTACACCAGGAATTTGTTCAAAGACAGGGCCACTGTGGGTTGGTATTAAACGTGATGTTCAGATATGATGGTAGGAAATCCTGAAGTTGTGATTACTGGAACATAGGGATAGGTCCATGAGGTATGATTCCCTAGATATCCTGATGCTTTGCTGTGGACTAAAGACATCCTCCTCATCTTTCCTCCTCATTGAGGAGGAATCTAGAATCAGTTCTTGAACAGGAAATTGCAGTTAGGAAACTGAGATATTCTGAGTGATGTCCAGGAGTGCTGTCCACTGTAATCAGAATTTCATTGACTACACAGGAGGTGGGACTTTTCAATTCAGAGGTATTTATGAAAATAATTAATCTTCTCCAGGAGCACAGATTCCTTCTGCTTGGAAGTATATATGATAAAAGGCTATTGGCTTTCTGACATCTGTGTTTCAACAAATTTATAACCTTTTATGTAAGGCCCACAACACTGAGTGAACCTGAAACCATATAGACAACCTGTGTAGAGGGATGATGCACTCTACAATGAGTGCTCTCTTTTCTCAGTACTTTCTTCTTGCCCAGAAACTTGCATAATTTCAGGTTTCAACAAGACTGGAGAAAAGGTCCAGAATTCTTGAGAAATGTCTATGCTGTTCTTGCAGCTATTAATTTTCTGCTGGCTAATCTGTATCTTACACTGCCTCAGCCACTGCAGTCCTGGAAACAGTCATGGAAAACTGTTCTACTGAGAGTATTGCCTAAAAGAGAGGAGAGCATTGTTCTCTGGTGCATCCACTTGATTACTTTTTATGATGACAAGAGAGTTCTTGGATCTGGTCCTATTTCCTGTTCACATATCATTGCTTTTCCATCAACATCAGGTTTCTTCTAGTCTCTAAACTGAGATTTATTTTTCTAATGATTATGTACAAGAAGATTGGTATTTTAGAAATCTAATTATTCAGCATTGAAGGAGAATATTAAAATATTTTCTGTGCCTTTTTTCCCTGAGAACAGTATTAAAAAGAATTCAGGGAGTTTAAATTAGAAATGTTATTAATGGAATTTGCTAGAGGGCTGTGACATCTTGTGCTGAAAGGGGAACCTTGGAATTACTAGCTGGAGTTCAGTAGGCAAGGTTATCAAACAGCAGTTCTGGTCAAAGTTCCTGCTACCTTTACTATAGTGTTGTTGTGTGTGCTTTTGGGTATCCACATGTTCCTTACAACACATAAGCACTGAGAATTTGTTTCAGGCTCCATACTTAAAGGTACCTTAAAACCTGCATATTTTATACACTTGTATTGCTAATTTTTGCAATTTTATACACTGAAAAAGATGCAGATAAAAATAGAGGTGGAAAAACTTCTGCCTGGAAGATCCAGCAATTCCAAGTGTCTACTGGCTTGTATCACTTCATTATAAATGAGGAGAGGTGTACCTTGATCTTAAACATATTAAATAAACATATCACCAGAAAAAAAACCTCTAACATCTTCCTTTTCTTGTTTTGCTTTCTGTTTTTGTGGTCTTGGAGCTGTATTCAGTGCTGTAATTTATTTAGAATTATGTCACAGTGAGTTGAGGTCGAGGTGATTATTTCTGCTGGGTGGCAGAATTGACTGCTGCTGCAGTTCTGTAAGGTGTTGGGTCTTTTGGTTCTTTCCTGAGAACTTGGTTAGGATCACCCTCCCCTTTTGCCCACCAAGGTTCTTGAGGCTAATGCTTTCAACTCGGTGCTTGAAGTCATCAGTTGCAGAACATGCTCTAATTAATCTTTTCAAAATCTGGTCTTTTGTAAATATTATGAGTAGGGATTTAATCTTGTATTTGCTGACAAAATAGATATTTAAAACAATGGCTTTGTGAGTTGCAGACTGTGTGCCTGTGTCAGAGCTGAATGAGATTTTTTTTAAAAACCAAATACTGAAATTGCTTTGTACTGATAGCAGAATACTTGAAAAAATGGACAGAACAGATGCTTGTTGTGAATTGAATGCTGCACAGCTGCAGGGCAGACATGTTTCTAAGTCATTATAAACAGCCACATTTTTACAAGGCATGATTAAAATAACAAAGTCTTGGGTGAATAGGAAAGCTAGCTATGAGTTTGCTTTCCAGTGGGAGAAATTATTTAATGTTTGCGAGATGACCCTTTGCCTAGGCAGAAGGGTGCTTTTTGACAGAGACGCATGCATATCTTGCTTGACATATTTGATCTGATGACTCCATTTTTCACTTTAGACATGTGAAATCACATCTGTGAATAATTAGTCTTTGTAGAATTGTGTCAAACAAGCTATCTTTCTTTCATAGTATTTGTAGGTATATTTTTACTTTTTTTTTCTTTTATTTTCATGCCTACCGTGTAAAATCCTTTCAGAAAGCAACAATAAACTGTAAGTAAATTATGTGTAAATTTTCCAACAATTGTTTTGTTGCCCAATTTTATGGTCCCAAGTGAGTTGCCACAACCAAAGTAATGAAAGATTACAAGTGTGAAGAATAAACTCCCCATTGCAGTAACAGATAATCAACTGTCTTAATTCAGTGGTCAGACTGATAGTCTGAAGGATAGTATCACTAAACTTTTAATTATTTAAATCAATTCCTGTCACTTTTTCAAGGATTAAACTGAAATACTTCTGGGGAGGGAATGTAAATTTTCAGAAGAAAGGATAGGTGAATATAATAAATATTAATAGTAGTGTTGGATTTAATGATCCTTTTTACCACTAGAAAATGTAGTTTATAAGCATTTTCTTGGAGACTTGAAGAAGGGATTATCTTAATATTTTACTGGGAAATGCATAAGGGAAACAATCAGTACTGTGTGTGACAGAATTCACGCCTTATAATAATTAAAATAACCTGTGATTTTAGAATGTTAACAATGGCAAACCCAACAATGGATAACTAAGGTAACATGGGATGTAGGTTATTTTATTTTGCTGAAGCAAGGATCTACAGGGGCTTGCTGGAGAATTTGAACTGCAGCTTAGTTCTCCCACTAATGCATAGCCTGGAAGTAGTGAACAAAAATTAAAAAAAAGAAAACTATTTATAATGCTGTGCTTGTCTAGAATAAAGGCAAACTGTATATATGAAGAAGCTATAATGGTTTGCTGCTGCTGCATGTTTACTTCTCTTGCAAGCTGAAATAATAATTTACTTTATATACAAAGTTGTGTCTGCCAGCAACATAGATTCTGCCAGGATATGAAAATGCAAATCATTCAATACATCACCTGGTGTTTTAAGTATGGGCTTAAATTGCCACAGACCAAGGTTAAACATTAGGAAACTTTCTAGTAGAGAGGGTAATGAAGCACTGGACTAAATTGCTTGGGGAAATCATCCATCCCTGGAACCTTTGGAACAAGGTCTGCAAATACTGTCAGGAGGGGTATGGTTTATGACCCCGCCCCACCACTTTGTGTAACTGTAGGATTTCTTGAAGTCAGTTCCTGTTTCTCTGTCAATTTTTTCTTTCTGGGAGAAGCTCAGAACACAAGAGATACTCTTAGATGTTTGGTCTTAAGGCTGAAAAAAAAATCTGCTTTAACTGAAATAGTGTTTAAAGTCAGAATCTCCTTGTCATTAATAGCATACTAGATTACTTCCAGTAAGAAATGAAAATCAACTGTGCTGTTGAAGTTTTTTTTCAGGTTTTTTTGCTGTGCTTTTTGACTTTCAGACAGTTCAGTGAAATACTGTTTATTTAAAATTTAGATGTAGCAGTTAAAACCAAAAGAAAAAGGTGTCTAAACATTTTTTTTATTACTTGTAATTATTAAGATCTGTTGTTTTGGTTTTTTTAATCCCAATTCTATTTAAATTGGTATTTCAATTCAATATTGTTATTTTTTTGGAGGGGGGGGAGAAATTAGAAAGCAGATCCTGAAAAGATGTTTTGATTGGTATGTTTGGAGTCTGTATCATCCAACACTTTATCTTTGATAATGTGTGGACTTTTGAAACTTGTAATGAAAATGTTCCGCTTGAAGGCTTTAAGTTTTGTCTTTCAAATACCTTATATAAAGTAATTCCTCAATTACTCTTCTGAACAAATAATTGTAATCTTAGTTTATTTTACCTAGTTGTATAGGAAATATGGCAAACCTACAGTAGTTTTTATTTTGGTATTGGAGAGCTACATTTATTTCCTGGCTTTGTTGTGCTAATTAAAGAAGGTGTTTTTCATCTGTTCCATCAGAAACTCGTAGTCCATCCTCAGCCTCTCTGGGTGACTGCAGAAGACATAGAATTGTGGCATCACAGCAGATTGGAAGTTGAGCAAGTTGAGGGTAAAAACTTTTAATATGATTATTCTCAGCTTAAGAACAAATTAAATAAAATGTTCTATTTTTGTGTTCTACTTTAGAAAGCTAAAACAATAAGGTTCCAGAAATGTGCAAACATTAAATTATATGCATTATTCTGGTATATAGAGGAAGACAGTTTCAGTGATGGTAAAAGGAGAGAAATATAAACATAGAAGCTCTTTACAGTCCACTAAAAGGCCAAAAAGAACTCCATTAAAATGATTCTTGCAGATTGTTTTTAAATCAAAGTAGATAAAAATAAATGAGACTGAAAGCTTACATGCAAGTTATTAATGTTGTGTACAGGCATTTTTGGGATCCTTAGATAAATTGAGACCTATAATGGAATACTGAACTAGTGAGTGTGAAGGTGTTGACACCTCTGCACTTAGCTGCTTCTGTATGAAAGGTAGTATGTATCTGTATAACCTGAATTTATATGGCTTTTTTCTAAGACTTCTAATACAGCTTTGGAAAAGGTGTTTCTTTCAGGGGAGAGGGGAGAGATGGGAAGAAAAGTAATTCTTAATAAACAGCATTCTTGATAATGTTTTTATTTTAATTCCTTTAGACTATGTCTGAATGTATCCAGCTCTCATTTGCTGTTTGTAGAATTGGCATTTACACGGTAAGGCAATGTTCTAACTAAGTATTTTTGTTAGTGTTAATGCCATTTGAGTGAAAAGAAGTTACTTAAGTTTTTAAGGATTGGATTTAAGTTATGCAGATAGCAAAAGGGATTTGTCATGCTAGTTTGCTTAAACAGACTACAGTGGATTTTTGTCCTTTCAAAGATTTACTAATACCAGAAGAAAAAAAGTATCCTCCACTTTAGTTAAAAAAAGGTAAAGAAAAATTCAGCCAGCCTTTTGAGGTGTAAGAAAATTTAGAATTCATGGGCATCAGTTGCTGAAAGTTCTTGCGTAATGTAATTGCTGGAGCGTTTATGTACATTTGCCATTAAATGTCTATGATGTGTGAGTAATATCACATATTAAAACATGTTAGCTGAATGCACATATTGTAAGTTTTTTCTGGAGAGCCTTAAAATTTTGGAAATGCTTTTAAGTTAAACTTAGCAAAACTTATATAAAAGAAATAAGAAGTTTACTTCAATTATGTATTCCAAATATGCTAGCTTTTTTTTTCTGCTCCTGGTTCTTCCAGTTAATGTTGAGAACACTTAGATGAATGGGGTTTTGTAGAAATTAACTTTAATTAATACATTACAATAATGTAGTGTATACAGAGCTTACACAATGTATATGACTAGATTTCTCAAATCATGCTTCATATCCTGGAGCTTTTGGAGTGGGAATGCTGCTCCTTCTGTTAGCACTTCTCAGGAGGAAGCCTGGAACATACTTTTGACTGTATGAAGTGGTATTGGGTGAGTTTTGACTAATAGTGAGGAGGGCTATGTGCCATCACTAAATCTTACTTGAGAATAGAATCTCAAAGTTTAACATTTGCTTTTGTTCACAGAATTTGGTTCGAAGTAGTGTTAAATATCTGCATGAGGTTTTTTTCCCATAACATTTGCCTGCTTTCTGTTTTCAACATCTAAAAGCCTTTTAAATGGTAGAAAAGATGAGTCAAAGGCATATTTCCTTATGGTATTTAAATTTTTTGGGAGGACTTTGTCTAAAAATTATTGTGTGATAAGAGTATACTGTCTTAAGGATCAGAGAGGGTTTCAGTCTGAGGTTTCAATGACTACAATATACTCAAATGGTCTGCTAGTTCTTAAGAAGGGTAGAGTAAGCTGCTCAAATTATTTTGAGAGAATGTCTGAGTATAAATATGTGTGAATTATGGACCTGTGTATGAGAAGGTAAAATGTAGTGCATCCTGTGATAGTCGTCAGTTCTGTTTTAGTTTAAAATAGGTCAAGTGTTGTCTATATACTCAAGTCCTCTGCTAAGTTGTGGTAGTTGCAGTTATAGTGATAGTTAAATAAGTGGTATCTCACTCTGACCAGCAAAATACTTAATTTTATCAAATGTTTTAAATTGAAAAATAAAACCAGCTTGCTGAATTTATTAAAATGCTGAAAGAAATTGATTTCATTGACTGCTGGTACTTAAGGAGGGATAGTGAGGCTTCAGAGCATCTGGAGATGCAGCGTTATGGCCACAGTGTACCAGGCAGGGCATGCCATGTAAAGTGCATTTGAAGGCTAAAGCAGTTTGTTTAGGAAAATGCTAGCTGCAGAGAGTACTTGCTTACATGAAATGCCTCTCATTGGATGACTGGAGGGTAGGCTTGTACAGTTTTGGTGTCATAGCAAAAACAGAGAGGCCTGCTGAAGTGAGAGCTGTGCAGAAGGACAGTGTGATAGTTTCTGCCTCTGCACCATACCCTGCTTGTGCTTGTAACTGTCACCAGATTTGTTACTCAAGTGTGTCCAAAGTCTGGCAGCTGTTAGGTACTGAGTGCTCCATACTGATGTCAAGAAGCAAACCCCCACAAAACTCCAGTTCATATTTCCCTTCTAATTAATTCCTTGGGTGTTGTGCTTTCTGCTGCGTGGTATTTTGCAGATTCAGTTGATTTTCCATTTGTTAGCTAATTGATTTTTATCCAAAATCTAAGCAGTCTCTCAGATGCCAGTCCTTAGCAGCACCATGCGTTCAGCTTGTACTGAGCTACTAGGACACTTCCTGTTCTGCATGTCCTCATGGTACAGTGCTGCAAGTAAGGCTCTTAGTCCTTTGGACTACAGACATCTCAACTGTTAGCCTGTTATCAAGCTGCTTATCAGTAACACTCTAAAGCACCCATTATATCAACTGCACTACACCATTAAATTGGCTTCCTGTTTTTATGGAATGTACAGGTTATGAGATGGGGGAAGAGTTTATGTGGTGATCTATGGCAAAACAGCCAGTGCTGCCTGCCATGAGGAGAAAACCTACATCTTTGCAAGAATACAGGAGGAGATGTAATGCCTATTTCAGGTGAATTAACTAGATGAAGTATATACCCTTGAAGGGAGGAAGAGCAAAACAGAGGTGGTTAATATGAAAACTATATAGATTTTTGTAGGAGTCTGAAACTGATAGAGGTTTCTGTCTAAAAGGAAAACATTATCATAAACTCAAATGAAAACTTTTGTGATTAAGAAATCAACCAGCCAGTGAAAATAAAACTCAACTTGTTTCACATAGCTTCTCTCAGAAGTTTTTCAGATGCAGGTTTCTGCCTCTTCCATCATACTAGCATCTGCATCAGATGTGTCAATTGGATGTGTGGGAGCAGGCAGATAAATTTGTAAATCTGCATGACTGTGGAGACTGTAAGCATTTGACAGCTTGTAGCAAAGGCTATAATTTATTTTCTTTCTGTTTCTGATTTAATTTTCTTAATTAGGTAAAGATCCTATTAAAATAATGATAGAGAATTCTACCTATGTGAACCTCAGAGGGAAAATAGTCCACTTTTTTTGTCTTGTAAAACAGTTTTTATGATAGAACACTTGCCACCTTTATGCATATTGAAACACTTGCCACCTTTATACTTCATCTTGGAAACAGTGTGTGTGACTGTGTGCATATACTCTGGGAAGTTCTCTGATACTCTGTCCTAGCCCTTGCGACTTTTTTCTTTTCATCCATTTGCATATAATTTTAAGGTTTTTTTCAACAGGGGTAATAAGGCATTCTTTCTGTCCCTAACCTTTAAATGTGACTGCAGGAACATGCAAATTGTAATTTTCACATAACTTGTTGTTTTAGATAGAAAAACAAGGACAAAACCCTCTACAGGGGTCAGAGCCATGCAAAAATACCTGAGGAGGCCAAGTGGAAGCATGGTCTTTTACTGGTGTATATTAGAAGGTAAAATACTGAAAAATGCATTTTCCTGTTTCAGGAAATTCAAAAGTAAGTTTTTCTTGATTTCAAAATATGGCATCAGTAGATAAATAATTTTGTTTCAAAGCAACACAGGGATAATAAAAAGTTCCCTGTAGCTCTTTCTGCTTTCAAATGCTGGATATGGCAAAAGCAATGCACTGTGGCAACATTGCATCAATGCTGGCATCTTCTTCCTGAAAATCATGAGTAACTGATATTTTAGTTTTAGTAACCTCTTAGCTTGAATTTGAATGCAATGAGAAGTGGAAATAAATTATGCATTTTTACAGCTTTGCTTGCTATAGTTTGTTTATGGTTGGTACAGTAAATGATACAAATGTGCTTTTGGTTTTCTGGTTTACTTTGGACTTACTTACATTTGTCTTTGTTTATAGTGATAAATTCTTGTCTTGAAATGGTTTGGCTGGAATCAGCTGTTGTGCTAAGGAATTTGTCTGATGTTAGAAAAAACAGAAATAACATTTACTCATGAAGTGGTGGAGAGGAAGCTCTTTAAAGAAGAGAAATCAACTAAATGCCAGCAACTAAAGGCAGCCATGAAATAGGAGGCAATCATGGGAACATGCCTGGGAGATTCCTGGAGTCAGCCTGTGACTTAGAGTGTGGAAAGCTTCCTATGAGACTCTTCCCCTCCCTAACATGGTTTCCCATTGGAAAACACTAAGTTAAAGTAATAACCGTGTTCATATAGCATATCCTGCCTACTCCTCCCTTTCCCATGTCATGTCCTTGACATGAGCAACATAACAAAAGCACAAAAGTGCAGCAGGAAAAAGTCCTTTTATGTTCTACCCTTGGGGAAATGTGGATAATTCGATTCACGGTCACTGCTGATAGTCTGTGGATAGCCTGTTGGAAAGGAAAGGTCTAAATGTTTTTAACTTCCAGCCTTAAATGAAAGGTCCTTGCTATCAGCCGAGTTTTGGCAGTGATTTGCATTGGGTGGGACTGTGCCTGCTGTGTTGTTGCAAACCTGTAGTCAAGCTGCTTGAACCATGCTAGTTGTGATTTGTGTTGCTACCAACCTAAACAGGAGAAAGAGGGGCAGAGAGTCCTGATGCATGTGTCACTCTGTGCATGTGAACGTTAGATACATTGTGGATTTTGTACTATAGTACTATAAGCTGAGACTTTCTTTTCTACTTTTCCTGAAATAAAGGAACAGGTACAGCATTTTTTGAAATGAGGAAAGTAAAAACAGGTAAAGGGGGGGGGCCAGGAGAGTGGATCGGAGTACAGTTCTCTTCCCTGTCTTTCCACAAAGTTCCTTGGTTAAAGTGAACTGTGCTGACATTGCTGAGAGTCTCTTCTTGTGGCCAGAGCTCATGTTACCTGCTCAAAGAGCTCAGCAGCCTGGTGCAGCCAATGCTGCTGTGACAGCATTGCTTTCCTGGGCTACTCATTGGCATACACTGGGTTTCCAGCGCTTTGCGAACCTCTGACAATTAGTTACTGCTTTCACTGAAAAGGTATGGTTTGCCAAATCAGCCAGTTGATTTTTGTCAGAATCTCTACTGGACAATTTGCAAGTTGGAATAGAGCTTTGTCCTGGGCTAGGGACTTGAATACAGGTTTTGTTCCATCTGATTTGTCACTGCTGTCCATGGCTCCTTCCTGCTTTAGAGAACAGCAGTGTTGTTCCACAGGCTGTTAGCTTTAGGGGAGGACAAGAGGAAAAGCCCAGATCATCATTACAAAAGTCTCTAATGTTTTCTGTTCAGACAGGATGCTGTTTGATTTGCATTTATCAAAGCTGTGGGGTTAGTTATCCTGTACATGAGTGCTGTTTTGCTTTTTCTCTTTGGAAGTCAGGATTCCTAATCTTCATTCTTGCTTCCTGTCCAGAAAACAGTTATGTAATGTGTCGTCAAATGTATTTTGCCTTCATGGTGCTCCACATGGAAAATAAACTACTCTTGTTAGGCTCAAGTGATGCAGAGATTGATGGTATGAGCATGGAATTTTTCTGATTGCCTCTGCTGAGCATCCATTTTTTGTGTGTTTTGCAAAGTAGCCTCTTTAATTACAAAATGAAAAAAAAATTAATTTAATATGGTAGGTTAAAAGGTAATTTGTAAGTACATTGCAAAGTAAAAATATTCAAAATTTAGACAGTCTCCTATGAAAAAAATGATCTGTTTGACATCAGAGGTGCCCTCAGATTGTGGACTTTGAAAGATAGCAGGGGATTCAACTAATGTTGAATTAGTGGCAAATTGCAAATATATTACTTCACTGTACCATTTGAGTTATTGAGCGGGTGAACTAGAAGTGGCTCTTCAGGGGAAGTAAGTTTTTTCTTTCATGTTCTGTAATCCTGTGGCTGGGACCATGCATAACAATGAGATGTGCAGAAGAGCAAATTGATTTGCAAGGACTCCTGACTGGGCAATTCTAAGTTGAGATGAAAAGCAAGCTCCCTGTGATTATGGTCAAAGTTGCACTCCCTGCTGTTTGTGCACATGCAATCATATCCTCTACCTTGGGCAGCTGGATAAGTAAGAATCTAATAGGTGATCTGCAAGTGGAAATAGGGAGCTACAGTAATATGTGCCACTCATAATATTTTGCATGTAGCTGCAGGGCTTTTTTATTGCTCTGGTTTTTTTAGTCATACTCTTGCCAAAAACTGTGTTGCTTTTGCGTATGAGTTGTAAAGTATTTGTTGCTAGTCTGTATTTGCCTTTAGCAGTAATTGGAAAACCACAGAGCACTAGAAATTATGCTTGCAAAATAATTGCATCTTTCACAAGACTACATGTTTCAGTGGAAGTGGGAAAAGTTTGTTCTGCAGCTCCAAAACTTTTGTTCTGTGAGCTCAAAAATTGTCTGTTAGTCTTAGAGTGAGAGAAGATTGCTTTTTCCTGTGAACATGCATGCACTGTATCCTGAGGCCATCAATGATAAGTTACTATTATGATTGCTACTGTAAATAGTTCCACTCTGTTTTCTGAAGACATCCTGTGTTTGTTCAAGAACAGGTATCTGTTAAGGGAAGAAGTCATACAAGTGGATAGTAGATTAAAAAAAAAAAAAAAGGAAGTCATCAAATGCCACAAAATTAAATCTGTTCATGAGTTATCTTTTTTTTTTTTTTTTGTGGCTTCTAAGTCTTACCATCACTATACGTATATCCATGGTGTTTTTAGTTTTTCTTCTAACCCTAAAATTGAAAATGTTTGCCTAGGTGTTGAAGTTAGTCTTCAAAGTGGTTTGCTGAATATCTGTTGCTACAGCTTCTTTATAATTCTAGTCCTCTGTCTTCAAAGTCATTTGAGATTGTATGTGTAATTAAAACCATAAATGTTTTTGGAAAGGCTGTTCTACAGCATCCTTTAGAGTCTTTTAAAGTAAATAGTGCTTTTAGATCTGCCTTCTATTACAGTGTTTGTATTTTGATCAGTTTGATTATATTGCATACAAATCATAAGCCTAGTTATATTTTGTCATATGAAAACTTTTGAGTGCCATTTCATTTTTATAGCAAGGATTTATATAGTACAAAACCGTATTGAATTTTCACTGTGTTTATATTGCTGGGTATTATGTTGTTTAAGAGTAGAAAACAACAGTGTTTAATAGATGTCATAAATTCATACTATGGTTCCACTCTTATGACTATATATACCTAAATTTCAAAATGAAGCTTTTAAAAAAGTGTTACTAGGATCTCAGATGCCATTTTGGGCAATAGATCTTTAGGAAATGGTAAAAATGTGAGAGGTGGTATAAGAATTGTCTTTTGTCAGAGAAAGCAAAGCAACATACAGCTATGACATGGTGTGTTGTAACCAAGATTTTAAAATTCTCTTTCTGGTATTGTCTCAATTGCCTGTGTCCATGCAGGCAAAAATCTAGTACCTCAATTTTCAGCAGTATTTGTCTCGAGGCTTCCCAAACTTACAGCTTGATTTTTTAGCTTTATATAATGCTACCAGTGAATGTTCTAGACCTGCCTTGTTTCACTCAATCCTTCTGGTTACTTCAAAACCTCACTGACACAAATTATTTGTCATGCAATTATTTTATCATGGACTGTCTTGTGTTGGAAGGGACCCGCAAGGATCATTGAGTCAAACTTCTGCTGCTGCACAGGACAGCCCAAAAAATTCCAGCATGTGCATTTTCAAAATCCTTCTTGATTTGTATACTGGGACCTTTACACATTACAGAAAAATAACATTGGTGAATCTTCAGATACAATCCTGCAGAGCTTCTCATCTGAAAGAGGGTTTTTTTAAAACTAGAGTAAGGAAACAGGAACAGCCAATGGAATGAAATGTCCCACTTTCTCCTCTTCTCCAAATCAATGTGTAATTTAAGAGAGGGACACACAAGTCTGCTGTATGTTTCCTGGGCTTCCAGCTGGATGCTGGTGACAGAACTGAGAGTAGCTGCTCAGTAGCATTTTCAAAACTTCATTTTAGCCTTGGGCACATACTGGCACCATGTTGAACAGATCCATAATCTTCCAGTGATTTCTTTTACAAAACAAGGCAACATGTTTCCATGCTGGGACTTTTACAAGGACATGTAGTGGTATAGGACAATGGGGAATGGCTTTGAACTGAAAGATTTAGGTTAGATGTTAGGGAGAAATTAATTGATGTGAGAAACTGTGGATGTCCCATCCCTGGAAGTATTCAAGGGTAGATTGGATGGGGCTTTGAGCAACCTGGTTTAGTGAAACATGTCCTCAACATTAATAAATGTTTCATTAATAAATGTTGCATCTCAGGCAAAACCCACGACCCATCTTTTTTTGCTTATCTTTGCCACAAATTCCATTAATCATGGATTTTTTTAACCACTCTTTACACTGTAATGTAGTCAGACAAGACACACTTTACCTTAATGGAAGGTAATTATTTGTACCCCAATTCTAAAAGCGCACACACTTCCAAAACATGTGAGATTTTGTTTCTTAACGAGGCCCATGTTGTGTTAGTGCTGTCTTGGAGATCTGCTTACTTCATTAAGTTGTCATCTTGGATTTAGTGGAAGACATTCCAGTGCAATTTTCTGGAATACATACGTGTAAGTAATAACCCTTGTGTACACAGTCATGCCTAGAGGCCTGACAGAGGTTGATACTGTGTTCCATAGTGGCTCGAGTCTCTGCTGTGACAAGCAAGCTACAGGCTAACAGGGATTACCTCAAACACATCAGTGTATTGGGAAACCATGCAAGATCTTGCCGCGTGCACTTCTTGTCTGTGTGTGGAAAAAGAGGTGGAATTTGTTGTGAAGTTGAATCTTTACAGGCAAAAGATCTGGAACCATGGGGGGAAAGTAAAGCAAATGTCTTGATTAAGACTTGACAAAGACTTCTGGTTGCTTACATCAAGATTTGTGTTTCAGATGCTTTTGCCTTGCTCTTCACAGGAGTTGTGTGTTGTTTTTTTCTCTGCTTGAATTTATTTGCCATGGAAGAGAATAAGTCTGCTAAGGGAGAGGCTTATGAGCAGATTGGGTTATATAGTGGGATGTTAAAAAGAAGTAACTCTTGGTTTCAGTGGTTCTAAAACGCTTTTCGCCATGCCATCTCGCTTGACTTTGAACAAGAACATGATTCTGAAAGGGATCAAGTCTGGAAATACACACTTTGTCGTGTCAGATTAAAAAGCAATGGCCACGGTAGGTGAGAACCTCAAATACTGGACCTCAGCCTTGCAGGAAAGGATAATATAGGGATCATAAAAGAGAATTTTAAATCCAAATAACCCATAAATAAGAAGGTCAAAACATGTATTTAAAAAGAAAAAAGAAGAAAACCAACTGAAAACCCAACTCTAAGTAGCTAGAAAACCCAAAAAACAACTACTGTGGAGTAAACTAAGTTGAACTGAGGCTCTGGAACTATTGGATAATCAGCAAGAAAACCACAATAAAAGAAACTTTTGTTTTAGGTGTGTTTTGTGCTGAGCCTGTAATTAATTAATCTTTTATAAGCTATCACTCTCCAATAATAATTTAGAGGTTGACAAATCAGCTCTAGATGGAGAATATTAATAAAGTTCTTAGTAAGTACAAAATCTGAATGTATTCAAAATGCCTGTATAACTCTTTCTCCTGATGGTTTTATTATTCCATATGCTTGTATTCCCAGATCTCACAGATAGTGGCTCAACATTCCCAATGAGACACAAGATATTTTGTCTTTCAGCAGGCTAAACTGAAGTGTAAAATGAAAAGAATTTACTGATATTCCACAGGAAGTTTATGCAAGACCTTGTGGTTCTGACTCACAATGCATGCCTTGGCTTATTGGTGTCTGGGCATTTGAATACTTATATAAGCCTTCTGCTGTTTTTATAATTGAAATTAGAACATAATTAGAATGAAAATGTTGTGATTCCAAATTTGTTTGCAAATTCTAGCATGAGATTCAGAAAGAGGGGTTTTGTGGCTTCTTTTGTGGGAGTTAAGGATTTTCTCTTTGAAAATTCTGTAGTGTGGGAAGCTCTTTCCTGAGGAAGGAAGATGTTAGAAAATCTGCTCAAGTTCTTGAATAATATTGCAAAGAATGCCACTTAATTTCATGTTGTCACTTCTCTGTTCTTCTCTGACTTCTTTCAAGCTTTCTTTACATGGCTGCTTTATATGAGATACGTGCGCCAGGTAAGCTGGCATCATTTTTTTCTCCTAGCATCTGATTCTAACGAAGTAACCGTGTTTTCCCCATATATGTTAACTGTGGTATTGCGTGTGACCAGGGTTCATGATTTGCTGGTTTTGATTCCCTGTTCACCTCATTGCTGGAATATTTTTGTTAAGAAAAGCTGCTTGTGTTATATTTCAGCATGTGTATTGCCTGCTTACTGTAGCAACTGCCACAGGGAATGACTTCTTAAGGAAAAGTGGAGGACTGAAAAGAAATTATCAAAGTGGTATATAAATTTTCACTATTATATGCTCAGTGTGTTGAACTATTGCAGGTCTCTGTGTTGCTGTTTAAGCACTGGATACTGCTGTATTCCTTAGCTCTTAAACTGACATAAGTGACTTTCTGTTGGCTTTGTCTGTGTTTTGTACTGAAAGTTGACTCCTTATTTGAAGAATAGGCTTTGAGTCTTGGTGGGGTTTTCCAAGATTATTTTGGGATATCAAAAAGCGTCTTCCTGTAAAGGTCTTTTTAATGGCTGTTTTGGGTTGGACAAGGTTGAAATACTTTTTGGAAGAAAGGCTTAATAGAGAAAAGTGTATTATAGAAAGATGACTTAAACGATTTATGTGTTGCTGATGCAAAAGTTCATGGCACAGGTTGTGAAGTATAAGAAGCCTCAGAAACAGGGAGTCTCCCTTAATGCACAAATGTTTCTGTTTTTCATGTTCACATGATAACATCATAACAAATAGAGTTGAAAGGAGCAAGAGTCATCTAATTAATTCCTGGCTCAGAAGTGGGATGAACAATGACCAAACCAGTTCTGACCAGGCTGCTTTTCTGAAAAAAACCACATCAGGTTCCATAATCCCTTCTACAAACTCTTCCTGAGCTCAACTAGCCCTGCTTTCTACACACAGTTTTTCTAAGATCTAGCCTAAATTTCTTGTTAGTATTTCTTGCTTCAGTTTAAACTTTTTAGCTCAAGGTTACATGGGGCTTTGAGCAACCTGGTTTAGTGGAAGCTGTCCCTGTCCTTGGCGAGCAGATTGGAATTAGATGATCTTAATGGTCTCTTCCAAACCAAACCATTCTATCATTCTTTGTCTTATAGACAGCAAAAAGGTGCACTCTGCTGGATTAAAAACTGCCTGGATGGCTGGCCCAGAGAGTGGTGGTGAGTGGAGTTACATCCAGCTGGTGGCTGCTCATCAGTGGAGTTCCCCAGGGCTCAGCACTGAGGTCATTTCTGAGGTTTGCTGGAGGGCAGGAAGTCCCTGCAGAGGGATCTGGGCAGGCTGGATCATGGTTGAGGCCAATGGTGTGAGGTTCAACAAGGCCCAGTGCCAGGTCCTGCTCTTGGGTCACACCAATCCCAGGCAGCTCCACAGGCTGGGGCAGAGTGGCTGGGAAGGAGCTGGGGGTGCTGGTGAGAGCAGCTGAACATGAGCCAGGCTGTGCCCAGGGGGCCAAGAAGGCCAATGGCATCCTGGCCTGGATCAGCAATGCTGTGGCCAGCAGGGCCAGGGCAGGGATTGTCCCCCTGTGCTGGGCCCTGCTGAGGCCGCACCTCCAGTGCTGTGCCCAGGGCTGGGCCCTCACTGCAGGAAAGGTCCTGAGGGGCTGGAGAGAGTCCAGAGAAGGGCAATGGAGCTGGGGCAGGGTCTGGGGCACAAGTGCTGTGAGGAGCAGCTGAGGGAGCTGGGGCTGTTTGTCCTGGAGAAAAGGAGGCTCAGGGGTGACCTCATCACTCTCTACAGCTGCCTGAAGGGAGGCTGTGGCCAGGTGGGGGTCAGCTTCTTCTCTGCCAGCAAGCAATATGATAAGAAGAAATGACCTCAAGATGTGCCAGGCAAAGTTCAGAGTGGATATTAGGAAAATGTGTTCCTAATCCACTATTTGTACTTAAAATCCACTAATATCCACCATCAATATTCCACCATGGAAAGGGTAGTGAAGCTTTGGAACAGGCTTCCCAGGCAAGTGGCTCATTCACCGATCATTGGGGTATTTACAAGATGTGTAGATGTGGCACTAAGGCATCTGTTTTAGTGGTAGACTTGGCCGTGCTGGGTTAATGCTTGGACTTATACATCATAAAAACATTCTCTAACCTAAATGGTTCTAAGATTGTTTCCTATGTATAAAAGTAAACTTTGAACTAAAAAACCCATTTCAAAATGCATCCAGCATTGGATGGCATTTGTTTAACAGGGAGTATGACTTGCTGTGTCATTAGATTTCAGTCCTTAATTACTTGCATTTCATAGAACTGTAAAAAGCTTGTGTTGGTCTCACTGAAACTGCAGGAAAAACAAAAACTCTCCAAAACCACTCATTTTTTAGCATTAGAGAATTAAAGCATTTCTTTATTCTGGCCATTATATTGTTATGGCCAGGATATGCAACAGAAACAATTTCATCCCCACGTTGCCTGGGTTGTGCAGAGAAAATCATTCAATCACACATAATTTTTACTTGATTTTTCACATGTTGATACAGTCAAAACTCAAAGAAATTAATTGGTTCAATATTCATTGGTCCCAAGTTACACAGTTCTTTGTATTTGGTTTCCAATTGGTTGTTGATCTCTTCACCTTTGATGGTTCTCATTCTTTGTTTTCTTACCTATGTTTTCCCAAACCAGGAGTCTCCAGCCATGCCAGGGGTGATTTTGGAGCCGATGGTCATTAATGGTCCTTATCTTTTGTGTGTCTTCTGTGTTACTCACAGTCTGCTCAGATGTTAAGTCCTTTGAAAGGAAACTGTAAGTCCTTTACCCTGGGCAAAGGTGAACAAAACCCCTGACTAAAGTTATATAAAAAATTTAAACTTGTATCATTTCCAACAGGACATGTCAGGAACCTTAAAGATCATCCAGTTCCAGCCATCCTTCCATGGACAGGGACACCTTCCGCTATCCCAGGTTGCTGAGAGTTCCTTTCAACCTGGCCTTGAACACTGCCAGGGATGGGGCATCCATGGCTGCTATGGGGAACCTGTGACTCACCATCTCCACAGTGAAGAATTTCTTCCTAACATCTGACTAAGCTTCTTCTCTTTTAGTTTAAAGCCATTGCCCCTTATCACTCTCCCTCTTATTTATTTATGTATTTATTTTATTCATTTAGTTATTTTTGGTTTAGTAGTTTTATTATTGTTTTATTATTACAGACCAAATAACTCCAGTGAAGGTGTTTGCTATGATCTTACAGAGAGAACTCATTCTATTTATGATTTAGCACTCAAAAAGTTGCTAAAAGAAAGTCGGAAATGTGTCTATAGGGCTAAGCCAATATATGTGATTTTTATGAAATGTAGTGTTCTTTCTTTTTTTTTTTCCTTTCTTTTTTACTGCCAAATATTTGAACAAATTGTAAGTTTGCTTCACGTTCTGGTTGCATGTCACCAAAAGCCAACTATTGGCCGTTATACCAGGACTCTCTTCAACTTTATCTTTGGACAGTTTTTGCTATTTTTTGTAACTTAATGTTTTGGTAACAAAACATTAGATTACAAAATTATCAGTTTTCTAGGTTTTCTCTTAATTTGTACTTTAATTATATGGTTCTACTTACCTGAATTAGAAGTTTAAAATCTGTTAGAAGGGTAGTAATTTTTTGTGGAGGAGAGTTTCTTGATTTCCTCCACCAGTTTTTGATTGTTCCTGAGAGCTGAAGGGGCAAATAGCAGTCCTTACCAAGTAATGTGATTTTTTTTTTTTTCCATTGCTGTCACTATCAAAATGGCAAAGTTGAGCTATGTCAACTTGAGCTGGTTCTGTATTTTTACAAGACAAGATACTGTGCAGCTGGTTTTAGACTATTATATCTTTGAAATAGCCTTATACAGTTTCTGATCAGCAGGTCCTAACTGTCTTATGAGGTGAAATTAATGTTAAACTTCGCAGTTTTGTAGGAAACCTAATGTGAATTCCCCTATTTAAAACTGAAGTGGAATGAAGTTCAAGAGCAAGGAGAAGAAGCTGCTTAGGGAGAAATAATAATTTATTTTTTTAAATTACATGGTGGACATGTAGAATAAGTCTTCAAATTGAGTAAAACCAAACTCAGAAAAATAAAAACCACAGGAATGAAAACTAATTTTCAAACAGTACATTTCTGTTGGCATATTTTCGAGCAACATTTGTAAACAATTTGGTTTTGGGCTAGTTCCTATTCTGTAAAATTAAAACAGAAGTAGATTGTGTTGTTAAATATTATTAAAATACTGATTTTTGAAGAGCATATTGATTTAAAATAAAGCCCAAATATACAAGTCAGCCTATTTTCAATGAAGTGACTTGAGACAATTATCTAATAATTTGAGCAGAAGACTATATACAATTTCTGCCTTAGAAGTACCTTTGCAATTGTGAAAGAAAACATATTTGTAGAACTCAGCATCATATGTGGTTTTTTTTTCAAAAAGTGTGAAAGCAGAACGCTTTCATAATGGCAGTTAACATTATGAAATATATTTTACAGTGATTGTGAGATTAAGATAATTTAAAGAAACAATCTCTGTATGTTGAGGGCTTGACCTGCACTTCAATTTTGGAGGGTTGATATGGCTTGCTGTGCTTTTTTGGAACTTGTTGGGTTTTTCTCCTCCCCCATGTCCCAGCAGATAAGGCCTTTCTTGGCCTTCTTTTATAGAAATACAGTATATAACTTGAAGTTCAGATTGTATTTTTGTGCTGAAATATAGGATTATTCTAGTATATGATGTTTTACTTGATTCCAGCAATAGTTCTAAGAGAAAGCAAAAGCAGTTATGTATGGGTCCTGAGGTATCCTGTGCTAGGTTGTATCAGATGAATGTATATGTTTGGAGTGCCGTTTGTCCTGTAGAAAAAATCTGAAGATAAGGAGTGCCTGAATGTAAGCTGTAACTTTTTTGGTAACCTATCACTTTAAGTAAGCAAGTGCCCAAAGTGCAAGCAAGCCTCAATTACATTTCAGTGCTGTGATGCTATAATTAAACCAGGGAAGGGTCCTTGGCAGGGCCCAATTCTCCTTTTTCAAGGGTTATAAGTCTTGGGAACATGCAGAAAGGTGTAGAAAAACACCTGTAGCTTGGCAAACAATAGCCTTCTCTGGCAAAACTTGGGTTTGTCTCAGTCAAGCTACATAGACCTATAAACAATAACATGAGTATTTTTTTCTATAGTTCAATATCCCTTTATATTTCTTTGTTTAAAGCTGAAAACCAAGTGCTTCATGAGGAAACGATAAGGATGACTTTATTTTTGTTGGGGAAATCCAGGTTGAGAGTTCTGAGTTGCCACAGAGTGTGAATTGGAGGATATAAGTATGGGGGCCCTCCCTATTTTAGCAGAAGCCTTTTTAAAGCTTTACACAAAGGGGTCTGTGGAACATGAACTAAACTTTTTTTCTAAATGGCTAAACAGGATGTAGATATAAATAATAATTCAATACAAACTTATTTTGGTGGAGCTTTCTCACACACAGCTTCTTGTGTATTGAGAAATGCAGTTTCCTTTCAGAAACAGTTTTTTCACTATTTTCCGGATGGTGCTTAAGAAGAATTCATACCATTTAAAAACTATATGAAACCTCTTTTTCCAAGGTGCTGTAATTTCTTTTTGCTAACAGTAATTTTTGTTCTTAATCAAAAATCATTCTGACTTTTCTCAACTCTCTGCAAAATATTAATGGTTGAGCAAGAAAGTGGTCAGGTACTGGAGTTGAGACTTCTCATACGTACCCTGTTAATAAAACAAATGTTTGTATTCTGTCTTTTTAGAGCGCTCCTATTCTTGAATACAAGTTGAATACTAGTTTAATGACACTTCCCTCAAAAATTGCATGCTGATTTGTTGTAACAATAATCACTCTATCGCTTTAAGCCCCCTTATTTTTGTTTTAGTTTAAATGTGCCTGCTCAGTAGCTTGTCTGTGGTTTATTCCATGCAGTCAAATCACTGTTGCTGACATGCACTTTCTACATAGCAACGGGGAAGTCCTTTGTGAAGTTACCACAGACAGAGATTTAACAGGGAGGCAGTTGCAGAATGTGAAACCACTTCTAATTTTGGCAGTATGCTTGACTGTTTAATCTTCATGTTGGAAATACTGTCCTACCTTGAGGGCAGATATCATGGTTGATGTAACCTGAAGAAAATAGGAAAACCTCTGATTGGCTATGATAGGAGAGTTGGGAAATACTATTGTATGAAAGCAGGAAAGAAATGCTTGTCAGTCTTGTTGACATTTCATAACATCTTGTTCAGACAGGCTAGTTTTGAATCACTGGGGTGTCTTCAGATTTAAAACACAGTGGGAGTGAATTTAGGCACAGATGGGTTTGGTTGGTTGGTTTTTTTGGCAGCATACTTTGTATTAAGTTATTTCTTGCTTTGAGTGGTCTTGCCACACAACTGGCTTTGTAAATTTTTATTCCTTTTTATTCTCCTGTATTATCTTATTTTTTAAGGTTAACTAGCTAAAATGTTTCTTTCTCCTCCCATTTGTCTTTTGTAGTTAAATTTGAGATAATTCTCATAGCAATACTACTCCTGGCTAACCTTATATGTTTGCTAATTTCTTGTGTAATTACTTTCAAGCTGGACCTTTTTGTCTCAGCATAAGTGTTTTCCCCTTCTAGTCACGACTAATTTATAATGCCTAATTCTTTCTTATGAGTATCTAAATTGTTGAGGGGAACCAGGATCAGGTTCTCTGTCAGTGCTGGTAAGGGTTTTGTGCTTTGCCTTCTACATTTGCCTTACCCGGTGTTAGGGATTTATGTGCTTATTTTTGCATTTCTGTGGCTCAACTTCTGCTTCACTCAGTCATCTGCTTTGATTAAATCATATGTTAGCCTTCTACTTCTTGAGCTATGTCTGAATGGAAGGTCACTTGTGACACTCAAGCTAACCTGTTTTGTCTATGGATCAAAATCCTTCTGTGTTACTGCCACTCTGTTTTGTATAGACAGAAGATTTTGGGTAGGATTCTGAGACCCAAGAGGTGTACGCATGCAGTGTGCACTCATCCTTTCTTTGCCTTTTCCATGGTGGTTTCTTCTAATTGTTACAAATTTAATGCTTACTGCCTCAAGTGCTTGGTCTGCAAGGTGTTGGTAGGAATGTCTATAAAGTTTTTTTGTTTTCTTTCTGTTCTTACCTTCCTTATTTTTTTTCAAATTCTCTTCTTTTTTTTTTAATGGTCCTCCTTTTAAGCCAGTTCCTTGTCCTCCTTTTAAGCCAATTCCTTGTCTAAGCCCTGACTTGTTAGGCTGTGTCCTCTGTGAGCTAATGACTGCTAAAAGTTCTCTGTGAGTCTTTAGTTATTATGTTACTTGATTTTTTCCTAAAACATTTTCTCACTAAAAAATTATTCCTCAAAGAGTTTTTTTGGCGTTTACAAGCTCAAAACATTGGCAATTTATCCTTTTTATTTTCTGGAGAAGTGCTAGTTTTCTGACTTTGGAATTCCTTTTTGGTAATCTTTAATCTGCTATGAGGAATTGAGAGATGACTTGAAGCTCAAAATATGTCCAGAGTTAGGAGAACACAGCAAAGTGGGTCTTCAAGATTGAGATTGTCCATCTCCTTGTATGAGTAAATCTTTATATGAATAAATCTGCGCTTGTGGAAGATGGAAATTAGTGACTCAAAAATGATCCTATCTAGTCTTGTGTTCCCACTGAAAGTAGGAAGAGCACAATGCTGAATCTTGAGTTTACCAAAAGTGGGTTTTACTCTCTGTCTAATGTGTATCTCTCCTGCCTCTGAGTCTGCTGTGAGTTCTTACTCCCAGCTTTTTGAATACACACTGCTGATTGGTTTTCTTCAGTCTACAGTAAAAATATCCATAAATTCAGGGCTGTGGTTTTCAGAATCTGGTAATACGTATTCTCAGAGAATTTTTTAATGACATCTGACAATGATTTGAGCTCAAAACAAAAACCACCCCACCTACCTTTCCCAAATAGAAAATAAGAGGAAGATGAGAGGATGGGAGGAAGAAAATTTTTGTTTTGGCCTTTTATCTGGTCATCTGTGGGATTTGGGGAAGATGTATATTCTTGTGCTGACCAGTTTGTTAGTTTGATGAAAGCCTTTTCTAAGGCATTGAAAGGAGTGTGGAGAATGGAGGACAGTGGTATCAGGGATCTCAGTTGCCTCGTCTCTGGTTCGCATGACTGATTTCAATTTGATTGTTGGATCTGAAATCAAGAATATGTTTTTTTCTGAAATCAGAAAAAACATATTCTGGCCTGTGTTGCTTCCTTCATTTCCACTATGGTTGGAGGTGGTTTGCCTATGAGCTGATAATTTTACCTGCTCTGCACCCTAAATGTGGAGATCAGGTGTTGATAATAGCCTCCTACTGTCAATCCCTTAAGGCATTTGACTGAAGCACCTGGTGGCTGAAGTAATTTAGCATAACTGAAGCATCTCTGGGTCTGTTTTATAGTAACATTTGAATAAAATCAATGGCATACGTGTTAATGATTTGAAAACTCTGGTGTTCATTTCCAACTAATTGCACTTTTTTTGAAAATTAGTACCAGAAGCAGTGACAATACTTGTTGTAAGCAAATTACTGATGTAGACATGGTCTGTTCTTCTTCCTTAGTCCCAGTCATTATTTTGGTTTATGCCTGTACATTGCTAATTTGACTGTCTCGTACAACATTCTGTAAAATTTCTGTCTGCTTCAGTTGTCTTGCTGCATGACTGGTCATAAGAAACATGTCCTACAGAGCTATTTCGTAGAGGCTGTGTGCTTCTATACCATGTGGGTATTGCCTGAGGGCTTAACACACTGTGATTGCAAAGCAGTGTTTGCTTATTAAAACTCAGAAGAGTTTATCACTCACAGTGTGTATGGTTTCATGTAAAAATACTGAGAAAAATCCTGCTATGCTGTGGAGAGTGGTTATAAACCATGCAATTCCTATCTGAAAAATCCTAGTGATTTCCCTCCTCTCTTCCAGGACTGTGGGTTTAGATACTGTGAGACTGTGTGGTCCTTCTCTGCCCTTATTTTCACTTGGACATTCAGCTATTAAACATAACATTAGTTTATTTTTCCTAATTCTCCATTTTTGCAGAAAATAATGGAGAATTTAAAAGAAGCAAATATTGCCAATTCTCCTTAAATTTTACTGATGTTTCTCAAAAAAATCTTGCCGACTAGTCTTCTCCATTCCCCAGCCCTGTCTAGCAAGAGTCTACATTACCAGTGGTATTCATCTTAACTTCAGCTGCTACTAGTAACTTGTTTCTTCCAGGTCAGGAGAATGAGAAACAGCTGCAGTTCCTGGATGTAGGTGCCAGGGTTCACACCTTGTCCTGAAGTGGCTGAGCTGTGGCCAGCTGAAGGTAGATGATTGTTCCCTGGATAATATAAGTGCATCAGTAGCTACCGTGAATTGTGTGGTTCAAATCTTAATTGGTACTATTGAATCTGTTGACTGGCAGACTCTGGGCATAAAAATTAATATTAAAATACTGTTTTGTCTTTTGTCAGATGAGTTGGTGCACAGAAATGGAGCAGACTGTATCATAAGTTTGTGATACTAATACATAATTTGAAAACTAATTCTGACAAGTGGACTCATGGGAAATGACATTGAATTGAATGTTATAAAAGTATCGTTTGACACTGCCTTGGTGTGTAAACCAATTTAATTGTAAATCAATGTGGTTGTCTAAACTGCACATGAAGTGATTTTCTAGATACCAGTTCAAAGGAGGAAGATAATGAAACCCAGAAACTGGGTATAGTGCAATTAAAAGAGAACAGATCAGCTGGGTTGCAAAGGGGAGGTCTGTGCTCACTTAACAATTGAGTGCTTCATATATAAGTGAATTTGAAATAAATGACCAGTGCAGCATGAATGCATGTTGAACGAAATAGCTACATATGAAGACTAGAACAGAGGGATAGTATGTAACTCAGCAAAATATTTGTGTGTGTTACCTTGACAGGCAAACTGAGAAGTGATGAAGATATGGCAATTAGTGAAGTGGACTGCTATGACTGGATAAAACTTACTGATCCTTTCTTTTCTTTGGGAAAGAAGCAAATGTGGATGCTAGAAACAGGATAGTGATGCAGTTTGATAAATAACTGTTTTTCCTTTACTTAAAGCATGACAGAGCTTCTTCCCATCTATCTACTAAAAATGTACGGAAATAAAATACCTCTGGCTCTGTTTAAAAACAAAAAAATGTGACAGTTTTAAAATCCTTTCCATTCTTATTTCAAAGGCCACGACAGCATTTGGGACTCTTTTCTTAGAATAATTACATTAAAGAGGAAAATTAATTTTTGTAGAGGGTTGAACTTTTTTTTAGTATGTAGAGGAGCTTGATGCTGTAAGATCATGTTGAAGTTTAACAGCATTTGAAGGGCTAAATGTTTATGTGCGTATTTCATTATATTTGCCTTGAACAGCAAACAGTCTGAGAGATATGAAACCTCAGGTTTTTATGAGGTAGTCTACAAACAATATTTCAGAGCCTCACACATGCATACTTCAATGCTCTGTTGTACATTTTGTCTTAGCAGCCACTGGCAGACATAGAATCACAGAATCAATTAGGCTGGAAAAGAACGAGTCATGGAGAGCACCTTGTCAACCAGGCCATGGCACTAATTGCCACATCCAGTCCTAAACACTTCCAGGGATGGTGACTCTGCCACGTCTTTGGGCAGGCTATTTCAATGCTTGACAACCTTTTTGTGAAATAATCCCTCCTGATGTCCAATATGAACTTTCCCTGGTGCAGCTTGAGACTATGTCCTCTCTTCCTGAAAATTTGTATGGAAATCTATGTTTTACTCTTCTTACTAAAACACAATCTGTCAATGTCTATTCCTAAAATCAGTCAGCCTTTGTGAAGTTGCAGTCTGTTTCTACCTAGTCCTGTTAGCATTTTCTACTCACTGCTGAAGGTTCTGTCCTAGGATTAAAAAAAAATAATTAGTCTTCCCTCCCCTTTGACCAAAGTACCTAATAGTAAACTCAGCCCGATTTTAACACATAATCAGCTATAACCTTCTGGCTTTGATTCAATGCTGAAGATACAGAAGGACTTTTACAGCAGTAACTTTGGAACTGGCAAAAGTGTGTGGAATGTTCTGGTACTGATGACAAAAACCACTTCCCTGTCAGTGTGCTGGCATCTGATTTCTTCTTCTTAATTAACATCTAAAACAATCTTTGATCTGCATGGAATGGATGGAGAGAAGTGTGGTTACCTGTCTTAGCTGCTAGAACATAGTTAGAGTGCTCCCATATTTGCTCAAGTCCAAGTCACCCAGTTTAGTTTAAAACACTGTCTTCGTTAATTTATGCATTGTCTCTTTCTGGGAAAGCAAGTGGAGATTTTGCAGGTATTCCTTTAAATCTGTCATATGAGTGACATTCTCCCTCAGAAGACCTATACATCAAACTCTTCCAGACCATTCAGAATTTAGGAGACATTAGAATTGTCTGTTTGCAAAGCTGGGCTATCACAGATTGGGAAATATACAAGCTAGATAATCCTGCCTAATTTGCCTTCTGTGTTTCATGTGTGTTTTGGTATAGCCTTTAATTACCTAACATTGCTTTGTTTTCCTTCTTCCTTTCCCCATTGAACCCATGAGTCATTCATTGCACAGGATGGGTGGTGGTAATTTAATTAGCTACTGCTAACAATTGTGGAGAAAAACTGAGTTAGATGTTATTGCTTCAAATTCTTTTTTGCTGTTTGTTCTGAAGCAGGATTAGAACACAAAGATGGCCATATTACGTCAGCCCAAATACATTGTTTGACCAGCAACGTGTTTTACAGGAGCTGTAAACAAATTCCTATGAAATTATAAGAACAGGAAATGTGTATGCACTAATGTTACCTGATAAATTACAAGTTTGCAACTCTTTTAAGGCCAAGAGATTTTGGAGTTTGGTGTGGCTAATGTTCTTTTATCATCAGTAGATTTGTGTCTCTGACTATGTCCAGCTTCTTCAAGAAGTCAGGAAGAATACATGGGCTATAATACACCATCTATTAAGCTGGTGGTTCAGGTGAACTATCAGTTCCACAAGGAACCACTCATGTCCTTCTGGAGTTGTGTCTGATAAACTGGACTCAATGGCTCTTAAACCTTGTATGGGAAGAGATGTTTGCAGTTACCTCTACCATCACCCTCTAGAACCCACCTAAACATTGATATGTGTGTCAGACCTCTCTAAAATTCTCTTTTCCTGAATAAAGAAACTAAGATTGTGTAGGTTTAAGATTGCTTGAAGGAAATGTTATCCCATATTTAGACAATCCTTTTTTGTCCTTTTTCTACATCTGTTAACATTTTTGATTTAATGAAAGTAAAAAATCTTGGGTATAGTCTTAGGTATAAATAGGGTTATATTGAAAAACAGATTTACACCATGATGTTCCTATCCTAATTCTGTGTTTTATATTTTTTTAATCAGGAGCTAAACTCTTGTTTTAAAGGGATTGTCATAATCCCAGATCTTTTTTTCTGAGCAATAGACCATATCAACTTATTAGGACTGCTATAAAGGATCTACATGTAGATCACTTTATTTGTTGAATGTCACCTTCCATTCTGCTGTCTGTTCAGTTTCACACTGTCCCTCCGTGAAGCTTTACCCTGTACTGCTTTGAATAACTGGATGTTTCTTGCTGCTTACCTTTGCCACAGCAGATCCATCACAGTTCCTTGAGAAATTTTGCAAGTGGCCTCCCTGCACAGCATAATTGACCCTCTGGTTTCCTGACACTTCACCAATTACTCATCCATACAAGGCTTTTCTTTTTCTGTCACGATGACTTGGGTTTCTTCAGCTTTTGAAGAATTTTCTAGAAAGCTTACTTTGACTTCTTAGAAAATACACCTTGACCATGCTTTTGTGGGTCTTTCTGTGACAGTCGTGGGTACTGTTAGGGTACCTCATAAATGCTGAATTTTATTTATTCATGTTGTAAAACATCTTCAAATATAGAACAGAGCATAAAGTAGCTGAAGTCTAAACTGTGTAATAACTTACTTCCCAGTTTCAGAATCACTCATTTTTTTCTCTCAGTTTTCCTCCCAGAATTCTCATCCTCCTGGAACATGCCATCATTTCTGCTACATATCCATAATGCTGGCTGTAGCAATGACTAGTTCATCTCTAAGTCACGCTCCAGCTAAGTCATACTCCTGTTGGGTATCTAAAATAGCATGTATCTTTGAAATGTGTAAGTGTTCTAACAGAGCCACTCCATGGCAGAAATAATGGAATTACATTTACCAAGCTGGCAGTCTTCTGTTTGTCCTGAGAAAACCTCTTTGCCTTGTTCAAATTTCTACAACAAACAATGTTGCATAATCTATAGATTTGTAAAACAGACTAAATTTGCTGTAATTGTCCTGTATAGGTCCAGGATTGTTGCAGTGCCTTTGTCTTCACTGTCAAAAGAGTTAAGAAGGACAGATAAACATCATTACCAGAGACATTTCTTTGTCACTTCAAATCTGAGATTGGTGTTCATGACACCAGCTGGTCCTGTGGCACCATCCAGCATTGTATGGTGTACAGAGAGGACAGCAAAGACGAGCAATGCACCACATAACCATTGATCCACATAATGATATATGGTAGCAATGTAATAGCAAATTGCTTCTCAATTTTATTCACTGTACTCATAGACTTTTCCCAGGATTTGTCTGCAAGTGCTGTGTAAATTATTGTTTTCTTGCATTTTGAATGGCGCATCTCCATTTTCTGAGAGAATTAAAAAAAATCTGAAAAACCAAACAGGTTTCTGTGGAACAAAAAATAGATGCATAACAGGAAACAACATAGAAAATTCCCATTATCCCACTGTTTTACTGTAGTGGAAAGGTTGGGCTTGGAAAGATGTCATTTATGCACATAGATTTTTATTCCTATCTAGCACAGAATTGGATTTGATCACTGTGTCCTGACATTGTGAAAGAAGGCCTTCAGTTCCCCAACATTTTTTGGCAGTCAACACATGCTGGGGTGTGCCCTAGAGGTACGTGGGATCTCAACCATTCAAAAGGTTTCTCTCTGCTGCAGTCTTGCACCTGCAGGGAAGTGATAAATTAAGTGTGAATGTGAGAGTATATATTTGTCAGTAGATAATAAAATTTGTCAATAGATACTTGTCTGATCTCCTGCTGTTGTCATGCAGGAGGTAGGAGGCAGAAGGTAAGGGAACACGTGGGAGAAAGGAGGTAGGAAAATGGGGATTTCCTTCAGTCAGTTGCCATCCCCTCATGCTTCTGCATTTCTCCGGGTGAAATTTCAGTGTTCTTAGGATTTTTATCAGCACTGCAGAGTTTTAAGATTTCTACTGTTCCAGTATTGCCATCTGTAAAGCTGTTTTCCCACACAGACAGGGAGTTCCTTCATTGGTGTATTTAGAGTACCTGAAATGCTTATTGAAGCTAGCAAAGAAAACAGGAAAGGAAGGAAAACAGTGGGAGAGGGGAAAAGTAGATCAGTAGCTATAGAGAGTGTATGTGGTAGACTGATTAGTAGGGGTGATGTATGTATTTATACACTTCTTTTTTTACCCTGGCAGTTGTTTGCATATCTCAAACACTTTTTCCATTGGCAAAACAGAACATTCTACAAAAGGTGGCTTTTAGGATCTTTTAGCATAGGCCACGAGGCTACAGCAGGAAAACCAGGTAATTGCCTAGACTTTGTGCAACTATGGAAGAAGACAGCCTTTCTGCTGGGCCTTAAGTCATGTTGACTTCTTGCAATATTGTGTATGTAACTACTAAGTGTAATTAGAATAGTAATTTCCTGTGTAGATAGAGTCTAAGTGAAGAACAGGAAAGTCAAATGCTAAATTTTATTTCTCATGGCCTTCCCTAGTAAACCTCATTTTCCAGTGATGCCTTTTTTAGCCCAGAGCATGATGGATGTAGGTTATGTATTGTACCTAGTGTGGATGGAGCTCAAGACGTTGCTGCAGAAGTGGGGCTGATCAGTTACTACAGCTCTGCTTCTGGATGCTGGACCTGCAGAGTCTTGAGGTTAACAACCAGATGAGATGGTCATTGTTCCATGCTTTGGCAATCTGTGTAACCATATATAGTATGGGTTGATAATATAATGCCCAGTAGTTGGTAAACCTGAGTTATCAGTAACTCAGCTGGTTATGTGGTAGCCATTCCTCTTCGTGAGTCTTCCTCAAAATGTTGAGGGTGTGTCTGTTATGGAAATGATAGGTTGGCATTTTCAAAGCTATTCTTAATAATGGTTGGTATTTGCACAGTCTCTTCCCCGTGTTTTTCAAAACATGAGATTCCTATGATTTACAGCCATCTTGGAAACTTTTGACTGTTTTGCACAACCCCTTGTCTGACTGCTCTACAGCATGCTTGTTAGCTAAATGCTGCTCCCTCTCAAAGCCTTCCCACCTTCCTGTGGAGACTGGAGGAGTAACACTTATTTCATACACCGCTTCTCATGTGAAGAACTTAGTAGCATGTACAAAGTTTTAATGAGTTTACTTATACAAGAATCAACTCCTCCATTCAGAAATCTCTGTCATGAGGACTATACAGAGCAGGCCTTTTTAAAAGCACATCAGGGTTTTGCTCATGATTGGTGGGTTTGGGGAAACTCACATGTTCTGGGTTGTTTTTTTAAGGATTGTGATGCTCCTCTTGCTTCAGCATTGGGAATTCTGTTTGCTAACAGAGGGACTCTGTCATCACTCTGCATGCCAGCAGCACATCTGCTTCCTGTTTTCTCTGGTACAGGTGAATGCAGGTCTTTTTGTTTCTACTCTGCCTGTGAAAGGTTCTGGAACTGTTTTTTTTTTCTCCCCATTTTAAAGAGGGAATTTAGTTTTGGTTCCAAAAAAACCTGTATGTTTTGCGTCCAGTGCTGATTTTCTTGAATGTGTTTTTTACACTGGCTGCAGGTAGAGAGCAGCACTGAGCTTTTTCTCATGACTTGGTTTTGTTACTGTATTACTTGCTTGAAGAGTCATGCAGCTCTTTTCATACTTCTGATGACTATATGTAATGGGCAGTGTGATGTTTCTTATGAAAGCCCATGCTCCCTGATCTCCAAAAGCATGGAAGATGATACCATGCAGGCTTGGGGATTCAAATTAGCAGGACTTTCACTTTTCTGTGCCTTTCTTCCGTGAAAGTAGGTTTGAAAACATGCTGTCAGTTTATAGATTGAATTTGTAGGAATCTAGTCACCCACTAAAATAACAAGATTAAGGTAAATGAAAAGTTTAGGATCTCACCAGACATTCAGTTTTGCATTGCAGCTTGCCAGCACTGAAGAGGACACTATAGCTAAGGACAGAAAAGTCCTGGGCGTCTCTAGTCTGACTGTGCTCAAAGCAGGGTCAGCAAAGATGCCAAGGCACATGGCTCAGGGCTTTTTGCATCTGTCTAAATAACTTCCAAGAGCAGGGACCACACAGCACTTCTGTGCAACCTGCACCACTGCTGCACTGTTCCTGTAGGAGAAAAGTTTCCCTTTATCTCCAGTTTGAACTTGCTGTCTTTCAGCTTGTGCCTGATGTGTCATTCAGCCACCATGACACAGCCTGACTCTTTATTGTCAGTAGCCTTGTCTGTAGGCAGAAGAGGGCTGCTCTGAGATGCTCTTGAAGCCTTCCCTTCTCCAGGCTGAGGCAGGAGTACCTGCCTCAGGGTACCCTGAACCTCAGGGTCACATCACTGTGCAGGTGCTCCAGTCCCTGAGCATCCAGGTGGGCCTGTGTTGGGCTCACACCAGTTTGGCAAGTGGGAGTCCTGCAGTGGAGAGCCCAAACCGAGGACTCAGTATCTTGTCTTGGTGTTGTCTAAAAAGTACTGAATCATGGGGGAACCATCCCTTTCCTCCATCTCCTGGTTGTGCCTGTACTACTGTAGCGATGTATGCTGCTGCTCTTGGTTGCTGCCAGCCCTGAGGCCTTTTCTGCAGAGCTGCTGCCCAGGCAGGCCATGTCTAGCCTGCACTGCTGCCTGAGGCTCTGACTTCCTTGGGCAGGGCTTTTCTCCATGCTGAACTGCACGAGGCTCTCCCCACCTTCCTGCACCCTACCCTACTCTACCCAGGTCCCTCTGGATGGCAGCCCTGCTCTCCAGTGCTTTTTCTCCCAGTTTGATGTCATCTGCAGACTTGAAAAGTGTGACTTCTGCCGTGTGACTGATAAAGGACCAGTCACGGATTTTGCTTCAGTAGTTCTCCACTTGGTTACTGCAGTCCCGGTAGAGTACAAAACATGAACTTCTGCCTCTAAGCCAATCATCCAGTCAGTTTTTATCCATTCTAAGTTGTCTGCTTAAGATTGTAATCCTTTTCCTCTTGTAGAGGTCTTGCTCTGTGATCTTCCCAGGGACCAAATCTAGACCGATAACCCTGTAGGTCCCTGGCCACTTCTTCTGGGGCCTTTTGAAGATGGTGTGCCATTGGCATTGCTTGGGACCTGTCCCCCTGCCCCCTCAGTCACCACTGAGATCATCCTTCAGTGGAGCCTTTCTGTGGGCTGCAGTCTCTCACACAGCCCCTTACAGTCCTCTCACACTGCTGGAAATTCTCCTTGTGAATAGTCTGTGGGTGATCTTTTTGGCAAATGTGTCTGAGACCGGTAGAGTAGCAGAATATGCGGAAGCACAGCAAAAAGGCAAGCTTTAAGTAAGGGCTTCTAAAACATCGATTTCTAGTCTATTTTCTAACCACTTCTTATATTCCCTCTGCATTGTTATAATCTTTAAAGAATGTACCTTGAACACAACTTAGATGTGTAGCTGGTTCAGTTACAGACAATACCTTGCTCCTGGTTATAAGTGAAAGTCAAGGTGGTTATTGGACTTTTCAGACTTACTGTGCGAAGAAATCTTTGTATCTTTACTTCTCTGGTTTTCTGATACTGACAGGTAAAACCCAAGAGACCAGGTTGTATTTTTAGGAGATGTTAATAAAACTTGCCCACTTTCTTTCTGAGGTAATTGAATGAAAAGTGTTTCCTCTAGTATATACAGTACATAAGTTTGTGTGATTGTCTTGAATTTTCTCAACTTGGTTGAACTGAATTTCTGTAGGTGGTTTCAGAATTCCCTGTTTAATGGATATAGCTTTAAGCTGCAGATCTGTTTTGTTAGGAAGAGCTAGGAGACAATAGCATCAGAAAATTACTTAAATACTTGTTTAGCAAACACATTTTTTCAGATTAAAAAGCTGTACCTCTATACCCAACAAAGGTATAGAGGGAATTCAGAAGGTGCGGCTCCTAAGCAGCCTTTTTCTCAGTAGCAGCTCTGTCTCTCAGTAAAGTCGGCTGCAGTCTGGCAACAGGCCATTGAAATTGCAGTTCACAAGTGTTATCAATTAAACGTATTTTTATGGAGGTTTCTTTAAAGTCTCTTATACACCAACACACCCACCTCCCTCGCCAAAATAAACCCCAAACCAACCAAACCTACAAAAAACAAACGAGGAAACCAAAGTATTTTTCTTTTAAACCTTAATTCCTGTGGCGTGTGTTGCCTCCAACACCCGCACTCAGCTTCCTCCGATCTCTGCGGGATTCATCGTTTTGCTTATGAATATCCAGACTGCTGGGTTCTTTTGGAAGCTTGGCCCGGTCTGGCAGCCTACATGGTTAAGCAGGGGTGTGAAAGCAGCCGCAGCAGCAGGGCAGGAGCACTGTGCGCGCCGCCGGCCGTGTCCGTGTCCGTGTCCGTGTCCGTGTCCGTGTCCGTGTCCGGCCGTGCCCGTGTTCAGCGGCGCCCGTGCCCGTGTCCGGCCGACTCCGCTCGGGTGGCGCGGGGCTGGCGGGCCGCGGTTCCCCCGGCGCCCACGGGGGGGCGCCCTGCGCGGCGGCGGGCGGCGGGCAGCGCCCCCTGGCGGGGGGCGCGGTGACACGGAGCCCCCGCTGCAGCGGCGCCCCGCCCGTCTTTCGCGCCCATCGGGCGCGGGGCTGGGCGAGTGTGGCCCAGTGCTGCTGGAAAAGGTTGTGGGAGCTGCAGTTAGGAGCACGATTCGTGTTCCAGCGAGGAGCTGGCCTGCCACGTTGTTGTGAAAACACTGCTTGCAGTCTTAATTTTAAACTGCGGTTTAAGACATGGAGCCCTTAGTCCTACTGGGGATGAATAAGTTTTAGATCCCTGCCAAAAAAAAGAGTGTAACCTAGGGTTCTGTTGTGAGGAGAAGGCTGAGAAGAGACTGAGAGTAGTGCAGGAATTTTCCTGAAGTCAAGCAGATAGGGGAAAGTGAGTGGTTGTGTGTGTGGTGTGAGGCAACGTGAGGGAGCTGATTTAGTTTAGCTTTTGCCTCCACTGTTTCCCCTACTATTATCACGCTTTTAGTACAATACAGGAAAATCCTTGGACTTGCAAATATCTAAAGCAGTTACTGGGAGACTTTGTGGTCTGAGGCACAGGACTCTGGATGGGCTGATGAATAAAGCTGGGAGTAAACGTATCTGTTTGTTCAGGAGAACAAGGATGGCATGACCCTGTGAGACCGAGACTACAGAGCGACTTCAAGGCTGGAGTAGTTCCCTTGGGGTGTGCGGCATGGTGCAGTGTGGCACCTCATGGAAAACAGACACTTCCTGCACAGTGGAAGTTTTGGGTGAGTGAGTGCCTGAGCCTGACACCTGAGAGACAGGAAAATTAGCAATGCACTGGTGTCAGAGCAGAGGGATGTAAAATGTAGGAACAGAAAGGCAACATTCCTCTCTTCAGCCCCCAGCATTTCTAGGGTTTTGTCCTGTGGGAAGCCAGGAGACAACCATCTTCTGCAATGCTGCTGCTCTGCAGGAACAGTGACTATCCACAGCAATGTTTCTTCTTAGCTAAACAGGGGAGAAAAGGGAGGAAGGAGGATACTAGGGAGGATGCACAGTGGTCTCTTTTGTTTGCAGTTGTCCTGCAAATCTGTATGTCTGTTAGGCTCTGTGTGATTTGTCTTAGGTTTCTTGTGTTCAGGTCTTTTAAATTTGATTTTTTGTAGAAACAAAGCACTTGTGGGCATGTGAGTAATGCATAGTAGAGTGGTTACTTCCTGTAGCATTTGTGTGGGAGATAAAAACATAAAAACTGTCCTACTTTGTATCTGCAATCTGTTTGGGGTCTCCAGCATTCAGTAAAAACATAAAAAAATTCCCCATATGAACTTGTTGAATTTTATGAGGATTTTCCACAGTGCCTAATGATTAAACTTGAGTTTTAAAGATTCTGTTTTCCTTACAATCTATCTGTCTTTCTCCTAGCATTGCAGCTCTCTAAATGTGTCTGCTGGTGGGTGAATGGGTAGAACCTATTTGGTTTTTGTCAATTATAGTATTCTGTAATATCTTGTAACAGTAGGGTTTTGCTGTATTATAAATTTCAAGGGGGCAAATCTTGTTTGTCTCTTTGTTTGTTTGTTTCCCTGGAAGTAGCCAATTAATTAGCATAGTTACTGTTTTTACAAGCGCATCATCTGCAAATCATTGTGCAGTTTTCTCCAGAGAAGAAACTTTATGCATCTTCTTTTTCCAGTTATGGCGTATTTGCAGAAGAGAAAGAGCAAAACTGCCACTGTGACTTTTCAAGGCAGGGTTGTTTTTACATAGCTAATTATTTGAAATAGGTGCAAGATTCTTGAGACAAGCAGAAGTTTCCTGTGACACCTTTACTCCTCTGTTTGCCATTCTGGCATTTCCATTATCTTGACTAAGTTATTAGACACTCTGAAAAAAAGACATGCCAGGAAGATAGATTTGTCTGGTTTGCAAGGAGAACCAGTGTACATCCCTTCTGGTTAGACAGTTGTGTTGTTGGCGGAGGCAGGTTCTGAATTGTCTCACCTTAGGTCTTGTGTTGCAAAGCTCCTGAAGAGAGCTGAAGAGTTCCAAGAAGTACAGAGCAGAGAGATTCCAGATATGTTTGAGAACAAGCAAAGCCTAGAAGAAAACCTCAGGATGCAAACAAACAAGCTGGCACTGAAATTCAGCAGTGGCTCCAAATGTGAAAGAGCATGGTGTTAATCTGAGGGAAGGGGGTGGAGGGGGGAAGGCAAATGAAGATCAAGAGTTCTTAACTCTTTAGTTAGGATTTCATTGTTCAACCGGGAATAAGTTTTCCAACTCAAGGGAGTGAGAGTTATCACAAGTGACCAGGTAGTTGTGAGCTAGAGATCTTGTTTCATTGAAACACCTACCTTATTCATAATGTTATGAACTGCTGTTGTGATATTTTTGAAATTCTTTTCTAGGAAAATGTTCAGACCTGTAAAATGAGGGAATGGTTAAAATGAGACTTTGGGGGATAGCTCGACTGCCGGGACAGCTATGCTGCTGAAAAGGAATTTTGCTCTGAGATCTATGATCCCCCTTCCTCCCAGCTTTCTGCTTGGTTTGACATTGGAGATAAGCATGCGCGTATAGTGCTTGTATTATCCTGTTTACTTTTTTGCCAGGTTTACAAGTTGGTTTGTGTTTTTCAGCCATAGTGGGGATTTCTGACAGTTCAGTGTACATGAATGGTCTATATGAGGGACCAGATTAGCACCAGAGGCTGATAGCATGTGAGAGGCAGGAATGTGCAGTGCAGAACCGACACAGAAAGGGGTGCCTACCCTTTTGACATCACGGAGTGCTGGATATTTTTCTCGTGATATTTTTTGCTGCACCTCTTTGAGTTAATAGAGACTAAAAAGTGTCCGTTCCATGTGTGCTCTTGTTTCATACTGTGGAGGAAAAGGTCATCAGCCTTTATGTTGACTGCAAATGCTCTGTGTAGCACCTCTGAGATCATTTCACAAACCAATGCTGTCTACTTGTTTGTAGCAGCATTGTTAGCATCTTGTTTGCAGCAGGGTAATGAAGTTTGTATTGGTGTTGGTCTCAAGATTTCAAGAAAGTTTGCAGTAAAAGGTTAGTTTAAAAAGTTTTGTAGAAAACAGTGAAAGGACAGCTAATATAGAGGAAAGTGATCAAGGGTATTCTGTTCATAGTATCCTGTTGCTAATGAACAATTTATTGAAAAAGATGATTCTTAATTCAAATCCTTCAGTTTCTTTGAAAGAGAATAGTGAAGTCTTGGAACTTATTTTGAGAGATTATAACATTATCTACAGTGGAGACCTTAGAGAATTTGTTCAGCTGCTGAGTGAAAAGTTAATTTGCCAACATCAAGTTTCCACAAGCCTTCTTCCTTTGTACTTTCTAGGCCTTCTGGGTTTTCCCCACCTGTTGCTTTATCATCTGTTTCTCTGAGCTCCTTTAAATTGCTTTTTGGAGAAACAGAGGAAAAGTACAATGTTGAAGATGTAATACTGTAACTCAGAGAAATTTTAATGCTAGAGTTAAACTGTTCTAGAAATTTAAGCCCAGAAAACTGGTCACTTTTTAAAATGGAGTTATTTTTTCTGCTTATGTATTAATTATGTAAGCTGCAGTGTTAGCAAGCGGAAAGTGTTCGTTTTTCTGCTCTTACAGGTTTGTGATGTTTCAGGCCTTGCTGTTCTTTCATACCTTGTTGGATGATTCAGTAATCTCTTCTGAATCCATCTTTGCCCTGTGTTTTTCTGATAACCTTTATTTAACTGTTCTAACTCCTAACAAAAGCCTTATCTCATCAGATTATATTAAACATTCAGAAAGTACTCTTGAAAATATATTCTTAGTCTTGAATGAGAGTAGGTTGCTCTTCATGAGGCTTTAATGAATTCTCTTGCACTTCTGGCATTTACCAGGTAAGTCTTGCCTGCATGTTAAAAACATTTTCCTTGTTCATGTGGAGTTGATGCTGTATTCATATTAGTCTTAGGAGTGTCTGGTCCAAATCAGGATGTTCACCAAGACAGCATTCCAGTGCCAACTTTGCATCACCAGGTTCAATATAAGCTGCTGAGAAATTCTCGTAAGCTGTTTGTATGACTTCTTGCTTAAAGGAGGAGTGTTGGCTTGAACTCTGTTGTTATGTCTAAGAGACGTGTATCATGAGTCATTAAGACACAAATCTTGTAAGAAATTTGTGCCTAATTTTGTTCACAGATGTCCTCTCATACTTCTGGGCATTACTGTTTGTGGTTTTCTAGGTCATTAATTAGTCTCAGTCTTTTCATCTTAGACAAATGCCATCCTCTAGATTTTACTACATATGGGAGCTGAAGTACATTCTGTGGCACTAATGTGAGCTAAATAATTCTTAAATAGTAATATAGAACTGTGCAAGGTAGGAGCATATATCTTCTGTCTGCAAAGTGTTACTTGAAACAGAAAGAATTTATCATTAATGGAAGAAATGTATCATATTTAAGGCTTGCTGTGGAAAAAGTGTGCCTTACATGATTTTTACATGCAAGTTATTAAATGTAAACTGAATTTCCAGAGGGAACTTTCTTTGAATACTGTGTTGTCTATTTAGCCACATCTGTTTCATTTTGCAGTTCTTTGGAGAGGGCTGACATTTGTGTTGTGGCTTACTGAGAGTTTCAGGTCAGGTAGAATTTGTTTGTTTTATTTTCTTTTTATCCATGTTGGCTCAATTTAAATTCAGATTTATCTCATATTTAAGGATGTCTTTTTTTATGCCTGTTTGGCTCATGAGAACATCTCCAAGACTCCTACAGGCCTTATGTAGTTCAGAATAATTCCAGACTTTTCTAACTAATATGTTTTGAATTTTACCTGAAAACATTAGAAATTACTTTCTGCGGGTTTTTTTCAGTCTCTCTCTTTTTTTTTTTTAATTCCCACACTGTGCTTTGCACAAACTTGATATTAAATAACATAACAAACTACAAAGCTGTTGACATCTTATGTTTTCATTGCTAGCAAGTATTGTTTGCCTAAGATTTATCTCCTGAGAGGAGAAAGGATTGCTTTAGAGAAATATGCTTGCCTTCACTAGCCTAACAATTGGTAATCTGTTCCAGTGTGGGTGTGTATGCACACTCTTCTCTGAAATGTTTTCTCAGTCGTTAGGTTCCCTATAGTAAGTTCCCATATGGGAAAAGGAAGTGTGGTTTCAGCAGAAACTGATCTTTTTCTGAATGACAATTTTGGTGTCTTTCAAGCTCACCGCACTTAGGACGAATTTCCTCTACTGCATTGGTTTGAATTAAAGCTGTCTAAAGTAAAACATGGTCATCCAGAAGGAGCCATTTCAATTCTTGAGTCAGTGCAGACTTTACAAATCTGTTTATGTGGACACATAGACTATTTTTGGATCTAAGTAGAAAAAAGGACAGTTTGCTACTTCTCAAAATGGAGTAAATAAAGCTGTTTAAGTCAAACTGCTCTCTGTGTTATGAGCTGGTGTTGCTTGCTTCACTGATTAAATTGCTGCTGGTGTTCAGTTCTAACTAACTGACCTCTAGTTAGAGCTGGGCACATCTATTAAAATCATAGGGATTGCATACATGTGACCAGCAGCATAAGTTCACTTGGAGAACCTTTTACTAGATGTGAGAGGTGAATAGCATATCTCAACTTTTGCACCTGAAGTTCTCTAATGTGATGCTTGCAAGCAAGACATCATTTCTTCCATTGAGATTTGGATGCATTTTCTATAGAATTTAGTGAAATGCACCAAACATGGTATAAGAATTAAAAGTTCACAAAAAGCTTTCTGAAGCAGACAGCCAAATGAAATACACTGAAGTCAGTATGTTACGTCTTTTGGCTCTGTCCTCTAGACTGACTCCATTTGACATGTGGGAGTGGATGAGCAACATTCTTCCTCGTTTGTGTCCAGCTGCAAAGGATCTTGCTGTGTCCTCTCAGTTGTAGCAGGAGTAGGGACCATCTCAATTTCAAGATCTGCAGGTCTCCTTCCTTTCCTAAACCAGTGCCTGTGGCTGGTTTTGTACCTACAGCAGGGAGAGAAAGTGAAAATTTCAAAAGGGTGGTGTTGTTGCCCCCCGCCTCCTTTTTTTGTCTTGCAGAAGTGATTTCTGCTTCCAATATTTTGAAGTCCCTGTGGCAGGCTAGGTAAGCAGGAAACCTTAATGTTGCTCTGTCCCACAGGACAACCTATGGAAAAGTTTGCTTTTCCTCTTGGGTCTGACATGCACCAGAGTCCTCCTGAAAGAGGTATTTTTCTCAAAATTTGGAATACTGGAAATATTTGAAATATTGGGCTATTTTGTTTTAAATGGGGAGATATGCTGGTTTTGTACTTTATGCTGTTTTTCTCTCTTGAACCTTAAGAGCTGTATAATTAATAATTAATAAGCTGAAATCAGCCTATAGCAGTTGTAACTTAGTGAGCTCTGTGTTGTCTGTGTCAGCTACTTCTCTGAATGTGAACTATCTCTTTGTATGCGATGCTTCAGCATAATGTGGGCTTCTGCCAGCTCTGTGAAACGTTGAACAGCCCTCAGTGGCACTGGTGGAACCAGGCATGGAACTACTCATCTCAAGGATGTGCACTGTCTTCTCTCTCTTTCAGTAAAGCTGTGGTTGCTGGTTGTCCAGACAATACATGTTGGATATCCAAATCAATAGATATAAATCCAGAAGCGTTTGCTCTGATCATGTTTATTATCAGATTTAAAAGATTATAATAAATCTTTGGATGCCCTCTAAGTTACAACACTATTTTGGGGTGAAATTCAAACAATCTAATTCTGATTTGAGTATTTTCAGTTGTAAAAAACTCACTATACTCTGAGCAAGAAGTTCTAGTGTTTAATTGCCTCTCCTTTCATGAATGCCAATGGCATTTTTGATCCTCTTCTGTATGTATTGAGGAAGATTGCTCTTACTCTTTATCTTTTAAGGTGAGTTTATGAGTTCCTTAGTCTCTGAATTTTTTGAGATTTTTTTTCTATTCTTTCACCATTCTATTTTGTTGACTCTTCCCTGACCGATTTGATTCTGTTTTTCTCCAGATTGAACACTCTGCTTTGCAGACATCAGGACAATGCAATGCCATGGGATTGTTCTGGTGTCAACTGCAGACATCATAGTTTCTTACTTTCCCAATTTAGTAATTCCCTAATCTCCAAAGCAGACATTGGTCCTTTGAGGCTATGACTGATCCTTCTAGATGCCCTGTGCAAATTCAGTTACCATGCCCAAAAACATTTTCAGAGACTTTATTTCCCAGGGCAGAAAGTTCTGTCACCTTTTTAATGTCTAGATAGAAATGTGCACAACTTTTGTATCTTTTTAGGCCTGTGCTCAGAACAGTTGGTGTGGCCTGCTGTTACCTGCAGTTACCTCCCACAGATTCCTTCAAGCAGTGTGTCTTTCGAGTTTTGCTGTGTTCCCGGGCACCTAGTAATATATTGAAAATCTGTGTTTTTCATTTTTTTTTGCAATGTTCTTTCACTGTTTCTGATGATCTTGTGCTTTATTGGGATGGGTGCTCTTAAATATCAGACAGTATGGGCTAGGGCCTGTTGATCATAGTAGAAATGCATCATTTCATCATGGTGCCTTGTTTAAAGGTATAGCCAGGAGCCCAAAAATCAAATAAATTTACATAGTTTTAAAAGTGTTTTGTTAATATTGTATTTTTCTAGTGGGTTAAGGAAAATACACTCAGTTTGGCAGTGAAGAAGACTAAGAATATTACATAAGAATATGTAATATTCTAAGAATATTACATAAAGACTTACTTTAATACACCCAGTTTAAGAACAGTAAGTCTATTGTCTGTATACCTGTTGATTGGCATTCATTGTGTGATTTATGTTAATTGTTCATAATTAAATCTTTCATCAGCTATTTCACTACATAAAAATTATTTTTCTTTACAAAATCTGCTTTAGGCTGACAGGCATAATTATTTAGTGCATCCAATTTGTCTTTTGTAAATATTGACATAGCAGTTCTGTTCTTGCTGTTCTTATGAACTTTTCTAATTTGTTTTTCGAACCTTAATGGCAGTAAGCCCTACCAGTGTAGCTGGTACCTATTCCACCTCTCAGCATGCTTGAATCCAAGCTGTCCAGCTTTGCTGATGTAAAAGTGTCCAGTTAATAGCCGCTGTTTAACATCATCCTGACTTACTGTTGGAATGGAAACTATTGAATCATCGTCATAAGAATGTTGTTTGCCTTTTTTCAGACAGTTGTGTGTACTGAACTTACTCTTTTCTTTGTTATTTTCAGGAATGCTACAAAATTTTCATCAAATAATGTTTTGTTTTTTTTTTTTTCCCAAGAAGAGGACACCTTAAAGACTGTTTGTCTAGCAATTCCAGCTATTCTCTTTCAGTTATTTTTCAACTTACATAATTTTCTTTTAGTGTTAGTTCACAGAAATCATCTTGTGATGTGAGAACAGCTGATACCCTGTTAATGAAGTGAGATGATTTTAATAAGGCTGCCAAAGATGAATTAGTATCTTTTGTGTAAGAAAAATAAAATAACTGAAGTAATTTTCAGTATGAGCATTCTGTTGGTAACTATTTCTTTAGTATAGGCTGGTTTTACTTTTAAATCTAAGCATAGAAATATACCTGTGATCTTAGATGTTCACTATAGAAAGAGAAGGGCTTTCCTTGTGGAGGAGCCTGTTTCCTTTTACTGGGTATAAAGAACTGTAAAGAATTTAGGTAATTATAAGGCTTTAGATTTATACATGACTTATAATAGATGTAAAGCTGATAGTTTTTTTTTTCAGATATAAAAAGAGGGAACTACCAGAAGAAGCATCTAGATTTCAGTTAGAATTCTTTCCTTTTCTATTATCAAGACTTCAAGTGTCTCTACAGGTAGGGTTTGCCTTTAATCCCTTTGTCGTGTTTAACCCCAGCCAGCAGCCAAGACCAGGAGGGGCTTGCTCACTGCTCCACCAGCAGGATTTGGAAGAGGATCAGAAGGGTAAAAGCTGGAGAACTTGGGCGTTGAGGTAAAGACAGTTTAATAGGGAAAGCAAAAGGTGCACACCCTGGCAGAGCAAACAAGGAATTAATTCACTGCTTCCCATGGGCATGCAAGTTTTCATCCATCTCTAGGAGAGCAGCACCCCATCATGCCAGAGTGTCTTGGGAAGACAAAACACCATTGTTCCAAATGTCCCCCCATTCCTTCTTCTTCCCCCTCTTTGTATATGAGCATGACATCTTTTCTGTTGCCAAGGTATGAAGTGTCTCTTTACAGGTAGTGTTTACCTGTATTCCTTTGTTGTGGTTTAACCCCAGCCATGGTCTGGAATGTCCCTTTGCTCAGCTGGGTCACCTGTCCTGGCTGTGTCTCCTCCCAGCCACCCAGGCACCCCCAGTCCCCTCCCAGACCACCACGGCAGCAGCAGAAGCAGAAAAGGCCTTGGCTCTGTGTGAGCTCTGCTCAGCAATAACAAAAACATCTCTGTATTGTCAGCCCTGTGTTCAGCACAAATGCAAAGCACAGCCCCATGCCAGCCGCTGGGAAGAAAACTAACTCCTCCCTAGCTAAAACCAGCATACCCTTGTTCATGAATGACTTCAAGTAAAAAAGTAACTTGTAAGAAAAAGGTAATAATTGGCATACATAAAATCTAACAGTTAAATTCTATGTGTTCCAAATAAATTATTCAGGTTGAATTTTACGGTCTACCAGCTTTTATCTTAAAATCTCTTTGCAGGTCTGTTGGAGAGATAGAATGATTAATGTGGTCAACACTTCCTGATGGGAACTTGAGTATGAAAATTGAGTCTCTTTAGCTTTCCAGTTTATATAACGATAGGGTGGTTTGGGTTGGATGGGATTAATAGGATCATTTACTTCAATCCCCTTGTCATGGGCCTGTACACCTTCCACTAAAGAGGTTGTTCAAAGCCCCACCTAGCCTTCTTTTGAACATTTCTAGGGATGGGTCATCCCAGGTTCTCTGGGCAACCTGTTCCAGCGCCTCACCAGCCTCACAGAAGAGTTTCCTACTAATATGTAGCATTAATCTATCCTCTTTCAGTGTGAAGCCATTCCCCTTTGCCCTATCACTACATGCCCTTGTCAAAAGTCCCTCTCCAGCTTTCCTGCAGGCCCCTTCAGGTACTGGAAGGTGCTGAAAGGCCTCCCTGGAGCCTTCTTTCCTCTGGACTGAACAAGCCCAGCTTTCTCAACCTACTTATAGGACAGGTACTTGAGCTCTCTGACCATTTTTGTGACCCTTTCTGGGTCTGCTCTAGGAGGTCTGTGTCCTTCTTATGTTGGGTGCCCCAGAGCAGCATGCAGTGCTCCAGGTGGGATCTCATGAGGGCCCAGCAGAGGAGCAGGATCCTCTCCCTTGCCCTGCTGGTCACTTCACTGTATGCAGTCCAGGACATTATTGGCTTTTTGTACTGTGAGTGTACATTGCTGGGTCATATTGAGCTTTTTGGCTATCACATGTCCCAAGCTGCTCTGAATCTGTTCTGTGCTCAGCTTATATTTGTGCATAGACTGCCCCAACCCAGGTGCAGCACTTAGTGCTTGGCTTTGTTGAGCTTCATGTGGTTTGCACAGGTCCTTTTCTCAAGCCTGTCAAGACCCTTCTGGAAGACATCCCTTCCCTCCTGTGTGTCACCTGCGCCACGCTGTTTGGTGCTGTTGACAAACTTGCTGAAGGTACCCTTGATCCCACCATCCATGTTGCCAATAAAGATTTTTGGCCAAGCTGGTCCCAATATCACCTGTGAGGAATGGCACTTGTTCCACTCCACGTGGACACTGAGTCACTGACTGTGTCGCTTTGCCTGTGGCCATCCAGCCAATTCCTTACTCACTGAATGTTCCACCACTTTCAAATCCATTGTCCCCAGTTTAGGGACAATGTTGTCGTGTAGGACAGTGTCAGATGCTTTGCACAAGTTCAGGTGGATGATGTAAGTTGCTGTTCCCTCATCCATCACCCATCCCTAATCCTGCCAGAGAAGGCCACCAGGTTTGTCAGGCATGATTTACGCTTTAGGAAACTGTGCTGGATATTACCATTCACCTCCTTATTTCCTTTGTGCATTAGCATAGTTTTTAGGAGAATCTGCTCCATGATCTTGCTGGGAGCTAAGGTGGCACTCTCAGCCTTGTAGTTTCCCATGTCTTCTTTATTTCTCTTTTAAAAATGGGGACTGTATTTCTCCTTTTCTAGTTAGTGGGAACTTTACTGAACTGCCATGACCTCTCAAATATGATTCACACCACCATAGCCACTTCCTTGGCCAGCTCCCTCAGGACCTGTGGATGTACAATACCTGGTTCCATGACCTTGTGTTCTTTCAGGTTCCTCAGATATTGAACCTGATCTTCTTCTGTGGTGGTTGAGTAATTCTACATTCTCCCGGTCCCTGACTTTTCCTTCTGCTACTGGGGCAGTATGGCTGGAACATTTTTTGATGAAGACTGAAAGCAACAAAATCATTGTGTAATTCAACCTTCTCCTCGCTCTTGTTCATTTCTCTCTGAACAGGCACTATATTTTCCCTAATCTTCCTTTTATCAGTCACACAAGTATGCCCTTGATGTCCCTGGCCAGATTTAAAATTATATGAGGTTTTTAGCTTTCCTAACCTGATTCTTGGTTGCTTGGTATTCCTCCCAGGCTACCTATCACTTGGAGAAGGAAGTTACCACCACCATATTCCAAGAACCTCTTAGATTGCGCATGCTCTGCTGTGCTGTTCCTCCAACAGGAATTCAGGTGGCTGAAGTTCCCCATGAGGACCAGAACAAGTGAATGTGAGGCTGTTCCTGTCTGTCTCTACTCAACCTCATCAGCTTTGTCTTCCTGTTTGAGTGACCTGTTTGAGTGGCCTGTAGCAAATCCACAGTATAATGGCACCTGTGAAGAAACTAATCTCTATTTCTTTTTGTCTACTGCGACAAAAATGCTGTGACTTGCTTTTGTGTGTTCTGTAGAGCAAGTATATTTGCACATTCTCTGAAAAATTGTTTTAAGAAGAAAGAGGAGTAGAGTGTTTGCAGAGGTTTTTGGGAGAGTGATTTAAGATCTTGATGATTCTTGAAGTTTCTGAAAGGTTATTCACATTTTGATAGACTTTGCCATACAGAAATAAAATCCCCAAACACCACAAAACAACAGCAAATGAAAGCTGTCTGTGTAACTTCACAATATTCTAATTACAGATTTCACAATTGTTCTCAGAATTTTATTCCTACCTCAGTTGTTTTCCACCTCTACCACTTGTCACCATCAAGTTTCAAATTGCCACAGGTAACCTTTTATTGTTCTGGAATTTGGGAGACTTTAGTGACTATGTAGTGTAATTGTATGACACTTGCCTTGTGATTGAAGTGATTACATGGCTATTTTGCTATTTTGTATTCTGCAAAACAGTAATAACTTTTTGTTTTCGTAATGAAGTTGTTCAATTTGTCTTCAGTGTACTTACAGATGTAGGATGCAAATGTACTTTTTGCAGTAGTTTAATCATCATTATTACCATGTGAGATGTGCTTCATGAACAAAATCCACAATCTCCTTTCTTCAAATTTTGTGCATCAGTTTCTAGTGGATCAAAATTTTTTGTTAGTGAGAGTAGTGCTTTTGAGGATGGATTCTTCAAAACCTGTTAAGCTTACCAGTTGGACTTAATTCCTTTCAGTTAGAAAGGCAGGGGCACAAATATGTCCTTGTGCTTATATTCTGCTGAATTCCTAGTCATATTAAGATTGTGATTGAAATGGTTTGAACATGTCAGTAATTTCCTAGCAACTCTTTAAAGCAGCTGAATGCAATACTTTTTTATTATTTAGTCCATGGATTATCCACAAGCTTTACTTTAAAAACACTTGAGTCTATAGCATTTGGTAGAAATAAATTTGTTGTGCTTAAAATTGGAAAAATTAGCTATTGTTGTGCTTGCAACACTAGATATGTGATTTGTGTACCCTTGTAATGTTTGTGCATGTGTGAAAATGGATAGCTTCTCAGGATACAAACAAATTATTGTCTGTACTCTGAAAAAGACTGGAAAACGGAAAAAAGACCCTGGAAAGGTGCAGCTGCGTTGGTGGGGAAGCAGAAGAGGGCACTGCACAGCTACCTGGTGTCTCCCTCTGGGGAGCAGCTGCAGGACATTTCCCTGTGTGCTCCAGTAATTCTGTGCTCTGCAAGACATTTAAGTAAAGAAACACAGCCTTTTGTTTCATACTGTGTGGAACTATAGAATTGTTGGAGGAGTTACTGGTGCAGGTGTCTTCCCTGGGACTGGCTTCTCGAGGTTCTGTCTCTGATTCTGCTTGCGAGAGGTGTTGTTTCTAATCTGGTGGAGACTTTGGAGGTGTGTGGAGGGGCTGTGCTGCGGCAGTGAGCAGTAGATGGCAGTGCTGTCCTGTTGCACAGCATGAAGAGGAGTCGCTGGAAGTTTCAAGTCCTGCGAAACATGCCCTTCACTATGTGTCTGCTGCTGGAACACTGACGGCTGGGGCATATATTGTTCTGCCTAAACTTAGGTTAGTTCTCTTAAGACAATACTCCATGCAGAAATTTGGAGGAGACGGGAGATACTGTGTATTTCTAAACAAATACTAAGTGCACATGTATTCTGCAATTATCTGTTTTATACATGATTCAGACATTAAAGAGCCTAATGCTAGTATGATGCCATGTAATCCCATTGCAAAGATAATGAACAATTGCTGTGATATGTACACATTTTCACTCTCCTTCCCCAAGGGAAATGCTTGATTTCTGCAGAAACAAGTGCTGGTTTGTGGTGCACAGTTCATTCCTGTAAATCTCCCACTTCCCCATATTGAAATATCTCTACAGTCTGAAAACTTGATGACTCATAGTGTATCAGTCTTTTGAGTCATAAGTCAGGGCCAATCTCTTGGCTTTTCTAGTACCGGAAATCTTAGTGGAGATTTTTTCTGTTTATCCATGAACACACTTTGAACGGAAAGACTACTTGATCACTCTTTTTTCCCCTCCTTGTTTTAAAGTAATCTGATTGCAACAATACATTTTTTTACTCCCCATCCTTTATTTTATTTTATTTTTTACAAATTTTTTTGGTTGTTTGTTTTATTGAAATGCTAATCCTTTAATCTAAGTCACAAAAAAAGGTTATTATTATTGATTCTCTCATGGCATGGTAGCAGAAAGTTCCTCAGACTATTTTATCTAGGTAACAGTCTCAACTTGTTTCTCTTCTAAATTGTTATTGAAACTTTATATATAGAACTCAGATATTTAAATGTTAAGATAGCTGTAATGTTCACAGTAGTACTGAATTAAAACATCTTGATGACTGTAGTGTACTTTTTTTTACAGTTTTATTTCAGTGATGAGCCACAATATAGCTGTTGTGACTTCATACCTATTCTTAAAAATATGTATTTTTTCAAGTTAGAGATAAATTGTGTTTGGAAGTTTAGTTAGAGTGATTTTTGTGTGTTTGTGTGCATATATACAGGATTTTTGCAGGTTCTTTAAAGTAAGTATGGAATTAATTTTTCTGCAGAAGTTTTATGAAACTTTTAGGGATGCACTATTTTTTGACAGGCCATTCATATTCATGTTAACATACTAGTTCTGTTTTTTGGCAGTAAAAATTACTAACATCAGCTTGTAAATGTTTAAAATGCAGTTTTAATAGTTATTTAACTTCCATTGAGCTGCTCATAGTGGCAGAACTAAATTTTGTTACTTGTTCTTCTTTTTAATTTACAAAGAAAAGTATTTTAGGACCTAGGATTGTAGTCTTACAATATTTTCAATATGAAGCACCACCATAACAGTATAGCGTCACAGAATGTCCTGAGTTGAAAGGGACCCACAAGAATCATTGAAGTCCAACAGTATTCAGATTGCTTTCAAAAGATTAGAGAAAAAGACTTAAATGATAGGATGTCAGCTTTTAAAGATTGGACTTGTATCAAAATGGTTGTTAAAACCTGCTTTGCTTCCTGACTTGATACATCTTCAGGATCAGCAAACCAGCTTTATAGATAGTTTTTCCAGAAAGACTGAGGACTGTTTCTTGTAAACTTATACATCATAAAAAGAACACAGAGTTAGCTAAGAAATATAGTGTCAGTGGTCAAAAAGCTGGGAACAATATAATTGCTGGAAGCCTAGTATTAGTGGATACTTAACAGAAAGAAATGGTGGATTTGATGACAAAGCCAAATGTTTTGTGCAGATTATTGATTTGGTTACATAATGCATTATATTTTAAAAAATTAGAAGAATCTTTTGAAGGGCAGTATTAGAGAAGCACCCTAGAAACTATCAGATGTGAGCTTTGCAGGAAAAAAGCCCCCAGTAATCTTTGTTTTTTTTGCTTTTGTTTTCTTTTTGTAGTAGATGAAGCTTTGACAATTTTGTGTTTGACAAAGTTTGTGGTATGCTGTGTAGTATGTTTACCTATTTAAGCCGTGTTGTGGAAAGCCATGATTTGTTTTTCTGGAAGCAGGAAGAAATTTGCTTTACTTTTAGTTTTTGCATAGCCAGACTTGCTCTTAGGTTTGTAATATTTAGAGAAGTTCAATAGGGGGCCCTTGGTGCTTTGATCTAGTGCCATGCTGCAGTTTAATGAGAGAGGGGTTTTCAATATTGTCTGCGATATTGCAAATTCTGCCAGCTCTGCCTTAAATAAGAAAATGCAAGATTTACACCTCAGAAAACTTCTCCTTTTTCTGGGCACTCTTTCTGTTTGAAACAGGTAATTACAAAAACCTCCGGATCAATTTTTGTAAAGGGGCACCCTGATGGGTGCCATGACTGAAGTGTGACATGAGCCTTTTCCAATACAATGGGTGGCCTAACATTCCTCGGGAAGGCCAAGCTCATTAAATATTCTCTTCTTTTTTTCCACCCTCTCCCCCTCTTCATGCACTTAGCTTGAGTTGTGCTAAGTCTGAGGTTTCTTCACTGAGGACTTAGGAAAATTGCATAGAGTTCTCAGATTGAATTTTTTATGTGTATGACTTCATGATGGCATTAGCATGTGCTTTGATCCATGTGTGAATGGCACTGGGTCGGCTCTTATTGCCATATCCAGATGGTGTTACAGGGAACAAACAGTTGTGTTTTAGGATTTCTCAATAGACTGTCTAGACTGGTCTTGCAGCAGACAGATACAGCCACCCATCAAATTAGCGTTTGTCAGATTTATGGTAATGGTTCACCAAAGCCTTCCTGTCATTGACATTAAGATTTACGCCTCCAAAGTTATTTTGTCTTCCGCAGCGTGTAAAGTCTGATCATATGTATGTGTGTGATTATCTATATGTAGATGTATATTTGCATATATAAATTTTTAACTAAAGGGAAGGAAAGCAACTGAAGAGAGGTAATTGCTATGGTGAGAGGCAGAATTTTTAAAGTATTTTTTTAAGAGGCTGATTCCTACAGCTGTATTGATTAGGGAAGCTTTCCCTCGCCAGTCCATCCCCTCCCTTCAAATGATAATACGGATGTTCTGTTCTAGCCAGTGTCTCCCATATGCCCTTTTTAGAAAGAAAAACATGTATGTGGATTACTGCGGCTAGATTTTGCACTTTCATGTTACACTGCAGTAATATGAGCTGCTCCCTGTACGCAGTGGGAATAACCTTTTGACAGGCAGTATGTCCATTCTCAGTGGAAATGTTTTTCCAGGTCTGGCCAGTGCTCCTTTGATCATGCCACCTCAAACATAGGGGTCATAGCTACTATGCAATGTAAGAACCACTGGTGGTTGACCAGGGGAGAGATGATTTTGAGGAGAGCATGTTTAAAATAAGCTAAATGTTTTGAAGTATCTTTTTGTTTCTTTTTTTTTTTTTAGGGATGGGGGGGGCACCAGTAATTTGTGTTGCAGTGGGAATGCTAAGCAGGAGCATTGGGGAAATTTTAAATTATGCTAAGACATGCTGGTACATTTGATGGTGGAAACAAGGGGTGGTGTAAATTTAAAATACCTGAATTGCAGTGGCAAGCTCTGGGCTTTAACATGCCAGAGCATGTTTTGAAAGTGTTTTCCTGTTACAAGGATATTTCAAGAATAGCAAAGGGAGTAATGGGATGATGGATCCAGATGTTATAATAAACTATATCTTTGAGGAGCACTACCACTTAAGGAAGAAACAATTTTACACAATACCTGAATTAATTTGCAAATCTCTCCATGGTATGTGCTTTGGAAAGTCTGTCCCCTCTTTGCTAGGAATAATTATTACTGATCATGAATCAGAGCAAGAATTCAAAATTAAATATAAAAGCCATTTTACAGATAGTTTTATCCTCTGCTGTTGCTATTTTTCTTGTTTTAAGGAGAGTTGTAACATTTGAAGAAAGTAAATATATCTGGTAAATTTGCAAATAAAATTAAATATGTAAATATTAATTGACAAGAATCAACTCTAGGGAAACAATGTTCCATGTGCACTGTTTTGGGGACTGATAACCTCTCTGCTACACAGCAGCAATATATTGCTGAATCTTGGAAAAAGCAGATACTTTATACTTTGCAAATCCGTGATCAGAGACTTTGATGGTATAATACTTGTTTGTGTTTTTTGGTAGATTTCTGTGATTTATATGTTCTGAGCATGTTTCACTGTTACATAGGTTTTCCCTTAAAGTTCTTCAGTGAAAAGAATATTAAATATCAAAGAAACAAATCTAGCAGGAGGATAGGAATTCTTTTTATGCAGAGAAGAAATAGGCCTGGTCTTTCTTTTATTTTTTTCTCTTTTTAAAATATTTCTCAGGGATATTATCTATGGCTGTTGGGTCTAATAGTTTGTCAAACTTTGTCTTGCGCTTTTACCTTCTCCTGTCTCAGTGGCAGCATATTTTTCATTCTGCTTTTTAAGCAGAGTAAGAGAAAACTTCTTGGTTCTGATTTCCTTCCTGTTCTCCAATTTTATAAAAATAAACATATGTTGCATTCAGATATTTTAATTAACCTGCTAATTTTCCATATCAACTTAAAATTAACTAGTACTAATACAGCATTTAGATAATTGAGTAAACATTGTAACTTGACTATAGTTTTATTCTGATTTTAACTGGAAGTTTTGAAACATGTCTCTAAAAACAACAAATATAGATTTATTTTTATTTATTTATTTTTTTTATTTTCAAGACCAGTAAATTATACTTGGTTACTTTTTTACTCCTTGCTTATGGTGCACTGGAAAACTAAACACAGCCTGGGAGACTCTAGATGTAGAATTTTTCTTAGAAGTTGCAGAACTGAGATTTTTGTTTCAGCATACTTCTGGTTTTGTTTTGATATATTGAAAACCTGGAACGAAATATTACTCCATGCTGCCTTACTTTGTATCAATCAGCTTAAAAATTTTACTTAGTTTAAATTTTCAAGAATTGTTACTTCTACAGCTACTTTTACTTACTTATACACAAGATAATAAGAGTATTTATATAAGCATTTCTCACCTTAATTAATGTGGTTTAACATAACTTTGTTGTTCATTGCAAATGAATTTGTCAGAGGTGGGCTAAAAGGTTCACATTTTTTTGTGTGCTTGTGTTTTGGTTTCCCTCAACCCCCTGAATCTCACTTTCGGGTCAGTCTAAACTTACAAAAAGTAATAGGGACTGATAAAAGAGTGGGCCTGGCCAGGTTCCTGGCAGGATGGTGTGTTGTGCTGACTGAGGTCAGCGTGTTACAAACTGTTGTCAGTTCTGAGAAGCAAAGACCCCTGATACCACAGCAAAGGATGGTTTGCTCTGTGAGCATGTCGCTGGAGTGGAGAAGGAAAACTTAAGGGCTGCTGGGTGTTGCCATCACAATATTGCCCGCTCAATATGTTCTAGAAAGAGGTGGGCCACCCATGGTGCCTAACTCAGGAGATGTGCAGGCAGCAGGATTTAGAACTTTTTGTTGGCTTTGTCCTTGGGTGAGTCACTGTTTTTGTTTTGTTTTTTTTAAAGAGATTTTTTTGACAGGTGATGAACTGGGAAAGAAGGAGCTTCCGTCTCCCCTCTCTTCTGACAATGTGAAGAGAGAAGTGGGAGTGGGGAGGAAACAAACTGTGGCAACTGGTGTGCGAGACACGGGGGCAGAGGAGTGGAGTAAGTGCTGAAAAGCAAGTGAGCAGCTGAGAGGGGCCTGATTTTTTAAAATAAATTGGGACCAGCCTGTCCCTGCCAGCCCAAAGGCAGAAGCTTTCTGCAGCTTGCCTGCCTGAACAGCAGAACCAGGGCACTCTGCTTCTGGACTCTGCCTGGGCCACTGCTCTGAATCCCATCACCCGCACCCCAGAGGAAATGTGGTCTCCAGTTCTGCCCCTCACTTCTCCATCTGTGCAGACATTGACAAAAAGTGGGTGAGGGGGAGAGCAGAGCTGCTTGAACTAATCTTGCATCAGAAGAGAAATCCTGTAGAGCCGTGGCCTAATTCCCTTGTCAAACGCACACTGCCCTCACACCCAAACTTGAAAGTGTTTTAAATCCCAGCTATCTGGCCTAGGTGGGAATATAAACTAGACCTCAGGTATTGTTTAACTGAGTCTGGCAACCTGCCTGCCGTGCAAATGAGGATACTGAGTAAGTAGATCTGGCAGTCCTTCAGAGCTGTCCCAAAGCTCTCCCAGAAGCCCAGGCAGATGCTTGATGATTCCTTTCCAGTTAATGTGTGACAGGGTTCTCTTTTCCCTTGACTGTAAAAACAAAGAAAAAACCACCTTGGTCATTGTGATACACCTCTGGAGATGTTTTCACTGGTAAAGAAACAATAAATTGGGTACTGATTACTCACCCTGTGACTAAGCTGGTGTGCGTGCTTTGGTCTGAGCACCTGGGCAAAAGTGTCAGTGAATCAACATGCCTGCATTGGATCAAGCAGTCTGTGGAAGTCTATTCAAATTAATAAACTGTTCAGGTTTTTTAAGGGTCCTCCCTAGTGATGGTAGATTTTTTAAGAACACTATTGACTTACACACTGTTTTTCTTGGAAAATGTTGTCATTTTAAACTTGTATAGATGAAATATCACAGAAGGGCGCTGTAGGATTTGTGTTGTTTTCACAGGACAATTGAGGTGGGAAGGGATCTTGGAAGGTCTGCAGTCTAACCTTGTGGTAAAAGGAGGGTCAGCTTAAGGTCTGACTAGGTTGCTCAAGGCTTTGTTCAGCTTAGTTCTGGTCTTGAAACCAAGTGGAAGAAACCATCAAAGATAAGGATTGTGGAGCCTGTCTGGGCAGTGCTGGACTGTTCCCGTGGGCAAAAAGCATTTTCTTCAATCCCGTCTGAACCTTTTGGGCTTCAATTTGTCCATTGTTTCTTGTCCTCACTCCATTTACAGCTGCATGCATCCCTTCAGAAAGTTCCCAGGACATTTATCTGGATATCTCAATTGCTTTAGATTGTCTCGAAGATTATTATGTGTTTATACTGCTGTGGCTTTCTTAGATTTTGTAAGTGAGATTTCTTTTAGCAGAGAGTGCAGCTCAAGACTGCACTGTGATTTCTGAAAGCTGGCACATTCAGTATGTCACATGTAGTTATAGTACAAAATAAATTTGAACAAATAGAAATTTTTACTTTTGGCAATATTGTCATCTGAAACATAAGGAAAAAATGTGATGCCTTGATGCATTTGCATTAACAAATGCCTGTTCTGAAAGAGGGAAATTAGTGTCTCGGCAAGTAACAAAGGGAAATGGGTTTATTTATTTTATATATGCTGCTACATTTAAGGCTTAGAGATGAAAGACTGATTTTAATTTCATGTAGGAAACCTAGGGCATGCACAAAGACACTAAAAAATCAACAGAACCAAAGACAGGAACATGTTAATATGCTACTGTTTTTACATAGCAGGGCAACCTGAAATTGTTGCTAAAATATCCAGCTCTATGAAAACAGATGTCTTTATTCTCTCTGCTCCACAGACAGATTTTTCTTTAATGGCTATCAACTAGGTAAGTGCTTCATGTGTTTCTCTTTTGTTTCCTTATGACTTTTTGATAGTCATAAGGAAATATGAGTTGAGCTACATGCTACATCAATACATGCTGAGCTGCCGTCTAGTCTGTGCGCAATTTGCAGTGTAATTAAAATTAATTTGAAAACACTTCAGGTATGTAAGCACTAATCTATGTGTGAGAGTTCACTGAGTTAGGCTAACTTGCATGGTGTATGTATGTAATGTATGGAAGTACTAAGAATCCACTTCTTAATTAACATTTGCTTTCTTTTTGTGTGTTACCTGAAAAGGCTTAAGTATCACTTGTTTGTGTGTAGCTCCACACAGTCGTTTGAGCTGTCTAGGGCCTGTGTAAAGCACATTACTTGTTTTATTTTTAAATCAGTGAACCCCCACGTTTAAAAAGGGACTGTGTCATGTTCTCTTCCTCTGCCTGATCCGGATGCACTGGAGCTTTTGCTGTCTTGCACAGTATCTACAATGATTGCTTTCTAAAGCCTGTGCCTTAGGTAGTTAATTTTCTGCAGTGGTACAAAAGCATTTTTGATGTGCAGAGCTGCATGTGAATAGCCAGTATTAAAAATCTAGCATCGAGGCCAGAAACTATTTTGTAATACAAGGCTTGACTAACAAAAAGTACTGTTTACTGAAGTGAGTAGCTTGTTTATTAGAGCAGAAAACTAGGAGTTGCTGGAACTGGGAAGACATGGGAAATCAGAACTACAGAATGGTCTCTGCCTTGATTGATCTACTTTTTTGTTACCTCTGTTCTAGCTGAAAACCAACAGAATTGGATAAAAGAAACCTGTTGTAAATTTTTTTGCTCCTGCCCTATCCGTACTTTTATATAAAATAGCATTTTTTTTCATTTTTTAAAAGATTTTTATGCAACTTCTTAAATCGTGTTTTTTGTTGAGACAAAAATGTTGCTCAAATGTTCTGCTCGAAATGCATGGTAATGTGATATGAGTGCCGAGGGAAATTCAATATGGTACTCTGAGACTGTGCTTTACTTTTTGTCTTTGCGGGTACTGAACCCATTCCTATAATCACAATGCTATCGCAGAGGAAATTTTGCTGAACTAATAATTGCCTTGCGGTCGAGACACCACCACAAGTATTTTACTGCTGAAGTCAGCTGCGGTGGAAATGAGCCTCCCTCCCCTGATTTGGCCCATAGCAATGATCTCTCAACTGCCGTCATCACAGAAATTAATGGAGAAACGGATCCCCTCCCACGCGTTAGCATGAAATCAAGCACCCGATCTTGGAAAGAATCTGCGCGCAGACCAGCGGGCCGCCTGGCGCGGGTGAGCAATCCCCACGTGCCGCTTCCCAGGGCAGGGTGTCTGTTGATTCACTTGGAACGCCTCATCCCTGGGGTGTAGTGCTCCGTGATACTCAGCCTAGGGGTGATGAATACATAGATAGCTATGCCTGAATCCACATTCCTAGAGAAGGGGTGCAGTCTCCTGGACAGCCAAAGATGGTAAGAGTTTTTAGCTACTGTTACTATGTAAGCATCTAGGAGTACTACAAATAGTTCCCAATAAAAAAGCCTAATCAAATTCCTCTTACATTCTTTGGGATATGTCAGTCCTTTCAGTAGTCGGGTTTTGAAGCCCTAGCCTCCTAGGGTTTAAAATTGGCAATTGCAAAAACAAAAAGCGTTCCCCCCAACAAATGAACAAATCCCCCTGAAGGAATGAAGCTACACCATCCGGAAGATTCTCCTTTTCTTCGTGTGTTCATTTTGTGGGTCCTACATATACATAGTATATGTTGATATTGAAAATAAAAACTTGACCTTTACCATGAAGTACCTCTTAACCTGGGAGGATGTGACTGTAGAATAAGCACAACTGGGGAATAGCATCTCTTTAGTATTGAAACGTTTTCCTTTGGTTGTTTGGATGGAAGCATTGACCAAAGTGAGCAAAGCACTGTTATTATCAGGCTATAAAAAACTGCAGAAAAAACCTGATTGGAACTTGATGCCATATTCCAAAGTCTCTCCCTACAGACTCATGAATATAAATGATATTTAAAAGAAATTATTTGAATACTGGCTCAGCTGGTAAAGAGAAAACTGTGTTTTCTAGGCGGGGTATAAAAATCCAGTGAAATAATTCAGTAATCTTCACCTTTATGATGTTGAATACCTCTAGAACTTTTAGATCCTCAGGTTTCTGAATGGAACTTTCAAGTGTTGCAATGTTGGGGATGAACAAATTTATGTGCCCATTCATTTACAATGTGGAGAACACCCAAGCTAATGAGCAGAAAGTACTGAAGGGTATAGCTGACAGTTCTGCCACATGATCTGCGGTGTAAAGTGGTTGAAAACTGCAGGATCATTATGTCAGTATTTTTTTGAGGGGAAAATGTGGTTGTGAAACTGTAACTGACATTTTTCGCTTTGACAGAATAGAAAATCAAAGGTTTTGTTTGTTCATATTTAAAATAATGTTATCTCATGTCTGTATTGGAAGAGGAGTGTTTTGTAGTGTTGGAGAAGTGTTTTTCCCTATGTGTGGTCAATGGAGAAATCCAGAAAGTATAGGATGTTTGCTTTCTTTGCCAATATTTGTTTTCAGTATCAATTTATAATGGCAAAAATGATGACATCAAATTCTTTAAAAACAAATCCATGCAATCTGGTTTTTGTTTTTACTGTCCTAAGATATCAGTGATGAAGTCTGTTTCTAATAACTAGCTAATGAGCCACTGAAATAGCTCTTGTTGCTGACATTCTTTCTGGGAAGATTGATTAAATTCTCTAATATGCTACAGTAAAAAAGTAGATCTAGTGTGCAACCAACACAGGAAATGTTATGAGCAAATTGCTCTTCCCCTCATGGTGGTTCTTACACTGAGACTAATGAATATTGCAGGAATTTGGAATGCAGAATAGGACTAATATGACTTTTCAAATATATTTGGAATTTGTGGAATGGCAAGCATGAGCAATCTTGCTTAATTTTTAACCCTAATGTAACTGGAAAAGTGTTTCTTTGAAATTTTCCTTGAGTTCTGACTCTGCTGACCAGAGATACAAAGCATGTAGTCCAAGTATATGGCGATGGTCTTATTCTGCTTTAGAAAGATCAATGGCTTCAAATGAAGATCAAAAGAATGTCCAATATATGTAGCATGTCATGCAGCTTAATCTACCGTAAGTGCATAACACATGTATAACACTGACCTTCACTTGGCATGTTAGTGATGCAAAGGAGTTAAGAGTTTAGATTTTGTTTGAGCCTCAAGGTAGTGTTAATTCCTGCTAAAATAAGTCATCCACAACATGCACTTAAGGGAAATTCAAAGCTATTAAAGCAGATGGCCTGCCAAAAATCATAAGTCATCTGTGACAGTCTAATAATGTTAAATTCTTTAAATATATGTAAAAATGGGGAAACTTGCAGTCTAATTCCTGAAAATGTGGGAAGCACAGAATTGTATGAGAACACTAATAATGAGTTGCACTGCCAATTCACACAGTTCTTTGTTATAGATAGTTTAATTTAATGGGGTGTTTAATTGTTGACATAAGTTCAGCAGTTTGTCCAGGAAATATGTTTTTGTTTACTGTCAATGAGATCCTATGTGACACCTGCAAGATAACCTTTTTTTTTTTTGTCAGTGTTTTTGTCTAGCCAGGCAGCATCAAATTATTTTTAACCAGAAAATTATGAAGAGTTCTTTGCTATCCCAAAATGCCACATATGAGCTGCTTTTGTTTCCTAGTTAAAAGATTCAAGATAGCACAATAATGCAGTGCTGCTTCTTGCACGCAGACTTCTTCACTTTTGTTTTTTTCACGGTTGGTCTTTCCCACTGCGTGACCTTTCTGATACGTCAGAACCCACATAGCTTTAAAATTATGGAACGAAGTCCAACTCACATGCTTGATTTAGTTAAATTTTGCTAAAATATGTACTTTTACCACATTTTCTTTGCTGATAGGTTTGTTAAGGAAATTCTTAATTTCTTGCTTCAGTATTATTTCAACTGGCATCTGTGGTATATCAAGCTGTCCCTGAAGGATTTTCTTCTGTGTTTATCTGACACACAAGAAAAATTTTTCTAGGAAATGCCACTGAATAGTATGGTTGATTGAAGGAGAAAATATATTGCTATTAGGCTGGAATGTAAGGTTTAACAGAAGAGAAAAGCAGGAGACAGCAGGAAGAAGAATCATGATACATTTGTCATTAAAATACTTCAGTGTGCCTGGAACGCCAAGTAGGTTTAAATGTTTTTACAATGGAGTTCATATGTATGCTTAGTGCAAAAATATTTACCTGATTTCATATTGTTGAATGGTGTGCTAATTGCTATCAATGTGATTTTTCTAAGGTGAACATTTCCAAATCAATTTATGGTCTGTTGGGACTTCGTCTTATTTGTAAAAGATTATTTTTCCAAGGATTTTTACTGGGATAGGACTTAACTGTTTTTACCATTTAAGGCTTTACAATGTCCCCAGCTGAAAAAAATCTTCAAACATTTAGACTACAGCTTAATAGTTCATTTTGATTCCTGTTTCTGGACACAAGTCAAATATGAGACTTCTCAGCTCAGTTGTGTCCTCTTACAATAAACTACTTTAAATTGCTCTAGTTCCCTTGTGCTCGATGGACATAGCAATCATGTTCTCATATTTTTTGATGTCTTTAAAAGCAAAACTAGCACTGAAGTTTGCATTTCGTTGTTGCTTTAGACTATGTTTCCATGAAGGATGTACTTCTTTTGAAGTACATATAGGTTGAATCAGTGCCACAACTAAATTCCAAATCTGAACAAGATATAAAAAAAAAAAAAAAAAGACATGTAATTATTGCTTTTCTGCTAGGGTATGAAACTTAGACCCTTGGCTGCTTTACGCACTGCACTATGGCTTGGATTATGTTGAACTTCAGTGGTATTTCACTAGAAGTAATACATTAATAGCAACATGTTCTTCCCCCTTCCTGCTAATTTTCCTAGGGTATTTTCCCTGCTCTTTTTTCTAAATTTTACATTAGCCTCAAATTAGTGAAGTTAGGCACATTTAAAAATAGATTTAATAAAATTTGTTTCTAATAATGAATTTAAAAATAACCTAATTTACTGCTAGTGTCAGTTTGAAGATTTAGGCAAAGGTGCATTAGTTTTTGAAATCACAGTTGACCTCCTAATATCAAAGACCTTTGAGAGGTTTTTTTAGGAAAATGACTCAAGACAGCATATATTCTCTAGAATTTATCATTATTTACTTAATTTTGAACCCTAGGCCTAGATATTTTGTTCTTCTCCATCAAATTATTTCTGACTTTGAAGAGAGAACACTTAATTCTTTAAAAAAATGTCTGAAATAGTTTAGTTTCCTGTGGTAAGGAACTTGGAAAATTCAATAGGAAAACCAGTAGCTGTTAGGAAATGTTCAGATTTGATCAGTGTGATTAATAGTAGCAGAAGAACTTCGGCTTCATTGTTCTGCCTAACAGTGAGTCTTGAGGAATGGTCAGTCTCATGCTTTTTTTATATGTAGCTCCATATTGTTTAATTTTGTTTTCTTGGTACACATCAGTTGAGGATAGTGACCTGAACACAATTTGCCTCTACTCAGTTGCAGATCTAGGAGCCCATGCTATCCTTTGGGCACCAGAAATTTCAACTTGTCAGAGAATGCAAACAGCATTTTTTTCTGATTTATATATGTTTTATAAAATGGTTGTATACGAATGAGTAGAAGACATTTCTTTGCAATAAGTACTTCAAAATCTGATCTTTCTGCTCTTGACCTGCAGAACTGGAAGTGACTGCATTCTTGGAGGATCTCTTCTTTTAATTCCTATCTATCCAGAAGGTCCCTGGTACTTCCTGCTCAACTGTACAAGTCCAAGCCAGGTTATCCAAGGTTGTATGTAAAGCTGATGCCACACTACCAGCTCTTACTCTGTTGGGCTGTGGGGTGTGGGGCAGAGTTTTTGCTTCCTACTAGTCTACAGAGGTAGTGTTTTAATACAGAAGTACATCAACATCCTGTTCTTCTCTCTGTTCAACCTCTCATGTAAAAGTTCATCTATGTGCATGATGATTCTACCTCCAGGTATCAGATAAGGATTGTGGGCAATGCACTAGGAAACCAAGGTGTAATGTCTCTTTCCCTGCTTTTATAGATTGTCATTTCTTCCTGACTAAGCGTTGATCTCTTTAAGATATAATTTGTGATTTTATGCTTTTCTGGCAATAATCTTGATGGCATAATCCTAACAATTTCTTGTGAGGATGAGGAAACCTGATCAATTATATGTTTCTTCAAATAAAGAGGCTTATATTATTATTACTTAAGAAAGTAAAATTCTTCCAGTGCTTTTTCAGTTACAGTGATTTTTGACATGTTTTAGAGCAGTTATTTTCCTCTGACATCCTTGGTGATTCTGTTCCCCAATAACGTAATCAAACTGTGCTGCACTCCTTAGTCCTTGTATAAAGTGGTATGATATATTCCATGTCTTGTTTCTTTTCATTGTAATAAATTGCTTTGAAGAATTACTTGTGGGCTGTGAAAGCATCCTTTTCAGTGAAAAATCTCAGTGCATGAATAGAACTGTGTGCATCTTCTCTCATGTTCTGTGTGTTCTCTGTGTTTCAAAAATACTGATTTAATGATATGTAAGTAATTGGCAGTTGCTGAAACATCACTGTTTAAGTTTATTATGCCTTTATATTTCAAAATCACAGCTTCCAGTTCTTTATTGCAATTCTTTAGTAATCTGCTTTAGTAATCTTTAGGAAAGTGAATGTAAAAATTTAAGATACTTAAAACAAAAGGTTGCGTTAAAGCCAGTGTGCTGCTTTTACAACTAATCCTATGTCTTAGTCTCTAAAAGACAACTGTCTTCCATTTTTTAAGCCTGTTTTTATTCATTGTCTCACTCAGAATTATGCTACCAGCTACAGATTGCTTATATTTCTCTCATAGACTATCATCATTATGGCAATTCTCCCTGGTCTTCAGTGATTTTTTCTCTCTAGCCAGCAAAAAGGAGTTTCCAAACTTGGCAAGATTTATGCTGATCTAAAATAAAAGATAAAATTTTAGTTCCTGTAAGAAACAGTGAGCCAGTTCTTACTGAAGTGTCTGCAGCCTCCTTAGAACATGTATTAAATCTCCCACAGCTAAACATTAAATCAGCTGAGGTAACGAGCATCCCAGAGCTGTGCTCAGTTGTCTGAGCAACATGTTAAGTGTATTTCTGCTTGGATTTGTGATTGTATTCATCAACATCAGGTGTATTCTTAAGTAACAATCTGTTGCTTTTTTAAATGACAAAAAATTTTATGGAACTGTTGCATAATGATTATCTGAAAAAAACCAAGACACTCATCACGCTTTCCCTGAAAGCAGTATCATTGGGAAACAGATTGCACAGGAAGGGCTCAGGTGAAGGACGTCTTTTAAAAGTGTTAGTTTCCTAGAGCTGACTGGAGGCTGCACCTACTCAAAGGAGAAAAATTTATTTTCCCTTAAAAGGCTTTCAGCAGTTCTGAGACTTAAAAAAAAAAAAAAATCTGGCATAGTGATACACTCTTGTGGATTGAAGTGTTTCATGCCTCTTAATTGATAAAAAGTGGTGGTTGTTTCACCAGGAGAAATTTCTTGGCTTGGGCTGTCAGCACCACACAGCAGGCACACTGACTTACCCATGAGTCTGCATAGCTGTATGGCAGGCTGTTTTGTGAGCAAACCACAATAATGGGTGTTTTTACAAAAAAATAAAGCTGGTTCTTGCCAACTTCCATTTTCACCTAAAAAAAAGTTTAAATTCAGCCAATGGCTTTTCAAAGGTAACATAATCTGTGTGTCTGGAATTTGTCTGCAGAATATTTTTTATCATTTATTTGGGATTTTTTTCCCACCTAACTAAAAAAGATGAATAGGCATTGTTCAATACTTACTAAAAAAGAAAAAAAATATCCCCTTTGTGTGGTTGTTGTGTCAGTTTTTGTGGTTTTTTTCTTTTTTTTTCTTTGGTTTTATTTTTTTAACAGTGCAAACTCATGAAAACAACTATTATCTGTAGTTGACACATTTCTCTGTAGGACCTATTCCCTTCCCTATCAGCTGAAAATCCCCATCTCAAACTCAGTTGTGTTTCCCAAACTTTCAGGCACTAGAAGTAGGGCATCTCTTAGCATTCTCTTTAAAATGGTTTAAAGGCTATGTAGTCCTTGATTTTTGCATGCTCAGGAATAATAAATTTCAGTTCTGATTTTGCAGTTCTAAGTGAACAAAATAGCCAAAGGAGTCTTCATCAGCAGGGTGGCAGCTGAAAAGCTCCATGTAGGCAGACATGCCATATGTAGGCAGAAAAAATATCCAAACTTGCAACTGGAGATAGGAGAAATGTGAAATGCCTGTGTTGGAGCATGAGATGTTTTCAATGGCTGAAGTTTCTCAAACCTAGCTCATTAAGAGTTTGATTGAGGCTAAACCTGTTCTTCATTCCAAGAGGCTCTCATTGATTAAAATTTGAAGAATTTTTAATGGTACTTGAGATTCATATGCCTTCCTCTAATTGTATATTTTGGATTAATGTTTTTGTGTGGGTTGGTCTGTTTCCTCCCATGGTAGTAATGTGCTGTGCTAGCCAAGTAAAACTGTTATGCTGTATAAGGGGGTGGGAAGAGAGGTTCCTGTGAATATTCCCTAGAGTCTTCTGGTCAAAACAGGTATTCTCTTGAAGTTTCTCATTTTTTGTAAATGTAGTGTACTGGGAAAGTAGGAGGAAAAGGCCACATAAAATTGAAATAATTCATAGGGAACCTAATGCATAAGAGATCTTTTAGCCTGCAATTACCTAGTGTTTCAAATTCAGCACTGGAGGCTGGTAATGCCATGAACTGGTAATAGTTTACTGGATCTCCCATTTGTGACTGCACTAATATTAGGATAATTTTTGCTCCATTTTCTGGTGTTGAAAAGCAGTATTGTCTTTAGTGTTCCAAGCAGAAGAATTCTTTGGCCAGAAGACTTGCACAGTCTGCAAAATCAGGCTGTCCTTGTTCTGTCCACCTCCTTCTATTATCTAAATCCTCCGATTACTTCTTGTTGGATTGTGTATACTAGTAAAGCTATTTAGATATTAAGTCCATACACTGTTGCTATTTTAGTAACTTTTGTTGCATTAGTTTCTACTTATGTCTTCTTTCCTTATCCCCTGATAATATTAGGGTAATCAAGCATTCGTTGGTTTGTTCAGTTCTTGGTTTGGTATGCATGAGTAGAGAGCAGCTGGGATTCCTGAGCAGGTTTTAAAGTCACAGTTGAAATTGTACTTTGCCTCTTAATGTATAGTCACACTGTCATGATTGTGTTTAATTTTTCTTAATGATATTTTGCAAATTGATTCTAAAGCTCTCATGTTTGTGGCTTGCCCCTGCCCCACAGATGTCAATGGATCCTTTTCTTCTCCCTCTCCCTGTTTATTTATTTTTTGTTTATTTGAGTTTTGGGGGTTTTTTTTTGTTTTTTCTTTTCTTGTTTGTTTGTGTGCATTTGGTTTGTTGTTGGATGGTGTTTTTGGTTGGTTAGTTGGTTGGTTTGTTGGTTTAGTTTGGGATTTCTTTGTACAGTTTTTTTACCTTGATACTTACAGTCTTGTACTTACTATTCTATCTCAGCTATGAACTTGTTCAGTAAGACCAGACTTCATAGAAAACAGTCTGGACCTCTGTCCTCAGAGATTTTTCCTATTTTCTCTCAGATTTGATGTCAAGTGTTAGTTTTGAAATCTTTCATGAGAAGGATCAAGATGTGTCTTGGGGCTTAATCTCAGAGGAAACTTTGCCTCAAGTAAACATAAGTTATTTCTTCTTCTTCCCTCAAAACACTTAGAGTTTCTCTAGGTTACTTTGCTTTTTGATACTCAAGAGAAACACGCAGCCCAGGAATTGTTTTCTTTTATTTATGATTATGATGCCAAACAACTCTGAAAGCTTTGGACGAAACTGGTTGGGAAAAATACACTGGAGTTTGCCTGTTTCTATAATGTTACTGATACAAGGGATGGAAGAATTCAGATCTTGCTACTTTTTTCAGGGGTTTATTCACTGGTATCACCTGAATCCCCCTTGAGATCTTCTGGCTGTTAGTGCATGAGGACAGACTTCTCTTGTTTTTGCTTGGCTGTTGCCATGCTTTTTTCAAGTATGTTTCAAATTAATTTGTGTTTATTTTAACTTAACTGGGTTTTTTTTAGACCATTTTGTTATATAGATCCTTTTGCAAAATGCAGAAGTTTCACTTCACAGGGCAATGATGGGTCTTATTCTCTTAATGTACTTTGAATTCGCCTGCATATTTTAAGAGTAGGACAGCAGCAGTAACTTTTCTTGTTCTTTAGTTTTTAAATGCATGGAATACAATGCAAGTCTTCATTTACCTCCATCTAGTCTACAGCCAGATTCCTCTTTACACCAGATATATTTCTCTAATTTTTTCCTTTGACGCATTCTGGCATAGGGCTTAAAGATGTCACTCTACTGTTTCAATAAATCCTCTTTTTGATATTGTTACCAAAGTCATCCTATGTATGCCATGTATGTCGAATACTAATGTCCAAGGTCTTGGAAGTACTTTTGAATAGTTTTTGAGGAGAAAAAAGAAACAAAGGATGCTGTTGCATGTAGGTGGCATGCAGTCGAGTAGGCAGCTCAGAAAAAAAATCAAATAACACCAAGTTGCCTATATGCTTCTTTCTGCTTTTGTGATGACATGTGAACAGAACAGAATTATTCATTCAATGCTGAAAAAAAATTGTTTGGTAACCCATCTTGTAGCACACATAAAAAATGGAAAAGCTTTTTATATTTTGTTTCAGAAACTCTGCAGGGATGGCTTTTAGCAAGCCTGAAAGCTCAAAGGTGTGATTTTGTTTTAGTTGTTGTTATTTGTGTGGGTTTTTTGAGGGGGTGTATTAAGAAAAAAATGTATACATATTTTATCCTACCAGAAGTTAGAACTGACAGGAAGTGTCACATCCTTAACTTTTGCACATTTGGGTGGTGCTGCTACTGCCTTTTCTGCTGGTATTTTCGATGATTCTTCAGGCTTTTTTTAGTGTGGTTGTGTGTCCTTAAGTTGTGAAACAAACTGTTTGCAAAGGCTTTCATTCATCTTTTTTTGTTGTCTTTGTCTCTTGCTGTTAAATGTGAATGGACGGGTGGATTGAATGAGTTACTCTTGTGCAATAAAACAAGTGGAAAGCAAACTGTCAGAGAGGAAACAACTTCAGCAATAATTCTACACTTGATGGAACTTAGAAGTGTCCAAAAGCCCCCTTAGAGCTTGACTTGACACTGCACTGAAGCAAGTGATTGTCTTCTGTTCAGAGTACCACCTGTGCATGTGCTTATAACTGTTTGCTGACTCAGCTTTGGTTTATCATAGCTGTCTGCCATTTAATTTTATGTAGGCTTTTAAATCATACTACTTCACTGAATATCTGAGTATATCTAGAACTTGATATTTATTACTTCATTCTTTCTTCTAGTGTGAATGTAAGGGAGAATCATAATTTGGTTTTGATTTTATAGGGAGTGGGCAAGAGATTAAGGTCAGAGAGGCTCATTTTCCATTTTGGATGTGAGGTTTGTGGCTTATTTTGGCTGATGGTAGGAAAAGGACTCCTGTTGCCTTACAGCTTCTTCTAGGGAAGTTATGTCTTTGGCTGCATTTATTGAATTTTTATGGTTCCTGAACTTTGCGTCAAGCCTTCATCTAAGAGCAGTTCATCTGATATCAGATAAAACAAATTATCTCCTGCAATTTTACCCACTGTAATTGTATTATCATGACCATGAAGTCCTTTGGAATTATAGCTCTGAATAGCAGTGTCTTATTTGGCCTGTCAGAAGTCATGCAGTTCTTTCTTTTTAACTGTATTTCCTGTAAGCCTTCTCTGTTGGTAGCAGAGTTATCAAATATGTTAAAACATGAATATGTCTCTGTCATTTGTCTGGTTTTAGTGCTTGAGCCTGTGTCATGTGTCTTGTTCGTGTGGGACTACAAGGGATGTTGAAAGTTTTTTAAGGCTATTGCTTCCTTTGAGATTCCAGAATCTGGCTGTGCTGAAATACCAAGAGGCTTTTGATAAGGGACGGTAAACAATTACAACCAATGAATCCAAATGTATTTCTTCATGGTCAGAAGGCAGAATTTGAGATTCCTGCTCTGGACCATATGTTGTTACTTCATGCCTGTAATAGAAGAGGATCTATGTGAACTACTTGAAATTTGACAAGGTCAAGTGCAAGGCTCTGCACCTGAGGCAAGACAATCCCAAGCACCTCAGGCTGGGCAGAGAATAGGTTGTGAGCAGAGAATAGGTTGTGAGCAGCTCTGCTGAGAAGAACTTGGGGGTGCTGGTGCGTGGGAGGCTGGACATGACCTAGCCATGTGCACTCACGGTCCAGAGAGCCACACGTGTCCTGGGTTGCATCCAGAGGGATGTGGCCAGCAGGGAAGAGGAGGGGGATTGTGCCCTTCTCCTCTGCTCTGGTGAGACCCCACTTGCTGTATGCTGCCCTGGGGTCCCTAGCAGAGGAAGGCAATGGAACTTTTGGAGTTGGTCCAGAGGAGGCCTGAGCATCTCTTCTATGAAGACAGGCTGAGAGAGCTGGGCTCACTCGGCCTGGAGAAGAAAATGCTTCAAGATTATGGCACCTTCCAGTAGTGCTGAAATGAGCAGCCAAGAAAGCTGTGAGGCACTTTTGACAAGCGCATGTAGTGATAGGACAAGGGGAATGGTTTTAAACTAAAAGAAGGTAGATTTATATAAGGTGTTAGGAAGAAATTCTTTACTGTGAGGTTAGTGAGACTCGGAAGCAGATTGTCCAGAGTGTTGTGGTGATTCTTCCTAGGAAGTGTTGGGTGTGGCTTTGAGCAAACTTGTATGGTGAAAGGTGTCTTGGCCCCTGGCAGGGCAGCAGGACCTAGATGATCTTTATGGTCCCTTCCATCCCAATCAATTCTATGATTCTATGATTTCTGTGAGGTGGGATATCACCAGGACTCTTTGCTCTTTAAAACTGCCTCACTTCCTTGAGAAACTGTTTTCTTCTGTCCTTTTTTATATTATCCTGTCTTTAATGCCTGTACTTGTTGGTTTTTCTGCAGCACAGGCTGATATAAAGTTGAAAAGGAGTAGGTGCTCGTGGAGAAGGAGTGCTTTTGGTTCAATCTGTGGGCTGGCCACTCACTCCTTAGCCAGGTTAAACTAGAGGATTGCTTTATCCTGTGCGAGGAGTGATGTTGCAGGTTAGGAGACCTTGAGCCTTCCATTGGAGTTCGGGCTTTTATTGGAGTGGAGGATCTTGAGAATAGTGGTCACTGCTTAATGAAGTTATGGGCAGTCGGAGAAGGTGTCTAGTCATGATGCTGGGATTTTTACCTGTGCCGGACATCACTCAGGCTGACAGTGGCTACATGCATCTACATTCATCTCTTTCAAGTAGCCACAAAATGAACAGCAATCCTAGGTTTTGTCCTTATTAATGAAGTCATATAGATGAAGATGAATCCTGTATGGTTTTGTTTTTTTTTTTTTAGAGGTATAACTACCTGTACAGCAGTATGGAAACTGAGGAGCCTGCATATTTAGCTCACACTGTGAAATGCATGGAATTTTGTTGTACTAATTTAAAGTTAAGGTATTAATACAGTTACAATTTAGTTTATTTATATATATCCATCACGCCCCCCCCACCACCAGACCCTGCACAATGTATAATTTCATTCTGGTGCCTTGTGTCTTTTATTACTTGCATTCAATTATGCCACGGTTGTTCCCAGTTGTTTCCTATCATTAACATTATGACTGTCCGTCTTGTGTCATTGTCCCCCCCCTTCACATTACCTCTTCAAGGTTTGAGGTTTCTTGTGCTTGCTTGATCTCAGACAACATCAGAGCTATGAAACCTACTGTGTGCAAATTTTACTTTTTTAATGAACTCCTTGAGTTTTATCAACAGTTTCAGATGACTGACTAGTTGTCTGGATGTGTGTGCAGGTACTGGAAGTCTGTTTGTTTAAAGATACCTTAAATGAAAAATAAATCGTAAAAGGAGACCATATCCGTAAGTAAAACCAAGAGAGGGGGAAGGGAGCAGAGTTAGGATTGAGCTTTCAACCTTAATTCTGTATTTCAAGGGCTCTGAATGCATGGTTTGTTAGCATTAGTGCTGCACTAACTTAAAGTATTTTTCCATGAGTGTGTGTGTGTTTAACCAACTAAGCATGAAATCCCTTGCTTCTGTTTGTCCCTATTAAATAGTGGCAACAAAAGAAACAGACAGGAGATGGGTCCAGAACAAAGCAGAAATAATGGAGTATTTCACCCCAAAAAGGAGAGTGAAACGAGAAGTACAATGAGTAGGCAAAAACAGACTCAAGAGCTGGAGGCAGTTTAATGTGTTGTAGAGAGTACTAATTTAGGGACATTTGCTGCCCAGATCTTCAATCTGTGATCTCTGAGTGGCACATATATCAGAAGTGTTTGGCCATCCCTGCTATAAACACAATATGCTTTTCCCAGAAGAAATCTCCATAGGTCTTTAAAGGGACACAATCTAGGATTGTCAGCATAAATACTGTTGTGCCTAAAACTCAGAATCATCTTGTTGGGTTGGGAATCTGTGAGGAGGAGTAGAACTGGCTAGCTTCTTCCCTTAACTCTTAAAAAATGGTGATACATGCATATTCAGCATTCCTGCACACTGACAAGTAAAAGGAAAGTAACAGTGTTGCTGAATATTGCGAAGATTTCTACAGGCTGAAGCACCTATTACTCCCAGTTTTCTGGATTAATCCATCCTTTTTTTCAAAAACTGATTAAATGCATACATTTTTAAAGGTACCTTATTGTTTTATTTTCTGTACTTAAAAATATGTTTGTTCATTAAAAAATGAATTCCTGACTCTTCCTGCCTGCCTCTCTTTTCATGCCTATTTCCCTCATCCAGTGGCTGCAGCTTTAAGTGTGATATTCTCAAAAATTATGAAAACTGACTATTTGACATGTCATTTCCTTTATACTAAGTAAGGTCTTACCCTGATAAGATGAGAAGGCTCAGAAAAATGTTCAGCTTTTGTTGCTAGCAGTGGGGTCTGAGTACATGACCATATCCTAAACAACATTTCAGTGACTGTGCTGACTAGCTCTGCTTGACCCTGTATTTGCAGTAGTCCAATGGTTTTTTTTCTGTCTGCTCCAACACTTTCTCTAAGAGGCACTGTTTGGGTTTAGAGTTTGTTTTGCAATACCTAAAAGGCATGATTTTATTGCCCATTGAGCAAATCAAGTTTGGGAATCAATGGAGAAGACTTCCAGGTCTATATCTGGCAAGTTAATTTGAGCTTCTTTTATGCCTTTTGGGTTGGCTAAATGGAGTGGAAAGTATGCTGGTTTGGGAAAGAACTGACCACTAGTTGTGAATTAAGCAACTCTCTTAATGTTTTTGATGTATTTGTGTTTTAGAATTGTGGAATTACTTCTTTAGTTACTGGTACACTTTTCTTGCAGTTTTATGGTTTTCAGAGTGCATTGTAATATGTTACGACATCTTAAATAATATGTAGCTCTAGTCCATGGTTATAAATTATTTTAGGATGCATTTCCTATCTACAATGAAATACTGAATATAAGATGCAATTTTATTTGCATGGTCTGCGACTTCTGAGTTTTCTACTCCCCACAGATACTATGTAGCTACTAGATGCAGCTGCCACAGTTGTGACAATAAAGGTTTAGTCTCTATAATGGATACTTAAATGGCCCTAACTTTGTTAGGGAGCAGGTAACTTGAGGCTGCTAGAGAACAGGAAGGGAGTGATCAGATTATTTGTATAGTGATATTTCCAATGGGAAAGATGTTCATTGCGCTTGAGTAGGGAGGGTTGCAAAACAACTTTATTAAGTCCAAATCTGTTTTTACAAGCATCCTCTACAATGTACTCTAGAATTTCTCATCTCATCTTCTGCTAAGTGCTATACACAATAGCTTAAGTTTCAGCAGCTTTTTGAAGCTATAATATTAAAAAAAATGTTTTCATTACAACTAAACCAAGTTACTGAAGGAAATTAACCTAGCAGAAAGACAAAGTCATGAGCATAGCAAAGATAAGGGAATCATACGAAATAAAATACAAGGGTGGTCTGGGGGAAGCCATGTTCCTGTCTTCTAGGGGTCTGTATGAAATTTCATTGCCTAACTGTGCTTAATAGTGAAGGATAAGTGAGGGGTGATGAGTCTAAATATGCTGCTTTGGAGATTTTTGATCATGTGTTTCACTCACAGCATATAAAGATTCTCCAGTCTAAGTTGGACTTAAGGAGTTTGCAGTAGAGAGATACTGAATTTCACAAACCTGCCTGTCACCCACAGAGCCTCCATATATGTTTTACAAAGAGCAGAAATTATCTTTCACAGAACTATATGTCATTAGTTGCTGTCAGGGCTCAAGTGTCACATTTGGTTGCATAAGAACCAGCACAGTGGCTGGACAGAGAAGCACAGAATTCCATCAGCTCATCTATTCCTTTATGTTTTTCAATGTCACATCAAGAGGTTGTTGCAAAGATGCCATGATGACAGGGAGAAATGGAATCCTTTTAAAGACTGGCTATAGAGGGTCTGACACACAGCCTCAGGAGCTCTGGCAAGCTCTGAAGGATTTCATGCGGCCCTTCAGCTTGATATCCATTAAATGGAAACTCTATTTAAAGGAGTTTATCTTTTTCAATGAACTCAGTTGGCCTTTCTCACTTAAGTACCACTGTAGAATGTTTGCTGTGGCTTTGTAGAACCTGTGAGATGAGTATAAACAAGTAATGAATAGAACAGCAGTAAATAAAGCTAATAGACAAGTTTATTCCTTTGAGATATGGACATATACAAGAGCAAACCTTAAGGAAAATAATTTCTGAATCAAATCTTCATAGAGGCAAAACTATTATTTTTTAAATCTGCTGCTTTTATTCAGCTTAAATATTATTGTACATATTCTTACTTCTTCTGAAGTGTTGCTTTTCACTCTTTTAAAAGATGCTGAAGTAGTTTTGTAGCTTTCACTGAATTTATCTTTTGCTGCTTCAAAGCAATGAAAACTGTTTTGGCAGCATGTGTAATAGCTTACCATCTATACTGAAAGAATCCAATTAAAGTTCTGTGTTGAGTGAGCCGTCCTTTTATAATCACATTCTCACTGGACGACTTGCTCACAGGGTCAGACCCCACTGTTTGCATTAGAGCCTTGCTGACATCAGTTCAGTTTCTCTGCTCCTCCAGTAGCCCTCAGTGAGAAAACCTGGGCAGTTGTCAAGACAAACTAGGTTAAGGTTGTAAAGACTGGTTTTCTTTTCCCGCAATCAGTGCAGTGCAGACTTGTGGTTAAGATGGAAATAAAGAGCTGGGGCTATGTAAAAACAGAATGTGTGAGAAAGGGCTCATTGCACAGACATGTTTTCCCTTCCCTATTAGAGCAGATGTCTTTCTTTGATATAAAGGTGGCAGATACTGGGGAAAAAGTTATTTATGTCTATGTCTATTGGAGTGGTGGAAGTCTGCCTTGGAAATCAGTGGGTAATTATGCTCCATACATAAAATATAAATTTCCCAGCTTTCCTGGAATTGTATGCTCTTAGATTTTTACATTAAATATTTCTAAATTGCATATAAACAAAGAACTGAAGAACTTAATGAGGGCCTAAGGAACCCTTCGGAAAACTTGGCCTACTTTGGCAAAACTGTTTAAGAGAAGTGAGCAGAAATCTGAAGTAGGCTTTGTGTAGAGAGATTTATTTGTTTACATTGTGATTAATTTGCACTTCTGCAGGGAAAGTGAGATATCTATCTGGATTTTACTAGATCTATGTCCAGAAAGATTTATTTGTTTATTTATTTATTTATTTACAAGCTGTTGTTCTGAGCTGAAATGCATGACAAAGCAAGCCCAGAAAGGATATTAGTGGAGCAAAGGTCTCTGATTCTTCTCTGTGACAACAGGTAGAGCCTGGTCAATAGCTGCTCAGGACTGGCTCTGATATTCACACCAGGTATTGCATGAAATTAACACAGGAAGGAAACTCATGCATAATCAGCTGCAGAGCTGTATAGGGCATGAGCCTGTCTCGTGGTGTGAGCAGTTTGTGCTACTTGGGAAACGGACACACAGCTTTTTGATGTTTAGGTGAAAAGTTAACATGTGTACTTGTTTTGTTATAAAGTTTTTCTAGATTTTAGTTGAGCTGGTCTTAGTCTATTAATTGTTGATTTAGTCAAAGTAATAAGTTGAAATAATACTTTGTTTCTCTCCAATGCCTTCAGGTTTATAAACTTCCTTCTTAGAAAGTTAAAGAAATAAACATTTGCCAAAAAAGAAAACTAACCTCTTCCTTTTGTTTTTGTTTTGCCCTATCCTGGCAGTGTTTTAGAGCACTTTGCTGCAAGGGACCGCCACCACCACGACCTGAGTATGACTTGGTTTGCATAGGCCTCTCTGGCTCTGGCAAGACAAGTCTTCTGTCTCAGCTCTGCAGTGAAAGCGCAGAGAATATTGTGTCTACCACAGGTAGGATGCTCCCTTTATTTCATGGTGTGCTGGGATATTGTCCAAGGATGACTGCTGAAACACATAGCAAAGCCTGTAGGGAACTTCAGCTTACTTGTCTTGCTGTTGAAAGTACCTAATGGATCACTTTGAAGCTACCACTACTTTCTTTCAGTATTTGTTCATATATGGGGAATATCCATGAGAACATGCAATTTGGAATATGTTAGACATCAAAAATGTGTGGTCTAATGAAGCAGAACCATAACATACAGTAGTACTCTGCTGTAGACACACATTAAAATGTTTCTTCTCATTTTACTTTTGATTTTTAAACAGTCTCACTATGTATTGGAGAAAAAGGAGGAGAATATGCTGTAAAATAGAATAGGACAGTGATGCTGTGAGACTTTAATTGGGATTTGTTTCTGTACGTACTTGGTCCATATAGCCTTGTGGTATATGCTAGCAACGAAAAAAAAAAAAAAAAAAGAAAATATCGATTTTTGGTGACAATCCCAGCTTTTTAGATGAGCAACAGGCTTGTTTATGTAGTAAGGGCAGATTGTTATCAAATAATTAATTTACAGAAAGTTATAGTGGTACTGAGGAGATACATAAAAACAGACATTACAAACACAGATTAGATGCATCTTAAGTCCAAAAAATTTGAATAGGCATCTTGATAATGGTGAACCAGAATGCCTAATACTGAAAAACATGTTTTGATTGAAAAAACCCCAAAACAACAAACAAAAAGCAAACAAAGGACAAAACAGCACCATAAAAACCAGAAAAAGACACGTGAATTAAGAGGAGGGAATACCTGTCTGGAAAGTTCAGAAAGAGGGCAGATTAGGTCATGGAGGTTGAAGAAATCAGGTTCAGTGGCTGCAGCAATTGTTAAGGTTGGTTTGCTGATGGAACTGATACCAAGTGTTGTGCAAGTACCTTGTGTTTACAGTAACATGGCTTTGTGCTGTAAATGTGGTTCATGGGCTTGAATTTCATGATTGTGCCATGGCAACCCTAACTGCTTTTCAGTGTATGTTTTCTTAATTTACAAGAACATAAAATTATTTAATAGAAATGTAATTAAAATGTAAAACAGGTACAAGAAAATAGTGTTTTTATTAACCTGTGAATAGTTAACCTGTGGCCTCTGTAATAGTTAGAGAGATCTGACAGTTAGCTATGAGAGGGTGACTAACTCAAAAAAGTTAGAAAGAAACTGTAGAGTAATGAGCCTTTTAAATTTTTTTTATCCCTCTCTTGAGCTTTATCTCTGGGATTAAAATAGATTATACCTAAATATTTTAGACCCTGAAATAAATAGTAACAGCAATATAAATAGAAGTATAGAGCTATCAGAGAAAGGAATGAAAATACTGCTAATTAAAAATTAAATTGATTTTGTTTTTCTAGAGAGAGATGCAATAAAATACTATTATATGATTAGGTAACTTGAGGAATAAAAACCAGCTCTGGAGAATACTAGGCAGGCAAACCAAAATGATGCACATCTAGGGTACTCAGCTTATAATAAATCTTAAATGTGGCATATCAGACAATATTGTGGAGAATCCAAGAATGCAATGTGACCACTTCTCCACTCAGGTTTCAAGCTATAATGTATATTTTTGCTTTTTTCATCAATGCCACTCAGGTCCATTCCATTTTTTACCTTTTTTTAGAACAAGTTTAGGATTTCTCTAAAGATAACAGTCCCCAAAATATTTCATAGTTATTCCCTTCAGATTTTCTTGTACTTTTCTCTATTGTATCTAGCACTGATCATAGTAGGAGTACTGCAACATCTACCAGGGAGGAAAAACATCTTGTTTCTCTTAAGTGATAGCTAATAAATGTGAAGTGAAGCACATTTTCTCAAAACCTCTTTACTCAGTTCACAGGTATGTAATCATGTTGAAACTAGATGGAAATAAATTTAATGTCTGTCTGGATATTTTTTGCTGAAAGAGCGCACATAATTTTTCCTTTATAAAGTATTATGTATGCTTATATATATGTATGCACTGAACATGCAAAATGTAGTGTGTAATACATTGGTATGGCTGGGAGCCTTTCACATTCCTGTTCTTTTGTCTGTCTGAATTTTCAATTAAGGGTAAAGGTCACATTTTGGTAGTGTTTTTTTTTGTTTGGTTGGATTTGTTTTATTTTTACTTCAGTTTTAAGCAAAAATCAGGCTAATAGAGGACTCTTAGATATTTCCAGTGTGCTTATGACCATTAAGACATCCAACTTAGGTCTGTAGAAGGATCTTTCAGTTAATAACATTTATGGAAAGAATTAATAATCCAGTTGCAACCAAAACCTATGGAGTTTAAATGGAAGAATACAATCATTTGAATTGCACATTGTTTTCAAGGTCTCCTAAAATTTGCAGAACGATCACCTCATATTATTGATAGTCTGGATTGTCCACTTTAGCTCTAGATGCAGTAAAAGATGATTTTATAGAAGTATATTCTGGCAGAAGATCTGGATGGAAGTTTGGTGCTAAATTTTGTGTGCCAAGTACTTGTAATTGAAAATTACTTTCTTATCCTGAGTTATTCTTGTTCCACTCTGTGGCACTCCTCCACCTCTTACCCCCTTCCCACTGCCTTTGAACTACTTTTTAAACCTATTGAAATGGAATTTCTCAGGCAAAATCTTGGTTCTTGATGGAAAAAGTTGTTTTTTCTGAATATGTGCAGTTGATTCCAAATGGCCCCTTTAACAAATAGCTTACTAATATTCTGTATTTCTCTCCTTAGGTTTTAGTATAAAAGCAGTGCCATTCCAGAATGCAATTTTGAACGTAAAAGAACTTGGAGGTATGGCATTTATTCCTTGGTTTATAAAACATGCATGTCTAAATCTCCTCATAACTATCAGTTGTTTTAAATTGTTAGTTATTTTAAATTTTAAAATGATAGATTAGTACAGCTGTAGTTAAAAATCTCAGCAGATAAAGTTGAGAATAGCTGTATAAATCCTGACCTCAAAGAACAAAGGGTAAAAAGGAGGAGGAGTGGAAGGCATGTGGTGTATCTCCTTAATGTAAGTTTTTGAATTGCAGTGGTTGAGTTACACAGAAATACAAACTGGACTGTAATTTTAGTATGGCTCACGTGTCAGCTCAAGGAAGTGTAAGTTCCTTGTGTTTATTGTATGTATAAACTTTCACTTATGAGAACTGGCTCAGGTAACTATCTGAACATTTGTCAAAACCAATATATTTACTGCACCACTGAAAGTGTTGCAAAGGCAGCCAACTTATAATGAGTTATATTCTTTGAGAGCTGTTCTCTTGTTGGGTTTATTGGATTCTGGAGCAATGGTTGTTTTATGGTTGTAGGATTTTTTTAAACTTTTCTACATACAGGCAACCTATTTGGCATCCAATTCTCACTCTGAGTCTCAAGTGAGGTTGCTTGTTAGAAGCAAGAAAACAGTCTCCCATGAAGAGTTCTCATGGAGTCTAATATTCTTCTAATTTGAAACCCACCTAGATCTTCATATTCTAAATTTCTGTATATCTTATTTATTATTTATGTAAATATAGTAGACTTAATATAGACGATATTTATTAGATTTTTCAGTGAGCTTGTAACCGCTCCTAAATTATCTGGAGTAGAATTTGACTTGGTTCTTGAAGAAAGTTTCAGGACATCTAGTTGCATAGTAGTTTTCTTACCTGAACTTGTTCCAAGAATGCTTTGTGATAAGTACATGTGAAAGGCATAGCATTTCCTCTTTACTGCCCACTGGTCCATGGATTTAAACATACATGTTCCTGTTTGAGCATACATTCTGCAAAAAAAAACCCAGTAGGTTTTCTTTCATAAAGGGACCACTCAGACATAGTGTAGATACTGCTTAAGTGTGTTATAATATCACTTTTTGGATTTTTTTAAAAAATAAGGTGAATCATTTGCAGTCTAGTTTATATGTTCTGCTACCTAATCTGTATGAAATATTTAATTCATGTAGATAAATACAATTTTTTAATCAAAAATTGAATCTGTGATTCAATAGCAGATAGCAGATCCTTGTTAAAGTCTCCTAACATTTTCTGATCATAGGGGTATGTGTGTTTCGAGAAATCTTATCTTAGTGGGGAGTTTTGGCTCATGATGAGGAGTAATCCAGAACACTTGATTTGTCGTTTTCATCCATTTGTCTCTTCTCAAAGACAGAGGGATTGTCAGAATTTTTTACTGCACCTTTTACTTCCTTTTTCCTTTGACCTATAGGTGTTTGCATGTCTATATTTAAAACTTATCTAATCTGATTTCTTATATGAAATATTGTAGAAAAATGCTAGTTCCCTTACCTTTTCATTGTCTGGTAAGAGAGCAAAAGCAAGCTTCCAAAAGTTTATTTTGTTCCAAAAGTCGATGGTCACTAGTAGCGTTCCCCAGGACTCTACTCTATGGGACCCATTTTTGTTTAATATCTTTATTGATGATCTAGAAAAGGGGATCAAGTGCATTCTTTGTTTGCAGATGACAGCCAGTTGGGTGGGATTGTTGATCTCCTGCAGGGTAGGAAAGGCTCTGCAGGGGGATCTGGGCAGACTGCATCATGGCTGAGGCCAATGGAGTGAAGTTCAACAAGGCCCAGTGCCAGGTCCTGCCCTTGGGTCACAACAGCCCCAGGCAGCTCCACAGGCTGGGGCAGAGTGGCTGGAAAGGAGCTGGGCGTGCTGGTGACAGCAGCTGAACATGAGCCAGGCTGTGCCCAGGGGGCCAAGAAGGCCAATGGCATCCTGGCCTGGATCAGCAATGCTGTGGCCAGCAGGGCCAGGGCAGGGATTGTCCCCCTGTGCTGGGCCCTGCTGAGGCCGCACCTCCAGTGCTGTGCCCAGGGCTGGGCCCTCACTGCAGGAAAGGCCCTGAGGGGCTGGAGAGAGTCCAGAGAAGGGCAATGGAGCTGGGGCAGGGTCTGGGGCACAAGTGCTGTGGGAGCAGCTGAGGAAACTCCTGAGTTGAGGGAGTATTTAGTCTGGAGAAGGGAAGGTGGCTTGATCACTCTCTACAACTGCCTGAAAGGAGGCTGTGGCCAGGTAGGGGTCGCTCTCTTCTTCGTGTCAACCAGTGACAGGATGAGAAGACATGGCCTTGAGCTGCACTAGCGGAGGTACAGACTGGACATCAGGAAGAATTTCTTAATGAAAACAGTTGTTAAACATTGGAATCACCACCGAGGGAGTCACCATCCCTGGAGGTGTTCAAGAAACAACTGGACATGGCTCTTAGTGCCGTGATCTAGTTTACAAGGTGGTGATAGGTCAAAGGTTGTACTCAAAGATCTTAGAGGTCTTTTCCAGCTTAAATCATTCTGTGATTCTCTAGTCAGCATTTAACCTTTTAGCTGAGAAATGTTGTTCCTGTTTGATGAGGGTAAAACCTGAGTTTTCTGGAGTAGGCATGGTTTCTCTCTTGCTCCTATATGAAAATAAACCAAAGCATTTTTCATTTGTCACCTTAGGACATCACTGTTAAATTTTGTTCGGGAATTTCTGCTTCTGATGTTGAAGAGAAACTATGTTTTGCCTGATTGCTGCGTATTTTTTGTCTTATTCCTGGTCTTTTGCCTTCAGTCGTTATGCTATTGTTATATACTTTCTCTTTACTGTAGTGCGGAGGTCTTGTCCAGACATTTGATCTTGGAAGCTTGAAGGAAGGTGTCTTTCCTTAACAACCACTGCCTGTTGTTACATGTTATTTATAGAGTGACATTCTGTGTAGTTGTAAGGTTTTGTTGCTTTGTCTTTTTAGGTTTAGGTAACAGGAATCTACATATGTCATCATACAGTAACATATTAACAGCCAGCATTTAAAACACAGCAGAAGTTATACTGCTTAAGGTTCTTATATTCAGCAGCCAAGCATTTATATGAAACAGATGCTGTAGTATCCTTTCTGTTTCGTTGAGGCAGTGTCCTTCCTTGAGGTTAAAGATGGTGCTGGTTTTTACTGTGCTGATGGTCTCCAAAGCTGATAATGAAGCCAGGTTTTATTTCTTCGTTTCTACAGGGATTGTAAATTTTCAGACAAAATACAGAGAACATAGTCTCCCTTCTCTAATTTATTCAAGGACTGATTATCTCTTCATCCTCCTTTAAGATTTAGGGACAGGGAACAAAATTTTATTGTGCTCTCTTTGCAGAAGTTTTTCTTTGAAGTGCATGATTCTAGAATATTAAAAATTCAACACAATTTCTGGGTTTTTTGGTTTTTTTTTTTTTTTTTCCTAAGACAGAAACTTGCAGTCCTAACAGAGAATAAAGAGTTTATCCAATTTGATAAATGGTAAATGTTTTGTTTAAAAAGCTGGAGTTTGATCCTGAAAAAGTAAGAATATATAGAGAGCTTTCAAATCTAACATTAGGCTTTCTTGAATTACTTGAAAAGAAAATCTTGCTTTATTTGCTGACCAAGTTGAACTGCCTGTTCTCTAAGTTGCTGTTTTGCTATACCAATAATCCCATCCTTGTTCCTAAGAAGCTAAAAAATAATGTCATCTTTTCCCCAAAAAAATTTGGTCTAAAAGATAATATGTATAATTTAAATTATTGTGGAGATGTGCCATGCCCTAGTCCACATTCTTTCAGAATGTACTATTACCAGAACAGTTGGAAATGTCTGTCTTTATTATGTGACTTAGCTGAATAATAATACAGAAAGAAACTACGGTTGTGATGATTTCCTCCTACAGTGCAGTAATTTGTTGTGGCAACTATGGCTGACACTGTGTGTGATGAACATAGAAAGGAGTGGGAGAAGACTGTAAAAATAAGGCAAATGATAACGTTTGTTGTTCAGAAGATTCTAACAGTGTTTTGCTGAAAAAAGTTTGGGATGCTGAATGCTGAGGTTGGTTCTCAAGATAGATAGTGAAGGTGTAAAGGCAATAGGCAGCTTTTTCTTTGATTCTAACAAATTCCAACCTGAAGACACAGTGGCTGAAAGCCACCATTTATTCCCTGTTTTTTTAAGCCATTTGCACTTGTAATGCTTTCAAAACAGAATATAAAGTTCCAGTTTAGATATTTCTTCAGGTCTATATCAAGATTAAAGGTCCATCCTGGTAGTCAACTAAGAATTTTTAGTTGTCTTTTTGGAATAAGTTATTTAATAATTTTGTCTGTATCTTGTAAATGGAGGCTTAGAAACTACAAGTGAGATGCCAAATAATGAGCCACGTTAAATTTAAAAGAATGATTCTGGTTGTGAGCAGGTCTTCTTCTTACAAAGTTTAAAAATGCTAACAACATGCAATAGGATTTAATAATGTTGCCTCTTTTATTTATTTAAATATATTGTCTTTATGTTTGTGTTAGATTTTGTGATACATCCTAAAGCAATTTTCTCAAAAGCAGAGAGTACATGTTGTGTAGTCATATTGGAAAATTCATTTAAGACAAAAATCTGTTAAGTGCTTAGCAAGAATGGAGTGGTTAATATCAGGAATGCTCTTGTCTCCAGTTGGTTGAGCATGCCCAGGAAAAGAGATGAGAACTTTCCTCTCCACTCCTGTTACTTCTTAAGCTTGATTACCAAAGTCATAAATTCACATTCTTAGGCCAGCTAAATTAATTGTCTAGGTGACAGCTTCAGAACAAATAGCTTTAAATAGGTTTGGTTAAACAAAGCATGTGTATTTTTGCCTTAATTTGGAAGTAAAGAGCAGCAGAAAAGAGAGTAGGAGGAGAAGCCACACTGTTGTGCAGTCCAAGTTGAATGGAAAATCTGAAATTCTGGAGAAGACAGAAACAGTTGTCAGGTAGTATCTGCCTGGTAAAAAAATGATGGATGTGGGAGAAAGTAATGTTGCTCCATTAATTAGAGCTTAAAATTCAAATATTTTGGGAAATTTCTCTGCCTTTGCTCTATGGAAGTAGAGTACAGAACACCCTTCGAGCAACACAGAGCAGCTAACATTTCATCAAGTTAGTCATCAGAAAACTGATCCCACAAGTAAATGCCAGCCTAAGTCATCTACAGGGGGATGAACTAACACAAAGCAATAAAATCTCCATACTGTACTTGACTAAAAGGCACTTGACACGTCTACAAAATCTGGTTGTGGAGTACCATGCAATGCCATCTGTGACATAGCTGCATCAAACAGTTTACAGAATGTCTTAGCAGATGAAATTTTTAGATGACCCTGTTGAGCTGTCCACGCTCTGAGTTGCACGGATACATTCTGTTTCCAAAAGCATTAAAGTTAGATCTGTTTGCTATCAATCATGCTCAGCCTGCTGTTCGAATGGTGCCTAAGCCCAGGCTCTGTCACATAGTTTCCTCATTTCATAGATAAGAAAGATCATTTACACCTGCTTAGGGACCTCTTTAATGGGAGTCCGAGGAAGCTCTTATTCAGCATAGTGATCTTGCCACTGTTGTTTGGAAATATTGTGCTTTTTGCTACAACTGGGTCATTTTTTACAGTGTGAAAGGACAACCTGCAGTTCGTCTCACTGCAAGTAGGAACCATGCAAGCAATGCCTATCAAAGCTGTGTAAATAGGATAAGCAAAATACAGAATTTCCTAGTTAAGCTTTTTGTGGGTGTGGACTGGTTGTTTTTGTTTGTGAGATATTTTGTGGAAAGAAAAGCAGAACATTTGGTTTGCTTAAAAGTCTCTGCCTTATGTTGGGCTTGCAAGGTCATTTTCTTCAGGCAGAATAAAAGGATAGAGTATGGCAGCTTAGTTAAGCATCAGAAATGATACAAATATTTTAAGAACATCCCCCAAAGTTTTATCTGTGATTCTAGACAGATAAAGCTTTGAACTTCTGTAGACCAATTCACAAAAAGGCTAAACAGAAATACACAGCTATGATAGACTTGCCACTTCTTTTGTATGACTATTAGTTTGAAGTGCCATAGAGATAGTTATATTTTGGACCTTATTTGAGGTTAGCTGCGCTGTTATCAAAGCTGTGGCTGCAGCTCAGGGGAGGGTACATTTGAACCTGGCAGGGTGCTGGCAGCAGTCTTACTGTGGAGTTGTGCCTCTGCTTCTGAGACCCTGGCTGTCTCAGAGTTCTCTAGCAGATGATGGGAGAGGGACACAGATGCCGGTTATCTTGATGCCAGCCAGTCATTGCTAGCCCTAGAGAGAATACTGTGTGTTTGTGAATTTAAAAAGCAAATAACCCCAAACTCATAAAAAAACAGAAGAAGAAGGGGTGAAGGATGGCTGGCTATGCCACCTGCTGCAAACTATTAAATCTTTCGAAGTTGGGCTTAAATAGATGTTAAAGCATATTGCAGGGCACGCATATCCTTCTCTTTTTTAAAAAAATTAATTTGTAATTTTTAAAATTAACTTTATAATGAATTTTTTGTTCTTGACTAGAACAGAAGACATTTATTTCAAATTGCAAGGGTTTTTAAACATGGTAGTATAAAATACACACAACCAAGTAGATCAAGCTGACTTTCTGGAGGCAGGTATAAGTATAATGTTTTTAAAACTTCCAAGTGCTTGAAACCCAAATGTTATTCCAACAGATTTAATATCAGAGTAAGGTGGAGATTCAAATTTGGAAGCAGCATATAAGTTAGCTAGTAAGGAAAATACTGAAGGCTTGACTTCCAGATTAATTTCACTGGGAAAGCCTGGAAGGCAGACAAAAGATGACAGAGATGGTTTCCATAAACTTTGGTTTGATAAGAAAAATAAAATGAAGTACCATAAACTTATATGCATTTCTGATTTTGTATGTTTTGAATACAAAGGCAGACAATTTTTTCCTCAACATTTTCTGTCCTTCTTTTTTTTTTTCTTCTATGCTTTTTTTTCTTACCACATTTGAATTGCTGCAGTGAATATAGCTGATTTGGCACTCTCAGAATATTCCTCTTTCTGGGGAAAAAGTGCCAGTTTCCTACTGCCATGTTTTCTGCATTGCAGGAGTACACTGCCTGAAAGCCTTGAGAAAGCAGGCTGTGATCAGTTGGCCATAGACCCCAGGAAGCAGAAGTCCTGGGACTTTTGGGAATGGGAGAAGGTTTTGGTTTAGCATCTACATTGTAGCAGTAGCCATACAAGGTAGCCGTAGAATGGTGACTGACATTACACCAGTGAAAACGTTTGTGTCTCTGTGCAGAATGTCTCCGTCAGATGGGTCAGATTCCATGAGATTATTCGTAGCAGGTATCTTAAACAGGATTTATAAATTTATGTGTCATAAAAACGAAACAGCACATTAAAAAAAACAAACAACAAGCAACCAATAAAAAAAACCCTATTGTATACAGGATTTATTCAAGGGTGGAATACTGGGAAACCTGCCCAAGATAGATAAAGAGCAACCATATCTCTTGAAGATGTTAAGATTTCTAAGGTATGAGGCATGTTCTTGGCTACTGAGGAAAATACATGAGTTTTACTTGTGGGGATATGATGTGAAGTGACAGTATAAACTCTACATAGACTTAGAAACATGTATTTTCCAAAGGTTTTCTTGGGGTGAGAGACTAGGGTATATTTAGAAACTTTGCAAGAATGGATAAGAGATTTATTTTCCCTTCCCTTCTTTCTTACTACCCCACGCATGGCCAGTGTTGCATGCAAAAAGATTTTGTGACAGAGTCATTGGCATTTTTTCACCTTTATGCTTATTAGAAACGTTCTGTTTAATATCAGTAGTGGAATGATCTATATAATATTTTAATTAACTATAAAACCTTCAGAGTATGTAGGTGAGTGGATGATATATTTGAAGTGGTAGAAAAGCCGTTTGCAACCTGCATTCTTTCATGTGCTCAAGTTAACTGTTTTTGATGGGAAGGGAAAAAAAAGTTTTTCTCTCTATTTGAGACTATAAGTTCTCCAGACCTGTGATGTATTTTGAGGTTAACAGGAGCTTTAATTTGCAGACTAGACTGTGTTGAAGCAAGGGCTCTGTGACATTCATTGTGCTCTTGATGCAGAGTTGCTGCATCTGACAAGTAACAAATTTGATACATGCAAATTTCTTTCAGTGAATTTTTTTCTGTAATGCTATGTTCTGTTCTCCTCTGAAAAAGGAGGGAGTTGGATGTAGCCTCCAACCACCACCGTGAATGAAGACATAAATTGAAGTATTCATAGCTGAAAGGTAGATTTGCAGCTCTGTGTTTTGCATAATTTCTACCGGAGTGTGTACCTGTACTTGTGTGTACTGGTTCATGTGCATGTCAAACTGCACATAACTCAAAATCTTCCTCCCACCTCCTAAAGGGGTACTGTTACACTGATACTAATAATTAACAATATTAATATGGGCACACTGTTCCTTTGATGATAAAGAAAAAATATTTGATATTTAAAAATATTAAAATTAAGGTCTTTAAAATTACAGTTAGTTGAGTAAATGTGTCCTGTAGTAATGCTTAATGGTTGAGTTTTTTATTATATCATCCTCTCATTTTTCTGTAAGGAGAGGTCTGTTTTTTTTCCTGTAATAAAGTAATTCAAGCCTACGTTTGATTGAATAGCAGTTTTTCTTTTAGAATAGGTGGTGTGGTTGTGTTGTAGTTTAGATTTTGGTGGGTTTTCCTCCCTAGTTTATTTGTAAATTGCATATTTCAGTCGCATCACAAGACTCTACCCACTCCTGTGAGTTCCTTCATTGCTGAGGGAAACAAATCATATGCTTAGCCATAAGTAGTGGTTCTTGCTTGTGTTTGAGGAAGCTGCTACCCTGAATGTCACATTTTAGTGAACCTGTCACATAGCACATTCCTTAGGTCTAATGTGAAGTATATTTTTCTGATGTTTTGGAGATTTATTTTTTTTCAAATCTTAGTTAAGGCAGTTTATTGATTGGAGAAACAGTCATATGGTTCAAAGCTGTTAGAGAAACACATGATAGCAGGCTGACAAATCTAAGTGCTTATTCTATGTGTTACTATTGTTTGAAGGGATGTTTTGGGTAGTAGGTAAGTTAAATTCCTGCTTTTATCACATCACTCTTCTGAGAGCCTAAGGATGTTTAATGGATACACATTATATTCTGGATTTCCAAAGACCTCAGACTTCGAATCTTCCTGTCTTTGAAGCCGCTGGAATAGATGAAAAAATAAATAATAAGATAGTTTTGCTGAACTGCACCTAAAAACAACTGCTTGCTTTCTAAGGCTAAATTTGTCATGCCACAAGGTGTGAATGGCTGAATACTTCATAGGCAAATATTTCCTTCCCAGGATAACTCCAGGATCACTCCACTCCACTGTTCTGAGGAAAGAAACTGAGAGCAGATTCTGTTCTCTGGATATGAAGAGTTAAGGCAAAAGAATATCAGGGTTTTTGTCTTGTAGAAATTGTGACTTCCAGCTGCTGATAGCTTATTGATGCCAAGAATTATTTTTCTACTGCATTTGCCAGAAAAATGGTTTAAAATGGCACCCTAAAGTACATGCTTTATCAGTTTTTTCCTTGTCTGCTTAGTGCAAATTATTTTTATTCTTAAATCTCAGGTGATTTTGATTTCTTCAGAACTGAGGTGTAAGCAATTTCAGGGCATGTCATTAGAGTAATGGAAGATCCCAAAGAAAATACCAAGTTTCATGGGATGTTGTTCTTATGGGAAGTTGGTTCTTATGACTATGACATGGTGACCAGGGCTGGAGAGAAAAGGATTGCTGTACTTTGGTGGTGGTTCTTTTGGGCCAACTGATGTAGGGGAACAAAGTTGAGCTCCTAAAGAATCTGAGCCAAAAAGACAGGACTGTAAGGTCAACAAATCAGATACTCCTTTTCTGGCTTCAGTGTCTTATGTAGTATGTAGGGATCCATGAACTGCTTTCTTCCAAGTGCTTGGATATAAGAGGTCAAATGCTCTGCAGTTTCCCACAGTTTTTTTTTTTTTTTTAGAGTGAGAATGATTACCAAGGTAAAACTCAGATTCTAGCAGTGACATGTGATTGAAAAGTAGCTGACTGATGCTTAGAGCAAATAAGACAGATGTTATGTTGCTAGGAAAAAAAAATGTTCAAAGAACTGATCATGGTCTTGGTCTTTAAGTTCATAGAAAATGATTTTCTACTAGTTTTTAAAGTAATGTGATACTTCAGATGCCTGTGACACTGCTGTGTGTGGCTGTGTAAACAGTGTCCCTCTGGCAGTTTGCTCTAGTTGGTTCTGAAGGACTGGGGCATCTAACAGATGCTATAAAATTCTTTACAAGAACAGTGGACAGATAGTCGTGTTCTACAGAAACATAGAATTAGCTTTCAATGCAGTCCCTCTTCTGTATATATAATATTAATCTTCAGATCCTGATGATAAAATAAATAAAACATCCATCTTTGTTTGTCATTTTTATTTTGAGTCTAATCAAATTAACAGAGAGATTAAGCAAGGTCTTGACTAAGTCCTGTGACTGTTCACATTTAAGTAGTCAGATCTGTAGGTCTTTTGCAGAAAAAAACTTATTAGGTATGACTTCAGTATTCTCTGTAGGAAAAAGTTTGTGTGTTTGTGTGTTGACACCTTGTGCTGGGTGCAGATACAGAAACAAAGTGTTCAGGGTTCCAGTGTGACTAGTTAAAAGACAAGAGTAACTCTATTAGGTGAGATTTGAATACTCATGATTTGCATACCTAAATTTCATGGAGCAAATGTTTATTTCTTCCTTCACTTGTATTTAGTGACTGTCTTTTTTGTTGCACAATGCGTAAATTAAGTTAATATTTTAAGCATTGTATTAATCTTGCGGTCATTTTGTTACATTAAAATCTCATTATGTTTCTCAGAAATTTTGTGTTATTTTCTTTCACTGAAAAGAGGAATTTTGTTATTTTAAGCTCTTGGTTCTTGTGGATATATGGAAGTTCAGTTCTCTCTGTCTCAAAATAAGAAAAGTGTCTATAAAAGGTACTTTCTGCACATTTCTGCAAGTCACTGTCTGGCAGACATGTCAAGTTTTCTACTAGACTATTGCTGCCACTGTTCACTGTTTAGTGTTTGTCCCCATGAGTGTAGTGCCAGATCCAGACATACAAAGAATAGCCCATATCCAAATCATAGTTTAGATAGTTTGACAGCTGTCAAATACAATTTTTTTTTCCCTACCTCATTGCTACAACATATGCTGCTCTCCAGGGGAGACAAAAGCTTTCTGTTGATAACCTTAGTGCTTGGCTTCTGTTGAGATGGCTGAGTGCTGCTGAACTGTGTCCTAAAAATTACTGTGGCATATAAGCCTATACAGTCACTCATGTGTCTGCTTTTGGGCTCTTCCAGAATCCTTAGTGTGGTTGACAGAGCAAAAGTAGTTGAACTGAATGCCTTTGCATGTAGTCACCCTAGCTCCTCATTCACTGTTCAACTCACTATTGTATCATCATTCTCCTCATTAAGTATCTAATTACTTTAATAGGCTTTCCTGACACCTTTTTTCCCCAATTATGAAGTGGTTGCCTGATGGTTTGGAGATGAACTGGAAGATCTTATCAGAAATGAACCACTGCCATGACAGAAGCTGCAGGTTTATGACAAGGAGCTGCAGGACAAAGTGAAAAAGAATGGGTAAAGGTTTAGGTCTTAGTGCCAAGATATTCCAGTGAGAAGGTAAAGGATTAGGCTCTGTGGTACTGTCAGCATGGTAGTTCTGCCAGTACTCATTAACAGAGCAGACGCTTTAATGGAAGAAAGCTGCATAGAGTCAACTTCCTTCCTTATTTAAACAATGTTGATTTGACATTGGTGTGTGTGTGTATGTTGGATTTTTTAATACTTTTTTTTCTTTTTATTCTTTTAATGATGGTTAAGAGAGAAAATTTAATTAATTATTTTAATAATTCTAAATAGATGGTTTATTTTCACTTACAAGTGTTAAATTTGTTAAACTATTCTTGTTTTAATTAGTTCTCATTATTGTCTTGAAAGGAGCTGACAATATCAGGAAATACTGGAGTCGTTACTACCAAGGATCCCAAGGGGTAATATTTGTACTAGACAGCGCCTCCTCGGAAGATGATCTAGAAACTGCTAGGAATGAGCTGCATTCTGCTCTTCAGCACCCACAGTTATGTACTTTGCCGTTTTTAATACTGGCCAATCACCAAGACAAGCCAGCAGCTCGCTCAGTACAAGAGGTATGTTAATGTGTCAGCTTCTTGCCTGCTTGTATTTACTTTCTGCACACCACTGATCCCTTATCACTTATTACCCTGACATCCTGGTTAAGGACTGGCCTCATTTTCTCCTTTACTGTAAGTATGCAGACCAGCAACAGTCCCAGTCTCCAAAAACTTAGTCCACTGCACTCTATACAGACTTAGTTGTTCTGGAAAACAGACAAGTAATACTTGGATACAAGCAGATCTTCTGCTTTCACCATATTTTGCTTAAGGGAAGAAAGATGTTTTTAAAACTGCTCTTGTGAAAAGCTGCTGGGACAGTGATTTTTTTTGTTTAACTTGGGTTTTTATTTGCTATTAGTTTTAATTTTGCGCTGTTCCATTACTCCATTCTTTTCCACTGCTTAAAGCAATATGTTGCAGCCATAGGTTGTCTTTTTTATGTAAAAGCTTTTATCTGAACGGCTGTGTACTGATTTGAGGTCAGAATTGCAATTCCTGTTCTGAAGTCCTGAAGTGTTTCTCATCTTCCTGTTCCAAGGAGTAATGTTTTTGTCTAATTTCTAGCTATCACACAGTAAATTACGTAATTGTTCTATTCAGTGTACCTTTTGCTCTTCAGTTTCTGAGAAATTTGTCTTGTCTACATTCCGATCATGTCAGATACATTTGGGGAAATGCTGAAAATTACTTCTGAAATTGTAGGAAGAAGTAAAATCGGGTTGTGTCATTCTGTTCATAAATGTCATTTAAAGGACTCCTCCTCTTAAAGATTATATCAGGAATCCGTTTGTTCTGTGATTGCAGCAGACTGAAAACTGTTTCAGCACCTTATCGTGTTGCTGCTTTGTATTTAAACTGATTCTTTCTTAGATTTTTCTTTTTCTGAAATATGAAGTTATAGAATTTGAGCTCAGAACAAACTGATCTGTAGAATAGCTGCTCTTAGTACAGCATAGGTGAACATACAGCCTTTTTTTCTTTATTGCTACTTACGTCTCCTTTCTAAGTCAAAAGAAATTAAGCTTATTATATGTTAGGAAATGGCATAAATGTAAATGGAGTATAGCAGTGGTCTTAAGAAGAGATTGTGAAAGGTTTGTCAACTACACTGTAAAATAGTTTTAAAATTGTTGGTCCTTTTCTCTGAAAATTCATTCTTAGGAGAAAGGGAAAAAATGGAATTTGGATTGAAAATATCAAGTTACATAAAAAAGTAAACAAAAGTTATGCAGGGATAGAACTTACAAGTTCTAGGTCTTGTTCATGTAAAAAACAGACTTAGAAAAAAGTATTTAATATGTAAAGGTAATGTAATATGGATTTTGATATGTAAGTTTAATAATTTGGCCTGGTTTATTGTACAGCATAAAAGCAAATTTGGCCTAGTTTATTTTACACCATAAAAGCAAAAACTTCCCACTTAAAAACCAAAAATATCCTGAGACAAAACTGGTTGGATTTTATCATCGAAATATAGTCTATATGCCTTGGCTTTAACTTTTTCGTAGAGCAATACAGATCACATTTTTCATCATCAGTAGGGCTATTTCTTATATGATTTAAGTATTTCTTATTTTACTATATTTTTCACTTTTAAAGTGACCAAAATTAAGTGAAGTTTTTTATAGCAAATAAAATTTCAGAAATGTTCTTTCTCCAATTTCATATTAATAATGAATGCAATGACAGTTGGTTTGCTTAACAGCAAATTATACTGGTAACTCTCTCATTTTGCAGATGAACTCATGTGGGCAGACTTTTGGGCCTGACCTGAGTTTTCTGTGTATTTAGACATAACATTTCTTTTCTTTTATTGGCAGTACCCTCATTTTCACCTCATTCTTCATTACCAGCTGCTTGAGATCTCAGTAGGGTAATAGATCTCTGTATGCTTACAATAGCATTTAAATAGGTTTCTACTACATGCTTTAAAAAAAAAATCTTACAGTTTATTTTGGTAGCAGACAAGTCTTGATTGCTAATGTATGAGTACAACAGAACGTGTGCAGAATACAACAGTTTTGTTAAATGTGCACGGTACATGCATATTCTCAGGGAAAAACTCACACTGTATCAAGAGCTCAGTGATTTTGAAGATCTTTACTTAAGAGTACTGGAAAGAGAAATTAAAAGAAAAAGAAAAAAAAAAGGGAATAAAAAAGAGAGAGAAAATGTCATGAAGTTGTTACATTGTCTCTGAAAAAAATTATGATCTGTGTTTACTATGTATACAAAGTAGAAGCCTTCTTTGGTCATTTTTACCAATGTTGAAATGGTAATTTCTTGCTTTCCTGATGCTTTGCTGTGCTATTTGCCTCCTTATTGAGATGCGGAATAGACGTAAAATGATGAATGGCAAGATCATTGCTTATATAAAACAAACATATTAAAGTATGTAACAAATGTAACATGTTGAGCATTGAGAGTTTTATTAGAAATTTTTGCAGAATGAAGTCCATTAATTATAGGTATTTTCTTGACATTTTTTCATGTGTTAGAAGACAGATGAATCACAGTTGAAATTTAAAAATATGTATGCATTTTTTTAGGCAACAAATTGCCTTTCTTTAATGGATATGAAAGAACTCCTTGGAGTATAATTAAGGAAAATGTCTGAGTTGAGTGGTGCATAATAGGAAATGTAGAAAAATATTTATCTACAACAAAAATTCTTCACGAAACTGTGCAAGTGCCAAGCAATTTCTGCAACAGATGTTAGTTATATTTTTTGTTGGGAAGTGCAGTTGCTTCAGTTTTTCACAATGTTTTACTTTATTTAATGTGGTTTTTATCCATACATTGCTTAGGTAGAAATGATACTGTAGAATCTACGTGCTGTAAGTAATAAGCAATGTCATGAATAGTTCAATTCACAGCTATAGTAGGTACTTGCAAAAATATCCAAATAACTTACTTAATTTATAAAACGCAATTTAATCTAATTCATTTTGCAGAATATGCTTCATATTACTGTAATGACCAGGGAAAATTACAGCAGAAGCCAAGCTGAAATACTAATCAGTACATGTAGTCCTTTTTTTTTCCCTGAGTTGTGTTGCTGGTTATCTGTTTTCTAGTTATATTTTGATTTTTAAATGAAGAAAGTAACTTTGGCATGGCATTTCATTTCAGAAACTAGAAGTAAATATGTTTCTCTTATGTAGACTTCTTTGGTGGTTATTCTATCTTCCCATGTCAAAGATATTTGTAAGTTATTTTTTTTTTCCTGTGACAATAGTATGTATTTAGACATATTTGAATATCTGCTAAGTCTGTGCGGAGATAAAGACTGCATATATTAACCAGGCCGTAAAACTGATACAATTGTTTTTGTTCCAATGGGTTTGCTCCAGAATAACTTTATTTTAGATTGAAATTACAGTAATGAAGAATTAATCCTATATAAGTCAGTTCTGACTGTAGTTTTGGAAAGCTTATGAATTAGCAAATAAAAAAATTTACAAATGAAAAGTAAATTTAGTTACTCAGCATATGAGGGAAGGTGGTAGCATATCAGTTTGGCCATGGTTTCCAAAATACAGGCTACAGTTCCAAAACAATTTATCTAATTATATGTTTTTTAAGTAAGTATCTTTCTGACAGAATGTGCTTTTACTTTTCCACACAAAAGTACTTTTGATTGTCAAAACTGGTCTTGATTAGTCAGATTTCTCTTACAGTGTTAAAATACTGCAGGAGAGTAATGGTGATAAAAGTGCTTCAAATTGCTTTAAAAGGGAACAGGCATTGCTGTGATTATCAGCTTGTTAATTTTTATTTTGGAATGTGTGCTACTTTGTGTATGAGTACCAGAAGCTGGATGTTACAGTGGATTCTTGTGAGTTGAACCAGTGTGCATTTTTCTCCCAGGTCAGAGCAATATTTAGGAGCTGCATGTATTGGAAGTTGTCTGTAGCCACTATATTTTAGGAGCAGGCTATTCTGGATACTTGTCTGGATCTGTTTAGGACTCCTGGAAGCCATATAGGCCTGGCCAAAGGAGGAACCAAATTTAACTAGTTTTTCCAGTTCACTGGTGAAGCAGCTTCTTGTTTGGCAGTGCGTTGACTTTGGGACGTTTCTATTTTTATATTTAAGTCTCTTTTTAAGATTGTAGGTGCATTAGATGATCAGTGTAGATCCACTCCATTTGAACTATTCTATTCTAAGACCATATATGTGAAGACATTCATACACTATAACCTGTAGATGGGTTTGTATTCAGTTATCCTAAAATTCAGGCAAATAATAAATTTCTTTCATATATTTTAATTGGTGACCACTAGTAACATGAAAAATCACTGAAGATCTGTTCTAAATTCCCTTTTTTTAAAAAAAAAAAGATAGAACCTTTTAATATAGACTTACTAGTTAACAGTAAATCAACCTATTCTCAGCCTATTTTAAGATTATACCATTGTTTTAAATATAGTTGTTGGGAAAAGAAAGCTTATGCTGATCACAAGTGCTGAGTTTTTTTTCTTGCATACAAGACCTTACTTTAAATTTGACTTGATAGGGGTGGGAAACTCCATTGGAGAGTCATTTTGATTGTCCTTTTTATCTTTTTTAAAAAAATCTTTTAAGTGCAAACAATATTATCAAAAGTGAGTGTGAAAGGCTTGTTGCCTATTTACATAGATTGTGATGCATTTATCTTTTTGAGATTATATGGATTTTGAATCACTGGCAGTGTTTAATTAGGTTTTCTGTTAGGAGAATAGTGGAAGGTGTCTCTCCTAATGAAAAGAGTCATCTTAAGGCTATGAGGGCTGTTACCTATTACTCTGCTAGTTTTTTCTCAGTTGTTTGTGTCTAGAAATAATTTTGTACATAAAGTGTCTTCTTGAAGCCTTAATATCTTAAAACTAAATAACCAAGAGAATGTTCAGGTTTGCCAGCATCTTTAGAGGCTCTTACTAGTGGTAGGGATCTGGAGCATGCTGCAAATTGGGCTTTCTAGGCCTGCCAATGGTCTGAGTTGGCTACTTAGTATGACAGGCTCAATTCCAGGATGTAATCACTTCTTTCTATTCCAAAGTCTTTGTACTGTTTTTCCATAATTCATGCTGTTTGTGGTTTCTGCTAGTTAGGGGAAAATAGTTCCTCTTTGGAAACCCTTTCAGTGTATGAGTAATAGATGTCATTACTAGCAATCTGAAAAACTGCATTGAACAGTGACTACTAAAGAGGTTAACTTCTGAGACTATGTAGTATCTTAGCTCACAGATTTGAGCAAATGTTTTCCCCAGGAGCAGGTACTGAAAAAACTTAGCCTGCAACCAAGAGTGAAAATGAAAGTTTTCTCTGCAGTCTGTCCCGTCCTCACCCTGGTCAAGCCTCTCAAATCTGAGTTTTCAAAGACCAGCTGTTGCAAATCTGTGTGCTTTGTGACAGGGACATCCAGAGCAAAGTTAAATCAGGGACAGATTTTTGGTTCCTCAAGGAACTGTTTCTGAGATGATTTATCTTCAGATTACTGCAGTAAATAGCCAAAATATAGATTCCTACCCTGTTTTTGAGATCATAGTGACCTTAGTGACCTTAATATTTGCAATCCCCTCACTGCAAATACTTCTTTTCGTCCAAGGTGTATCCCCTGATATTTGAAGATTGTTTTGGAGCTGGACTCTGCTATTTTGAGTATTGGCTGCTTCCTTCACAACTGTAGCCTTTGAGGGAACAGAAGAGTTATTTGTCAGACTTCAGTTATGAACACATTTGCAGGAGAGGAGAATATTATTAAACTAGTATTTAGACAATAGTAGTTTTGCCCTGCTTAGAACAATGAAGAAGTAACTCCTATTCTCCTATTTGTATTTCTTATATGAACTTCCATACTGATTAAAAATTTCATCATACCTATTAGGAAAATTATTTAGATATAAAAGGATCCTATGATAAAAAAAAATATATAAATGCAATCTAAAAAGCTAACCAATTTTAATAAATGTGAGTAGATCCGCATCATAGCTAAATGTGAACAGCAAGCAATTTCATATAGTTGCAAGACTGAATCCAAACAGTAACCACACATTTTCCTTGCCTGAATTTGTGTTTCAATCATGTTTTAAAATAAAGCCATAACAGGTAAAATTGTCAATATATTAATGAGATAAAAAAAAATTAATTGGTATAGTTGATAATGTTTTACTGAATAATATCACTTAGTAAAGCTTAATATTGCTGTCCTAGTGTATGTGGGACAAAGAAACAAAAACTTAACAAAGAAAAGTATCTCTCTGAATTGTAAATTCCAGTTGTGCTCTTGACAAATGGGTGTCTGCAAGGAAATGAGTTCAAAAACTGCCAGTAGAAACTGATTTGGAATGATGTTCCTGAAGATACCAAAAAACTTGCTCAAGCACACCTGCAAAAATGCACATATTACACAGTGTACAAGAAGATAAAGAGTAGTAGTAGCTAAGACACAGGAGTAGAAGTCCTGTCCACATACACCCATTTCACAACATGAAACTGTATTTAGAGAAATAAATCTCTTGAATGGCCCTTTGCAGCGAATGGTGCCAGGTACACATCTGCATAAAAAGCAGCTACATATCTTGGAGTAGATTTCAAAGAGTATTGGTTTATATAGTTTTGAACACCAGAAGTGGATTTTTGCAGTGCTATTTGGGTCTCCAAATGGTTGTTTTATATGCATATAGATGCTGTGTACTTTGAGTATTTATTTCATCAGCAGTATTGGTTTGCTTGCTGGCCTCTTTGCCTCCCCCATCTTTCAGGTGTGGCGGTCTGTCTGTACAACCACGTGATGAACTGGTCTGGACCTAAAAATGACTTAACTGCTATCCTTCCTCAAGGTCTTATTTTTAAGTAAATTCAGATGAGAACAAAATTGGATAATTGGCATACAGGCACCAACAAGAGGTGGGAGGAAGGTGTAAAACTAGAACTGGTATGGAAAGTTGGAGGTGTGGGCATCTAAAATCCAGTGAGAGTTGAACCCTTCTATCTACCACATTAGTTCTCATGCTTTTTTGGCTGATCCCTCTACAGTGAACCATAGTAAAGGAAGATTGTACAGGAAATACATGAAAATAATTTTTCCCTCTTACTTAAAAATGGAGGTTCTAGAGTAGGTGTGCAATCACTTTTACTGGAATTGAGAGAGAGATAGGAAAGAAACATATTTTCACTATGTTTTGAAAATTTAGTGTCTTTGTTGACTTCCAAGCAAAGAAAGAAGACAGAAAATGTTGTTCAAAGAGGAGTTGGCTGCACTTGCAGAACTAAACACAATGACTGTAAAGATAGAGCATAGTATCTAAAAATAAAAAGTAAATTTATGAGAGAAAGTTTAAAATGCTTTCAGATACAGATCTATATGCATAGTTTATTAAATGTTTTTCATAAATATTTGTTTACTTACAAATGCTTATATAGTATTCAGTAAGGACTGTTATAGAAGAGCACAGCTTTTTACAGTTCTTTCTGAAACCGGTTTTGCTTGGTAAAAATTTGGTGTGCTTTAGTAGAGAATTAAATTAGATCCTGAGGCCTGTTGGAGACAAATCTGACCACACAATCATTATGACTCTTTTGAGCCTCTAGGTCTGTGATATTGCTGTTCTGGGGAATTCTTGAATGCTCAAAAATTTAATTACCGTCAGTGACATCTTACATGAACAAGAGAAGTTGTATTTCTTTCAGAATTAATAACTATTACAAATGGAACAAAATAGTGGCTATATAACTACTTTCCAAATATAACTCTACCATTTTAGCGAAGATGGTCTCAGGATCAATTGAAAAAGAATGGAAAAGTATTTAGTAATGCATTGGATCAAGTTTGTGAACTCTCTTCTATTGTAAAAATTATTTAGTATGTGTTTTTCTTTCAAACACCCATCTTACATGGATATATGCATGTATATGTACTAGAATGAAATCTTGAGTTCGATAATATAAGCTGCTGCTTTTTAAAAGATGAGGACTTCTATTTTTCTTTTTAGTGCTAAAACAAGTGTGCTGATTATAGGCAAGTTAAATATACTGTGAACCTTGAATTTACCTAGGAAAAGATAATTTTTTGTAGTTGAACTACATAATTTATACGTGGTACTCAATATAAAAAAGGATATTTTAAAAGAAATGTTTTTCACGTTGATTATGATAACATAATCTTCATTCCATTAGAGTAGGTATGCAGGGTATGAATTAATTTCTGGCCACAGTCCATTCTGCAGGAATTACACACTCACACACATGGGAAATCATGTTGAGCATCTTAATTGGTCATGTCAGGGAAGTTCAACAATAGCCATAGCAGGAGAAAATCTATCCATTTTATATTTGTGTAAGTATTTCAAGTTAGATTTTAATTATGTGCCACAAAAGTAGAAAATTTTCAGCTGCATCAATACTACCTACACTGTGACACACCATAGGTTATTGTCTGTAATTACCAACACCCTGAAGACTTTGCTGGAAATATGTGTAAGCCGAGTTTCTTAAAACCTGCATCAAATAGAAGGTGCTCAGAACTCAGCCTGAGCATGGGAGGCCTTCTGTTCCCTATGAAACTCAAAATTTCTGAAGATGCTTGAGGAGAATTTCTCTTGAAACTGAGCTGCAGCATGAGGAAAAACAAGCCTGAAAATTGAGGTGTCATAGGCTTATCAGAGGCTGGTTCTTTAGATTTTTGAGCGTAAGATTCCTATGAGCGAAAACAAACCATAAATCTCTGGAGATGGAGATGTTGGCATGTATGTGAGAATTCATGAAACAATGATGTTTTCCCAAGTGACAGGATGGGGAAAGGATCATCTTTGCATCAGTGGTCTGTCTGGATGTTACTGAAACAATGCTACAATTGTCAAAGGCCAGGAAGGAAACACATACTACTGCAAGGTGAGATTAAATTCCTTCCTATCCATTCTTAGTTTTGAGCTCATTTTTTTTACCCTGGCATTCTTTCAAGCCATTAAACTCCTGGAAAAATCTTGGATGCTCTCCGGGTGTGGTGGATGACAAAAATCAAAGACTGCAGTGAGCTTGATTGCTGGACAGGACACTGCTGTTTTTGCAAATGAACTAGAGAGAAGGAGTAACAGGAGAAAGGGAAGGGGACTGCTGACAAGTCTCATGCACCTCTTTCCCTGTTACTTCCCAAGACTTTACTGGCAGTGAAGCAGAAGAGATGAGTAGAGAGCATTCGAGGGTTCAAACAAAAACAAAGAATGACATGGAGTTTTGCAAATTCAAAAGTAGTGAAGGGCCCCACAGTTCAGAGACTATGAGGATGCAGTACTGAGTTTTTACTTAAAGAAAATTGGAGCCATTGAAGGCCTTCTTCTTTAGCAATGTAGGCTGAACAGTGTCCATTATTTCCTCAGAAACCACTTCTGTTCAGTGCATAATGACTTTTGGTTCAAAAAGAGGAAACCATTTTCCCATCCACTTCTTGCAGTGATTCAACAGCAGATGCAGACATGCTTCTGAAGAAACATGAGTTATCCACTCTAGCATCTGGGAACAATTGTCTTCATAAGCAGGGTTTTGAATATAACGACATTATTCTAATGATGATTTGTTGATACTGCAGCATATCATTAGTCATGCTGGAATCTTTATAAGCATAAATGTTTCCTCAAAATAGTTTAAATGTTTAGAAAATCTATTACAGCAGTCTGACATGAAACAGTAACTTCTTCTGTTAGAATCTGAACTGCCTGAAGTTTTGAGTTAGTCTAGAAAAGAACTTTTTGAAGGATCATACAAATTAACTATGTAACATGTTTTAAAAAAGGCAAAGTTAGACAATTTTTCACTTGAAAATGTGTTCATTTATTGTTCAGATTTACACACATCATCCTGATATTTTTTCCTACTGTTTTAAGTACCAGAGTGTTGACAATGTATTGAATAATCCATTCCTATGACTACATATTTCTCAATATCTTTGCTTTTTCTGATATTTTCTATTATATTTAGTTGTTCAGATTCTGATTAGATGCAAAGTTGCAAGGGTCAGAAAGCCTGTGCTGTATTAAAGCAGAGTCTTAAAAATAAGGACTCAGTATTAATATGTGGGCATCTTTAAGGTTAATGCATGCTGGAGTTCCATTTCAAGTATTAATAGGCATCTATTGCCTCTTAATAGATGTGTGAGGCATCTAGCAAACTGATTAAAAAAAAAGAAAACCAACAAAAAGCCCCACCTGCTTTAGTGAATGAGTTTTGCTTAAAAGACTTTTCATTTCATCCACACATATCTCCAGAGGTAGATAATTTGGATTACTGCATATACTGTTATATATTTGTTACAATTGCATTATTTATTTAAAAATAAGTTGTTTCATCTGTCTCTCTGTTAATACAAGCTTATTCTGTAAATTTTTTTTCAATATTTTTTCATAATGTATTATCACAGTATTTATAGTCTCATTTTGGTTTTTTGTGTTACTCTGGTAATAAATACTAGGAAATAGTTTACCACATTTTATGAAACATTTAAGTACTTTAAGGATTTCTTTCCTTTGCTTTCCTATAGGTTTGTTATGTTACAGTAATTCTGCTACAACAGACCATATATTAGCTACAAATCTACTACAGATATTCTGTTCCAATTTGTTTACCTTTGTTCTTTGTTGCTAATTATGCCTTTACTCATGGCTGAGGATAAAGGGAGTAAGAGTGAAATTTGAGTCACTCTCTAGACCAGGCAAAGAAATCTTTTCAGAGCTGTAAACAAAAACATGCTCTACAACCAATATTCCAGGAATCAATCAGGTCCCTTTAGCTGCAACAGCATCTAGTGGCACATTGTATATTTGTTGTTTTAGAAATACATAGCTCATTTTGAATAAGCAGTATTAATGCATGTGATATCTGTAACCTGTATCTGCACAGACCCTTATTAAACAGTCAGTGCTCTTCATTGAGTAATTTGATCTGTTCTGTGAATCAAAATTTATTACTTAAAATTATGATTGTATTTTAAATTTTTAAAATTTGATTTGGGCTTTTTTGTTTTTGTGGTTTTTACTAAAAAGTTGCCCTATGTACATAAAGGACAGACAGAGTCCACAGACATGGTACTGTACATTCTTGAAGTATTGCACGTGCCTGCACATCTGTCATGTAGCAGAAGAGTTCAGACTATGTAGTTTATGCTTGACCACCTTTTTTTGTGGACATGCTACTTATATAATTTCTCATGAAGTTCAGAATGTATGATTTGTTTAAATGAAAGTCATAGTTGAATGAAAATTGATGTTGACTCATTTTGGAATAGCTAAGTATTTATGTGATGGAGATAAAATCTCCATTATCTTCCATTATTATTTCTCTTGCTAATTTTCTTAAAGTGAGTTTGAGTTTTATTGAAACCTCAATCTTAACACTTTAAAAATACTCTTACTCTTGTAAAATCTTCAGAAAAACAAGAAAAAACATTTTAAAGCCAAAATGGACAGTTGTTAAAGCGGGGGAAAAAAAGCTTAGTATTTTTCTATTCTGATTTATTATACAGAAGGCTGTTTTTTTACAAAAAAGGGGGTTTTCTTCTTCTTCTTCTTCTTTTTTTTTTTCCTTTTTTTCCCTCCACTATTCTCAGTCTCTTTTGATCATTGATCTGGGTGACCCCACGCTCAGGGGTTTTTTCTTCATTTGACATGGACAGATTTTTGAAGTATAGCTCTCCTTTGGGAACCTCGGGCAGTTCCACTTGACTAACCTGTGATCTAATGAGCAGTAATGCAGGGTTACAGTGACCATTTTGTTTGCTTTGAGGGAGGATGGCTAGACAGAGAGTGGGAGAGAGGCGGTGTCTGCTGAGAAAAAAGATGCAGGGTGATCGAACAGTGTGAAAAAGACTTGTTAGCCCACATTAGTGTGCCTGATTTACTTCACAACAGGTCAGGAAAGGCCAAAGGCAGGGTTGTCATTAAATTGCAAAGTTGAAAATCCCGGTATTCAAAAGCATTCAAATTTCTGAAAGTTGTAAATTAGAAAGTTTGTGGTTCATGTTGAATTTGGCAGAAAGATATACAGAAGTACCAGCTTCTATAAAACATGAATGGTACATTATAAAATCATGCTGTAAATAAAAAGAAAACCAGCTTTTTAAAGTACTTTCATGGTTGACTGTTTTACAATGAGACTGGGTGCGAAAGAAAGGCCAAACACTAACAAGGTCGTTGCACTTTCTTTATGAGCCCTGGGGACCCCTTAATTATGTGCCCGTGCTGCTTATTTTGAGATCTGTAGAATGTATGTGTGCACGTGTTTGGATAATATATAATTTTTATTTGTATATATTAAATCCATACACATATGTATATACATACATATGAATATGTATGTAAAAATAAGATTTTAGCTCAACTTGCCCAGGAAAGTAGATTTTGAATCTTCTGCAGCATGTTATGATACTTTTTTGCCCTCACATCCTTGATTGTTTCTCTTGGAGTTAACCTTAATGCCTTTGGTCTTGAAATAGGCATAGACTTATCTTAAATTTACGTTTACAAATGCAGACAGACACAAAAATTGTCTTTATGTACTAAAAAGTTATTTTTCTAATAGTAAAGCTTGCTTCTGAGCACTTGAATTGGACTTGACAGCCTGCTGCTTTGAAATTGCAAAAATGAAAAGTTGAAGCTACCTATTCCTGAAATTACATTTACTCTTCTGTTTCATTCGCTTACTTGGCAGTGGCCTGAATCTCCATGAGTTGAAGAGTACAAGCAGTTGCATTGATAGCCTTTAACTCGTAGCAAACTCTTGTCATTGCTATTTCTGATCTGGCTGGCTTTAGTGAAAATCGAAGTGCAGCCTTTTAGCAATACTATCGTTGTGCATTGTAGCAGTAGGTAATAAAACAAATGGGTGGTCTTAGGGGTAAGGTGATTTTTTCTGTCTGCTACCAGAAGTTTCACTAATTGATTCTTACTTCTATTGGCTGTCAAAAGTCAGGTTTTCACTATTGCCATACAACTGTGTGAAGTTTTAGATTGTACTGCGTCGACAGAAGTGATTGTCTTGATCCTCCTATCTTTTTGCAATTAGAAATACATGAAATTAAACAGCTGAGAAGAGCTGACCCGTAACTAAGACTCTGTTTCTTACCTGACTTCAGGGGGCTGTGCTCCCACTGATCATTCAAATAATTTCACTGACATTTAAGGGAGTATCTCTTCTTGGTTGAAGGGAAGAGAAGACAACAGGATGTCAGGGTTCAGTGTTCACATTGAACATTAACTTTTGGTTTTAGCTTGTATTGGATTAAGTATTAATATGTGGTGCCAGATTATTTTTGATTTATCTTGGTCATGTTTTGTTTACAGTAGATATAAGGTATAGTTTTACCTCCTGATAACCTGAGGTTTAATAGACAGTTGAATGTGGGTAACAAAGTACTTTTTTATATTCAGTGCTGCATTTATCAACTAATTTCACAGTATTCCTGTTTTTAACACATTGTAAGATTCACTTTTTATTAGAACTTGAAATGGGATTAATGTATTTTGAAACAGCATGGTGTTCAAAGTAGCTTGGTTGTTACTATACTCAAACACTAGTCTCAAAAAAAAATGTGCTATGATATGTATGCTTCCATTTTCTCAATTATTTTGACTGATATTTAGTTGCAGCAGCTTGGTGGACATATGTTCTAGGAAACTCTGCATTGAGCTACTTTCTCTCTAGCTTTAGGTTATGTTAGTCAATGGAAACTTATTAGGGCATAAAATGGTGGGGAAATGTTTAACAAATCAGAATACTGAATCAAGGTACATTTAAGCCTTACTAGTATTCTCTTTCCATTTACTTTCTCCATTCCCTAAATAATGTTGTCTGTGCAGTCTCTATGCACTCTTTATTAGCTCTTCTATTTGATTTAATTATTCAGTTGCTCAGTGTGTCTGAATTAAGTCATCTCTGCCAATCTGCTTATTACAAAGCATTTGGTCAGTGAGAAGAGACTAATGTCATCTTGCTAGACTAATTCTTGTGGGTCTGTGTGTAGGAATCAAGACAGTGGAGCAGTATTTCAAAATCGATTTATAAAAAATAGTCAGTTCAAGAGTGTATTATAGATACTGCCAGTCACAGGCTCTGGAAGAGTAAATATTACTTACTCATGTGAAGAAAAGGGAAATTTTCATAAGTTCTTCTTAGCTTTCCTTAAGATGTGAATAGCTTTTGCTGGTTGGTGCTTTAAAAACCACAAAAAGTCTACTGCAACATAAACTGTTTTCACATAAATTGTCAAGGTATTATATGAAATGATTAAGGTCTTTTTTGATGGTAATATAGTTGCTTGATTCAGGAAGACAGCTGACAAAAGAAGATGGGATACAGCCAAATACAGGCTTCTGGAATTTTTTTTTCCCAGTCCATAGTTACATTTTTAGTAAGCATTTCTTTTAAGACAGAGATTTTAAGTTTTGCTGTAGGCTTTAGAATGCAACATGCAAAGTTTTTCTTTTTTATCTGGATGTCATGATATGAAACCTCTAGCAAAGCCTTCCTGTGGGTTCAGTTTCCATGGTCTGTCCACTCTATAATCCTTAATAGTGTGAAGTAGTTATTATTTAATCCACATCATGGATAGGCTGCAAACACAAAGTTTAGTGAAACAAAAGGAGCATAATATAAAAGTAGCTGCAGGTGCACTTTTTCTAAAGAAAATGGGTGTGACTTCTTACATTTTTCTGAGGCTATTATTTGCATCTCAGCATTATACTTGTGAAGTATAACTCTCAAACTGTTCTAAACTGGGAATGCAGTAGCTAGTATGTTGTATAAAAGTGAAGTGTTATGTTCTGCCAATGGACTCTGACAATTCAGTTTTTAGTACCTGTAAAATGGGTTTAAAATGTTCTCCAGATGTATTTGGCTACCTCTCCTTTTGGAAATCATTCCTTCTGTGCAATAGGAAAAAAAATTGCTTAACTAAGAAAACAAATTCAATAATGCCACCCTTTCCCCGCATAAATAAGAAGGTGGGGGTGGTAATACTATGTCTGGGAAAGGAAGCAAAAATGCATGCTTGGATATCCATTGCTGGCTGTTGTAGGGAGTGTGCTTGCCAGCACTTTCTGGCAAGCTTATTCCTTCCAAACGCTCTCCAAACTTGCCAGACATTTAAAAAGTCTTTTGCCTGTTAGTCACCTTTCACTTACTTGTAGCATTAGAAGAAATGTTTATTGACTGAAGAACTGCCTGTTTTGAAATCAGGAACATTGAATTGAGTTTTTTGTTTTGTTACATGTTGGTTTGTTGATATTTACTTGACAGCAGGGTTTAGTTAGGAATATCCTTACAGCCTGTTAGTAACCCAACTGGGTCAAAGCTCAAAGGGTCTGCTCTTGTGGGTAGTAAACTCAGGGTTTGGCTGATGTTTTTTGTGCATGTAAAAGGCATCAGATCATCAATCCCTGACCCCTGTGCAGAGGGATGGATGCTATAGAAGTGGATTGCATTTAAACAATGGCAAAGCACTTTCTCTGCTTTTGGTAGAACCTGAGAGAGAATTAAAAAATCTCCTGTGTCTGGCAGTGGGGCATATAGGGCCTCTTTGTGTTCGTTTTCTTCAGTTGTGGTCTGGTGTTTGGATCCACTTCTGTATAATATTGATCAGGATGTGTATGGGTTTGAATCTCCCTAAGGCATTTGGGGACAAAACAAGTAGCATTTGTATTTGAACCCTAAAATAGAGACCGTTCAGAAAGAGAGGGGTTGGAGGGAGGAATCAGATACAATGAAAGAGGAGAAACTTGACTATTGTCCTAGGTAGAAGCATGCCAGAGGGCAGACTAGAAATCTAGCTTATGGGATATGAAATATTTTGCAAGACTGTCCTTCTCAGAAAAGGTCAGATTCATAAATGTGGTTCCGTTCCTTCTACTCAATTTTCTTCTTATAGCTGCAAAATCTGAGTTAAAGAGATGCCTCAGTTGTAAGTCTTTATACCAGAGATGGCTGGAGTTACATTTATCACTATATTGCACCTTCCTTCAGGATTTTTAGATGGGAGGATGTCTGGGTCTTTTTCATGCATCTTGCTCCCTCCACTTACACGTTTCACTGAAGTAGAACTGTAGTATTGGAGCATGCCAGTCTTTAAATGTAATTGCTTGTCATCTCTGAGGTAGTGAAGCAGTCTGCCATTATTTTACAGTAATTTAAGCACTGGTAGACTTATCAGGTACAACCACAAAGCTAATGGCCTTTTAATTATTAGTGATTCTAATGAGAGTTTGTATGTTAAGCAGGAATTAAGAGCTTAAAGCAATAGTTTGGACAAACAAAGGAAAACAAGACTATTAGCACTAACTGATGCTATCATTCTAATAATTGAATACTTCTAATTTTCTCTATTTCTGACATGGTTGTTATTCAGGCTGCTTCACAGTGCTTTTATATGCATAGAACCTCATGCACACAAATTGAAGAAACGTGGTATCAGTCATAAGAACTGTGGTCACAGAGAGTCCTACACTACACATACGTTGCTGTTGTGGTCACAGTATTGTTTTCTTTCACTGTAGGAGTAATGCAAATAATTTAAACCACAAATCAGTATGATGGTCTTCTTGTCCTAGCTTTGCAATTACTTCAGTTTATGTTTTCTGAAAAGCACAATTTCAAGTATTCTGAGAACCTGTGATGGATAACTAGGAGTGCTTGAGAATACAGTGTATATTGTCAGGGTATTGTGATCAAGCAATGAAAGAAGAGTTGACTTGCCCTCTTCAGGATTATCTATCAGACACTCACTGTGTTGACTAAAATACCGACTTAGTTGACTAAAATACATCAAATGTTGGAAAAATCTGCCGAATTAATAACGTAATAACCTTCTTAGGTCATTTTTTGCATCTGAAAATTGATTTTGGTTTTTGAATTAAAATTGGGTTTAAATTTTGAATTTATATTCAAAGTACAGTTTTTAGTGTACTTATATAGCTATGTGTTGCTATATAACTGGAGAGCAAGAGCTGCAAATTAATTGAAAGAGGTAGTGATGTTTTCTGACATTTCACCATTGTCATTCAAAACTTTTCTTGACCCTTTGGAGAAGATTTTGATTTCTTTGATGTCAGTTTGTATTTTCCTTTATTGCAATAATTGGAAATAAATATAGCTCTTTCAAGTTCTGACATGGCATTCTTAAGTTTCCTGAGACATAGAAAATATAGAGCATCTTCTAAGTAGTTTATCTGTTGTAAAGAAATTAGTTTGCATGTTAGATTAATTTCGGTATGTATTAGTATTAGTATTTTCCTATGAAGGATGTCTGTCCTAGAAGCAGTTGAGTCATCCTCTGAGTTTAATGCTTTTGAGAACTACGTTGATTTAATACTCTCTATTTGTGTGATCATTTTCCTCCTTGTCAATTCAGCTGTGGTATTAGAGAATGCAGAAATAATCCTTGGACATTTTGCTAGCATATAAGTCAAAGGCAGTAATTCTCCTTACCTTGGAGATTTAAAATTTCCTGTTACCATTTAGATTATTTAATTTGTTTTAATTTATTTTGCTTGTCTTTATGTTCTTAATATAGTATTAATTCATCTTGTGCGCAAAAAGAAATTATTTCTATTTGGTAGTATTTCAGAATTCCCCTCTTGGGTCTATTTTTCAGAATATCAGCATGAATATACAGACTGTAATTGCTAATAGATAACAACTCTTTAATTTTGATTAATATGCGAAAAATAGTGTGGCTTGTTCAGTGAATTTGTTTGCAAGCTTTGATAAAATACTGAATTTTTCTAGCCTTGAAAAGAAAGCTGTAAATCTGAATCCCAGGTCTCTTCTATGGAACTTAAATGTTCCTTTATCAGTTACTTAGTTCTTAATTTAGACCAATGACGCATTTCAGAAGGCAGTGCAAGTTTTGTTAAAGACTGCTATAAAGTATTACTACTTGAAATTTGTGACAACCTTGTACCTATTAAAGGAATTTGAGCTCCACAAAAGACTCACCAAGAAACTGATGAAGTTCTATTGAAATACGGGAAAAATCTGTCAGAAATCCTGCAAAACACCACAGGATTCCACAAATATAGCATTTTTCAGCTGACTGCACTCTGGACAACTACCGCCTTCCATAACAGTGATAGGACTGATCAGAACCATCAGTATAACAACATCTATCACTGTTGTCTCTCTTGCATCTTCAGGCTTCATTAGATGGATGCTTTGTGCAGTGTTCAGAAATAGTGAAATGGTTTTTTATCTGCAGCTTTTTTTGCTGGGACAGATGTGATTATTCACAGGATATTTATAACTATCTTACTCAAAACCACTCTGAAAATCTAAATTACTGCTTATAAGTGGAAAATTGAAGTCTGTTCTTGTTGAGCAAATGTTTACTTCTTGGCTATTGAAAGACTTTCAAAAAGAGTTTGGTTCTGTCACCTTGTTATTTAAAACCTCTCTGATTTTACTTTCAATTTCTAGATATCATAGAATGGTCTGGGTTGGAGGGACCATAAAGATCACCTGGTTCCAGCCCCTCTGATGTGGACAGGAGTCCCCGCCACTAGCCCAGGTTGCTGGCCTTATCTACCCATTTAGTGGAATACTTGCCGTTCCTGCAAAGGAAGGATTATGGCTGTTACCACCATAAGCTTTCTGTTCATGAGCCTTCAGGCACTGAGGAAAACTTCCAAAATTAAACTTTATCCTCATAGTTTTCTATGGCAAGCATGTATCAATACAACCCTTCTAATCACTCAATTTTACTTCTTTAAATTGTGTGCTTGGTACTACATCTTGCAAGGTTTTCCTGTACTATGGTACAATATTTAAAGGCTATATCAGCTTTTTTGTATTTCATAACACTAGAGAATATTATTTACACATAGTATCCGAAGTTTAGCTTTAGAAGAGCCAATCTACATGTCTCTTGTAGTCTGTTTCTGAGGCTGGCAGGCTATTGTTAGAAAATACAAGAGAGGTTTTTTTTTTGTCATGCAGTAGTAATCTCCTGCTTGTCTTTGCAGACCCGAGGTTTTCATCTTAAGTTTAAGAGGCAAATAAGGGGAGAAGAGATGAAGAGGAGAAAAGCAAACTATAGGCCTAGAAAATTCCTTTTCTTTCCTTTTTTCCCCCATGAAACTACTTCTGCAGGAAAAAAAAATATTGACAGACAGGGTGTGCCAGCTAATGTCACCAAGCATTGAGTGGAAAGAAGAATACTAAAAAGCAGAAAATTAGAGCTGTGCTTGCCTGTTACCTCCCCAAAAGAATTGAAATTGCCAGCGTTTGGGACTCCTTGTCAGAGGCTGAGATCCTCACCTGTCTGGTGCTCTGCAAATCGGCTCTGGTGACCATCATCCCTCAGAAATGTGTGTCTGAGAGCAATTAGAATTTTACCAAAGAATACTGAAAAAAAAAATTAAGTACATGTATGTCATGTAGTTTCTGAATTCTTTAAAGATAGAAACAAAGGCCACCACAGAAGCAAATTAAAGCCCCTGGGAGCTGACATGGTTATTGAAAGCTTTAACAGAGCTGCCCTGCCATAGAAACCTGCTTTCCTATTGTCATTCATTTTGGTCTCTGAAAAGAAATTTATGATCAAAGTTTTGTTTGAGCACAATGTAAGCACTCAGACTAGATTTTGGCAAAGTTAGACATAGATTTAGATATTTTATTTTCATTTTTTTTCCTTTTTTGGCACTTGTCTTCTAGTGAGGAAAATGTTTTGCACTTAAAATGTTTTGCCCTTAAAAAAGAGTATCTGTTTACAATATTTTCTTGAATTACATTAGATCCATGTTTCTTGTTTTATATGTCCTACTACTATTTCACGAGAACTCAAATCTAGACCATCTTTTGTGGGTGAAGTAAATGAATAATGAAGAAATGAAGTAAAACCTGTGTATACTTAAAATATTTTTATTCTTATGTTCCTTCTATATATAAAGCTTCCACCTTGAGGATTCTCCAGCAAATGCCCACTGTCCAATTTTTCAGTTGTTATTGACAGAAAGAGGTTTTATTTTTAACAGAATACCATAATATAATGCTTTCTGAGCCTAAGAGATAGTGATCCATTGTTCTGTTGGATAACTAATAAAGTTTGCTTTAATTCTTCCCTTTCGGAGGGAAGGAAATTAAGGTGAGGGTTAATCGTAGTAGAAGTCATTACAATCACTAAAATGTATGAAATATAGCTTCATTTCTTTGTATTTACTGTTGACCTGCTGTGTAAGACTTTGTGGGAATAGGTTATTTCTGTTCTCCTGCTTATGTCCATATAGGAGAGTCTTGTAAGTGCTCTAAATGATAATGAAGATAGGAAGGTTTGAATATCTTGGAAATTCAAGTACAAGGAGAAGGAACATTGATTTCTGTGAAAGATGAAGTTTCTTCTCCACAAAAAAAAAAAAAAGCTCTAAAAGATTGTGACAATGAAATGAGTTATTCGTGTTGATAAGTGGTAATTTAAAACAAGGATCAAGAAAAATCGGAATGTATACATTTCCCTTTACATACAGTCACACTGGTATAGGCTAAAATTATGAAGTAACTTTAGAAATGCTGTCTCATGATGTGATCAAAGCAACAAGCACAGTCAGCCAGTTTGAGTCTTCTGTCTTGAATGCCCATGGGAAGTAGGAGTGTTAACTTAGTCCTGCATGTGAGGTTTGTAAAAACAATGCACTAGAAGCTAAGAAACGGATTTAGAAGTCTGCCTTTAAGATTGTGTTGAAAGAAAGAAATCACAATAGAGGTTCCCCCTCTGCTGGTAGAGAGTTCAATATTCAAGACATCGCAGTGTGTCTAGAAACAGGTAAATTCGTTTGAGTTTGAACATATGTATGCAAAGAAAAAGCCGCTGTTACACAGTATAAACTATTGCCAATCTGTTAAAAGAATTTTAAAGTGAGATGCAGTACAGCTGAAGTTATCAAGTTCCATGTCTATTTATTTTAGCTGGCCTGTAAGTAATTCATGTCAAGTGCCCAATAGGGAGTGTAAACTATTGTGTTGTCAGTCCCTAACCAGTGACTGTTCAGCTTGGTATTTACCCATTTCAGTGCTGTTCAAGATTTTTGTCCTAGTAAACAAACCCTTTTCACTTCTCCTTTTTAAAGAGATTTTCAATTTGATTTAATTAATCATCTGCTTAAAATATTACCCTATGCGTACTTGTCAGGAGAATTTCTCAACTCCTTCTGTGGTGGGAAGTGCCTGTGCCAAATTTTGCATATTTTCTTTGAGTACTTGTGAAGAAGAGTGAAAATTTTAGAGGTACTGGAGACAAGAGAAATAGGTTATGTATGGTGAGAAGCAGGTACTGTTATCCACTAGAATGAGAATTAGCAGCAAAGTACAAGTGAAAAGACAAACAAAAATCCATCTGATTTAAGCTCTCTAAGACCTGAGTGAATTCGTGCTGCCTAGTGTGTTTGTCCTGAGGCTGGTATGAAAACTGTTGTCTCAGTAACCCCAACAGTGCAGTATCTTTTCCTCTACCACAGGCATGGTTGCTTATCAGGAAGGCAGATGATTCTACTTTCTTTCACTGTTTTTTTCCAGCTTCTCTTTCTTATGTTTAGCAAGGTGAAAACTCACTCAAAACTGCAGATATGGTGTCCAGTAAGGTGGAGAATCAGTTAATTCTTTAAAATTTAAAATGTTGTATCTACTTGTTTACCTCTGTATTTGTGTGAAATAAAAATGCAAATTCTTACTACTTCTGTAGAAAATATGCACAGGTTTCAGGTATTGAAATACATAATGATATTTTTGTATTTTGGTATAACAAATATTAATACAATTTGAGTAGATATTTGGAATAAATGTTATAACCTATCTCAAGATATTTGAATTTCTTGTGAATGTAATTAAGGCTGTATTACAACTGTAATCAAAACCTTTATATTTTTCATGTATTCATATATTAATATGAATATAAAGTTAAATTTATTTAGTCAGGTTTAATGTTGTCTCTCCAGACATCTAGACAGTGGAAGCGAGACAGAATGAGGTTTTATTCTCTTTAGAGATGAAAATCATAAAAGAACTATGGATGATGACCATTCTATGATCATTGAGCTAAACCGGAGTGGAATTTCTGATACCAAACAAGCAATGAGTAGTCTTGAAATTCTTACAACTTGTTTTTGTAGCATTTTTTACATTAAAACTGATAGACAGTGATAATACTTCATTCCCTTCTCCCTTTGTTAAGTATAAGCTGAATGATTTTAATGTGTAAGAAAGCAACTAGACTTTTTGCCACAAAATTTGATTTTGGTTTTCATGTTTTTAAGATATTTATGGATTTATAAAGGCATTTTTGATCAATCTCTCTGTTCTTTTGAGGAAAACTTGCTCTGGCTTTTTGATAATTTTTTTGTATGCAACCATTGCTTTCTGTGGCAAATGTTCATCCATATCAATTGTACTTTCCCTTTTTGGTTACTTACGTTAGATTTGAATTAAGAACATGCATGACTTCTTAACCTTCAGTTTTATGCTTGCCTTTCCGTATAGTGTAAGTTCTCCCTACTGCTGAATCTATTACTTAGTTTTGGGCAATATAGTTAGATACGAGTAAATTTTCTCATTACACTATCACCAAAAATAATCAGTTACTGTACAAACAAGGTCATGATTAAAACTTTTCAGATAGCTTCATATTGTTTCATTTTCTTTGAACTTAGCAAAATTTTATCTAAGTTTTGAGGCTGGTATTCAGAACTTGATTAAATACCCACTTTAGATATTAAATACTAATATAAGCTGGTGAAGGGTAGAGTTGATTTGAAAATTTGGCTACTCCTGTAAGCATGGTAAGTTAAAAATTTCCCCTGTTTATACAGCCTTTGGCAATTTATGCAATGTGTTTTGTCACCTGTTTTGCTGTCTCGTGAAGAGCTGGAACTTTTATGAAGAAATAGAAAATATGACTTTGAATCCTTGACATCTTTAAATAAATGCACATATTGATAGTGACAGATTGCTAAACTTGGCGTTAGACACTTAGTTGTGTTTCTTGCCAAAAGTAATCCAGATGTGCATAATTTATCCGCCTGCCATATGTGCACTGACATGTCTTTCTATAATCAACTGTCTGTTGAGTATTGTTAAACAGGTAAATGTTCTTTATCAACTATCTTTTCGAATAATGCTAATAACTCCTTTAAGGAGATAAGAAGCAGCAAAACCATAAAACCAGCTCTCTTAAACTGAAGAAGGCAACTTTGGTTTTTTGATTGTCCAAAAAAGCATGCAGTTTAAGGAAAAAACTGGTGGTAAAAGAAGCATATTTAAAGCCCATCTTTAGGTGGTGTTATACAACTAAGGTAGATGCATGTTTTATGTAATCTCATTATGATGGGACAGATCTTTGTTGTGTGTAAAGGAAGTTGTTATGGAATAACAACATTAATTAATAAGGACTTTTTTTGTATGAGGTGCTTGTTGAAAGGAGAAAATGAACTTTACTTGACAAACAGTAACCAACCATGTCCTGGCATTAAGTTCAGAAGGATTTGTAGGAGGACATTTGTGTCATTTGGAGTATTTCATCATATTGTTGGAAGAAGCAACTCCCATTTTATGGTATGTTTTGCAATGTGTGTTTGTTCTTCATCTGTCTTCAGAAAGTTACTTATTGATTAGTAGAGGTTCATGACCCAAGTGGAAAAATTTCTGTAAAAAGAGTTGCTGTCCAATGAGTTTCCTACCCCAAAATTCTGTTTGCCAACAGAATTCTGTTTGACCCATAGGAATAATCCCCCTTTGTTTTCTATAAGCTTATCCTTTCACCTCATTGACATAATGTTATCAGAATATTGACATGGATAATCTCACATTCATCAATCTCTGAGTCAGATCCCAGTGCTCACCTCGGAGGTATATAGGAAGCTATATGGTGGTCATGTAGAGCAAAATTCACGGTGTCTTATGGTTCTGAGTTTTCCCTGAGGAGAAGGGTGTCTGGCACTGTCTGATGTTCCTGTGCATACAGGTAAGTATTTATCCCTACAGTTATATAGATATCTATCTGTTGTACATAGGCCTGTCTTTGTAGCTATCTGCTTTGGTTTTTTGAACTCCCCCCCAGCAGTTGCATAACTTGTGGCATGATTAGCTGCTATTCTTCATCATCCTGGGAGGTCTCAGTCATGACCTTTCCAACTGCTGATCTCTGTCATTAAGATGAGAATAGGTGTACATAAGCTGTTGAGAGCACCAACTGTGTGATTCTTATTTCCATAAGATCATCCACATTCGAGCAGCTCATCTTGGTTTGTACTAGAAAGAAGCAGAATGCCTACATAATGTCCTGAAATTGGGCTGTCACACTAGGCAGCTAATAATGCAGTTATACAAGACCATCCTTTTAGAAGGCATCTTTGCTGAAATGCTCTGAAGACACTCTCTGGTTTGTAGAAGCATACTTCTTGTTTGTAAACTTTGGTGTTTAAGATTTCAGCTTACCTCTGACCAATTCACTTGGTCTAAATTGTAATATTGATTCAGTGCTCTGAGGTGTTACACTGCTGAAGTTCTCAAAGATACAGGCTGTGTAGATATGTTGTGGAAGAGTACGGCTGTGCAAATGCCAGCAGTAAGCAGAAAGGTTGGGAAGCTTCTTCAGCCAAGCTTGTTGGGTGTTGTTTAATATTTTGAAATAATTTGAAGTTGCTAGGGCCTTACATAAGTTGGTTGTAGATTAACATTGATCCATTGCTGCTTGAAAGTCTGTGCTTGAGCTACTCTGTTAGAAATTGTCCTTTCAAAAAAAACAAGTCAGACTCTGAAGTCAAAGCTGCATGGGATGTTCTTAGCTGCTTCTGAGAACTGACCATCATATTGAGCTGTTTTCTAAAAAATGCAATTTGTCACCAATTTTTTAACTTATTTAATGTTTTTTGAGTTAATGTAATGTCTGATGAAAGACTAGTAGCGTGCAAAATAGGGGGAAGCACATTTTCTGAAGATATTATCATTGTTTCTTATGAAGGCACATCTCCTTGCACTTGAGAAATACTGTGGAATCTCTGTATCATCTATAGCAAACCAGCAGTTTGCACCTGAATGGAAATATAACTTATTTCAACAGTGATTCCTTGCAAAGTGAGCGTTCTTCAAAAGTGTAAATGATGTGGTTTTAAATTTATATACTTTGGGATTGAGAAACTATTGATGCTTTATTCTCTCATTTATTCTTGGTGTTTTGTCCTTTGTTATAATATTTAGCAAAATGCTGTGAAATTCATGCATGCATTCACACAGCCTTTAAAAAAAAAACCAAAAAAAACCAAAAAAAAGACCCAAAACCTCATACATTACCAAAAATTTGGAATTTTTGATATTCCTTCAGGTAACATATATCAGGGATTAATTCACTCCTTTATTAATGTGCATTCAGCGTAGTACTTTACCTCAGTTTTATAATTATTTCCTAAAATGCACTCTTTGTTATTTGATCACTTCAGACTGAAGAGAACTGCTTCTTTATAAAGAGTTCCAGGTGAGAGAATACTTGGGCTTTTTTTCAGAAAATGCTATTGTGAATTCTCAGATATGTATTGATAATTGCAGTTTATGAAATAATGTGATGTTTTTTATTGTTTGTATCTTAGCTAGTTTTCTAAACCTCTGAGAACCCTTTAGCCTCCACAAGCAACAGACATATGTCTTATATGAAAAAATCTCTTCTGTTTTGATTAGTTATGTCCTGAATATGATCGAGCTGTCATTGTTATCCAAGGAATTATGGTCTGGAATCTTAATTGTTAATTTTCTTTCTTAAGCTTGTTCTGTCTTAAGTCTGTGAGCCAAAAACTCTTTTGGAAAAAAGCAATCTAATCAATGTTACTACAGTATTACTTTACATGACCATCTGAAAATTAATAATTACAGCATTTTGAAATGCTTATCACTGGTCATTTGGTCAGTATTGGTGACATCCTGGCCACTTTCAATGTCAGTTGTGATGTTTTTGGGAAGTCCAGGGTGGAAAGGGGGAATATGGAGGAGAGAGAAGATAATTCAAAATTAATCTGTGTGTGTGTGTGTGTGTTTACATTCATCTTCCAGACAGTGCTGCAGTGAGTATTTTCTGAAATAGTATATCTGTGGACTGTAGCTCTGCTGCCCAGTGGCATTTAGTCAGTTTAGTTTGTCTTCAGTTACATTTACTCAAAGACTAATTAAAAGTACTAGAAAAGTACTAGAAAAGTGGTTTTGGCCCATGAAGAGCTAGCCTGACTACTGAACTCTCTCATTACATTTCCACCTATCTGTCTTGCTAAAGTAGGCAAGACTCTGGATTGACTATAGTTGGAAAGGTTAGTTGAAAAGATTAAAGGTGACTTGTAAATGGAAAATGGCAACTTTGCACTTTTGAATTCTAAACACATCTGGTCTAGTGTTCTTCTTGCTGAGTGGTAGGTCTGCCAAGACTTGTTGCAGACTTTGTAGAGCAGTAATAATAAACCTGTTCAGAGGTTTAAAAGAACTTGGCATGCCATATGACAGGTTCTCAAGTAGTTTGTCAGGAGCCAAGTGTACTGTAATAGACCTGTTTTAAATTGTTGGCTTACACGAAAACTAGAGATGTCTGCATTTTCTCCTTCCTTCCCCCCTTCCCCCGAACTACAAAAGGCAGATGAATTTATTAAAATGCTTCTTTAGACCATGTTATTGAGCTGTGAAAGAGACCAATAGATAAACATTATTGTAAGTTTGCAGATGCAGTCTCATTTATGCCTGTAGGCAAGATAAATTTATCTACTTCTGTTAGAGGAGCTTTAATCAGATAATCTCTTATTGCAAGCAGTTTAGATCATGAAGTGAGTAGTTTTTCAACAGGCCTTTACCGTGTGTGTAGGCTTTGCTGGTCCTGTTCTTCATCATGAGAAATATAAGACACAGTCAGGTGTAAGGAAAATAAGTAGTATACTTTTCATTCTTGCCTTCAATAAAGTATATGTAACTGCAGACATAGACAATATTTCTAGAGGAATATACAGCCCATAAAATATTGCTCATTATATTACAGAGACAATACCAGATGTTTGGATAACAACATTCTTCTAAAGAAGTAGGAAAATGGCAGGGGAACTAAAATATGTATGAATAACATCATAAAAAATTTTGACCCTTTTTCCTAGAAGTAAAGGAGATTGAGATTGTCATAGAGGCCTAAGCCTGTAACATCCAGCATGAGTTTTCCTTTGCTGAAAAGATGTGTGCTTTTATGAAGACTTAGTTGTCTTACTGTGATGTACAAGTCTTTGCTGGTCCTCATTTCTGGTTTTTTTGCTAGTTTTACTGAACTTGCACTTTACACAAGAAAATCTGTGATTTAGTACATGGAAACCTTGTAAATCCCTTTGACATCCTCTACTGCTATTCTGGAAATATTAAGCTTTTCTGAGAGCATTTTCATCTTATTCAAGATGAAACAAGGAGTGAATGCCACACATAGATGCTTTAAGTGGTGAGATGAAAATTTTCTCTGAGAAGAAATCCTATGTTCATGCTTCTTTCTCTCATACAGATCAAGCATTTAACTGGTTGTGGAATTCTTGGTGCAGGAATGTGTAACTGAGCAAAAAACTTCAGGCAGAATCACTTCAGTCTAGCTGTGTCATTCATGTTTGTTTTAGTCTTCTTTCCTCTCTTTGTGATGGAGAGGTCCCTAAAGAGGGGATAGCTTTGAAGAAATCAGGGAAATCCCAGACCTTATTTGTCTCTCAGAATCAATCTTTTTAAAATTGTATTATATTTTAATTTTTTTATTTGCCAATTATTTATTTACTGTGTACAGTAGATTTAATATCCTTAATTTTCCCAATATTTTCAAATTCTGTTGCTTTCAACATAGCAGTATCTCCTCAAGAGCACCAAAAAAGTTTTTTCCAAGTATTTGTTGTTGTTTCAGTTGTTGGGGGAATTTAGTTTGGGAGGTTAATTGTTGGGTTGATTGTTGTTTTCAATTCTTTTAAGCCACCAAAACTCCACTAGTGACAGGATAAATCACATTATCAGTGAAATATAAATAAATCACAGTATAATGTTTTACATTATAGCATCCTGAAGAAAGCTATGTTCCAGCTTACTATAAACGAGGGACAAGACAGTGAGGAAAAGACAGAGGAACTTGAGAAGCACAGGAGATTTTAGAGGATTAAGAGAAAACTTGAGAACTGATCACCTAATCTGCTCCACCCAGATAATATGAAAGGAAAAACAGGAGTACTCCCAGCAGGAAGACTAATCTATAGTAATTGCATTTAAGGGCAAAACTATTCATGTGTCTCCTCTCAGAGATTTCTAATGATTTGGTGAACTCCAGTAATTATTTTTTTTAATACGGGAAAAAAAATTCCATTACCCATTTTCCTTTGATCACCTAGAAAAATATTCAGGAATATAAAAAATACCAAAATAGTTAGGAAAATAAAGACTGGTTAATAAGCCTCTAATCTTCCATCTCTTTATCCCCCAAACCCCCTGAATCTTCCTTCTCTCAGTAAAATGTAGACTACTGTAAACTTTGAGCAAATTGAGCAAGACTTTGCACTCAGGCAGAAATGGCAGGCATGAACAGTGGAAGCTGAACTATGAGTTTGACTTGTGAATGGAATCTGATTAATTCAAGAAGTTTTTAGAATTAAGTTAAACATTTCTTTCAGTATGAATTTTGCTTGAATTTTAATAATATTAACTTCTCTTAAAATCACTTGTAATGGAAATCTGCTCTTCTAAGAAAGCTTTTCATGAGCATACTTAAGTATTCTGAAAATGAAGCAAAACACACAAGACGTTGGCTCAGGTTTTAGAACATAATAGGGGAAAAAGTTTTCTGAAGGGATCAGGCAATTGTGTTTATTGCAGTTGTGCAGCTGCTTGGCTGTTCTTCCTGTCTCTGCCCGGTTCTGAGATAGAGAAGAGAAGCAGCATCCCACTGGGTGTGAGAAAGCATCTCTGCTTTGGTTCCTTTAGGTTCCTTTCCATTCCCTAAGGATGGGATACAGAAATGGACTGAGATTTTTGGGTCCAGTGAGCAAAGTCCAGAGTAAGTGCTCCAAGGAACTGGAACAATAGTTAATTTAATGGCTGTGTTACCTGAACGAGTCGGGGGGGTGGGAGGAGTGGGAGAGGAGGTATTGGAGAAATAAACAATCATCAAACCCCAGCTTTTGTTCATGATATAATTGCAGAATGTCCTGAGTGGAAAGACACCTACCACAGTCATTGAAGTCCAGTTCCTAGCCCTGCACAGGACAGGCCCAAGAAACACTCCATTTGCCTGAGAGCATTGTCTAAACACTTGAACTCTGGCAAGCTTTATGTTTTTAAAATAGTTTGGCTCTTGGCTCTGCTCTAGGAAGAATTCACAGAAAGGCTGATTAGATGCTGGAATGGGCTGCCTAGGGGAGTGGTGGAGTCACTGTTCCTGGAAGTGTTTAAGGGAAGAATGGACATGGCACTTAATGCTGTGGTCTAGTTGGCATGGTAGTGTTTGCTGTTAGGTTGGACTCAATGATCTCAGAGGGCTTTTCCAGCCTAATTGGTTCTGAGATTCTGGCTTTCATTTGGTTTTATATGTATGATGGTAAATAGACAGGACACAGGATTTTTATGGTAGTGTTTGTGACATGGTTGTTCTTTCCCTGGGTTCCTATATCCCTTCTTTACTTCCTAAGCCTTCGTAGCATACTCTAATCTCATTGATTTTTACTGTATTTTCTTTATTTGCTTAAATAGTATTTCGCAGTCAATATGAACACCAAAGTAGTACTACTTCCCAAGGTGAAGTTCCACTTAGGTTCTAGTCTCTTTTTTTCTGGTTGTCTCCTTTTTTTAGAACCTGCTAGAGTGCTTTGGTGGATTTTGTGGAGATGTGGTGTGTCAAGACTTGGTTAGCAAAGCAGATATGGAAATGTTTGCATATTAATGTTTCCCAAGGGTTTTGAAGTAATAAACCTACAATTAGAATCAAGGTCAATCATAATCTCAGGTCAACATATCAAACTACTTTTAAAGATGTAGTTTCATCAGTTTTCCAAGTGGGAACAGGGATTGTGATTTCCTGCAGGAGAGAAGGAATGCACTTGATTGTCCTGGCTGGCTCCACACAGTTTTCAATTCCTGCCCTAGTTGAGAAGCTGGTGGGCAGTTTAGAGCTCTGGTAAAATATATGGATATTTGATCTTACTCCTTTCAGAAGCCATTGATGTGCATTTGTTGTCACTGGAGGCATCTCACCTTATGTAGCCCTTCATTTGCTGAGATCTCTTTCATCCCTTTCTCAATCTGAAGCATGATCAATATAGTTTATTTTTTATTTTATAGCTATATAGGAATTTAAAAAGCATATTAATATTTATCATTGTTATTGAAATAGGCATGTACATTAATATTATCAGCAGAAAATTATTCTTGAGTTTATTGTTATCTATTCATTAAAAACTTATACAAGTGATTTTTGCACCCATGTCACATTGCATAACAGTTGGTAAACTCAGCCTCATTGTTTAAAGCAGTGGATTTGTGGCGCCTCAGTGGTTTACTGATGTATGAGAATTTCACTGGGCCCCACTTGCAAGAGAACTCGATATTGCATTTTTTATGCAGAATATGAGCCAATGATTTAAAACTAAAAAAAAAAAAAGCGTTCAGAAGTTTCCTGCAACAACCAGCTTTCAGTGTTCCACCAGAAAAATTAAGGTATTTTACAATCTTTAAGATCAAATAAGAAATACTGTGTAAAATCATCTAAAGCTGAAGACCTGTCTATGCAGTGTTTTCCAGCTGCAGGAGGACTATGAGCAGACCAGGTGTCATGCAGCCCCATTGTTGTGCCACTGGGCTCAGGATGCCCTGGCACATAGCACACCACTTGTAGGCATTCCTTTCTTGGTCTCACATTATGATTTGGCTATACATGGTTAAAGCTTAAGCAAAGGAAGCTCAGGCCAGCCTTCAAGATACACTTTGGATACCTAAATAATGATCATTGCAACTAGTACAAAATATGTATAACAATTTAGGATTATATTTCTGTGCATATTTTAATGAAGCGAAATGAAGATCACAGTTATTTAGGCAAGTCTTGTCTCAGTTGAAAGTTGGAGCCACTGTTTTAATTGATGGCATTACTTGATGCATACTGTGAAGAGACTTTTCTACTACTGGTCTGGGAGCCTGTAATTAATAGGGAACAGAAGGTTGCACTGCATTCAAAGAAATGTCTTGCAAAGCTCAGGACTGGCAGAAGAGTGTCTGTGCTGCCTCAGCACTGAAGCCACTTGTGAGGGGATACTTCCATGGTCTGAATGCAGGGCTTGGTGCTGTGCATGCTATCACTGTGCAGTAGGGCAAAGGTGCATTTTACAGAGAGGTTGCAGGGTGCCTGCAGTGTGAAAAGTTTATTGTTTTATTATTTATTTCTCCAAATGTCTTCAGAAGTTAAAAATGCAGCTGTACAGGAAGCTTGATCCTTCTTATTGGAATGTTAAAAGGACACTGATAGGTTGGGGTTTTTTATCACTCTTTTTCGTGGTGCTTTTTTGGAAGTTATTGTCATAGCTAAAACCCCCAATAATTCCTATTTGTAAAGATCTTTAATGTTACTTAGCCTTTTCTGGATTTAGCAGCCTTGACAACATTTGCACAGAGGCATCCAAAATCTGGAGATGCACATTTGAGGAAGAAAACAAGTGTTGTGTTACATTAATTGATCTAGTTTTCTGTCATGCAGCATCACTGCAAACATAGGTGCCTTGTGATGTGATGTGCAGACTGCAAATAGCTAATTGACTCTGATCTCTGTTAATCAGTGCAATTAAATCTTATAATGAAGCTTTGAAGAGGTCATCTGAATTAGATGAAAGCTGAGGCTTTACTCAGAGTCAGAGCCTTGATGTTAATTGTTCAGTCCTGTGACCCAGTAAAAGGAAGACTTACTGATAATGTGGTCTTAATACAGGAATTTCTGTTGTTGTAGTATTTTTAAAATTGTGTGATTGTGTCACTACCTCTGTTTCACTATAGCCATACTTCAGCACACGATGTAAAATAATTAGATCAAGACCTGATGGCACCTAGAAACCTGTATTATGCTCAAGACATTGTTTAAATTATGAAATTAGCTATTCTAATACAAAGAAAAAATGAAAACTTAGAATAGTGTATTTATAATAAAATAGCAGGTTTGGAACACAGAAATGAATCTTCTGTGATTGAAAAAGCCCTTCACTTTCTTTTTTCCTTCCTGAAATTGGAGATTAATCTCTATAAATGTCACACACTAGACTGTTTATATTCCTCTTTAATCAACCTAACTTTCTCAGTGTAGGGAGTAATACTTCGTGAGCTACAGTCTCATATAGTTGTTATTTTTGATGCTGTATGATTTGTTCATTCTACAAAAATGCACTTACCTAGTTTTATAAATGAGCTAAATAATGTTAAAAAATTGCTAGCTCAAGTGTCAGATTTCAATAATTAGAAAGACTGAAATGAGAAAAAAACTAAACCAAACCCTAAGTCAGCCCTGGTGGGGCCTCAGCTGGAGTGCTGTGTCCAGTTCTGGACTCCTCAGGATATGAGAGACACAGAGGTCCTGGAGTGAGTCCAGCTCAGGACAATTAAGGCACTGAAATGTTTCTGTTGTGGGGAAAGGCTGGAGCTGGGCCTCTTCAGCTTAGAGAAGAGATGATTGAGAGGGCACCTCATCTGTGTCTGTCAGGGACTGCAGGCAGGGGTCAGAGCAGGGACCGGCTCTGCTCGGTGCTGAGCAACAGGACAAGAGACAACAGGCAGAAACTGATGCACAGGAAATTCCACCTGAACATGTGGAAGAAATGCTTTACTTCATGGGTGACCAGGCACTGGAACAGATTGTCCAGGGAGGTTGTGGAGTCTCCCTCCCTGGATATATTCTGGGCATGATTGCAACTGGTTGCGATCCTGTGCTGTGTGCTCCAGGATGGCCCTGCTGGTTCAGGGAGATGGGACTAGATCACTGAGGGTCCAACCTGACCCATTCTGTGAGAATGGAAACTCTCAATCTCAAATAGATGTTTTGATGGCAGATACTTATAGGCTTTGATATATTTAAAAGATGTAGGTATTTCCCAGAGCACAACCTAATAAGGACTGAGTGTTATAGGAACAGTAGATTATAGGTCATCCTTTCTGGAAATTCCGGTTGATAGTGCTTGCTCTCTGAGACCTAGTAAGTTGAAATTGAAATTTGTTATGAATCTAGTTGTGCCTTCTTTATAGGGACTTAACTAGTGCATGCTAGACAACAAAAGATTACGCATATAGCTCTGAGTTAAACAGTTTTTGATAGCGTCTATCTGATCAAGCTTGTTACGTTCTTTCCCTCAGATAGGCTGACTATGTTAAATTAGGGATGGCCACGTGAGATACTCCTGTAGTTTCAGGATTCTTTTTCTAGGATTTTATGTTCTCTGCAGATGTGAAATAAAAAAGTTACTTCAGAAGAGTTAGAGAATTAAGAGCAATTTTAGTAGACTGATTTTTAGACAGCATTTATATTTAAAACTGTTTAGAGAATTGCCACAATATAATTTATGAAGTTGCTTTAGAGTGTAAAAAATATCTTTCAGCCTAAGTTCCCAATGTATTGATAGTGGCTTAAAGGACCAATTGCTAGCTGTGGAAATTATCTTAATTTCCATGTATAATAAAAGAAGTTTGCACAATTTGTTTGTTTGGGCATTGGAATTGTGCCATAAAATCAGTGCTTGTTTCAAGGACACTTGAATATATAGATGTTGTTGTTGTCTTACACAGAAGATGAGGGGTTTATTTTCAACATAAAAATATAAAATTAGTCTTCATAGCAATAGCTAAAGTATATCTATTTTAATTTTGATTAGTACTAGGAGGCAGCACTCATTAAGGTGGCAAGCTAGAAACATACTTGTGTGGAATAATTGTAGCTAAGTGTTGTTGATTAAAATGAATTTTTTACATGTTTAATTTTTGTCAGGTATTGCAGATAAAGAATTTTAGTTGTTAAAAAAAGCCAGAGATTTTTATCTTCCAAATCTGTGAAATTTGCTAGAGAAAACTGATTTGATATAAGTTAATTAAGCTACTTTGTGTAAAATAGAATATAACCAATGACAAAAGAGAGATCTGCCAAAGGACAGTGGTGGAGTTTCCTAATACAGTGGAGAATGTTGAACAGTGCAGATATGTGGAAACCCATGCTTTAATCTGCTGTGTCATAAAAAGTGTTTTAATATAAATATCATAGCCTTAAGGAATTTCATAGAATATGGCCCAAGTCGCATACCTAAACTGTTTATAGAAGGAGAGAGAAACATGCCCAACAAAATGAAGTTTTGTGAAATGCATTCTTTATGTGACTCAGACACAGCTGGGAGGGTTTCCTTTTGTACCATGATGTGAGATGCATTCTTCACTGAGCCTGTGGCTTTGTCAGATCTTTAGAACTTGCAGGTGAAGGTCATGATTATTTCCTAATAGTTCCTGGATGGTGATTCAGTTATCATTGGTCTCCATCTTGTTCCTAAGACCTGATTGCCAGACTAAGGAAACAAGGTGGGATAGGAAAAGTCCCTCAAAGTAGCACAACCATGTTATCTGATGTGGGAGTGTAAAGTAACCCGGGTAAGTCAAGTGGCTGTGTAGTTTATGAACACAGGTCTAGGGTTGTTTCTTTGCTTCTCTGCATTGTAACTGTGGAACTTTTTAACCAGATGCCATCCTCAGAGATAAAAACAGCTTCCTTCTCACTGCAGTAAAAAAGTAGTATCTGTTTCCTCTGCTTTGGACTCCAATTTTGCCTGTTTTTAATTAAAACTAGGTTGAACTTTTTCCCCTTTACCGGTTGAATATGGATTGCAGTTTTTCTCTGTAGCTGCAGACTGGACCAGGGACATTTTGAATTTCTTTGGCTATGTCCATAGTAAAAGTTTTACAGAAAAATGTCCTGATTAACTTAAAGCCAAAACTACTGAGCTAATTTCTGGACACTGTTTGGTAGTCAGTGTTCCAAGGATCATTCCCTAAAGACCATTTCTGTGAGGCCACTCTGTTTTGCAGTCTAAGGGAGTATACCACCCTAGACACATGTCATTTTGTACCAGTTGGCCTCAGTTCCCTGGAAGTTACTCATGGACGTGTTTAATTTACAGTTACAGATGTTTCTGAAAGGTTTGTTGTGTATGAACTATTTTGACGAAATATATATTGTGTGGTACCCTTCCATGCTGGGTGACAATGAGCAGGTAGTCAGTAGTGACTTCATTTGGTTATGCAACAAACACCTTCATGGGCAACAGGGGAAACTGCTCACGTGTGCTGAATTATGTAGCCAGCAGCACATAGAGAGTGCTGTGCTTCTAACCTGCATGACTTTTGCGTGAATGCTCTTGCCCTCTCAACTCTCTGCTAATATCTTGCAGATGTGTGTAAAATATGTGAAGTTAATATTTTATTTTTTTGCTCTTTAGGAGGTCACAGTTTTCATTAGTGCATTTTCATTTGCTCATTTTAGTTGAAGTTTTCTCCCTTTGATTCTCATGTAATTATCAGAATCATGCATCCCCAGTTCAGAAGAGAATACCTATTTCCAACACCCTGTCATACAAGTATTAGATTTTAATTAAACTCTGAATGATCTGTTTCAAATACATTGGACTTTAAGTATGAAAACTTTTTAAAACTCTTGAAGATAATTTATTTTAAAATATTGAACTTGTCACCATTCTAAACAGCTTCAAAACCTAAAAGAGTAAAAAGACATTGCTTTCTTGTTTCTTATTTATAGGAATACAAGTAGCAGTAGGGCTTGAGATCTTCTGTTCTTTTGCCTGACTACCAAGGTTCTGTCCAACTACTCTCACTACCTTGGCTATGAAATATATGGCTGCACTCTAAAAGCTAAATAGAACTATTGTGAGTAAGTTGATCTTTCTGGAAGTTTTATTTAAGCAAGAGTTAAGTCTTTGGTGTAATATACATCAGTTAGAAGTAAACAGCCTTTGATTTCAATGCTAGACACTGCCTTAAGGCAGAAGAAATTACACTGTCATACAGAGGATATGTAGCTGTTGCTGTTTTGGTATTTGATTTCTTCATTGTCACATAGTTGAAAGCTGTCCAAGAGATGAAGAAGTGTAAGCTGACAAGGAAAGAAAATGACCAGTTTATGGAGGATATAGGAGTGAGGAGTAGTGTATATATGTAAGAGTCTTTGCAATACTTGCAGCTTTACTTCTGTGTATCTGTTCATTCTCAGAGAAAGTACTGGCTCCCCAGGATAAAATGCTTCAAAAATTGCCAAGTAGCAAAGACTTAAAAGGGTTAAATGCTGATTAAATACTTTAGTAGTAATTAATGAACTTGGTTATCATCTGACTGATGGTAGTGCACTTTGTCATGATACAAAGATGTATTTTAATAACAGGTATGGCGTTTAATACACAACAGTGGCTGTCTTGAGTTTTGAAGAAAATTCCTGGAAGTATCCAGTACTGGAAAAAGGCTTGACTGTGACAGCTTGTGAAAATATGTAGTCATCATGCCTGTCATAGTGTGTTTCCTCAAAAGACTCAAGGTATTTTAGATCCAAGTTTATAAGTTGGAAATAGACAATTTATTAACAGGTTCTTTTGAATATATATGCTACTGCTAATGAATGAGCAAATGGCTATTGAACTTAGGGAAATGTATCCATAACAACTTCTAAAAAAATGGTAGGAATGAACATGAGGCATATGTAATTGAAGGAATCAGCAAATATTAAGAAATCCTGGTAGCAGCTGCCAATAAATCTCACTCGGGAAGTGAAACATATCTGACCTACCCAAGAATGAAGTATGTGACAGTATTCAAAATCACCTTGCATCTATCAAATAGATCAAAACAAACATCAACAGTTTGAGGCTTTCAAACATCTCAGTAGCCGGGCAATAACTGCCTGCATTCTTGCGTACAAATTGACCCTGCATAAAAGAAGGTGCTGGGACTGGTTTGTGGGGGATGAGTAACAGGCTCAGTTATATACAGCCTAGTGAAGTACATGTAGGCTATGAAAACAACTGCTTTTGAGTTAACTGAAACTGTTTATGAGTTATTGAAGACTAATAAGGAAGGGAGGGTTTGTTCTGATTTGTGTAGTAATTGAAATTAGTATTTATGACATTAAAAGATGGCCTATTGTGTGTGAAGGGGTTGGAGGAGAAATGGTATAAAGCACAAGAATTACAATCTTTAAAACCAGAGCAGAACAAATTAAAGAATCTTATTGTAAGAAGTTATCTTGTATTGTGAATGTTAAGCAAAATACATGTCTTTAAAGATACTTTGCTCTAGCTATTTTGACACACTTTTATTGCATTTTCCAAAATACAGTGAAAAATTACTCCCAGTAGTTCTGCAAGGGAACTGAACATTCTTCCTTTCAAACTGGAGTGAGGAGCCAAGTAGTAGGCTAGGGTAAGGGAAAGAAGAGGTGTAATGACAAACTTGTGGACTTGCCTAAAGAAATGTTGTTTTGCATCTCTGTTAAGTGCTGGCTGAAGTGCCACACTGGCTGAAACTCCCTGTTCCCTTGTAATTACAAGGGTATAATCACACCAGCAACACCTCTGCTGCTTTCATTAAGAGCAATATAGGGAAGTAAATACTTAAATTACCAGTTTATTCCATCAGCCTGAAGTTGTTATTTTTTATGTTACCAGAAAACCTTACTTACAACAATAATAATATTTTCTTAAGAAGTAGATTTTGGGCTCTGAATTCCTGAGGCAGATAGATATTTTTTTTAAAAAAAACAAACAATGTTTTGTTGAATTCAAGGGAACTGACCAAATTCATTCTGTTTGGGGAACTGATGCTAGAGCGAGAGCAAGAGGAAAATCTGCAGAAAATATTCCTTGGACAAAGACAGCTAAATAGATAAATAACCTACCAATATCTCTGCCAAGCACTTTTTAGTTGTAATTGTAATATCATATAAAATGACGTCTTTTATAATGAGGGAAATCATAGGGTATTCATTTTGAAGTCTTTGAAAATTATGAGAGGGAGCAAAACTTAATCACAACGGATGTGCTGAGAACATAGAATATCACATAATTTATTTTTATTTTAATGTGAATTAACAAATTCCTGTACTTAATCCCTGTACTTTAGTTTTGGAATGTATTTGCTGGTAGTCTTAGTGTATACTCAAGTTTCCATCAGTGAAAATATTTAAGGAAGAAAGGCAGTTGGAGCTATCTTTTGTGTGGAGGCTTAAATTATTTCCTTCATTGCTGGGAACAATTAGTTGCAGGAAACATTAAGAGATATCCGTGTCCTCCAATTCTCTCTCATCAATTGTTGCCAGTAATTAGTTTTCAGACAAACAAACAAACCCCAAACCAACCAACCAAACAAACAAAAAAACCTCAAAAACCTGAACAGTTTCCTATAATATAACTTGGTCATCACCTTTTTGTCACAATTCTTTCTTAAGTACAATATCCAGGTAACACATATAAACCAAAATTGTTCCCCCCCCCACATTGTACTTCTTCAGTTTACCCAAGTCAGAGTTCCATATTTTTACTTTAAATCTCATAGTAGTCTGACATGTAGTAAAGATTTCACTGCCTGCCATTCTCTATTTTGTTAATGGCAGATACATGCTGCATCATTCTGATAGCTTTACAAGTGTTAAGATCTTTCGCTTCAGATAAGAATATATTTTGCAGTAAACTCACATGTCTCCTATCTGCTATTATATGATTATTGTTTTTAAGCCATAAAAAGAAAGAGTTCTATCTTCCAATCATGTTAGTGTTTTCTTTGACACCTCAGGTCTCTGGAAGAAGGAAAAAAGAGAACTTTCTTACCCTATCAGATTTGGACTGTCCTTTTTTTTCCTCACTTTTGCATCTTATGCTGTCTGATGAACTGTGAAAATGCTTTCATCTACAGATTGACCACAATTTAGTAAAGAAGTAAACACTTCACTGGAAAACAGTTTGTTTTCCAATGTCTGAGAATACTAGTTTGCTTGTACACACTTAGAAATTACTATTTTCTGTGTAGTTACTCTTTCTATTTAGCTCAAATTGCTAATGAGGTTGTAGATTTCTGTTGTAGAAAATTAAGTCTTAAATATTCATGACTCAGCTGGAAAAACTGTTTTTGCATATATTATATATACATAAATAAAATGTATGTTATTTATACTTTTTAAAATTATAGTTTTAAGGCCATCAGCATTAGTATGTAATGAAATAACTTCTGACCATCTGCCTTATTATCCCTGTCAAGCAGTGTCCATCATAATCACTTAACACATTTTCAAGATGCTGGTGATGTGTCCAAGCTAATTCCTTTTACGTATTTTCCATAATTACTTCATCATTTAAATGAGATAATTATCCAATATTTAACTAAGTGCTAAGAAATTCAGACTTCAAGCTTTATCTTGAAGCAAAAAGACTAATTAAATACTTCAGTATCAAATTATATGTTTCTTACTAATTATTATTGAAGTGTCATAAAACTGCATTCAGTTCTGCTTAAAAAGAGAAAAGCAAAGAGAACATGGCAGACAGGTTTTGTAATGGCAAAATAAATAGGCACATCATGTTATGGTATATTTAAGTCATGTCAAGCTCTATGAAGTAGATTGGGTAGGCTAGTGTCTTTCCAAAACAAGAAAAATGCATCTAAAATTTTATGGGATATTCATTTTAATACCCTTGTCTGCTCACAAATGATGATACCCTCTTCTAAATGCACCTAAGTTTGTTCCAGTAGCTGTCTTCTTAGAAACAGACTTCCTAAGATAAAGTCTTAGTTACTGACCTTCCAATGTGTCTAGTATTTTAGGCTGTCATATAAGTAGTCAAAGCAGTTCAAGTGCTACTGCTTTTTCTTACTAGTTCATGCTATATAATGGTAGGCAATAACATTTTGGAAATTCTTTATACAGAACCCATTACAAAAATCTCACACCTTCCCGCTTTCTCATTTTGAAGGGAACTTGAAAGTGTTTTTTGCTTGGCGTATTTAAGAGGGTGTGTCCTTTTAAAATCATGATGAAATACATTCAGCCGTTGTTCTGGGAGTCTGGGAATTTGATCAGTCCTTAGCATCCAGAAACAGAACCATCTTTATAGTGACTGAAATTATTTCTTCTGTGGCATTGCTGTAAGGTCACAGTTCTCAATTTCAATTATTAATATGTATTTGTATATATTACAACAACTGTGAAGTGCATTCAAAAATGTTAAATGTAAAATGAAAAGTTCTACATGCTTTAGAAAAATTGTCAGTAGAAAAAAATGCACCAGAAGTTATTTTAATAAGAAGGTTGATTTAAATGAATTCCAGGACTAGTTGAGCTAGAAGTTGAACTAGAATAGTTCATATTTAGGACTCAGTCCTTCTGAGAATGGAGCAATACAGTTTAAAAGTCCATACAGGTATTCTCCCAGAGAGCTCATTTAGAATGCTGCAGTTCATAGACTTCAAGGTCCTAGGATGGGTAATATATGTAATCCAGAATTATGTGTTCTGTGGTGATCACACTTAGGTAGAATTCTAGGTGCTATTAAAATACAAGTTCCTGAATAGTACTCAAGGATCACAGTTATTATTTCACTATTTTTCATTACTAGTTTAGAGCATTTCAAGTCTTTCCTGTTGTGTTCTGGAGTGGTGTGAGGTTTATATATTGCAGAACCAAATGTGTGACGGTCTGGCCAGAGCACCACAACTTACAGCTCTGTCCTGCCCCACATGTGTACATTGGGAGAAAGGCCTTTCTGAACATGCAGATAAACAGTAAATTTCAAAGAAGTATAGCTGTGATGATATATAGGTTTTCAAGTCTTCCATAGAAATTCCCAGCAGCAGTATTCTAGGATCATGTCTGCAGTTTCTAGAAGGAACTACCACTGTTCTCCATAATTTTCAGTTATTCTTACAGGAAAAATTACTGGAAGAACATACAGCCCCCCTGATGCCCCTTTTTTCATTTTCTTTTGTGAAGGGTACACTGGATGACAGCTAGCATCTTTATGACCAAGAGTTGTGTATATCATAAGATAATGTCAGAGTGACAAGAAGGAGAAAAATTGTAGAAAACCGAGATACCAGATCTTAGATTTTTTGGCCTTTCTTTGGTCTGAGAGTAGGATTTTGTCTGCAGGGTGTTTGTGTGAGAAGACTTTGTTGAGTCAGGATGCACATAAAGGCAGTAAAATGGTATAGTTATCCAGGTAAAACAAACGAACGAACAAGATGTTTGTGCCCAACAGTGCCCAGACTACATGGAGCATGACCACTTATTTATGTGCATCTCTTTTACCTGTGGTTAGAAACTGGACTTCTAAAATTATTTGGCTGGTTTATGCTGAAGATCCTTATGTCAGTATCTCAGAGAAAACTAAGTCCTGCACATGTTGAGGCAGGCAACTGGGTGAATAAGAGTCAGTCCCACTGGTGTCCTTGACAGTGAGTGTGCTGCAGCATGAGATGCTGATGGCCAGAGCTGTATTTAAAGGCTTGATATGTGAATATGGGAAATTCACATGTAACAAAAGGAGCTTGGATTGGGTTGGTTGGTTGGTTGGTTGTCTGTTGTTTGTTTGCTTTATTTTATTAACTTAACAGAGATTTCCTATTAATATGTTTGTTCAAGGAAGAAACACTTCTTTTCTCCCTAGCCTTTCCTTTAAAAGTAACTTGCTCCACTTTGTTTTCCTGGCTTTATTTTCCCATCAAACATATTGGGCTTTTGGTTGCAAATATAAAAACCAGGATAGTCTCTTTTAAAACCTTGAGTGTTGTTCTTATTGACCTTGGCAAAAAGAAGATGCTTTGAAACTCAGTAAGAGGATGAGTTTTTCATCAGCCTTTTATTGCTCACTTCATGTGAGCAGCCCAGAAGAAAATTCCCAGGGAGGTAAGAAAGAAGACAAAGTGACAGTCTCCCTAACAGGAGGAGGATGTCACATTCCCTAGATGCTCCATTTGGGCAAGGGGAGTGTAGGTCGTTTCTAGTTCTCATTTTTGGGCTTGCCTGCATTTTTAAAAAGTCTTGCTTGTTTATTTCTTCACAGTTATTATAAACTATGGCATGCTTCAGGAATACTCCTTGTTTACTGCTGTAGAAGAGTGCATCACAAACATCTTATGAAAATCCAAACTTACTCGTGGCAAATGTGGGTAGATTTCTTCAGCAAAACACCCCAAAGAAATGAAAACTTAAAAACTTTAATTGAAGTTAACTAGTTAAAGGATGCAGTCTATAAAAACCTCGTAGTCTTGCAGTATAAAGAGTAATAAAATATGTTATTCTTTTAAATAAATAAGAGGTAATATAAGGGAATAGTATTGTTACTCTTTTAGTCTTTTTATAAGACTGTGTGTACAATCTTTCCTCTTTTGCAGGTTACTTTTAGAAGTTTGAAGACCATCCAGTGAAAACTAGCTGGTTTTGGATTTAGTAATTACACATTATTGTGTAATAACTTTTACCGGCTGTGCTGCTTGAACTGGGTTGGTTAGATGGTGTCCGTTGCCTCCATTTCTTTTTGCAAAATGTTTGTTAAGTTTTTTTACAACAAGCTTGGACATACTGTAGCTGTCAGAGTAAGAATAAATACAAAATTAAAGGGTATTTGATAAAATAATTGGGTGACAGAACCTTCCTCTGTGTGTAGATAAAAATCAAAAATGGCATGTTCTAATATACTTTTGACAATTTGATTAATTACCAGTTTATGAGTTCTAAAAGGGTTTGTCAATTAGAATAATGTGTGAATGTGTTATGTCAGCCTAAAGAATTTGACATTCAGACATGTACATAAATTAGGTTAGCTATTCCTGGACCTTAAGTTTGAGAAGAACAGAGATGGGGACTTTTTCTTCACCTGGTGATTTCCTTGGTGATCAGGAGTACATCTCTCTGTAGTTATTGTCCTTAAGCAGAGCAGTCTGCCTTATCTAGTCACCTTTGCAGGTTGCTTTCCAGTTTGGAATGTTTCCTTTTTTAGTGAACAGGATCTTTCTTTTTGATCTGTTTTAAGCTTCTCCTCCTAGAACTTGACAAGCTATAACATTAAATTATGAACTGGGAAAAACACTTCTCTTAAGAGAACACAGTTTGCTTGTTCATAAATGAGAGGAAAGAGAACTCTGTAGGTAATAACTACTACTGCTCTTTTCTTGTTTTCCTGCTTACTTCTTATCTATTTGGTTTTCTGTGATTTTGTACTGCAAGGTGTGGGAATACATTATCCTGCTATGAAAGAACCTGAATTTATTATTATTTTATTATTTTATTATTTTATTATTTATTATTCTTGTTTTAAAATCAGATTCAATGCTCAATGATCCGCTGTTCCATTATACACAAAAGTCATTATTAGGACAGATCACTATGAGTTTTCACAAAGGTCTAAAGGAAGGAAAGTGTTATGGTGAGATCAGCTCTTAAAACTGAAAAACCAGGCAGGCCAGGAATATAGAGGCTTTTCTCAAGGTTAACAATACTGAAAATTTTAAAGTACATCAATTACCTCTTCAGTCAGACTTACCTGCCTTGGTAGCCTGTGTAATAGAAAATGTTTAAAATTTGGACTTGTAATACAATTATAAATGTAGATGCTACATAAAACTTTAAGCTTAGCTTTTTGAAGGATTTGTGTCCAAAGCTTGTTTAAATTACATTTCAATGTTAAATTAATTTTCATATGTCTAGCCAAGTATTTGTACTGCACTATTCCTTTGAGGATTTTTCTGCTCTATTAGTTTAAGAGACCCCTCCCCACAACTACCATTCATGAGTGTGCATCAATACAATCAGGCAAGTGGATCAAGTCTGAAGTGTTTAGAGAAGAAAAATAAATACACTACAGTGATTAAAGAAGTGAAGGTATTGTTTCATTTTGTCAGTAAATAAGGGGTTTAATAATTAATAGTTTATGCTAAGACAATCAAGGACTGTCTGCATTGGTTCTTCTGTGGTTTTTTCTTCCCCTATGATTTTAAACTGTTTAAAATCTGGACACAGGGATACAGCATGGGACTACAGTTAGTGTATCACTGCTTATTGGGTTTAGACACTTGCATTAGCTTGTGTGGTGCCTGCGTAAGTAAAACAGAAAGTAGATTTAGTGACCAAAGAAAACTTCCAAAATGCCTGGTATTTCTAGATTTCTTTTTTTCTTTTCTTTTTTTTTTTTTTCCCTTGGCGCTAAGTTTCCAAGCAAAACATGTATATTAACTGACTCTGTAAATGCCTCATTTGCCCTTTTGGTCAGTGGGTTGATAGCTGTCTTTCTGCAGAATTACAGTTTTGTTCAGTATCTGCCTATTTTCAATATTTTGTAAATTTGAAGTTGAGATATCGACTAGTTTTGAGGATATTTGCCTGAAATGTACAGCACAATCTAAACATCATCTCCCTTATCTCCCTGATTCAAAAGAAGGGAAGGTATGTGGTTTAGTATGATGTCCATTCACAGTTTTACCTTTAGAAATATTCATCTGTTTATATTTTTACTTTTCTTATTCATGAGCTCTGTCTGGCAACAAAAAGCAGTCTCACACCCTGCAGACTACTGGAATGCTCTGAGTACATTATGGTCCCACGTTGAGAGAGGGTGGATTGACAGCTGAAAGTATTAATAGAATAATAATTTTAAAAAAATCTGAAAGCTGAAGCTTCTGGAAAAGATGTTTGCTCAGAAGGGATGCAGGGCTTGACTCTTAACTATGCTCCTAATCTAGACTGCATGAAAACTATTGAAGAAGCATAAAACTTTAGCAAAATATTATTGATGGTTAAATCTTTCTCTTTAGGAAAAGAATGTGAGGAAACAAATTAAAAGGCATGTATTTTTTGTCCCCTTTCCACAGTGTGCTGGTGGAAAACCTCTGTGGATTACACCAGAGACTGTATTGTGGCAATCTGGGAGTCAAATTGAACATTTTCCTCCCCATAAGTATTTACTATGGGCTAGAGAGGGAGTTCATATTATGACTGATTTTATTAGAGTTAAAACAAAAGTAAGCAAAGTCTTTATAGATTGGATTTCCCAGTGTATTTTGTCAACTGCTTATATTTTGTTCACTACTGAATTTTAAGTTCAATGAATTTTGAAATGTATATTAAAGAGATGCTAGACTTGTTGGTATTCATAGTAGATACATCTAAACATAATTAATCTCCTTTTGGCAAATACTGTTTTCTGTAGTTGAGTTAAAGATACTCTTTGCTATAGAGCCTTAGGGATTACACCTGAATTTCATTAAGGGAGTCTAAATAATATCCAGAGGAATCTCCCCATGTAGAATTGCTCTGGACTGGTTAGGACAAGATGAGATGGAGCTCTCCCCCCACCCCCTGAAACCAGTTGTATTGTTTGCCTCTTGTAGGAATAAAATTGTACTGAGATGAACAGGATATTGTCTGTGAATAATTCAGAGAGTGAAGACAGATCTATTGTGCTGGAGTTTCATTTTCAAGGCACGATATGTTTCATAAGCATTTTTTTTAAATAAAATTGTCAGATTTTAACTAAATACAAAGAGTTGATGTACAATAAAAGATGTTGGGAAATAAATTAATTTTAAGAATACCACTTAAAGCCTAGTCTGCCTAGGTGACTGAAAATTCATAGGCATTATTCACTATTCATATTAAGTCAATTTTTCTTCTGGAGAAGAACTTTGATACCGTAGATTCATTCACACAGATTATTTGTTTATGAATAGAGTAAAGATTTGAAAATGTCCCAGTCTTCTATTCCATACTCATTTTGGTTTTTGTTTTCTTTATTTTTAGGGGCAGACAGTCATGGTCATCTTAGTTTTTTCTTTTCCTTCTAAACCTACTGATGTGTGTAACAGAGCCCATTTTAAGAACTGAGTTATGTATGACAGGTGGTAAGAGTGTTACCTGTGCTTGTACTGTGCAAATGTACTGCACAGTATACTGCCAAACTGGGAACATTAAGAGGAAATTTTTTTCTTATCTGAAACAAAAGGCTTGACACAGACTTGAGGTATTTGTGATCAATATTAGGTCTTGCATTTTGCTTTGTTCAATATACAATGGCTGTCCTGGTATTTTACATTTTGAATTTAGAGAATTGTAAAAGTCCAATAGGTTAGTCTGTTGGCAGTCAGTCCAATGCTTGAGTTGTCTTAATGTTTCCTTTCTCACAACCCATTTCTGTGCAGTAAAGAACAACTTTTGTCAGTTTCCTCCTGAAAACTGAGTAATCAAACTGCTCAAGCTCACTCACCAGGCATTAAAGTAGCTGGATTTGAAACTTCTAAACAAATTTCTTTTCTGGGAACACTTATGGTGTTTGTCAATTTGTTAAAGTTTGGACTAGACACAACTCCAGGATGATAGTTGTGCAAATGTATTCCTGCAGGCAAGACCTTTAAAAGTTTACAGAATAATTCCAGTTCTGTTTAAGGTTCTAACTAGGTCAGTTCAAGGCTTATATAGAGAAAACATTTCTTAAAAATCACAGCTTTCTGGTGGCTTGGCCAACTGTTCCAGACTCCCATGCAGTAATGTATTTCTTATCATTAAACTGATTGCTTCTGTAACTAAATGGATTTCTTTTCTCCTTCTGAATTAAAATGCCTTGCAAAAGTATGACATGTGGTGAAAGTTTGTGATTAAGGGCTCTGTATATAAAGTGAGATAGTGATAGTCGCCTGAAGATTCAGGTGAGCCCTGTTTATGTCTACTACTGCGCGTGAGTTTCAGAGTTATGAGGATCTCCATACAATTGTTATTCTAAGTAGTAATCTTGATAGATAGATTTATTACCAGTAGAACAAGTTCATGTTAGGAGGTCCTCACATTTGAAACAACTTCTGGCATTTTTTAAAATGTCTTATCAGAGCTGTAGAACTGGGATTTTACAAGATGAAGGCTTATAAGGGTTTTGCAGGCTGATAACTGACTATTATAAGGGAGTTTTGCTCCTGTTTTATCATGCAGATGGTGTCTGAATTTTTCAGGGGAAGTGCAGATTTGTTGTGCTATTGGTACTCCTTTCAATATTAATGCTTCCTGGTTTGAAATGTTAGTTGTTTTTTTTTTTTCTCGCAGCTACTTCCTTTCCTGAAAAAGAAAGGTAGAAAGTCGGGGGAGTCTTTTGCTAGCTCCTTGAAAAGTTTTGGAGAGTTGAGCAAGTTACAAACCGTTGAAAATTGTCATAATCTGTCTAGCTTTTCCTTTGTACAGGGTGTTCCTGGATTCCTGCCAAAATCACTAAGCATTATTAGCACAAGACTTGAACCATCTTAGTGTCTTGCGTCAGTATGACACACACAATTTAAACTCCAGACAGCACGCAGATATAATAGTGATGGCTACGGCTGCAGCTGCTTTCCTCCCTCTAAATACCCTTTGGCCCAGACAAAGGTGTCCTGGGGCAGGTAATCAAAAAAGCACGAGATCAAGTGTCAGGTCTGCTGACTGATGTTAATAATCTGTGTTTTCCTAATCACTCTTTACCGAGGAAAGAATTCTGACCTACCCAAGGCTACTTGCTGTGAATCCTCAACAGCATCCTTCTTCTTGATGGTGCCTAAACACACTGTTTTAAATTCCCTTAAAACAGGAATAAAACCCCAAAACAGGGGGTTCTCATTCTGTTTTGCTCCATGCATTGTTCCCACTGTAATTAACTTCCTTATGGTAATGGTGAATTCCAGTGCAAAAAAATTAAACTAAAATTGAGAACTTCTTTCTTTCTAATTGGAAGATACAAAAGCAGATCTCTGTTTTTGTCACAGAGTATCATGCAAATTGCATGGGTTATGCTTTCTTCATTAGGTCTAACCTGCACATAGAGATGTAGAAGTCATTCTCCAGAGGGTGCCTGGAATCAAGGAAACCTCTTTACAGAAAATAGGGGCCTACTGATGAATGTAATTATTTTTTAATGGCAGTTGAGAGGACAAAACTCAGTCTGCAAAAGCAGGTCTACCCCCCCCCCCCCCCCCCACCTTTTTTACTTGCTTCTGAGTACTTGCTTTTATAACATTGGAATTTCAGGAGCAGAGGATGGTAATTGGCGTGGAGTTGCCTTGTTAGTATGTGAAGGGACTTCACTTCTAAGACTTGGCTTTTAGACGAAGAGCTCTAATCTTTTTTTTAATAGTGAGACAGAGACAGTATTCTGGCAACTTGTTTGATGCACAATCTGTAGATATGGACTGCAAAGGAGTAATGTTCAAGTCAGCTTGGACCCAGAAATAGCAATGGACTCTTGTAGAAATTTTTTTTGAATTAGAGGAAGAATAAGCCAGGCAGTGTCATTGCTGACTAATATGAGTGTGTTTCTTAACAGGGGACATGCTAGTTGCCTAGTTTGGGTTTCCATTCTTGCACTTGTGTATGCTTCTCTCACCTATAAACGCATTAAAATCCTATAGGCCAGATGAAAAGCTTTAGAGTCTGGAGGGCTGGATGTAAGAATAAAAAGCTTCAATGATTAGGTTTGAGAGTTAGAACTGCTGTGGTAGTCTTCTGCACTTTAGCAACCAGGTTGATAGTGTAGAGAAAAAGCTGTTAGAAAAATCTAGAAGCCTTTAAGAGTTTGGGTGGGAAGGAGGGAAGCAAGAGAACAAAGCTGGACTGTAAAACAGCTAGACATAAAATGTGTCTATTTCTAACATAATGTAAATGAGTGGATGAGGGTGAAGAGAACGAATAAACAGCAGATGGAAATCATGCAGACTGTAGAGTCCAAAAAAATAATCACTTTGTCATGGTGTATGACTGCATGTATCTTTTTTCAAGGCTTCCCACGTCATGCCTTTGAGCATCTTCTCTAACCAGGTCATGAGCAGCCTTTTGATGATGTCCAGAAGAGTTTAGTTTTCTGCAGTGCCCCATTTGTTGTCATGTTGGGAACATTTTTCTAATAAATGGTTTTACATTTTTTGGCCTTACCATCCTCTGAGACTGAGTAATTGATTTCCAGCAGACCTGCTTTTTGTGTGCTCAAACTTAGTTTAACATGTCCCAAAACAAGAGGGATTTGCCAATGTCTCTTGAAATTGTTTATGGAGATAGGAAACAATGAATGTGTTGCATCCTTAATGTATGTTGCAATATATTCAATGATATATGTGAAACACAATTAATTATTGCAATTTTATATTAAATATTTCAAACTTTCAAGTGAAATAAAAGAATCTTTTAATGCAATGTTGATAATGCTGGAAGATAAGGATAGGACATGGTTATTACATGGGAAATGAAGGCTACATGGTAATATGTTCTATTACTTCGGCTGGAGTGGGCTGGCTGGCAAAGTTGGCTGCTTTTGAAAAGAGAAAGACATCTTACTTACCTATTTTGTAGTTTCTCATTTGACAAAGTGTGAAATTACATTTTATTTCTTTTGTTTTCCCTTTGGGGTCTAGAGTTTGCTGTTTTCTGTCTTAAAGTTACTGGAAGCCTTTCTCTTGATGGATGTATCTGCACAGTTGCACATGTTTTCTATCATCACAGAACAGGTTTAATGCACCATGTTGTTTTGGATTAGCAGTGCAACTACTATATCAGAATAGGTACTTTTCTGTTATAAAGGTGAGGAAAAAGAACAATTTCAAGTTGAGTCCTGAAGGTTATGTACTTCTGAAGTTCTAAATGCATAATTTCCTAGATTGAAACAACAAGTTTCTATGTTTGTTGTTTAAAAAGAACACAGATAGGGAGCTTTCTTTTCAATTTTTCCTTGTACAATGGAAAAATATTAGTGACAACTTTCAGAGTATGATAAAGGAATGTTCAGAGTTCACATTCTCTATACAAATGCTTGATGAAAAACTGTTTATATACACAAAGCCTTCTATGGATGAGAAGTAAATTGGAGTTTAGAGGTCTTGGGATAAAAAATACCTGTGTTTACCCACAAAATTGTTTACAAAAAACTGAAGCATTGTGGTGGATGATGTAACATTGGGAACTATGCCAAGAAAGGTATCACATAAGGCTTGTCTACATGAGGAACTAGCTCAAAATATCTGTCAAGGAATAGGTCTTCTGCAGTAGCTCTCTGAGAAGATGTTAAAAGTGTCTTTTTTATTCCACTTTGAAAGTGGATTTCGCTAAACCACAGGAAAACTTTTAGTAAAAGTCTGTGGGGGAGTTGAACAGAATAGGTGTAGTACTTCTATGTTTTCAGAATGCCCTCTGCACACAGATTTGTCTTTGCAGCAGTTTTGACCATTTCTAGGAGAATTTTCCTTTCGGGTTCACGACAGCATATGGCCCCAGAAAACCTTTTAAGTATATTTATGAAATAATAAGTATAAAAATGAAGGCTCCTAAAAACTGATATGAATATTACAATGCTGGTCATGAGCAGTTAAATATGCTATATTAACACTGATTATAAATTTCTGCCTCATACTTGATAGCAGAAATCAATTCAACCTGTACAACTTTCAAGATCATAAAGCTCCCCTACTTTTGGCACAGAAAAGGCCAGAACTTTTCAAAACAAGCCAGATGGAAAGTCAGGTTCTGGAATCCTTCAGCTTTTAAGGCTGGATGTGAATAACAAAGCAAAACACATATCATGGACTTGGTCAGAAAGTCTAATATATTTTAGCAGCAGCCTAGGAAAAAAATTTTGTTGCATGTTTAATGCTCAAAAAGTTGGTGCTTAGCAATATTTCACCAGAAGAACTGAAACAGAACAGAATGCAATTCAAGTTATCATCCTTGTCACAATGATCTCAACAGATTCTTCTAATATTAAAAGATGTAGTTTTGTAAGTGCTTCCAAAGTAATGTTTGTCACTCTCATCAGAGGCCTTGTAATGAAGATATATTATTCTTATATATAATTATACATTTTAACAATAAGAATAAATAACTTTATAGTAAAATTCCCATGTTTAAATCTTCCAGCTATATATACTATACTAAAGTTTAAAATATGATTCACTAACAGAAGACTTTATAATTTGTAATGAATCCTTTTAGAGAAGGTGGGTTAAATGCATTCTCTGTGTGAAGGAACTTTCTTTGCAATCATCTTAGTCATTCACACTCTGTTCTCATGCTTTGCTCTGCTTCAGAGGCAGCAAATAGGGTATTGCTGCCTCTTCCACCAGAGACAGTATACATGTGCTGTAAGAGTTCAGCACAGAGTACTGCGGAGTTTCTCAATGGAATGCTGTGCCTTTCTGGTGTTGTTTAGGTTCTCACCTCCTTGGGAAAGATAACGGCCCCTTGCCTGTATGTGTGTACTGTGTTTAAATTATTGTTGTGTCAGAAATGGGGAAAACTTGGCAGGTTTTGGTGTTTGCAGTGTGTGACCTGCCCTGGCTGCAGCACACAGCGTCACCTAAGAGGGCCCTGCAGCTCTTTGTGGCACAGGCGGCTGGGTCTGTCAGGCTTCATCTATGTGGAAACCTCTCAGCTGCAGAGAGCCAGCCATTGGTCTTGCCTGCCTTTTACGTGGTAAAATATTTATCCTCTGGTTTTGTTTGTGAAATTGTTTTGGTAAATGTATCACTTGTATCTATGAGCAAGTCTTAGCAGTAGGACAGGAATAGCTATTCATTACTGGGAAATTGTCAAAGAACAAAGCTTAGTAAGAGCCAAAATAATAAAGAAATTGATCCCACTCCTCCACCAGCTCAGTCTGCGCATATTATCTGAATGTGGTGTCAAAACAGCATGGGCAGCTATAATAGATTAAAACCGCTTTTTGTCTTTTTTCTTCTTGAAAGACCAAACTTTTCTGTTACTGTGTTTGTGACTTTGCTTCAAGGACATAGGGCTAGACTTTACGGTTTGTTTAGCTATGAAGGGATGACAGACTAGGGGGGTGGTAAGGGGAGCTTAGTTTTGGAATGTAAATACATGTAGAGCTCTTCTCCTTTTGTTTAGCATCTCTTTAAACTAAGACAAAAAAAATCAGTGAATGAATGAATAGCAGCATGGTGAAATACCTAAATGTTTGAGTTAAAATTTTTGGATGTTTGAAATCCTATTTGGATCCTTTTCCCAGATCACTGTGCATTCATATGCACTCAGCAGGAAACTTCATGGAGATGCACATTTGGGCAGAAGGTCTTTGGCGGTGCCTTTTTCTTAACTTGCGTCTTTTCTTCTTTTGAAGAAAGTAATGGCTTAAGTCTGACTGAAGAACAATCTTTTTTGTATGTTCCTTATAAGAATTTACTTATGGTTCACAGATTTTACCCACCATCTATGTCTGCAGTCCTTTGGATTTAAAACAGCATATATCCCTCTGCAGACAACAGGAAACGCCAAATTAAAGACTTAATGACATACTGCTGAAAGAAGACAAAAGGTGACAAATTATAAAACAGCCAGCTAAACTTTTAAAGAAAACACTGGAAAAAATCCCACATTCAAACAGCTTGAAAAGGATACGGATATTGTTACACTTGCAGACATTTTAATAGAAATTAGACTGAATCATGCTGAATATTAACTTAAACATTTAAAAAGAACAGGTTTCAAAAAATAGTATTTTCCTAGAACAATGAAAACAGCTTCTGACTTATTTTTAAAAAGTGAATATGTTTTAACCTTGTTATGGGATGTCTAAATCATAGACACCATTTTTGTAATTGTGGAACCAGTGAATATGTAACTTCTATCCTTTAAAAATTATTAACTTCTGTTTCTGATGTGAGAGCAGTTGTGTTCATTTCCCCTGCAGTTCTGGCTTGGCTGTGTTCTCCAGACTGGCAGCCTCTAGCTTGATTTACTATGGGTGGAACATCCTTTGATCTCCTGTTGAGTTCTGGAGAGATGGTGGAAAAGGAGCAAGATAAGTGAAAAAGAGAAGGGAGGGAGAAACATACAGATGAAAAAGCAAAGTTACAGACCTTTCCTCTCTGATCCTAGGGACCTTAATCTTCTAATGTATTTAATCATTTTAATATTTACATTCTTTGATGGTAAACATTTTATGTTTTAGTATCCTTGATGCCATGAAATTAATTTTGGAGTGTAGCACTTTAGCACTTAGTGAATTAACAGGCGATGCTGCTTTTGATCAAGAAATGGCAAAAATGTGAATAATTTTCCACTGATAGTTTTGAGAACAATTGTGTTGTATTTACATGAACTACTGCTCCCAGTTTACCCTAAAGATTTGTACTTAAAGAGTTACCAACTCAGTAGCTTACTCATACAAACCTGAAGTCTGATCAGAGGGAGTCTGTCAGTAACATCATAGTAAACAATCACCATTATAAGACTCTGGTGAATCTTTTTATTCATATGCTCTTATAATTATGTTTTTGTATTCCTGTCACTGCCACTGTAATATTTAGAAATACATAGGACTCATACATGGTACCCATTTGACTGATAAATGCTGTTGATGCACTGCAGGGTTTTGTTCAGTGGGTTGCTGGTTTTGCGTTTTGTTGGTTTTTGCAGGGGCATGGGGAAGGGGGGGCATTTCATTTGTTTGGTTGCAGAGGGTTTTTGTTGAGTTTTGTTTTAGAGGTTGGAAAAAAAAGGAGGAATGATTCATTGGGTTTCCTCATGGAATCCAATTGCATATTAAGAGAGAGAGCTCTTTATTCATTACTTCAGTTCTCATGAAAATAAATGTTTAAATTTAATGAGTGTTTGCAGGCCTGTGTGAAGTGTTCTAACTCTGTATATGATGATAAATTCAATTGCTCACCTAACACTTAAACAAGCATCTTTGTCCTCTGTATGCCTCAAAAGAAGTTTGTAGTATATATTTTATATAGAGAGATATATAAGATCCAGTTGTCTGCCAGGGTGTTGAGAATATTCTGACCAGCTTTATCTTGTTTTTGGAATTTGTCTGCATCCATCTGCACTTTTTGTTGTTGCACATGCATTCTAAGCATTGAGGCTGAGCCTCTGCTCTGTATGTGCAGTATCTATTGCAATGGGTGCAAGTCAACAGCTGTGCATCACGCATTGCAGTAAAACTGAGTAATTAACAAGTGTGTGTGTGTGTGTGTGTGTGTGTGTGTGCGAGACGAGCTGTTGTCATTGTCAATGTGCAACACTAAAAAACACTGTGAGATGGGTGAAAGAGAGAAGGCCCACCAAGTTATTTTTTATTCTTGATAGTGTGAGAGGCTGATTTAATTTCCTTGGCTTAAGACTAAACTGAAACATTTACCCCACTTTTTCCCATACAAAAAAAAAAAGTTTGCCATTGCAAAAGCACTCCTTTTTTGACTGCTTCAGCAGTTAAAAACTTGATTAATTTTTAGTTGGGCTTGCTTTTATAAAAGTGGTATAAGTCCATTTCATGTTTGTCTTTTAATATACTGCTTCTCACAATGTTTTTAAGCTGAAGAGCTATTTAGTCTTTAAAAAAAATATGAATAGTCAAACTCAAATCATAGTACTTTCTTGATAGTCTGTGCTCTCGAGGGTATTATTCAGGATAGTTTTGAAGAACTGAACAGCCACACTGTATTTATGTGCATCATAGGAGAAATTTGTAAACTCTCTTGGGCTGTGACTGAGTTCTAATAGATGTCTGTACAGCAAATCATGCAGTGGGGCCCCAGTTTCTAGTGGGGTTTGTAGATTCTACCATGATAAAAATAATAAAGGAGAATCTTTTTGTAAAGATTATTTAACCTCAGGGTGTTGCCTTTTTGTGCATGCACGTGTATATATATATTTATATGTACACACACACAACTCAGCTATTCATTTATTAGCAGTTCAGCCAAAATTTTTGGTTTAATACCTACAAAAACATTAGTTTCTCATTTGAAATATAGGAATGTTAAAATTTATCAAAAATATTCCAAATTTAATTTACAAAAAAAAATGAAAAGTAAAGATAAGTATAGAAACAATTTTTTTACAATTATTTGTTTCCTTATTCACATGATGGAAAATATTAATTCAGATACTCCCTAGTGATTTTCAGTATCTGGTAGAATTGGAACAGTGCTTGAAATATGATAATCTTGCAGAATGAATGAGCAATCGTGAATAGTATTAGCAAGTGAATTTTAAGGTTTAAAATGTGGCCATTCTTGTAAAGTCCTGCCAGAAAGCAAAAACAAAGACAAAAAAATCAGTCTTCTCAGATAAATCTGACAATAGCTAGAGCAAAGGAAGTTTCCTGATGGGTGTACTACCTTCTGACAGCAGCAAGGAAAGGGCCATTAATCCCGCAAGAGGGAGACAGTGAATGTGACTGCTGTTGAGGTGCTTGGCTGGCATGGCGTGGAAGCAGCAAAAGAGTAATAGGATTAGAATTGTTCCTTCTTTAGGACTTTCCACCTTTCCATTTGTGGTTAGAGGAAGATGAGAGCCAGCTCTTAGCTCACCTGGGTCTTTCAGAAGCCTCTGGCTTCTAAAATTATACTTCATGGGTGTGGAGGACATCTTTTTGTTACATTTAGGTGCAAGCAAACAGAAGTAGTTTGTAGGTTCTGCTAAAAAGCAAATAATAGTTACACCCAGAGCTAATTTTGTGTTAGAGGAAAGTACATACTTTCTGAGCAAGTTCAGGTATAATATTCCAACCATGCAAGCACAAAATTAGCTCTCTTTACAGCTATAGTTTCTCTTTATGCAAATATTATTTTAATCTTGGTTTAGGCTCTGTGGAGAGACCATGGTGGTTAGTCCTAAAAACTGTCCTGTGTTTATGCTCAGAAGGTGCCTGCCCAGTGTGTTACAGCCATGACTTCAAAAGTCAGTTCACAGGAACGGGAAACAGTGTTTTTTCTCCTGTGGCATTTCAGCCTTGGGTCTGAACTGCAGAGCTGCCAAAATTGCTAGTCATCGTGGTAGTGTGAATCAAGGGGTTTGTTTATTACTGAGAATGCCAGCAATTCTAGAAATTAGGCAAGACAGTCGACCAAATTGCAGAGGCTATCAAACTATCAAGTTGATGCCATCAAAGGGCATCAACTTTTAGTAAGATATGGTCAAAATTATCTTCTGCAGAAAATCCCCAGTGGTATCAAAAGAATGATGCCGTGAAGAACAGACCTGCCACTGGCAGTGCTCCAGCCCTGCAGATGTGAGGCGGAGGAGGTTCTGCACGATTAGGGGAGTGGAGAATACGCTGCATTCAGCCTGAAAACTCTGCCCTCGTTCACAGTCCTAGGTTGCTTAATATGGGTAGAAGGTGGCAGGAACTAAGAATATTTCATAAAATTGTTTAGGCAAAAAGTGAAAGCAAAAGATAAAAAAAACAGAAGTTGAACTGTGTTTGCAGTAATTTAGAAAGCGATCATAGTTCAACTTATGTACAAAAGGGCTTGTCACTTCACAAAATGCTTATATAAATAAAAATCCATAATCTTGAACTGGCTCCATGAAAACTGTCAAACTGTGTTTTGAATGAATTATTTTAATGGTTGGTTTGCCATGTATTTTTGATGTCCTTGAAACACAGCTCTCTTGTGGTACACCAGATATTTTAAAGTGGTTTATCACTGTTATCTTGGCTACCACCACTATTCTGCATTGAGCCAATGGGACTCTTCACCACTCCAATGAAGTTTTCTAACTGCTGAAATGCAACATAACACAAACGACCACAGCTTACCTTGTGCACTTCTTGAAATAGGTAACCCAGTTCCTTACTGCCTTGCCTCATTTCTTGAGGGGGATGGGGTAGCTTTTTGTAGTTTTTTTTTTTTTTTATTTTCCTCTTGGTGTTGTTCTTCCTCCATAAAAGCCCTGAGACTCATATGTCTTAATTAGAAAAAAAATTATTTTAAACTTTACAGTATTGTTTTAATAAGTGGAATGCACTCATTTAGCTTTTCGCCGGTTTTCTTGCTTTCCAGTATGAGCCTTTTTGACTCTCCTTAAAGTACCTTTTCCTGCTCATAGGGATATTCCATTTAGCTGCCCTTCTGGTAGTTTATACCCTGCTCTCCCAGGCTCCTTCTGCTTGAAATTTGCCAATTGCACAGCTCAAGACACGAAGTAGCCGTTTGTTACTTAGCTGGTGTCTCCTTCTTCTCTTTCCTCCCAGATGATATGTGTTCCTCTTGTGTTTTCACTCTTGCTGTGTTTGTGTAGCACTTATCAAAACAGACCTAAACAATGTAATGGATGTATGTGTCAATGATAATCAAAGCCACAGTGTTTAAACTACTTTGTGAAGGTTTGGGTTTCCTCAGTGTTCTGAGGTGTGTTTGGAAACAATTAGGTCTGTTTTTTGGAAAGAGATCCTTCAGAGTAGGAATAGTTTTTCTTAGTCTATGCTGAAAAATTCCAAAGGCAAGTTTTCTGTTGAGTGGTTTAAATAGTTCTGGGAAATGACAATCTAGATTAATTTTTCTACATTCCAACTTTGCATCTGAAAGATACTGTTACTGAAATACAAATTAAATAGCTAGTGTAATAGCCCTCAGACAAATGCTGAGTTTAACAGACAGGTCTGTAATATAGCTGTGTCTCTACCGGGACACAGGTTTCAATCAGGATTTGTCACGTGTAGTATGTATGTTTTGCTGAAACCATTTGCAAATAACTGCATCTGTTAGCTATTGGTGTCCTTGCTTAATTGGCAAGTTTAAAATAACTGCTTATACTTATGTGCTTCTGATTCTTTCTTTTGCAAAACAGATGAACCTCTGTATTCCAAGAATTGTTCCAAATCATATTTTCTGGCAGTGCTCCTACCTCTAGCCATTGTATGAATTAAAATGTGCTTTCCAGCCCTTGCCTAAGTTGTCAGAAAAGTCTCTATAGAATTGACATGCAAACAGTTTTTGCAATCTTTTTTTTTATTTTTTTTAAGCAATGTTAAATTTTCTTGAGCAACATCTCTTGTTTTGACTAGTGGAAGATCTAAAAATACACTACTGTATTGACTGAACTAATTACATTTCAGATCTAGCCACTACCATCTGGATCTCTCTTTCTGGTTACATTTTCATTGCACAGATTGCACATGAGTGATTAGTACCATGAATGAGTTGTCCAAATTTTGTTCTGGGTGTTAGCAGCAGCTCTGCAGAGCTGCACACAAGTCGCTGTGCCCTTTCTCTTCCTCTGTCCATACTTTATTTCAGTCAGGGAGTCCTCAAGTCAGCAGTGATGTGAAGAAAGTGAGGATGGTCCGGTGACAAATTGCCAGGGTTACCAGGACCCATCTTCTAACCAAGAGAGACTGCAAGAAAGCTGTGTTTCTCTTGTCTGGCAAAGAGAAGGATGAAATGCAGTAAAAATACTTGAGAAGCAGTTAGAAAGATAATGAAATCAAACTCTTCTTGGTAAAGCAAGGTGACATAAGGGATAATAGCCAGAAGCTGTGTGTTGGGTGGCTCAGTCTGGGCACTGGGAGAGGATCTTCCCCAGGAGAGCATGGTTGCACTCAGAGGAGTTATGGAGTCTCCCTTCAGGGATTTTCAAGACTCACAGAGATAAAGCCACAGCTAACCTGCCCACATCTGATGGTATTATTCCAGGCTTGTGCCTGAACTCACACAGAGATACAGAGGTCCCGTTACCCTTTCCTGGGGTTCCCTGATGCTCATGAAGAGAGTGGAGTGATATCTTGATTCCTACCAGTGAATTGTGGACAAAACTTTCTGTTTAAGGCAAGTGCTCTGCCAGTCCACAGGTTTCAGCCATGATAAGCAGCTATTATATACCGGAAACTTCCTCAAGGTTTTCAACCCACTCGTCACTTAAACTGGGAATTTTTCATTCCTGGCTGTAGTTTGTAGCAAGTACCTGAGCAGTACAGTTTAGTTCTGATAGATTGCAGGCTAATGGGCGTGCTACCTGAAGGAAGCCTAGCTGAAGCTATCAAGTTGAGTTGAGGCTGAAGGCTCTCCTGCACTTGAGTGAAATGCTCTGTACCACACATATATACTAGTCAGCAATGCTTGTATGAAGACCTAAAGTAACTCTTGACAATATTGTGCACTTCTCTGTTCTTTCTGCTGTTTCTAAGATAATTTTAACATAGTCTTTTCCCTTTTATTCTTGTAACGTACCTGTTTTTGCTGTTGGCGGAATGTCACAGGTGATAGCTTGTGGATAAAACACTGAAACTAGAGAGAAAACTGGATGGCATGACTGGCCCCATCCATGAAAAACAAAGGTCTTTTATTTATGTACCTAATAAAGAGTGAGCTAGTGTTGCTTCTGAAAGATCTATAATAAGTTTTCAAAACATAGGAGCATTTAAATTTTGCAAGTCCAAGTCACATGATTTGTTGTAGAAAGTGTTCAAAAAGCAGCAGTCCAAATCATGCAGTCCACCAGCATTAGCAAAACTGGTGACCTTTTTTTTTTAACTTGAACCAGCCAATAATTTAAGAAGAAACAGATTTTAGGGGAGTCTGTCAACAACAAATAAGATTTGAAGAAGTGATGATCAGCTGGAGATAGGTACTGTGGAGAGGTATGAAAAATTCTCAAGTAATGTATTGGTTGAAAAAATGGAGAAAGTCTAAGTTAGATACTGTATTTAACATGCCATCTTGATTATTTTTTTCTTATTTTTTTCTGCCAGCTATGTCCTTGTCCAGTTTCTTCTCATTTCCAAGCTACAAGTTTTTGTTCCCAGTGGTGGTACTAACACTGCTGTTGGAGCTGGAGGATAGACATGTCTTTGCTGTAAACAGAATCAGTGAAATTCTGCATCTCTCAATGTACTTGCTTTTCTTTTCAGAGAGATATTTGTTCTAGAATGTCTCCATGGTCCATTTTACAGTGCAGCCACACTGTTACATGGGAAGGTTGTAAACTTCTTCCAGCCATTCTGTTGCAGAATGAGACAAATGGGATACTTCCCGAGAAGTGAAAACTTGCACTCATTCTGCTTCCACATGGTTTTCTGTCCCATTATACTGTTTGTCAGTCAATGCTACATTAACATCTAATACCATTTTCTTCTCCAATTATTTTCCTTGTGTTTACAAAGCAAGTCTGAAACATTTTTTATTTTTTGTACAGGTCTGGTTTTTGTGTTTAGTCATTGGGCCAAAGCAGCTTCTCTTCAAGAGGGATCAAAAACAGTTTGTCAGTGATAGCATGAGGTTTATTACCTGCTCCATGGGGCATAATTAAATGTGGAATTCAGCCCCTTCTTGCAGAATAACTTTGACACATCTGGTTTAAACAGTTTTAGTGCAGTGAGGAGATAAGTAGAAGTTTCTTTGCACAGTAGATTAGTTTCAGATGAGGTATAGGATCCTCTGAAATTCAGGTTCACAGAAGAAGTACACTAATGGGACAACCACCCAAGGAAAGCACAAAGTCACCCATTGAATATTTTAAAATAAATGGTCAGCCTGCAGAGCAATAAAATAAAAAAGAAAAAAATAAATGTCTTGTCACAGTCCCAGAAGGAAATGTAGGGTAATTGCCCAGAAAAGGAGAAGGACCAGTGCTGAATTCTTTTACAAAATCCCTATTCTTTCCCTGCTTTCTTTGCCAGAGCACCTCTGATCCAGTTTTATTCTATCTTCCCCTTCAGTATGTTCATGTTTTTACAGATATAGCACGTTTTATGGCACCCACTAAAGTTATCTGCTGTGAAATTCAATTACTTAAATACTTTGTCCTTTTGTTACCCTTTTCTAATGGATTGCCAATACATATTGCTTTCTCATCAGATACTGATAGTCCCTTTAGTAGACTTTACTATTCTGTAAAATGGTGATGAACACACAATATGGCTTATAGGTAGTGAAGTACAAAGTAGTTGTTTCAGCACTTTGCTCTCAAATAGAAAAATACAGTTTGTGTCTGCTTAATATTCACTATCGTTTAAGCTATCCAGTGTTTAAGGCATGTTTCTGGTAGATAACTATGAACATTCAGACATATAATTTCTGCATACATTTTACAAACATGTTTTTCCTCATTTTGAGGAAAATTAAGTTATGAAGGAGAGGTTTAGTAATTTATGTGTGCATTAAGGCAATATTTGTGAAGGCCTTACAAAGTCTTAATATGAACTGTGTGTTTATTTGTGTTAAAAAGTAGAATACCTGGTCTGAATTGCTGACTGCTGGAAGTTAGCAGGCTGGTATAAATAAAGCATGGCACATTATCATGCAAATTAATTTTTACATAAATTTTTTCTAGTTCACATTTTATTGCTTAAGCAATCTTTAGTTGTATGTCTTGTCAAAGAAGACTAGTTAAGAATCTGAGAAACATGATTTTTAGGTGGTTGGTTGTAAAATCTGTGAAGTAGCTCAAGAAATATTTCACTTTATCTGCACAGACAGCAGAAATACAGTAGTTCTTGACCAAAAGTTGAAGTGATATAAAATATGTTGAATGAATTTTCAAGTGTGCTAGCAAGGTCCTTTGGTCTCCTGTCTCAGTGGAGGTAGAGGATGGAGATCTTTGTGGCAGCAAAGGCACAAGTGTTATTGATGTTTTAGAAACCATGGAAGTACCTTAGGAATGGTCACAAAGGACTTAGGGCTTCTTTCCCTCAAAAGGCAGTGGGATCAATAGTCCAAGTACATGTACACCAATGACTACAGCATGGGCAACAAAGAGGAGGAGCTGGAAGCCTTTGCACAGCGCAGAAATCATGTCATAGTTGCCATCATGGAAACATGGTAGGAAGACTTGCACAACTAGAGTGCTGTAGTAGGGGGCTAGAAATTCTTCGGAACAGATTGGCAAGGAAAGAGAGGCAGTGAAGTAGCCCTCTACTTAAGGGGTATGTTTTGATTGTCTAGATCTTAACAATAATGACAAGAGGATTGGCTGTTTATGGGCAAGGATCAAGAGAAGGATGACAAGGCAGATATCCTGCTGGGAATCTGTTAGAGACTGCCCAACCATGATGGGGCAGCAGATAAAATATTCTATAAACAGTTTGAAGAAGTCTCATGATCATTAGTCCTTGTTCTTGTGGGGGATTTCAACTTAGCACATGTCTGCTGGAAATTCAATACAGTGGAGAGGAAACAGCGAAGTAAATTTCTGGAGTGTATGGAAGACAACTTCCTCACACAGCTGGTGTGTGAACCAGTGAGGGAAGAGCCCTGCTGGACCTGCTGTTTGTGAGCAGAGAAGGAAAGGTGGGTGATGTGGTGGTCAGAGGCTGTCTTATGCACAGCTATCATAAAAATTAGAGAGTTTTCAGTTCTGGAACATGTGAGGAGGGGGTTCAGCAGAGCTGCCATCCTGGACTTGCAGAGGGCAAAGGAGTCCAGGATGACTTTTCAAGGAGGAAATCCTGGAGGTGCAGGAGCAGGCCCTCCAGTGTGCTGAAACACGAGCCAGCGGTGGAGGAGACAAAACTAACTGGACAGAGGGCTTTGGCTGGAACTCGGGGAAAACAGAGTTTATGACCTTTGGAAGAAGGGGCAGGCAACTGAGGGGGCCTACAAGGATATTGTGAGGTTATGCAGGGAGAAAATTTGAAGGCCCAAAGCCCAATTAGAACTTAATCTGGCTACTGACATAAAAGGCACTTGAATGTTTGTATAAATATGTTAGCAACAAAAGTAGGACTAAAGAGAATCTCCGTTCTTTATTGACTGTAGGGGGAAACATAGTAACAAAAGATGAGGCAGAGGCTGTGATATTTAAGGCCTGTTCTTCCTCTTTAAGAGTAATAATCTTTAATAGTAAGATCAGTTGTTCACTCAAGACTGTGAGGGCAGATGGGAACCACCAAAGGATGCTGAGGGAACTGGCAGAAGTGGTCACCAATCCACTTTGCATTATTAACAAGCATTATTAACAAGCATTATTAACAAGCATTATTGGTGGGTCCCAAACAGCCTTCCCGGAGGCTGGCAAGTATAATGCCAGTCTACAAGGAGGATTTGGAGAACTACAGGCCTGTCATCCCGATCTCAGTGGTGGAAAGGTCACAGAGCAGATCATTTGACTGCCATAACACAGCATGTACAGGGTCTGCCAGGTATTGGGCCCAGGCAGAAAGGCAGATCTCTGCTTAGCCAGAGATCCTTGCTGATCTCCTTGTGTGACAGCCTCTGCCTGGTAGATGAGGGAACGGCTGTGGATATTGTCTATCTGGGCTTCAGTGAAGCCTTTGACACCATTTCCCACTTCACTGTCTTGGAGAAGCTGGCTTCTCATGGCTTGGTGCAGTCCAACTAGCTGAAAAACTGTCTGGATGGCCTGGCCCAGAGGGTGGTGATGAGTGGAGCTACATCCAGTTGGTCGCTAGTGGGGTTCCCCAGGGTTCAGTGTCAAGACCAGTCCTGTTTACTTCTTTTTCAATTACCTGGATGAGGAGATGAAGGGCATCCTCAGTCACTTTGAACCAGACACCAGGTTGGGTGAGAGTGTTGATCTGGTGGAGAGCAGGAAGGCTCTGCAGAAGGATCTGGACTGGCTGGACTAATGGGTGAGCCAGAGGTTCAACAAGTCACAACACCTCAGGTAGCACTACAATTTTGGGAAATTGTGTCTGGAAAGACACTGGAGGTGTCTGAACATGAGCCAGGCTGTGCCCAAGTGGCCAAGAAGGCCAATGGCATCCTGGCCTGGATCAGCAATGCTGTGGCCAGCAGGGCCAGGGCAGGGATTGTCCCCCTGTGCTGGGCCCTGCTGAGGCCGCACCTCCAGTGCTGTGCCCAGGGCTGGGCCCTCACTGCAGGAAAGGCCCTGAGGGGCTGGAGAGAGTCCAGAGAAGGGCAATGGAGCTGGGGCAGGGTCTGGGGCACAGGTGCTGTGAGGAGCAGCTGAGGGAGCTGGGGGTGTTTGTCCTGGAGAAAAGGAGGCTCAGGGGGGACCTTATCACTCTCTACAGCTGCCTGAGAAGAGGTTGAAGTGATGTGGGGGTTGGCCTCTTCTCCCAAATAACAAGTGACAGGATGATAGGAAATGCCCTCAAAGTTGTGCCAGAGGAGGTTTAGATAGGATACTAGGAAAAATTTCTTTACCTAAGTGGTTGTCAAGCACTGGAGAAGTGGTCCGTAAGTGTTGGACTTGACAGTGCTGGGTTAGTGGTTGGACTCAATGATCTTAAAGGTCTTTTCCAACCTAAACAAGTCTATGATTCTAAGGTTTTTAAATTTATTTGTGAGTGTGCATGGTTTAAGTCAGTGTAGGTGGTCTAGGGAAAGCCATTTCAGACACGGAAAAGGGGTAGTGTTTTCATTCCCTTGTGCTGTATGTACAGTATCATGGTTCAAGCTATACTATTTCCAAAGTAATTGGAACATGAGGAAGTTGGTTACTAGCAAATTAATTTGACCCGCCTCCTGTTGTAAATCTTTTACTCTCTAGAGAGGATACATTTTGTTAAAAAAGGAATTAAAAAATGTAAAATAGAGAAGTAAAGTAGAAATGTGTCATTCTATTATGTAATTAAGTATCTGACTTCTTTTTATGATAATACATTTGGGTGGTCTGTTCTTGAAACACTTGATTTGTTAGGAAACATTACCATTTCCGCAAGTAATCTCTAAGTCCTAAATATTTTGAAAAAAATTTGCATTGCGGTATTTCATCAGTGCATTACTCACCAGTTAAACACTCTAAACTGCTGTCGCTTGGCATTGGAGAGGGCTTCCAGGTTTTTTTCTATCAGCAAAAACTGCTGTAAATTGTAATATTGCTTGGCAAAGTGTAATGAATAAATACTAGAAAGCCAGATGATTTAAGAGAAAATAAATGTGAAGACTTGAATCCCATTTTACTTTTCCTTGGAAAAAAAGTCTCTCTAGTTTACAAAACATATAAAGTTTGAAATTGCCTTCAGCCACAATGTTTGTTTAGGTGTGGTGACCCTTTTGTATTCTTCTTGTAGATTCCTCTCAATCAGCACAATTCTGATTGTCCCCACTGGACACTGAAGAGATTTAGTGGCTTGCTTGCTGCAATGAACCTCAGTGATTTTGAGGTTGGGCATGCTGCCACTGAGACTATCATCATTTGAACTGACAGTGGCAGTAAACTGCTGACTTTTTTGGATTAAAAAAAAGGCAGTTCCAATATACAAAATATTATGCTCATGTTCATGAAAACTAATAGGTTTTAATAGCCTTACTACAACCAAAGCCATCTACCCCAAACCAAATTTTGTAGTCAGATGACTGTCAAGTTCTCATTCTGTGCACAAATGTTTAAACTTTAGGTACCAGCAGGAAACTGCTAATGCACTAGATACTTCCTATAGTTTATAGTTGGTGAAGGGTCAGTATTAAAGTGTTTCTGTGTTGCAGTTGATGAAAGCAGTCTGTGATGATTTTTCCCAAGCCTGATTTGCAACACTCTTGCTTTACTTTTCTAAATTCATAAACATCTGTAGAATCAATTTTTGCAAAAGAAATATACTCATGGAAACCAAAGTGGCCTTTTTAAAAATTGCAAAGGAAAAGGGAAACAAAAATAAAACCTGAATCAAATTATACTTATTTGCTTATAGTTTTTTAAATATCAACGTTTTTCTCAGTTTATTTTTCATGTGGTTCCACTGCTATTAAGTTACAGGTTTGGTTATAAAATAGAAATGGTGATTACAGTTGAAGTAATCTGATGCTTGAGTTATTAGGAAATTTAGGACATTGTTACATTTCCTTCTTTAAGACATTCGGGAATCATTATGCTATCATCCCTTTCTTCCAAACAAGAGTGAAGGCGGGATGTGAAATGAGAGCCCTTTGCTTCTCTCACTTTTACCCCATGCATGCTGCTATAGCAGCAACCAAGCTGCATGGTGTTTGTAGTTAGAAACTCTAGCTGTGTCCTCAAAATAGGGATTTGATCTCTTGCTCATGCGGCCGGAGCTCACACAGTAGAAGTGACTCAACAAGCACTTAGAAACCTATAAAGGGATCACACATTTTGTTCACAGGTGGGAACTATGCTCAAGGGAAAAATCTCTCTAGAGAAAGAGCAAAGTCCTCCCCTCTCGAGGCTCAGAGACATGCTGATGCTGCCTGCTAATGCTCACATTTCTGCTGACTGTCTAGACAGTTCCCATTCGGTAACTCGGCTTTTGTTTCTTATGATGCACTGTGTCTGCAAAGACTGTGCTGATCACCGACAAGAACATTCTCTGTGGCTTGATTAAGTCAAAGTGATCAAAAACTGTAGAGGCAGGTTTTCCCTATAAGGTTTGTCTTGAGTCTGTAGTCATATGCCTTCAACAAGTTGTTCATCATCCGTGAAGTTAAGAATAATGGTTTCGATTTAAATAGGAAGATTTTACAGTGTACAGCTCCTACTGTTCACAATAATTTTGCCTGTTTTGAGGGGAAAAAATGCCAGTGTGAGGATCTTGATAACTCAAAAAAAACCTCAAAAAGTTGTATACACTGTGAGTTTACTGTTGTAGATCCTTGTATAAGTGAACTATTTTTTAAAAAACAGAAACCCCCACAGTAAAACATCCACTCCCACTCCAAAAATCCACTCAGGCTATGAATGACTCTTGACCAATATCTCTGGGAGCTGGTAATAAAGCAGATATCAACAATTCAAGAAAATGCAATCCTGTATTGGAGATATGAGAAAAGGGAGAAATATTGATGCCCTGTGAAAAAAATGTTTTACTTTAGCTGCTGCAGACCCGTAACTTCCTTTTTCTAAAATCCTGGACTCGTAGGTCACCTGTTATGGAAACTTATTATAACTCCTTTTGGGAATGATACTATTAATTTTTTTTTTTTTTTTTTTTTTTTTTTTTACTATAACACAGATACATCTTCATAGCTTTTTTCCCTGGAGAAGATAGTGGATTTGTTGTGGCAAAAAAAGGCCATCTACCTTACTGTCTTCAACTTGAACGTGTAATTGCAACAACTGAAATGAAATGCAGCCAAGTCAGGTTTTGTGGGGAGCAGCCATAAGCTGTTTGAGAAGTTACCCCACAAAACACTCATTACTGGCCGTGAACTGCAATGACATATCCAGCACTGCAAGTGCTTCTCTTTATTTTTGGAGAAGTAAAAATGTGCTGGTGTAATCTACCGATGAAGACAGTTTAAGCTAACCTTTCCTTTAAGCCGACATATACTAAAGCATATGTAATTAACTATTTTATCTTGCTCAAATGAGGGTGTGTAATGACAGTAGGAACATCTGCAGCACAGTAACTATCTACATGTAAAACTGTTGAGCAAGAAGGCACCTAATTTTCCTTGGTTCCATTTATATCTGAGGTGTGAAAAAGAAAAGCACTTTGTACCTAAATCAAGCGCTATGCAAGAGTTGGGATATGTCATACTCAAGCAGTACGATCCAGCATACTTAAGTATTTTGTCAGAATTCCTATGATATCTTGGACCTAGATAAAATAGTGTCTCTTACACAAATGTAAGATCCTTGGTCCTGTTTTGGATAATTCATAATAATCTTCTTTTTTAAATTCAAAAATATATGTTATCAGTATTTTTGGCATGTTTTAATTCCTTCATTTGCTTTAATCATAATCCATGTAATTGCACATTAAATGCTCTAAATATATGTATCTTTTTTCTTTGGGTTTGCCATGATTATATAATTAAGATAATTTTAGAAAATTAATCAGTCTCCTCTTCAGGTCACTTACATTAGTGCTGCATAGAAATATTTTTATTTGGATCAGATAATTTTTATACTGCCATAAAAATGTCTAAATGCAAAGAGATGTGGAACAGCATGGTACCCTACATCTTTAGACTGTATGGGCAATAGTGCTTCATAGAGCAGTTGGTGACAAGATCTTGTGACATGCTGAACTAAAGCAGTGGCCACTTTGGTGGCCTGAACATGTGAAATAATGCATATCAGAGACTTGCAAGATTGCGGCATGAAGCTTGATCTCTCATTTTCACTTTGTGCCTCTGTGGCTCTATCAAACACACTTCAATTGCTTGAGCTAGGACACCAGCCCTCCAACTGAGCTCTGCTCAGCCTGTGGGGTGTGAGTACTGTGCGTGTGTTTGTTAGATGGAGAGTCTGCAGAGATGCACTTGGGGAGAGAGGGTTCAGTGGTGAGTAGAAATTCATTGCAGCTGCAATGTCACACTCTCTTACCACATTTTGAAGTCATGTACTGAACATGGAAGAGTAAAATGAGCTTCTTGTGTCTTTAAACCAGAACGATTTCATGTCTTTGAGCTCATTGGCATGCTGCTCAGAAAGTAGTTTGAGCTGTGCAATGTGCAGCACCTGGGTTAATCTGCAAGAAGGTAAATGTGTCGAATGGATGAGTAGCAATGGGTTTCCCCAATGCAGTAAAATGAAACGTGACTTCAGACAAAACTTGTTAACTTAGTTGGATCTCACCTGTTGGCAGTAAGCACTGTTCTGTTATTTGCTTCTCTTTTCCATGGACAGACTGTTCTTAAAGCTTTGTCAGGTAGTTCAGTGGATGTTTGCCTTTGTTATTCAACAAATTGTGGAAAAATTAGTTTTATTTGGGGAAAATATGTTCTGATCAATTATAAGACTCCAGCTGCAGACTGGTGCCTGGACACTGTTAAACACCCTATATGAAACAGCACTGTACCTCTCTAAAGGATCATTTGTATACCCAGGCATGCAGCAAAGCATTAAGCAGACATGCAAGTAAATCTCTCCCATAAAAAAGATATTGTGTTAGATTGTGTATGACCTGCAGCCCAAGACACTTTTATGAACTGCTTATCCATTGCCATCCCAACCCTACTCCCCTGTCTGGTACCAGCACTCATTATAAATCATCAGTGTTTCTCTCTCTTAATATTTTCTTGCTCTATTTATGTTCTATTTTTTTAATAGTACTTAATTTAATATTAAGAAAAATATTTTTAAGAAGACTTTTTTGTTTTTACCTGGGTGATTTCCCTGATTTTAAGGATAGTTGGGATAAGAGAACTGCTGCAAACTGTCTGTCTGGAGTTACTAAATGGCCGAGAGGGTGTCTGTCTGGGTGATCTGTATTCAAATTGTGTCATCTTATCCTCATTATCTTTTTGTGTAATTGTCTGGCAATTTTTCTGAAGGATTCCTTTAGCATAAATCATAATATATGATTCCTGATATTTCATTTTTGTCTGTGTGTCCTAAACCAGAAATATATTAAGTTTGGTCCTTTAAATCCTTTTGGGTCATTCTTTTTTGTATCATTATGAATTAAGTTCTTTTTCTCCATCTTCTCTTTTTTTCATCCCTGGATTATTTGTTCACTGGAAAGAGCTGATGGGTGAAACTTAGAGGGAGGGTGTTTTCCCCAAGCTTTCAAAGTGTGTTTGTGTTAAATCACAATATCCAAATTTTAATGCGGAATTTTTTGTCACTTAATCTAATGATGATGGCATTTTTTATCAGTTTTGAAGGACCATTCTGAAGTAGCCTGTGAAATTTGAAAAATATTCCAAAAGGAGCTGTCTGACTAGGTCTGAGATACTCATTAACAAACGTCCATAAATTCATAATTGCAGACTGGCTTCCTTGTTTACCATTTTTCTTTCATAAGGACAATGAGACATGACAGCTAGTCCTAGGGGATTACTGGACTTCTCGGCTGGTTGATGTCACTATGCCTTTAGACCTGCATCTTGCAGAGCAGCCAAGGGAATCACTGATCTCTCACAAATGTGCTACCTGTCACGTCTCATTGTCCTAGAACAGACCTGTCTGATTACTGAAATGGAGAAATATTTGTGCACAAGCGTTTAAGCACATCTTAAAAAGACTGCATCTGCTTCTGTAACAGATCCAACATTGAGATACAGTTTAAATTAAAAACACAGGAAAAACATTTTCTTTTTAAAGAACTTCATTTGTCAATCTGCATTTCTTCATTTGGATGCCGGAAAAAGCACCAAACTGTGATTTGTAAGTACATACAGGTCTTCCACTCTAGCAGAACTCATCTCATTACATGTTTTTTACTTGATATCTACTGAAAATTAAAATTCTGCTGCTTGATTGGTAATTTTTCAAGGTGAAGGTAAAACCCAGTTTCAGATTTTCTCAAACATAATGGGCTTGAAGTAGAATTTGGCTAGAATTTTGTATCTGGATAAACACAATTACTTTTTTGGATTAATGTGTTTTGGTACATTTATTATGATTATTAAATAAATACTGGGATTGTGTTATAAATTCTTTGGTCTGATCAGGATGTCCCCTGATGCTTCTCAGTTGGCTGCTATGTTTTGGATTCTGGATTGAATTTTAAACTGGTGTTTGGATCTGCTCAACTGTGCCGCTTAAAATCCAATTGTCATTTTTGGACTAAAAGAGCAAGCAGGATTTATCCCCGAAGGTTTAGATGTGTTCATCATTCAGCCTTAAAATTGTTAAGCTTGCAAACAATTTGAACTTGATTATTCTTCTGCAGAGCTGTGTCTTCCAAACAAAAATTAATGGATGAAACACTTTTGAATTTTTCTGGGAACAGAATTGGGCTCCTACAACCTCCTTCCATCTGCTCAACTTTCTGAATTTTCTTCAGGATAGGTATTGCTCATTTATTTGCAATGATGCTTAGGTCTTGAGGCCATATGTCTGGTTAGTCCACCAGTCTGACTCTACCAATGAGGACCAGGTATAGCCCCCTACACATGTGAGTCCGTCCTTTGCCAGGAGCCCCCAGTGCAGAACCACCAACACAAACCCCAGCAGCCCCAGCAGCCCATCTCAGGAGGTGCAGCTGAAGGCCTCCCGTAGTAAAAGGGGATCAAAATTTCTTGTGTTCAAAGCTGGGTTCAGTTTCATAGGTAATTTAATGAACACTTTACTTACCTGACTCAGAAATAATTTGCATCTTGCTCTGGCATATTGAGATTAATCAAGTTTCTTGTGCTGAGAATCATTAAATTGCATATTAATCACTCCAAATACATTCTTGGCGCTGCTTTCCATTCCCATGTCACAGTCCCACTTGCTCTCTGTAGCTTCCATCGGCTGGGACCCAGTTGTTTGGGAAATGGTGCATTTTAATTGTCAGTTCCTTTGATGTGTAAGGCTTTGATACCTGTGCAACTCAAGGAGGTGTGTGTCAGCCCCCTAGGGCCCTGTATTTGGGGACCCTGCTGTGACCTGGTGTTTCATGCCAAGCTCCGAGTGCCCATCACATCTCTCCACACCTGCCAATAATCAGTGCACACCCTTTTATACAGAGTCTTGTCTGTCACTGGCCCCTGTCAATTGAATTCTTTTGCAAGATTTGCAAATTCTGCTTTATTCTTCCACAAGTACCTAGTACCCCTCCCAAATGTTAAATGCTGGGTCACTGAAGTAGAAATAAAAAACCCTAAACCTTATAATTGAGACAAGAAGCAGTTACTTGGACTAGTTTCTGAATATTTATTTTTATTACTGATATAGTAATAAGTAAATTATTAGTAATTAGTAAGATGAAACACCCTAGTTATCCAGGTTTGATGGATTTCAGGGGAGATAGCAACCTTTGTCTGGAAAAGTGACATTGTAAGCCATTCCAACTCCATCTTTAATTACATGAAACAGGCTTCTAACATGAGAAGATGTAATCGTGAAAAGACACAAAATATCTCCATAATTACCAGTTTTATGAAGTACTTGAAAATGGTGAGAGGAAGCATATTGCAAATTTCTAAAAATAAATAGTTTGTAAAGTCATAATCATTATAAAACAGATTTACTCGAGGAGACAGTATTACACATGTTAAGGGTAGTCTGTCACTTACAGAGTGTAGTACATATGTGTCTTGAAAAAGCAAGCCAGTAAGAGTTGTATTAATGATGAATTTTATTTCTGTTCTGTCATTTTAAGGGATGAAGAAACTGCAAAAATTAGAAAGGAATTTATGTTTTTAAAAATTTGATCCTGAGAAAATGCTTTTTAAAGAAAGCTTAGTTTTTGGAAACATGAACCTATTTTGTTTTTTGAAAACAAAGCAGAAGAATCCCCTTCATCAATAGGTAATCTCTCATTTTGACCACCCCACCAATTGGTGTTTTACTTTTTCTTTCATTACTTTTAAACTTTAATTTCTATTGCTGGCTATGTTGGAAAACTACTAAAATACTGTCATTTTCCAGATAATGTTTGTAACTTTTTGGCATGTATTCCTTCTTTCAAACCCCTTAGGATAATCCACAGTTCCACAAAAACATGAGTCAAATACATTACAAATTTCCCTCAGAGAATCTACATCTTTTCCAGCTGTTTGGATAGTCTGTCTAAAACCTGACCAGACCTCTCATCTCCCAGTATTGTTTTGTGCTTTTATTTTTTTGACTTTGATTTGTTCAATGTCATAATTTCTAAACTGAGCCAATAATTTCAGTCTCTTTGGTTTTCTTTAAAATATTTGCACCGGACAATAGAATGATATTTTATCCAAAGAAAATTGCATTGTTTTCAACTATTTCTATTTACAAGTGCAGAATTTCTTACCTATGTCAGTGAACCCCTTTTTAAAAATCCTCCCTAGGCAGGTTCGTATATTATTTATGGATTAAAATATATCTCAGCCATATTCCTAGATAGACTTCTGATTATTCTAATTTGTTTCAGATAGGTGAATAGAAATTATGAAGGCCATATAAAGTTCTTGGTAGATGTTCCATTTTAAATATTATTCTGGCAGCGGGGTAACTTGGTTTTTTTTAAAACAAAAAAGGAAAAAAAAATATATCCATTTGTAATCATTCCAGTTAATTCTTTGTGTATGTTGTCTGGCAAGGTAGTATAAATCTAATTGTAATAGTGCTAAAAGATTGGCAAGCTGCATAGTAAGCAGCCTAAAGTGGGAATCAGAAGTTTTCCATCTTAATTAGGAAAAATAAGCTTATCCCCCAATCTATGTAATCATGTGATCATTTTTTTTCTTCTAACCTTTAATAAACCTTCATTGATGATGGAAAAAGAGAACTATGTTAAGACAATGCAGAGTTGTACCAGTTAATATCTGTGAACAATAATATTTCCTGCTCTACTTTTAATTTGTTGCCTGCAATTTGTTGCCTTCCCCCTGCAAGGGAAAGAAAGCAAAGGAGGTTATAACCATAGTAACACTATGTCCCAAATCTCACAATATATTAGATCATACTTGTAAAGTGCTCTGTTAAATACAATAGCCAGCAAGCAGGAAAGCATTTATCACTTGAGTTGCCCAGGTCTTTCTCAATGGAGGCACTAATTGTGTTTTTGTGCTCCAGGATGGACATCAGCTGCTGGTTTCTCATGAGCACAGGAATGGCTCTGTGATGTTACCAGTCACAAACTACTGTGCTGTTCAGCAACCTGAGTAGCTTGTAGTTGTAGGACATGGTGCTGCACTGCTGGCAGCCCTTCTGAGGATTCCAGCTCTATGCCTGGACTGACTCTGAAGCCCTTGAGCTGTCCTTTCAGTGATGGGTTGCTGCTGGTACATGCCAATGGTATACTCAGCTTTTGCCTTCCTTCTCCTTCCCCTTCCTCTTCCCTGTCTCTGGTTGCTGATCCTCCTCTACAGCTGAGCAGAGAGAATTTGTCCAGTTACCCAGCTCACTCTGCTCACCCTGTTTGCCTCCCTGCTCCAGGATTCCCTGACACTGTCCCTGCTGTAAGTTATCATCCATCACATAACCCATGTGGTTGCTCATTACTCCCATATCATCTCTGGCCTTAAATTTTTGCCAAAAAATACTTTAAAAACTATACTACTGATGTCAAAGCTAGTCCAAGCATTTAGAAGTGAACTATTTATGCAAATAATTGCTCAAGCAGTTATGCCAGCATATTGTAGGGAGGGGAAAACTCTGACATGCCAGGGAAGGAGCTGACAGGTGGCAGTGACAGCCAAGTTAATGAATCAGTCTTCTCACAGAGCTCAACCACAGGCAGCAGCATCAGCACAGGCCCTGCCCAGCACATGGCACTGGGCTGCCTTCTGCAGGCCCCAGCCCCACAGTGTGCTCTGCAGCTCTGTGCTGCTATGTTCAACCACAATCTGCTATGCTTGGAAAGTCAGCAGTTTCTGGGTTTTGTCCATTGTCTTCTAGAGATGTTTAAAGTGTTGGCACCTGTGGACTCAACTCCCAAAAAACCAAACCTACAAAAAACAAGCACCCCAAACTTCTGTGGAAAAAGGTCTGGCAAACTAATGAATCCTTTCCCTTGCTTCCCTCATCTACACATGACACTTGCTTTTGCATCCCCTATAGGTGACTCAGCAAAACTTGGGAGCGAGTTTAAGAGCTGCCTAGGTGACTCTCTGTGGTACCCATGTTCTCTGAGCTTCTCTATATACAATAATTTCAATGTGCTGTACATTGAACTCTGTGTGTGTGTGTGTGTAATTTGAGTTGGAGACATGAAAAAAAAGGTAATTTTTTGAAAGAAAGGCTGTTTTGAACAGAGCTTTTTTGCATTGCTATGGAGCCTGAGATAAATGTGGTCAGCAAGCCTGGACATAGTGAGCATTACTACTTCTGCTAAAAAGGTATCCTCATGATACTCTTTGCATGTGTATAGAAATATGTGTAGATCTTATATAATGCATATTCTGTTTCTAAACTGAAATGTAGAATGAGTTTTGCATACAGTGAAAAATTGAACCTACTTGTTAACCCCCAAATTATGGTTGTGACTACTCTGTGAATTTAGGATGTATAATAAAATTTTATTTAGTGCTATTCCTGAGGAAGAGGTCAGAGTATGGACATCTTGCCACTTTTAAGAAAGTGAGCATTCACTATTTGGTAATACTTTGAACTCAAAGAAAGTACAGTGTTGACTGTTTCGCAGAATAGGTGTTCTCTGGCTCTTTGAGCTGTGAGTGGCTATTTGCTAGAGTCTTCAGCATTTTCAGTGCTGCTGGTGAAAACATTCTTGTTTTGTGATCTAACTGATTTACTGGGACATAACTTATTATTAATCTTTTCACTATAAAGACCCCATTTAGCTTCTGGACGTAGGCAGAAGTCATTATTGTCACATGTTTCTAATTTCTGAAAATTAATGTTTTTAAGATAAACATGGAAAAAAACCCGCTCTGGACACTTCATTAACAGGAAAGTAGTTGAAGTTCTGCCATAAACACTTATGAAAAACTGTATAATACTGTTTGGCCCCACATAATTTCCTAGGGAATTCAGATCTTTGAATAAGTAATAGTAGTTTTATAATATTCTGTGACAGAGAATGCTTGTTATGTAAACATAGTTACTAAAGATACCAGAACAGATGTGTTTAATACTATAAATTGATGTTACATGAGCATAAAAGTGACTGAAGTCTCTTTGAATACTTTTTAATACACCTAATGCTTATGCCAAAAGGCAGAATTTATCTGAACCTTTGGCCTTTATTAAGTCTTTTTGTCTTGAGTATGCATTTCTGAGCTTTGTCTCTAGTTGCAAGCTGCTTTCTTTAGAAAGTCAGCCCATAAGATTTTCTTAACATAAAATTGAATCTCATTTCTAGTCAGAAGAACAATAATGCTAGGTGAGCAAGATACTGAACACTTGAGGTGGTATGTTTCTTATGACATCTTGAAAGAAACCTGTATTCCTATATTTTCAATGTTCCTATATTTTCAATCTGTTCTGCAAAACACGTTCTTAAAGAAATTGCTGGAAATTTCTTAACGAAATTCTGCAAAACACATTCTTAAAGAAGTCGTGGCACTTGTCATGAGGATCAGTAAAAATTGTTAGTGTTACTTTTGTTAATGAGTGATTGCCTCCCCTCCTGTTAGAAGAATGATGATGTTGTCTAAGGTTCAGTACAGGACTTTGTTGTCCCCTACGCCCAGAAAGTCTTCAGATTGTAACTACTGGACAGTTCCTTATCTTTGTTTCTGTATTTTGGAGGGGTTGTTGTTTTTACTGTAGGATTTTAAGCTTGCCTGTGTTTACATAGCTACGTCCTCTTGGTTAATAGCTGTTATCTTTGACAACAGCATCTGACTGATTTTAAGGATGGCATATAAATCTTTGTCTGTAGCAGAAACGTCTTTTGGTTTCTATGATCTACAAATAAATAGATTAGGGCTTCAACAGTATTAAATATATTTTGGATTATTAAATATTAAAACCAACAGTAGTCTACATTTTACCAGTCTTCATATTTTTAAAGTATTATAAGACAGTACTGTCAACTATTTTGTTAATAGACTTTTTAATAGATTAATTAGGGAACTAGGAAACCTTTTCCAGCCATACCAGTGTGTGCTCTAACAATGGCATGTTTGCAGCTTCTGGGTTAATAGTAACTGTAAATATGCTAGTGGCACATGTCTTTTTGGTTGGGTCCTTGCACCTGCTGAATACTAGTTCTTCATCCAGCTTGACTACTGTATTTGGGTACGGTGGTCAGGAAACTTGAGTGGCTTTGAAAAAACTTGAGAAAGTCCACCAAATTATTATGTTGACAAGTTTTTGTTTACAGTAGGAAGAAATCTTTTGTTGAAACTGAAATAAGTTTTGTGAACTTGTAAGTTTAATGTCACCACTGTAAAAAAGCCGAGTACTTTGCTTTATGCGGAAAAGATTATTCTCTGCAGTAAAGGAATGCAGAATATGAAACAAAAGTACTCAAGTAACAATTTAAATGTTGTACTTCAAAACAAAACAAAACAAAAATTAAATCTAGCAAGTTTCTCCAGCTACTAGGGAGTGATTTTCTTTTATAGCCAAGACTCCCATAATCTCAGTTTTTGAAATAATTGCTGCAAAATTTCCAAATATTGTAACTAAGTAAAAAGCTTCTGAGAATACTATTGTAATTTTTTTTTATTTTCATACTCTTGTATGCTAAATAAGATATGATCTTTATAGCCTAAAATCTATTGAGTGATAAGATACAATTTTGTTTTCTTCTCTCAACCCAAGTGTGACTGAAGATTTAATATAGGAGGTATGATAGAGAAGTTCTCAGGTTCTGCACATGAGCTCATGACAATCAGTTAAACAGCTGAGGTCATGGAAGAACCACTTATTTTTTTAACACCTTTTTTTTTTTTTTTTTTTACAATCCTCTTTAACATAGTACTGGGAGCACAGTATGAGCTTCAGATGAATTAATATAAGAGAGTTGGTACCAAACCAGTCATGAATCGCAGTGCTCCCTCTATTACCAGTATTTAATTCTGAATTAGAAATTAATCCAGCCTTAGAAATGCCTCAATGCTTTAGAAAATTGCAGCAAGATAGCTTTTTTGCTTTGGATTTTCTATTCCCTGGAACAGGATTTTAGATTTTTGTCCCAGGAATGTGGTGTGAACTCTCATTTTAAAAATATGTGATTCTTTATTATTGCCATGTCACAAGTGAGGTTTTGCTTTAAAATAAATATCCTTTGAGGAATTGTTTTTGAATATTGTTTTCCCAAGAAAACAAAGCTCATGTGATGGTGTTTTCTGCATGTGAGCCTGCCTGTGTGCCCTACTAGCAATAACTTTTGACTCTTGTCCAACTTCAACATCTCAGAGCAGTCTTTTGAAAAACAACTTCACCTCAATAACAAAGAATCAGTGCAGGACACAGAAAACCAAATTTTACTCTTTCAGCTGCTTATGGAAATGCTTGATTCATATGTAACATATGGGTTTAATTTGTTTCTTTTCCAAGTCGGGAAAAGTTCTTTTTAGACTCAGGCTTGCATGATTTCGTCTTGGTCCAGACCGGTTTGTTTTGATGGGGAGTTGTGAGATGACAGATTTAGTTGTCATACAGGTGAGCAAGCCAGGAGATCTGGCCCTGTTTGACATAAACTGTATGGATGCTGTTTCCAGTTTCTTTGTATGATGTGGCTTGAAAGTGTGGACCTTTGTCTGATATTAGTGACCATATCAGCTATTCTTTCTTCTTATTTCAAATAGGTATTTTAGATTTTCTGTAATTTATTTGAGGATGTTTCAGATGGTATTGTGAGCGTGTCTGCTCTCCAGCATGACTAGCAAACCATTAATGTTTCCATCCTTGACAGCCCAGTTATCCCTAGAATCATAGAATTACAGAATGAGCTGAGTTGGAAGGGACCCATCAGGATTATCTAGTCCAACTCCTAGCCCTGCACAGGACTATCCACAAGAATGGTGCTATGTGCCTGAGAGCATTATCCAAATACCTTTTGAACTCTGCCAGGCTTGGTGCCGAGACCACTTCCCTGGGGAGCCTGTTCCAGTGCCCAACCAACCCCTGGGTTTAGAACCTTTTCCTAATATCCAATCTAAACCTCCCCTGACACAACTCCAGGCCATTCCCTTGAGGCCTATTGCTGGTCACAGAGAAATCAGTGCCTGCCCCTCCTTTGCCCCTCCCAAGGAAGTTGTAACTGCGGTGAGGTCTCCTCTCCCCTATTTCCTTCTTTTCCACCTCCTTTATCTCCTCCTCTCCAGGCTGAACAGACAGAGTGACCTCATTTACTTCTCGTGCAGCTTCCCCTCAAGGCTCTTCCTCGTCTTTGTTGCCCTCCTTTGGATACTGTCTATAGCTTCATGTTTTTTTCATGTCTTTTTTTGTGGTGCCCAAAGTGCACACAGGACTCGAGGTGAGGCTGCACCAGCTTAGAGCAGAGCAGGCCATGCCTGACTCCAAGCTTTAACTGGAAGCTGAACAGAGGAGAGGTGCTTTTCTCATTTGAACTATGGATACCTTCTTCTTTCAATTCAGAGTATTCCCTGCACTGGTCCTGCAGAAGCCTGGGGAGCTCTTCTGCTCCTACATAATTGTTACTTGCTAGTTTTGGACTTGTTTTTGTAATAGTTTTTTCCCAGACATCCCGGTCTTCCACCTTGGCAGGTGTAATATTTCCCATGTGCCTCTCCCCTCCCAAGGGACAAGTGCAGAGCTCCTAGGGGTCTCTCTAGTGGCAGCCAGGCAGTTGCAATGCACTTCCACTCCTTGTGCTCCTCTTGACCTGTATTTTATCACTCAGCTTTGCCTCAGAGCATGGACTTTCCTTAAAAAGGAACCACTTATATTGTTCTGTAGATACTTTTGTAATCTGCTGCTTAAAACATAAAGGAATGATCATTCTGAGTTAGGTTTTTAGCCTTCCCAAAAATAAATTGTCTGTCTTTGAAAATCAAAGTACAAAATAAAAGTTCCTTTTATCATAAATAAATAGCTTTTCCAAACTGTCAGCAAAAAATAGGAGTAGGACTTTTAGACATTAATATCCTGAAACTTCTATTTGCTAAGCTATCAAATAGTATTTTTTCAGTCATTAATTTTGATTTTTATATTGAAGTAATATAGTCATTATTATTAGTATCTGTGATGAGAGTTTAGGGAAAATCTCTTCCTTATTGTTCAAATCTGCAGTACAACAAAGGGTTGATCAGGTCCTGGTGACCCCAGGCACACCATCCTTTTTTCTGTTCCTTTCATTCATAACACTTGACTTGAATGATAAGGAGGTTGGCAAAAGCTTTCTGATAAAATTTTGTTGCTTGACTCTTATTTTGAGGATGCATTTCCAAGACACTGCTGTTCAGCATAAAGCAGTCTTTTTCTTTTAAATATATGCTGCAGGACAGACTCTGAATCCAGGCTGCACTTAGCACCTTGATGTCAGGTTTGTTCTGTTTGGTTTAGTTTTGTTAATTTTCCACCACAGCTAAAACACCAATGTTTTGTCTAGTAAGAAATGTGCTATGAGCTTCTGCTGGAAAAAGTATGTCTTGTTTTGTTTATTCAGATAGGTTTTATGGATTATTTCCTCCTTTATCTACCATCTGTTGTTGACTCCTGTTCTCTCAGTAGGTTCTTCCCACCCAACTCTCCCAAATATTTCCTTTTTTAGCAAATACATCACGTAGCTCTTTTTTTGTGTGACCCTGAAGAATTCAGTCAGTTGTTCAGTGTATTTGCCACTTGGATAAAAAATGCCTGAAATTCAGTGATTAGAGTTTGTAAAAATAATTATATTGCTCTGAGTGCCTAATATTTTCTCCTGGAACTGAAAGTGATTTTTGTTTTTCTAGAATCAAAATAAAATGTCTGTAGAAGGAAGTGAGAAGAGTATGTTCATTAATAAAATGAAAGTTGCTAATATCTGAACTAGCTTCTAAGTTGACAGAACGAAAGGAGAAGTAAGTTCTTAATATTTCTGGCTTTGCTCATTTAAATTAGAACATGGGCTATGTATTTTGAAGGCAGACATAAATTAAAAAAAAAAAAAAAAGCTTGTACATGGCATGAGATAATTGAGAATTTTATTTCCCTCCTTTTTGTATTCTATCATTTAAAAGCGTCCATTTTTATGTAATATAGTACTAAGCACAGATTGACAGGTATTTCACACTACTGGAAAGAAAAAATATTTAAATTTGAGCAATCTGTAGTTGCAGTACCTTAACCAAGCATTTCAATGTAATGGCATTCATTCCAGTTCATTGTACTAAACCATAGGAAAAATAAGTTTATTTTGATTGACATCTTCACATATCAATAGCTTGGATAGCTCTGACATAAATTTAACTCTGGCATTAACAAGAGTGAAAAATATATTAAACCTTCCACCCTGTTATATCAAATGTGTTTTCTAATTCTAACATCTGGGTTCTACTTTTTTCATTATAGCTGTATCCTCTACAGAAATGCTGGTAAAATAAGCATGTCTAAGTATTGGTTTAGACAAGGAATAGATAGAGATTTTGAGAGAAATGCTTTAGAAACTGCGTGTGATATTGTATTTCAATAGCATGAAGGTTAAGCATAGCTTCATTTACTCTTAGCACAGGTGAGCGATTACATTCTGGTCAAAGAAACATGAGAGGAATAAGTCTTAAATTGGAATGGTGAAATATTTTTGATCAAATTGCAAAGAGATAACATAAAGGAGGATTGTTTTGTGAAATGACAGTGGTATCTTCTAATATTTGTGTCAGTACATCTTGCTCAGCTAAAATCATTTTAGTGTTAAGCTGCTGTTCTTACTAGAAGAGAGTGGTTTAAATTTAAATTTAATTCAAGTACAACTCTGATGACAAAGTTCTTTGAATGGTTTTACATCAGATGGTTATGTCCCCTTGCCTTCTGGAATGATACAGAAAGCATTCTGCTCAAGATATTAAGATTCAAGTAGTCAAATTGACATGAAAATTTTGAATATTGAGCAAAAATCAGGGTGAGATTTAGCTACCGTCACAGTAAAAGCTGAACTTGTGGGCCTGTTTTTTGTTCCATGGTTAATGGACGCCTGCAAATTGCTCTCTGTGGAGTGGGCTAGTGGGCTGGTGCCTGATAAGTTGGTTCCTCTTGCAGTTGGTACAAGATCTGCCATGTCAAAGCCGGGAGTTATGCAGCCATAGTCATCAAATATAGACGAAGTTTGCCAAAGGCATATAAACAGACTGGTAAAAGATCAACCCTGCATTGATAAAGACAAAATGTCAAAGAATGCTTGCAGTCTGAATAGGTATATAATATTGCAGCAATAACTCTTATTTTTAAGCTATACTATGGCTTTTTGAGTATTTAGGTGTTTAAAAATAACAGTCCATAGAGCCTTACAACTCTTAACAGATGAGCATAGACAACTTTTTATGACTAACACTTCATTTGTAAGCAAATTATCTTTCCAACTTGCTAGGTCAGCGTCTGCAATCACTGAGGACCATTTGAGGGAACTTTCTATTTTTTACAAGAAGGAATGTATGTAAACACAGAGGGCCAATCTGGGCCAACTACTAGTTGGTTCACATCTCCTGAGACCTTCCCATGAACTCCATGTGGCAGGAACTTCTGCTGAATTAGTGCATGAGTAAAATCTCAAGTTACTACTTTTTGGATCTACTGTTGGGTGAATGACAGCAAAAGGCAAACAATGCCAACAAGAGTAAAGTAAAAAAAAAAATTCCACTGACTACCATTTTCTTTTGTCCATGTGTCTTCAATCAGGTTTAGACAAGCTTAAGCATCATTTTTTCCTCACAAATTTGCTTGCAGTGAGGCAGGTAGAGGCAAGCAGAATTACTGAGTTGGGAGAACTCCTAATATGTCTTTGATACCAGATACTTTCTACTTACTAAGAAGGTTTGATTTAAGCAAATTAATTCCCCTCACATTATGGAAAAAATCTAACAGTGATTAAAAAAGCAGGACCCTACTGCTCTTCCCACCTTCAGAAAATCATTAAGCAGTTCAAGCAGGTGAAGTCAGTGGCGATTATCCAAAAGTCAAGACCAGGCAGGTGATGTGGGTGGCTTTTTTTGTTCACTTTTCTTGTGGAAAGTACAGCAGTGTGCTTAACAGGGAAAAAAAAAAGGATTCTTTGAGACGGCTGGTATAGATGAAAAATGGAGAAAAATGGAGAATTCAGAGCCATTAGAGAAGATGAAAAGCATATGACCATGCTTCAGAGATAATGAAAATATTCAGATGACAGAGATATGGCAAGACAGAGACCTGGAAGAGAGTTTTTTTCTGAACAGTTCTTTTTATATGATGATGAAAAAACTCTTGGTGTATTTCCGATTCCACTTGTTTCTCCACTAGCAGAATAGAAGTACCTAAGTATACCTAAGCTCAAAGCAGGACTTGCACAGATAGCTGCTCTTTAGCAAAGTGATGCTGATCATCCAAGTATCTTGAAGTGACTGTTAGAGCTGTGAAATCTTACAAGTTTTCTCCAAAACCTCCTGTTAACTCTATTCTCTCTCTCCCAATATGAACAAGAAGAATCTGACATTTTATCAGTTGTCAAAAATGAATCTAATTAAGTATTAAGGACTTCAGAAGCAGCATCTTTTGATCTAGTGGAAAGTGTTCCTGCGTACGGCAGGGGTTTGGAGCGAAATTATCCTTAAGGTCCCTTCCAACCCAAGCCTTTCTGCTATTCTGTGATTAATTGTTTAATGTTTTATCAAAACAGTACAAAATAGTTTATATCATAAGTATGTAGACTTAGTGTGATTTGTCAGGGTTAGGTGGATGTGTGGACTGTTGAGAGCTTGTCTCTCTGACTAGGTTTGTGGATCTATTCTCATCCTGTAGTTTTTTTCAGTTACAAACAAAGGTCAGACAATGCAACTGAAATTTCCTAAGGGATTTCTAATTGCTGCTTATGACTTGGAGATCGGAGCCTGAAACAGGCAAGCTTTTGTGCCTCAAGCTGACTTAATAAGGAAATCTTAATGCTTTTCTAGATCAGGATGCAGCTTTGATTTCATTAACAGTATATCCCCATCTGACATCCTGGTTCAATTGTTTTGCTTGATTACCCTCATGTCATCAGCATTTTATTAAATAACTTTTCTGATAAGAAGTTCTCTTTAGTGCACAATACAATATATATAATCATCAAATATATTACATTGCATAATTTTATTAGATATTATGATATTTGAGAGTGAAACATTTTGCAAATCTCAACTCCTCCCATTAAATAATAATGTGGCCTGTGATATTCCACTAGGTTTGAAACCTAATGGAATATCACATATTCCATACAACCATATAAACCACAGCTGTATTAAATGAACATAGCGCTTCCACTTCCATAGCACTTTCTATGCAAGTTAGGTGGTGGTTATTTTTGTAAGGTATTATGATATATAAAGAGGTGTCTGCTTCAGTATTTGGCCTTTGTGCTTAATTTTTTTTACTTTTATAGGCTTAAACCAGACCCTTTATATTGCTTTAATATATTTTTACATGCATTATAAGCACACCCACACATGCATCAGTTCAACATTCCAGCAAGGCAGCTGATTTTAAAAAAATGTTGTTAAACAAGTTGAACTGGTTGGCACATATCTGAAGAGAGAAATCAAATAAAACAGGCAACTAAAGAGAAAGGGAAGTTGATATTGGCACATCTTCACAGAGGTCTCTAGGTAAAACATATGCAAAAGCCCTTAAAATGTAGTTCTAGTTTGAAAAGGGGCTATGTAAAATGTCACCTTACTCAACAGATCTATTCCTTATATGTACTCAGTGTTGTATCCTCTTGCCTTATAGTACCATACATATTTTTATTTCAATTTCTTTTCAATTTCTTATTAACTCTAGTATCAGTACAAATCTGGCTTGCATTTTGACATTTGTGCTACCAAAGGTAAGTCACCTGACACAGTTTGTAGAGGATTCTGCAAAGCACAAGCTCTCTGTTGGATAAGCAGCAATAAAAGATCACACTTAAGTTGTCAAATTCCAGGCTGAGTTTGAATTAGTGGTACCTTAAACTTCATGTATCCCATTTTATGTTTTTTAATTTAAATTATCCCAGTCCCTTTGATAGAAATGCTCAGATTGAAATTTCACTTTAATTGGGCTAGTGTTGTATGAAAGAGCATAGAAAATGAATTCTTGAAATTTGAGGTCATGATTGCAAATTGAATCAATCTGATCTGAAGAGAATGGCATAAGAAGAAGGAGCCATTCAGCTCTTTTTGGAATGACTTTCTATATCAGAAAAATACTTTCGGGTACAACTGGTAAAAGCACTGCCTGTATTCTAGCCTTGCTGGGGTTTTTTGGTTTTTTTTTGTTTTTTTTTTAAAGGTTTACTTTTGTAGTATTGAAAGTAAGTTTTCAGTCTTATCCTTTTCCCTTAAGTGTAAAGTTGCTTAGAAAATCTTTTTTTTTCCTTATTATTGTTTTGCAAGATTCATTTTGTCAAGGCAAGGGACTTTTTCTATCCTTTTATCATTACAGACACTTCATTAGACATGCTGAAAATAGAATTATGCTTGATCACGTACTTCTTGAACCCCTGAACAAAGTGCAGATATTCATTTGTGTATCTGCTTGTCTATGTGCTTACTTAAGTTTCGTGCCCTTACCAGATGTAAAGTGGCACTGAAATATGCAAATAAATGAGAGGTATCTAAGTATGTGTTAGTCAGAACTCTTAAAATCTTATTATCAGTGTTATTTGTAAATATGATTACCCGTCCTCTAGTCAACATGAGTTTCTTTTGCAACTTTCATTTCTTTTATCTGCCTTTGTATGGTAGTGCTTCCCTTTCAGACTATATGAAAGAAGATAAAAACATATCCAGAACTGACACAAACGTGAAGAATTTCAAATTGGTCACAAAAAGTGTTAATTCACAGACAAAAGTGTTATTACAGCAGTTTGACAGGCTCAGAGCTTAAAACTTGAAGGTACAATACTGCCTGAGTATCAACATCACTATTTTCAGTCCTGATCAGGAAATGGGATGTTGCAAGAATTTTGAATTTTGCTTGATGTGAATAAAAATGTTATGGGTATTTTATCACAAAGAAATTTTTCTGAACAGGCCTACAGTATGTGGGCATTGGCACATTGTCTGGCACAATGCAGACATGCTTAGCTGATGTCATATCCCTTGATAGGATCGCAAAGGTGTTCAGAGTTGCGTGGAGAGTGTTAGAAAGGCTGAAGAACTTATATTGTGTATTCTGAAAAAAGCTGAAACTTAACCATGATTGCTGGGGTTTTTTTCTTGGTGTTGTAAGTCTGTATGTTGTGGTGGTATGACAAACACTGTTGTTCACTTATTTCTGGTTTTTACTGTTGGGAGCCTGGAAGCATACCTCATATTTGGCTCCGGGGGTGGTTGTGTGAACAGATGAATTGAAAGCCGTGTACTTCCACCAGGCCTGAGATGTGCTGCAGCGAAGTAATTGTGTGCTCAGCAGAGGACATCAGCTGAGCTCACAGCCAGCAGTTTGCTGGTGATCCAAGACTGCATTTCAGCAATGGCAGGAGCCATCTGCATGCACAACACTGTTCTCACATAGGCCTTTTACCCTAGTCTGCTTTCCTTTGTGGCTCAAAGCAATTCTGGTCCATGTGTGTGTGCCGAAAGAGGCCTCCACATGTCTGTTTGTCTCTCCCTTTCCTTCTCTTGTGATACAATAGCACTTTGTTTGGGAAACTAAGTTCTTTGTGATAAAGGTGGTGGTTATTCATGTACACAGCACATATTTTCAATGTGTTTTCTGACCTGGCTTTCTGCTTATGAAGGGAATACTACATAAGTAGTACAATACTGATACTACAATACTACTGGGGACTCATGACAGTCATGGGGTTTTTCTCCTCCTTTCAAACAAAAAATTAAATCTGGTGAAAATTTTCTGGTTGTTGTTACCATGGCAACCTGAAATATGGTTTTCTGTGTTGTACTATAAGCTGACTTGAGATGCTAACATTCACTAAAGTACCTTGCTTCCATTTCCTTTAAAGTTTATCTTCCAGCATTCCCACGCCTAGCACTTCTGGATGGTATCTCATTGTACTTCTGAGAAACTGGAGTGCAGCCCATTGCCTTTATCTCCATTTGTTTGAATTGTCAGCCATGGGGTCCATGAGTTATAAGTCATCCAAGTCATTGTAGTGATTACATGAAATACCACCTGAAATGCCATGTGTGTGTTACACAGATTGTAAAATTGAGTGATCTGATGGTACCACTGAAAATTAAGTCCATGGACTGCATTCTTACTCATCAACATTTTAGTAGTTTTATGTATTCAGTTGAGTAATATTGAAAGTCTGGCATGCCATGTTTTGATAGCGCTGGACTTTCATTGGTCTCAAAGAGAAAATGTCGCACACGGTTTTTGGGGAAATTTTTTTTTCATTGTAATGTGGGATCTGTCATGGCTGTGCCAAAAATCTGTTGATGTAATTTCTCTTGCCAGTGCTTTGAATCAGAGATGGGGGAAAAACTCAAAATAAAAACATATGTCATAGAATTTAGGATTTAAATCTAAATGCCAGTTTCTCATGTTGGCCATAGGCATTATTTGTCTGTAAAACAAAATTGACACCCACTACCTTGAATTATTGTGACGTGTATTTTTCAATCAAGATATCCTATTAGGAGCTAAAGGTCTATTCTTTATTTTTGTGTCCATTTTAGAGGCCTAGAAAGTGATTTGGCAAAACATTCTCCTGTAAAGATTCAGGGGTGATGATTATGTTCTTTCTGTTCATTATAAATGGATCATACTGATTTTCTGGCTACTTCCATCTCTTCCCTAAAAAAATAACCTAAACTGATAGCAGTAAGTTATTTTGAGCTACACTAAAGTAAGTAGTTCTATTCATAATTACTGCAGATTTTTTTCTTCCAATATGAAACTGGTTTCTGATTTATACTTTTGCTTTGAATAGAAAATGGCTTCAGCAGAAAGAGAGAAGGGTGCTGTGTTGGGTCCAAGTATGTAGTATCTTAAATAAAGCTTAGAAAGTAATTGCCAGGTATTTAAATTGGAAAATACCCATTAAATAACCATGTAAAAATTAAAATAAATAAATAGTATTAATAAAAAATAGTACTCTGCAGCTTTTGAGAATATGCACAGTTCTAAGATTTCTATTAGTGCTAGACTTGTTTATGTAATTTTTAGCTCTTTTTGATTTAATTCTGTCTGTTCCATTCAGCATCATAATCAAGAATAGCTAGTTACCATCCAGGATTGACTCCAAAAGTGTCTGAAGGAATTCAGCTCTCTATTTAGATTTGATCTGTATTTCCATATGGTTGAGAGCCCAGATGATGTTCTTAATACTAAACTTGGCATTTTTTCCAACAGGAATGAGGGATGCCTTATTATCATTATCAAAACTAAATAAAGCTTTGAATCTTATAAAGCAGCTGTTGTGAGACAGACCTTAATTTGAAGGAAATTCAAAGTGTGATAGTAATATTCAGAGCTATAAGTCCTTTCATGTCAGCCATGTTTTATGTCCTGAAACTGCTTTTGCTTTGATATTGCAGGCAGACAAGCTCTTTCAGTATGTGCATACTCTTGTGTATATTAACTTTAACTTCTGCAGCTTCTTTCACTCTGTTCTCTCTTGATTCCCTTGACACTTCCAGGGAAGTTCCTATCTCATTCCCAGCTGTGTTATTTAAATGCAGGTCTCCTTTCTCCATTCTTGCTTAAATGCCTCAGGAGGTCTGGAGACTACTGATCTTACTTCCTGCCCACTTAAGTAATCTCCAGATAAATCTATTCCACCAGTATTTTTAATCCCATAGAATCAAGCAACAGATTTTAAATCTGTTATATATTAAATTACTTAAGGTTTAGATGCTGATAAGGATTACTATTATAGTTTCAAATTGAGACTTCAGCCCCTTCCTTTGCAAGATACAATACTTGGAAGGAAAATGCTGTTAGAGTTACGTTTAATGAGCACACTAGTACTGTGGATAGAATCACAATTTAATATAGGCAATTTTTATTAGTAAAAAATGGTATATTTTTCTGATAATGTTTTAATTGAAATGATAATTCATAGTCTGAGATAAATACTGTAGCTGACTTCTACTTTCACTTCTATTTCGGTGTTCCTGATTATCACAAATAGTTGCAATTTACATGGAGTTTTATAGTCCATATTTTATTGACTGTTTAGCCATAACATGTTTAGACTTTGAATTTTTTACCAGTTTTTTTCTTATGGGATTCTTTACTGTTCAAAAACGTTTCCATTTTTCTAAAATCTAGTGTTTTTATACAAAGGTAAAGACATATTTTTGGGTGCTGCTACTTTGTCCCCTGCCATTTTTGTAATGACTAGAGGCATTTTATGCTTTTCGATCTGTTTTCAACTTATTTTTTTAACTGATTAAACTTTGACACACCAAAAGTAAAGTGATAAACAGCTGGGAATTTTCATAGAGATGCTCAGATGTTATTAATAATCAAGTATAAATTGTCTGAGTTTTATGCATTTTAGCTGATCTTGTTCAAGACTGCTCAGATTTGCATCCTTATCTTCACTATTTGGGCCATATTTGGAGTCACTTTCTTTTTAAAGACTCCATTCACCTTGCTATGGTAATTTATACAGAGATACAGTATTGAATTAAGGCAGAACTTTTTTTCCTGAGCAGACTTGAGATATGTCTTGTTAGTTGTATTTATTAAGTGTCTGAATTTTGTTGCTGAAAAAATTAGTCAGGAGAACATGTGAACTGTGAAGAAGAAGTAACTCTATGGAGAGGCCCAAGGGAAAAAAAAGAAACTAATAAAATTGAAGGAAGGGAGGATTGCACAACTGATATGTGGTAAGCTTGTACTTGTAAGTAGGTACAAATAACAATATCATGAAAGTGAGTGATTCCTTTACAGGCTGTCCAAAAGATGTTGACAATGTACGGAGATAATGGAAGAGTAAGAAAGATCAAATTGAAAGAATAATCTGGAAGAAAATAGGATGGGCTTTCTGAGACATATAAAGATAGGTTTTAAATCTGGTAAATATGATTGAGAATTATTAAAACATGGATAAAACAGAAATCCTAGGAATTGTGCTGAAAGAGAATATAAAGAAATTTGCAGATATCCTCAAAAGGAATAAAAACAAGCTGAAGGAAAACCTCATTGAGGTTTTACTGGGTAATAATAAAGGGAGAGTCATACAGAGGGGTGACTCTTTTCATGAGTATAGAAATCCAAGAAAATAAACTTTCAAATTATTAAACAGGTTAGATAAGCAGACAAAAAAGTTTGAAACAAGAAGGGAGATGCACAATCTGCCAATGCTAAATTAAAAATGTAAAGATGATGAAAACCTTGGAAGGAGTCTAAGGTACAGGCTTCTAATGGACTTGAGTCTTAAAATTGATCTGAGTATTATCTCTGGCTTTTCTGTAGTTAAAGTGCATATGCTATTACATCTCTCTGTGGCTTCTTCAGTTTCTACTGAAGTTTGTATCTGGGCTTCATTCTTTAAGAGAGTGGGTCAGTTAATGTGATTACACTGCTCTGCACACTTGTTGATCTTCATGAGACTTGGAGATTTAATGGACTGGTGACCTACCTCATCTGCCAAATTACTGTGTGGATAGGGTCAGTTGAGTGAAGTCTTTAAGTGTAACAAGTCTCTTTTCTACTGGAAAGAGAGAGGGAGACAGCTAATTTGACTTAGATCCTTATCAAAGAACCTTTTTAAATTGTTCAGGGACTGGCATTTCAAAGGGACGATTGGTTGATTTCAATGGTGAAATGAAGCCATGAGAATGTTGGTGTATCACTCCAAGGCACAGGTACACAGCCCAACTGTATCTTCTATGTCAGAAAGTAGAAAATTGAATGAAACTCTTTAAGAGTAAGTTGTGTTTTGGTTAAAAAAATCAAAATATATAACTATGGGTGTTTTAAAATCACCTTGTTCTTAGATGTAAAATTTAAATAACTAATTACTGAAGTGCTACAGAGAACTGACTCTAAAAAATAAATGTAACACATACCATTTCCAGCATAGCTAGTTTAGGGCAAAGTTAAGACTAAATATGCAGAAAACTTCTACTCTTAAGCCATAGGGTCATGCACACATAATAAAGAAAAATTATGATGTGGGAGAGGAGGAGAGAAACAGAGATAAAGGTACTTTATTGTACTGAAGCAAATATACACAATAATGCAATTAACATCATGGAAGGACATAAAATATACCTTGTAAATGAATGAAGGGGCAGAATGATGGAAGATCCACACCAAAAAAACCCTGTAATTGTTTGTGAAACAAATGTGTATTTATGGTAAATACCCTGGTAGTCAAGTAATGCTTTGGTAGAATGACAGGTAGGCAATTAAAACAAGTAGAACAGGAAGTATCTTGCAGACAAACTAGAAAGCAGTGTGAATAACTGCTCATGCAAATTTCCAGGAGCAAAACTTGAGGCAGTCTACTTTGAGCTAGTGCATGGTTGTGTTCTTAGTTCAATGGTCTAGACAGCTGGAGGCCATTCTAGACTTCAGCCAATTAAACAAATTAAGAATGAGACATAGGATGCAAAGATTAAAGTCAATTATGAAAAGAAATGGATGAAGCAGATTGTATAGACAGAATTTCTTCATTGCGTCTCATCTGTTGAGCCTCATAGTGTGGTTGTTACTTCCAGCAAGCTATTCTATGGTTATTTTGCTTAAATGGCACATCTAGTTTGATCTGCTGTCTGAAAGATAACAGGCTGCCCTTCTAAAGTGTCTGGAAAGCAGCTACTACACTGAAGGTGTGAAGTAAATGCATGAATATTAGTTAGAAGTGTGAAGAGTAGAATCCAATCTTGCATGGCTACTTTGTGTGTTATTCTACAAAAGGACAGGTTTGTTCTCCTTCAGAAGAACTCTGGAAAAATCTGCAAGATATCTTTTCAGCAGTTTTGTTAATTACATAGGTGATGAATCTATGGCAGAAGCTGAGAAAGCAAATTTTCTACCTCTAAGCAGCACAAGATACTGAGATGGAGACTAATTTAAGAAAGAAGGGTTACAAAATAATATCCTAAAGCAATTCCTCTACATATTCTAAAATGGTACGTACTAACTTTCTTGATCAGATGTGGTGGTGTTTTAAGATCTCATTCTATAATACAGTACTTTGTATATAGACTTGTGTAAAAGGTACCTTCATTTTCCCATCATTATTTGCCACATCAATGACTTTTGTTGTAAGTCTGAACAGTCTATTTTAATTGACAGTTTAATTTAAAATGTAATGTGGGATTGTTATTTAAATGAAACGCAACAATTGGGGATTAATGTTAGATGAAAGGGAGTTTAAATGGAAATAATCTATCTGGATGTAATTCAAACATTTTTAAAAGGAAAAAAAAGTTAATTAGGGACAACCAACATGAATTTGTGAGAAGGCCAACCGGCTTAGGATGTTGAGATGGCAAACAAAGAAAACTGAGTGGATGTTTATTTTGACTTCCAAAAAGAATTTTAGAAATTAATCACATCCAATTCTGTTGGCTAAGGTCAGAAATCTTGTTGCCAATGTAATACGATTTGTGAAATAGAAAAATCACCTTATAATGTTAAGCAAATCATAGCAATAGAATATAACAATTATTTTAATAGTCAGAAATTACTAGTGCTTACTGTAGGGAATGGTTGTGGGTCATCTAACATATAAACATACAAAAGTTTCCATTATTGCATCACTGTGGTTATGAATTCAGGAAATGAAAACTATATGATTTATAAAGTAAAGTTACTTGGCAGTGCTGTACTTCATGTGTTTGTTTTAGCATTTGAACAGACTTTTAGTGCTGTTCATTCAGTGGACAAATCAAATTTCAAGTGTTCCTTTCCTGCAAATGTCCCCCAGGGAGTTTGAAGAACTTCTTCTCTCTTAGGGGAACTCTCCTGGCATCAAAATCCAACAAGAATAGAGAGCTACAGGCTTGTTGCTGTCATAATCCTATCAACATGAGCTTTTTTTCTTTTAAGATGGTCTCAGCAGTCTGTCACTGTATTTTGGAGGACTGGTTGATGCACAAAAGTAAGTTGGTTGGCAGAAGCTCAATCAAAAGAAAAGAAAGAAAATACTGGTTCTAGTTTAAGGGAAACTACCAGAAAATTTGGTGGAAGTATTCATGAGCTACAAATCCTGCTAGATTTCTAGCTGTTGGCAATGATCAAGTAGACCAATGGCCAAAAAAAACATTTTTCCATCTGTATTTTTATAGAAGACTGAGCGTGGAGCACTGTAGTGCAGACTTCTGTCTGCTTGTGATTAGATGGTTGCAACATGAATTTGGTTGAACTACATTTTAACCCTCCTTCATAACCCAAAGCTGGTAGGGAACGTGGTAGGCTGTGTATTTAAGTGTATTTACTTCCAACAAATCTTTTCATTTAATTCAACAAGTGGGGTTTTCTTGTCACTGCATGGCTCTGAAAACTGGGATGTGGAAAAAAAATCAACAAATATCCTGAGACTCATGATAAAATTGTAAGTTAATAATGCTGGTGGTGTTCTTGGAGTGGTATTTAAAATATTGACTTTGGCCTATGGAACACCTGAAGGTTTAGAACTTGTCTAGGCAGTTTGTTCTAGCAGTGAGCAATGGGGGAGCTTAAACAAAAGATCCCCATTTAAATGAGAGCAGCAACTGGCAATGCTCCCTCAATATTGCAATGCAGTTTTCTCATTGCCCTTATTTTTGTCTTACTAAGTTTATTGCAGGGATTAGATGAGCTTGTAGAGATTTTGTGGACTTTGGATTTATTTTCCTACAACCACCCTGAGACTTGTATGCCATTAGCAATGCTGAATCTGCCTTCATTCTGGATATGCAGGAAATTTCTACAGATTGAAAACTTTTGATAACACATTTGCTCATATTCATCTTTTTTTTAATTTATTTAATTAAAAATCTTCAGTCCAGGAAGTTTTAAATTCAGCTTTTATTTAATGTGTTATTGTGATCTGTAGAGCATGCACCGTAGTTGAGTGGAATCTCAGCTCAGGAAATGTATTCTTATTACCAAATTTAACATTTAGTATGAAATAGATACATTAAAAAAAAAGTGTTTGAGCATTCAAATGAATATCACTTGGGTTCAGATCAAAAAATAATGTGCATTACCTGATACAACTTTTGGAAAACATGAAGAAAATAAACAGTTTAAAAATGTAATCTTTTGCTTATGACTTTGAATGAAAATATAAAGCAATAATTACTTGTAACTGTTAATCCTCTTAGCTTATGAGGATAGTTGACGTTGCTCTTCCCTCACACATTGAAAGAGATGCAGAACAATGAGTCCCTTCAAAATCCATAATATGTGTCCCTCAAGTCTTGTTACAACGCATCTGGGTAATGTTCTGCAAGTCTTTGTAGACCTGGAAGGTCTCCACCTTTGTATTTGAGATTGAGACTGCAGGCCCCAAAAGCATGTGCTAGAGAAAAGTGTGCGTGTGTGCTGCCTTGCATAGCCTTGGTGACAGGGCAACACCAAATTTGCTAATAATAAAAAGAATTGTAGGTGTAGCAATCAAGAAACAGTTCCATTGCATTATGTCAAGAGGCTAGATATCCAGGACAGTGCAGAGACACTCTAGCTTCACTAGACAGTCATTATGTAAAGACTTGCTGCGCAAAGGAGAAGAGCTGTAAGGTGTGGTTAAGTTACACTTAAAGGATACAGGCTTGTTTGTGGTAGTATTTAGTTTGCTGACTGCTTGTAGTCAAACAGATTTTTGCTTATTGCTTCTAGTCCTGGCAATAAATTAAATATTGAAATCAACAACTTGTTACTACTTTTATCTTTCATGAGCAGCTATCTAAGTGACAGGCAGACATTGCTTCTGGGTGAGAGTGGGAGGACAGAAAATCGCTCACTGTTACAGTATGTAGAAAAGGGTTCCCAAAGAGATTTAAAGGTCTTCTATATGCTAGCCACAGCTTTTTTTTCTGTCTTTTTTATTTTTCATCAGAGAGTTTAGTTACAAAATGAACAATACCACTTAAGAGTATTATTTAACTTCATGTACAATCGTGATAAGATGAAACATTACACAAAGTGATATGTGGTTTGCAACATTGGCATTTCTATGTTCTCCCTGATGCTTCAACTTTGCCTTAAGACAGCCGGATTTTCTTGGGCAATAGTAACAGCAAAGTTGTGTTTTAATACCAAAGACTGAAACTGCCATTCCTCATTCAGCTAAAGAAAGCACTGTCTCTACAGGTCTAAATACTTTCTAATGGTTTTGCCCCCATTTCTAACGGGTCTGGAGCCTTTTTTTCCGCGTCAAGTATTTAGAGTATCTGATTTCAGATACAGCAAAATCATTTACTATTGATTAAAATAAGAAGCTGTGTCTCTTATGTTAACAAGTAAATAAACCAGAAATTACTGTCATCTGTAAGTGAACACATAGAAGATTTTGAATAGAAGGATATCTTAAATATGAGGGGGTTAAATACAGAAATAATTTTGCATGCTCCAGGAAGTGCTTGGTGGGGGTGGGAGGAAAGACAGTTGCACTGGGATATGAACTTGCTACAGGTCAGCTCATTCATGGTCATAGTCCATGCCCACTTAGCCTTCTGCAAGCACAAAATAATCTAAAAGAGGTTAGTTCTCAGAGGATGTAAGCTGTCTTGAATTTGTCTTGGGCCAAGGTAAACTGTCAGCACGGTGCCTGGAAACATAACGCTTTGTTCCACAGTGACTTGTTCCTATGTCAGAGCTTCTGCAATTTTTCATAACTAGACCAGAGATCTTGCTTTAAAGTTTGGTTCTAGTTCAAACAATAATAGCTGTGATTTGTACAGAAACTCTGTGGATTGTCTGTAAGACCAGAAATTGTCATAACTGATGTAACTGTCAATCTGTCAAATCAGTGATTGACATAATGGTTCTTTCTAGCTCAGTTACTTTTCCTGTAGAAAGAATTTTAAGGCCAAGTCTAGTTAACATTCTACACTGAAATTTTAAAGATTATTTTACTGTTGACTATGCAAGACTTAGTTTTACAGCACATATGTTTACATTATAAAACCTCTTGCTCAGAGTATTAATGAGTAAATGTGACCCTTCCCAAACATAGAGCTAGATACCAGAAAAAGCAACCAATTCGCTTGTAAGAAATGTATTTCTGCATGATTACATGTCCTAGTATTTTTAACCCTGAAGCAATACAAAATGTTAAGTTGAAATTGAAGCAGTAAATCTTTCCTTAGAAAGATGCACACTGTACTATCTGCATCATTACTGAAGCCATTTTACTTTGAAGCACAGAATGAACAATTAATTTTTATTTACTATTATGAAGGAACTCTTTCATTACAAGGGAAAAGAGGCTGACAAATATGAAAATATGACTGTGATTTTGGCAGAGTTCCAGAGATGGGAGAGAGTGATGCCTTTATCTTCAGAGGGTCTTTGACTGCTGCATTTATTCCATTAATAACTCCAGTATGGCTAATGTCATACTTTGTGCATTTTTCTCTGTGTCTGGCCTTTGTATAAACTGCAAGGGAAGGTATTTGATGTTTAACTCTGCTGGGAAAAATGGTGCAGTAATATTCTGTGTCTCGTTTCCCTGGATTGCATGAGACACCATGCTGATTTTCTGTTTTGACAAATGTGGTTTTTTCGTACTTTTATTCTTTCCAATTTGAATTTTAAACCCATTGTATTAAAAATCTAATTGAATAAAAATCATTGCTAGTTATGTGTACTTACGCAAAGTTCCTTCTGTAATTTCAGATAAAGGCTGCAGTGAAATTATTTGACCAGACAAACTTAAAACTGCTGAAGGAAAGGTCAGATCGTAATGATGAATAAAAGAAACTGAGTAATGAAAGCACTTACTTTGACCTTCAGTAAAACTTTTGTGATCAAATTTATCATCTGCACACATGCACTCCTTCTGTTCTTACTCAGTTAGATTATGAGATGTAGGCTTACCTGTTGATTGCAAGGACGTAATACTCAAATGCACTGTAGGACTTACTTAGCTGTTTCTGGTCTTAATTTCTGCCAAATGGATGAATGGAGGATGTCTGTGGATATACGTCTATGAATAAAATCATAATGACATGTAAATTAATTTTAAAAAAACAGGTGAAGAAAAAAATCTGTCAGTGAAAATTATTTTGTGTTATCTGCTTCATGTGAAGTGAAAGGATTCCATCTACACATACTAATTCATGTCTGCTGGAAGAGAATAAATCATAGGACCTGAAACTTCCATGTCATTGGCCAGGGCAGGAGCTTTGGAGTGCTCTGCAGTTGTTAATGTGAAAATACAGCCTACCTAACTCTGCCTTCCCAAAACAAAGGTAAACGAGGTCTCTGTGTAACCCAGTGAACAATCTGATCTCATTGCGTTGATCCTTAGCCATGTGCTTTGTGGTGATACTAAGCCTTCAGAATGGAGATTGCTGAAACATGCCACTATCTGCTTATAGTATGTGAAAATCTGTTCTGGTCAGCCGAAGGCTGTACATTTAGGGGTTTGTTATATCATACCACTGTTCTTCATAGGTTCTAATAGGAAGTTTCTTTGTAAGAGTTTGAGTTTTCAAATAATTTAATTAATATAAGTAATTTAATTAATGTAAGTAATTTAATTAATGTAAGTAATTGCAATACCTTATGGAAGGTCCATCAAAGTGTTACAGACTTGTCTGTACAGTAGTACAGAAAAGGAAATACAGCTTCTAATTGCCCCTGCTGAAAATAGGATAACTGTAAAAAATTTACTTATCCAATACATTTGACAGTGATACAGCAAGGGTTGGATCTACAGAACTAATAGCAAGTACTTTAAAATATGGAGTACTCAGTAATTCCATACCTTGAAGGTGCTCTTGAAAAACAGGTGGTGATTTCTAATGGTTTGTAACTGAACTTTTTATTTCAGAAGTATATTTTCTGATGTAATGAGATCTTATTTTGTGCAGGTATTTCTGTATGGTAGGATTTGGAAAAGTCCTTCTGCAGCGAAAAATGCTTGTAAATCACAAAATCTGTGATTTATACTGAAAAAGCCACATGAAAATTCTGGGAATAATTTTGAGGGCATGGAAATATATGAGGGAAAGTGTATGACTTCTTAACATCATTTTAAGGCTGTATAGTAATAGGAGTTTTGCTCCAGCACTCATTTTAATGGAACTTTTTATTTTGATCTATTGCTGTATAAAATTAATGTGCAAAAAATTCAGTAATGTCAGAGATCCATTAATCCATCAATACTTGCCCGCATGCCACTGGACATCTCTATCAGTCAGAGATTTTCAGTCTCCTAAAGATTTTATGCCCATACACCAAACAAAGCTAGAATAAACTAGGACAGGGGAAATGGTCAAGGAACATGGTGAGCAGTCCTGTGCTTAGGTCTTGCAATGATACCTCCTGCAAAGTGAGCCTCTTGGCCCACACTGACTCCCTGCTGAGATCCTATGTAAAATCACATGGCTTTACTTTTTTTTTAATACTTAATGTTTATAATGTGTTTAATTCCCAAGCTTGTTGTTGGTGAAAACAAGATAAGATTTAGTCTAGATTCTCACATAATGCTTTTCATAAAATCAGTTTTACTTCTGTTATCCATCATGTGAAAAGAATCTTCCCGTAACTGACCCAAGGCTGACTGCTAAGAAACCTAATAGCAGTCTGTAAATTTTAAAAGGTTTTGTTTTCCTCTTTTTTTATATACCCAAAGCAAGAGGAAAAACAACCAGGAAGTTTGGGAGGTCTAAGCTTTGCTGACTGCCAAAGTTCCTGCATGAGTTCCTCCACTTTAGTTTGTAGCTCATCTGTGAATATCTTTTGGTAGTTTTGAGTGAATTTAAAACTATTTATGGCCTTTCACACTATGTCAAATATCCTGCACTCAAAAAGCCTCTGAAAGTCAAGTCCAACAGGCAACTATCCGGAACACCAGGTTACAGCACGTATTGTTGTTGGTTTTTATAAATTAATGTTAATAATATAAACTTGAATGCTATGTGATAGAAACCTAAAAGCTGCTGTGTGCATCATACACTAGCCTAATTACTAGTGGTTTATATCTGAGGAATGTTCCCTCCTTCTCTGCTAAATACTGAGCTGCACCCTATTGGCTCCAGCTTGCAACCCTCCCCTGAAGTGCAGGGATTTTTACACTTTTGATGGTTCAGCCTCACATTTCTTTTGGAATGCTTATAGGTGTTTTATGTTGGTAGAAATCTGCAGTTGGTGCCCAAGAGTTAGTAATGATTTTCTATCTCTTTTTAACTTTCATTTCATTACATTCACTTGGTTGGCTCTCTTGTTTGAAAAAACTAGACCTTTAATACCATTCCATTCTTTCATGTTTTACTTTATTTCTCCTCATCAAATTTGGAAAACCAAAGTCACAAACTCTGATTTCCAGCTCTTTTCTTATACTGATATTTTTCCTTATTTACATTGGATCATGAGAGGAGTGTAGCCCCACAAGAAAATTTGCTATATGGTGTTGCTTTGGCATTGCTTTGCCTAAGTTTTTTCTCTTTCAAAGGAATTCTATTTTGTTTTTAATCAAAACTGTGCTCCCCTTCTACCATTTGAATATAATCTTCTTGCTCAAAAATAATTGGGTTTTTGAATCTGATTTCAGATAAGGCTTGCTATTCTTTTACATTTAAATATTACATAGGGAATTTTGTTGCATTTTCTTGCTTAAGGAAAGTGATGTATGATGCCATTGAGTAAGAGAAATTTTCCATACTCCAGGGTCTTTTGCTTCTGGAATGAGTGTTTTTATGTGCTGCCATGTCCAAAAACTTCTTTAACCATCTTAGATACTTTAGCATAATTTTGTGCATTCAGAAAGTATGGAGCATTCTTTTTTTTTAATAGAAACCTCTCATCGTGGACTTAAATTATGGCAAAGATGTCTTCTGATAATCAAAATTATTTTTTAAAATGATTCTAAATAATTTCTTCTTTTAAAATATTAATAACACTTTTCTTTATTTAGCTTCAATATGGGTGTTTTGATTGGCAAGACAGTGTGAAGACAGGTACACCGAGTTGTTCTTAGTGAAGTATGAATATAGAGACTGCAGGAATAACAGGTTCATGCAGTTCTCTGTACATTGGCTTCACTAGACAATTCATCACTCTGATGTTTGTTTCAGATTATATATAAAAGATCTGGGTATGATACACAGAATGGAAGTAGATTGTGTCTCATATAAAAGCTTTGGTGTGGAACTGCAATACACTGACTGCTGCACTGAGTCACACCAAAGGATCATTTTTCCCAGTGCCCCTTTCTGACCCCGGCTGGCTTGCAGTGCCATTATTCCACTGTAGGCACACAGTGATGCTGCACCCATCATCCTGTCCTAGTTCTGAGTGATCTTTAAGTACTTCCTAATCGTGCAGTGTTGCATTCATGCCTTTCCACCTAAAAGAATTTCTCAAGTTAATTGTTGAATGCACTTACAGTTCTGGCATCCATTGCAGTCTGTGGCAGCTAGTTTCACAGTTTGGTTGTATTTTGTCTGTGGGAAATCCTTGTAAAGGATCCATGTTCATGAGTAGATAGATCATTGCATTGATGGAAATTTAGACACCAAAAATACTAGCTGGGGAGACAAAATTTGCAGCATATATTTTTCTTTAACTAGATCAGTCTGATGTGGTTGTATATCTAATTTTTCTTCATTGAACTTTATCCATTTGTCCCATGTTGTGTATGGCTTTTGTAAGAAGAAACAGATATAGTGAAAACACTGAAGTTGTTTCTCCATAAGTTATATTTTGAAGTACATTTTCTCCTAATAAAATGTTTTGTAATTCCAGATACAAAAAAGAATCAAAAATAGTTCAAAACACCAAACACTCATCCTATTACATTTTTTGGCAGATGAAAGTGAAGCAAATGCTCAAGTATGTGGGCTCTCCTAAAAATGGCATTTTATTAGGACTACTACAAACATTCCATGTGTCTTCTGATGCAACAGTGTATGAAGTAATTTATTACTCTATACATATGTGTAACTTGCTGTTATGTATAAAATGACATTTGGGGGTGAAAAAGGACATTGTAGGAGGGAGAGAATTTTCCCTCTCAGCTCTATGAGAATTTGTTTTTATGTAGATGAGCATTTGCTTATGAAAGAGAAAAACATTCTTTTTCCTAAAGTAAAGTAAAAGGGTTTGGGCTTTCTAATATACAGAAAAATGTAAAGAAAAAATGTCTGAGAACAAACCTACTGCAGCTACATTATTGTTGTTGTTTCTAAGGGGGAAATATTGCCACCTCTTTATCCTCTGCCATCCTGCTGCGATTGCATTTGATTACAGAATCATACTTTGTCAGGCATAGATGATTATTGGTAGGTGATTTTAGTGGCCAGTGATGCCACATTGAACAGAATTTCTCTCTTTTGCAGAAATTATTTCTCTCTCTTCTAGTTGTTCTTATTTTAAATTACTTATTTTGAAAAACAGTTAATTTGCTTTTTTTGGAACCTGTACTAAGGTTCTGCCCTGTGTGCTTGGCTTCAGTAAGTACATGAGATAGGATCTTGTTGGTATGTGGGAGAGAGGGCTTATGCCTCAGGCATATTTCCCTCTGTAAATTTCTGTTTCTCTGCTAATCTTTGTCATCAACAACAAAGGACAGTGATCAGATTAACTGAAGTCTGTGTGGACCCTGCCTCACAGTGCAGTGCCACACAGGTGACTTTTGTGTAATAATTTTTTAAAGTTGTAATTGATTTTACATTTTCAGTTGGTTGCATGTGGTCTTCTTTCTGAGCATGCTATGGTTTATGTTCCATGTGAGCTGCATTCTTTTTGCACTTTGTAATAGATAACACTTACGTTAGTTTGATGCATAATTCTGTTTTATTTTTGGTTTTTTGTGGATGCATTTCAACTGTGGCCATCTATGGAAATGTTTTCTCTGCCCAAATGATTTACAATCATCTTCTCAAAAAATTATTCAAAACTGGGTACAACAAAGAGCATCAGTGCTACTTCTTTATCTTTCCAGGTTGAAAACTAGCTGTAGAAAATACTTTTGAAAGTGTCTTTCTAGCTACTGTGATTTGGTTTTATGCAGCTACAATGCTGTGGTTGCAAACTGCTATAAAACTACAGTCACTGGCAATGCTTCGGTTGGCTGTTTCGTTGGAATAAAGTAGTGACTGATTTTAATTTTCTCATCAACAAAATTTTGAAGCAATTCAGCCTAACCTCCAGTTATGTTATATAATTTATATTCAACAAATGGTGTGATGTTCAAGGTCTAAAAACCCTAAACTTTGCAAATTCTCAACACGTCTGAAAACTAAGTCAGCATTCAAAGTCAGCATTCAAATCAGCATTCCTGGGTTAGGAATGTAACTGTAAGCATCTCATTTGACAAATCAAGCCTAAATTAATTCCTGATTATTTTTGGCATTCCGTATTGGTGAAATGTTAATGTCAATCATGTGTTATTGTGCTCTTGACATTGTTGGCTGTTAAACTTCCTTCTACAGATTCTTCTGCAGTGTCTTTGTGAAATATGTGCTTCACAGAGCTTAGTACTAAGTATGGAGAGCCAAAAATTGGCCATCAGACAGTCTGAAGCACATGCAGATACTTTGGTGGTAAGGCACAAGAGTAAGATTCAGCAAGGGTTCTTTTAGGAATCAGCCATTAAGAATATTTATTAGTGTTTAAGCCTTGATTCTGCAAAGCTCTTAAATAAGGACTTACTTTTAAAGATGATAAGGGTCCTATCTCTGGTCCTTTAATGTCTTTAATTCTTTTTATGTATAAATGGTACATTTTAAATATTTGAAGTTCAGCATGCATTTAAAATTTTACTTAGCATTCTATTTAATCCTGGCTCTTTTTAATTTGCTGGTAATCCTTTAAGAAAGGACTAGGATCCAGATGGGAGGATGTGCAAGGCAACGCACAAAGAACTATGTAATTGTAGTAATTGAAGGCTTCTCTATCTGACTGCCTTTATCATAGATTTTGTTTGTCTAGTGCCAAATAGGTCATTGAAACCTAGTGGTTTTTAGTGGTTCCTTTTTGTGTTTTCTCTCAGTTCTCTTCTCTTGATACCCAGCTTGAGAGAACTTTTCTGTGGTAAATATTGACCATGAAAGACACTTTGACTCTGGAAAGTGCTGTAAAATGGTATGAATTTTGACAAATCAAACTATGAATGGGTACATCTTAAAAGTACTAAAAATGCTGTTCTTTTTCTTCTGTAGACAAGTTTTGTGCAAGGGTTGATTTGTTCATTCACAGCTGGTACTCTTATAATGAACTCTCGGTATACGTTCATTTGTGTTTTGTTGGGGTTTTTTTGTTTTGTTTTGTTGGTTTGTTTTTTGTTTTTTTGTTTTGGTTTGGTTTTGGGTTTTTTTCTGTGCAGATAATTTAAATGAGCCTCTGAACTCAGCTAAAAACAGTGTGGTCTTGCATATTAGATTTGGAGGAATTTGCGTGGGGATATTCCCACTAAAAAAAGCCCAGCCTCTTCAGTTTGACATTTCTCTCTTTTCACTTAAGAGTTCCTTATTCTCAGTTGAGAGGTTTTGCACTCAGTCATACTGCTGTGGCTTGACCAGTCTGTAAGCAAGCAGAACCTGTCAGAGCTTCACATGTGAATGGTTGCAGTTGAGCTTGAAGTTGCCCTCACCGGGAGCAGGAGAGGACACGGTGTTTATGAACAGTTCTTCCTTCATTATCACAGCATTGCTGGTAGTTACTGAGACTCAGCAGTCTTTTTCACAGTATCTCTTTTGGAGCATCAGGGCTTTTGAAACAGAGAATGAGTTTCTTTGAGTTTGAGATGTCTGCCTGGAGATACAGAAAGCCAGTATCCAGAAATAATTGCTTGGATAGCACAGTAGCTGTCTATTTTCACTCTCTGAGTTGTGCTTTACCTTTCTTCATGCCTCAGTAGTCCTGGTGTGGACAAAGTATCATCCTGATTCTCCAGTAGGAGAAGCAGAAAGAGGCACCAGCTGCAACAAACAGATTAGTAGTGCTTCCTTCAGCTACTGGCTACTTTCAGCCCATTGCCTACAAGTTTCTTACTTTGACACCCGTGGTATATAGTTGGTTTCTAAATACATTACACTTTTTTCATCAGCACCAGATTATTTTTACCTTTGACAGGAGAAGGCTGTTACAAGTCACGTAACTTGTAGTGTTTGAGCCACAGATCTCTGGGTGGGAAAAAGAATATCAGTGTCTGAAGGTACAACTTCCACTGTGCTTTTCTCCTCAGAAAGGAGGATTTGTCCCAGATGAAGAGCTTTCCTACCTTTCCTGAAATTTGTGTACAGAGCACCTAGGAAAGCATCAAGTCTTCATCTTTCCTACAAATCATCTTTGCTATAGCTATTAAGGAAGCATCTGTCAACAGCAAAAGGCTCAGACAAGCAACCAGCAAAGTTGGGACTGGTTTTTAAAGTATTTTTGTGTTTGAAACTGCAGGAATATCTTTCAGGAGTAAAATAGCACTACTGAAAGTAATTTGCAATTTTCAGTGGAGGTGCCTTCACAGACTGTTTAGATTTATTACTTGTCTTGATGCTACCAATCACTTTCATTCTGTCCTTTTGCAGACATCACAATTGCTTGAGAAAATAATTTCCTTGGGTTTTTTTCTTGCCTCCTTTTACTGGTTCTTATGCTATCATGATTGCTATACTGTATTGAAATCAGTCTTGCTGTGATGTTCCAGAGTTTTGTATCGACTTTTAAAATATTTTTCAAAGTAGAGAAATAAGGGATTTCACTGTTCCTGTACTTCAATTCATGTATCTCAAACTTGGTTTAATGTAATATAAAAGTTTTATGGAACTAATGTTTATATTTTTTAATTGGAAAAATATGTAATATTTATGGTACTAATTAGGTAGTCACAATGTTGCTTTATATCAGAGGTTCTCAGTGTATTTTTCATTCTGCTATCAGTGGATTATTATCAGACCTCTTAGAACAATACCTGGGGTTCTAACACCCTGCTGTGCAAAAACAGTGTTTATTTTAGTGATTTGATTAACCCATTCTAGGTCAATAAAGCTTGCACACATTCATGTTAGTGTGCAAGGCTAAGTGCATAAGGCTGTGGTGAGCAATGAAGAATTACAGCAAGGAAAGACAATGCTATTTATCTTGCTTAATATAGCTGTCTTTCTGTATGAAGATTTCATGTCTCAGTTGTTTCCATATATGGTACCAATAGGAAAGTTCCTCTGTTGACTTCAGGTGGTACCTGAATCTTTTTCAAGCAAATGGTTTTGAGACTATTTTAGGAGTTGTTTGGACTTTTTGGTCTTAGGTTAATTTCTGTGTCTTCTTGGTTTGTGTGTTTAGGGAAAGGATGAGGAGAATGTGAGGGAAGCTCAGCACAAAAACATATATCTTACCATGATTTACTTGCCAATATAAGTGCTACTACATAGTAAGCAGGAGACAAAAAAGAAGCACACATTATAGTTCCATCTGAATTCTTCTGCTGTGGAGTTTATTAATTTTTATTATTTATTACTGTCTCTGGCAGTAACCCCTCTCCTTCTCTGTATCATTTTTATAGTCAACTTGTGAAGCCAACTATCATGAATGTGTGCAAGCTTTACTGACCTAGAATGGGTTAATCAAGTCACTAAAATAAACACTGTTTTTGCGCAGCAGGGTGTTAGGACCCCAGGTATTGTTCTAAGAGGTCCTCCAGAAATGCAGAGAAAATGTGATACCACTACAACACTTGCTGTAGTTTGGGGAAGCATCATTAAAAAAAGAAAAAGCATGTTAGGAAAAACAAGTTGTCCAGTGTTAAACTGCAATTGCAAATCTGTTTTCACTGAATGTCCCAAAGCTTCATTTCAGTCTGCTGCTAAAAGGCATTTACTTGTCATAGCTATCTGCCAGAATACATTTAAATGATTTGAAAGTAGGCTTGGTGGAGTGGCTGTAAGAGGGTGAATTAGTTCTGTGTACGGCTGCAGCAGGTTGGCCCAGCGGACTTCTGACCCAGAAGGATCCTGAGTCACTGCAATCTGTTCTGTGGGAGATGGAAGGCAGTGTGACCTGGCTGTTGGACATGTTTTCAGCAGTCGTGAGAAAACAGCCTGTGGGCTAAGTGATGCTATGGTTCTCCATGCTATTCCTGGCCTTGTGGGCTGTGGTGCTGCAGCAGATGGTTCTTGTCCAGTTGGGTGGATTTGAAAGATCAGAACAAGGTAAGCAGAGGAAAGGCACTTGACTGGAGGGGAGAGGGGAAAGAATGAAGAGGGATAAACAAGCCATGTTTATTTTCTCTTTTTTGCTTTGAAGTTTTTGCTTTCTATCTTTAAATTCTGTATAAATATATATAAATATCTTAACAAGTAAACAGTAAGACCATTTTAGTGGGCGAGGAGGACAACAAAAACCTACCGTTAATGTTTCCATAATCAGCTGAAGTTCTGACTTTCTGTTTGTATTTAATTGGAGAATCTTCAGTTGTGTTCATTAACTCTACATCCACAAACTTCTCAAATGTGTTGGTAACTAAAATGAATTAATATTAGGTTTGTAGTGTCACTAAACTTAAATGGAAAAGCCAAAAAAAGGTCCTCAAACTTCTTAAACATCCTTGGTTTTCTAAATACAGTCCTTTTAGTATTTAAACACAGGACTTTGCAACCAAAAAATCTGCCTTCTCGGGACTTGAGTGTTTTAGGAAACATAAAATTTAACTTAAATATTACTCTATATTAATTTTATATTCTGTTATGAAGAAAGTAGTATTTTATTCCTGAGACTTCCTATGAAATTCTTCACTAATGGGCCAGCTGTACTTCAGACTTTTTGCAGTCACTGAGAGAGAGATAGTTCTACCTTGAACCATTCATCTTCTGGACTGTGCAAATTTGCTGTGAATCAAACTATTTTTGCTGTGAATCGAGCTATCTTTACCTTATTTAAACAGAGTTTGGTGGGGTAGTTATGTCTTGAGTGTTTTAGACTGGGATTTTAATGTGGGAATTGTAGTTTCCCAGCAGTGCTTGCCACGTAATTATTGACGTTGATAGTGTGGAAACATTTGGTTCTGATTCCTTTAGAAAATCTCCATGCTCCAGAGAATATTGCCTTGATAAGTACAGATAAGAGCTGTGTGAAGTCTAATCAAGTTTTGGGGGGTTGGGATTTTGTTTGGGTTTTGTTTTTTTTTTTTTTGCAGTTTTTTAGATGGTTGGTTGGTTGATTAGGTTTTCTTAATTATTGTTACTCCACTGTCTAGAGTATGAATACTCTACTGTCTGCAGAGTTTTTCAGCACTGGGCATCTGACACAATATAGTTATACTTCTGTACACGTTTAAATGGTCTATTACTAGTCTGCTGCCAGGCACTAATAAAAATATATAAACCCTCTGATCAAATTTTATTATTTTTCTCATTTTCTTTCTAGACTGTTTATGGTTCCACAAGAGTCTTTAATTCCCAGTCATGATGCACTGTTAATGGGCTTTAGAATCTCATCTCCTTGGCTTCATGCCAAGCAGAAGTCTCAGCTATTTTTTGAACAACTACACGTGTGACATATATGTAGCACTGGATTTCCTAATAAAGCTGTTAATGTGAGAAAATGGCAAAAATTTGTTCAACGAACTGCAATTCTTTATGCATAAATTTACCCATAAAAATAAGAGATAGATTTGCTAACAAAATATGATTTGTATAAACTTAGTTTTACTCTATTTTAAACCCACTGAATCTGTGGATTCAAACTTACCTGAAAGGGAAAAAAAATTAACACTTAATATGGACATATCATGATTATGCAAAAAAGTTGAGACATGTAGATGAGAAAGATTACTATGTTTACAATGTAAACTTCATTTTAGTAATAAATACTCGGAAAGAATTTTTAAAAATCCTAACTTTTTTATAATTCTAAATTACTGTTATTTTCTGCTTCCCAGCATTTGATCTGGACAAGCTCAAGAAGTTGGCCCATGGGAATCTGGTGAGATTTAACAAGACCAAGGGCTGGTGCTGTACCTGGATCAGGACAGTCCCAGGTACCAGCACAGGCAGGGCACAAGCAGCCCCAGAGCAGCCCTGCCCAGAAGGGCTTGGGGTGCTGTGGGTGAGAGGCTGCTTACTTTTGGCTAGCTAACTGAGTGCAAATTTGGATGCATTCACTCCTCTGTAATAGCTAAGTGATAAGCACTAATAATGCCCCATGTTTTCCCAAAGGAAAAGGGGTTCTAAGGAAAACCCCAAAACCTGTCGTAGCACATCACCAACTCACCTGTGTCATTCCCCTTCTGGGGGTCATAAGATGTGCCAGATCCAGGTGCTGACAGAGCCTGTTTGTAAGTCTGTCTATTTTCGGAGGCAGTTTCTATGTAGAAATGACAAGTTTCCTGAGCTTCTCCAAGGCACAGACTCAGAAAAGAACAAGTCTGAGCTGGTGTGAGTTCCTAAAAAGAAGTGTTGTTTTTCTTCTGCCTAGTCATTACCTGACTGAGCTTATTCCAACATACTTGGGACGGGGGTGGCTGGGAAAAATTGGAAAAAATTGCTTGCAAGTCAGAAGTGAAGTATTTACCCATCTGACTGGGACTGCTCAAAACTGGTAATCAAACACTTGGTGAAGTAACTTGCCATTTCAGGATTGTAATCTTTCCTCTTTCCATCTGCAAAACTGGGAAAACAGTACTTATTTAGCTCATGGGCATAGATGACATTTTCTTCGTTAATATCTTGGGCATGAGATAGTATTCTTGCACAAAAGTCTTCAAGAATTCAATAGTATTTTTGAGAAAGAGAGCTGGTATCCCTATTGTAATTTGTGTCAATTCTTAAGCTTGTTTATGCCTCCTTAAATGATGCTCAAAATAGTGGGCATCATTTAGATATGGGCCCCCTTAAAATAAAACCAAGTGATACAGAAGTAGAGAAACCAAATTTGCTTAACTCACAGTGCTCAACAGTTATGTTTATGTTAAAAAATATTCCAAGATCTGAATTTTAATTTATTGAAGACATGGTTCAAATTTTTTTGCCTTCTCTCTGTGTATGATATATATGATTATTTATCTAGGTGTTTCTTTAGCTGAATATTAGATATAGTAATTGAGTATGAGGATGGCAAATGTTACCATATATTTTTATTAGCCATACTTTCAAAGTATATCATGATGATGATATGAATTTGGCAGTGGTATTGTTGAACTAGAGTGAATGATAAAGTGGTTTGCAGTTAGTACTTGCATTAATGAGTAAGCATGAATTATAAAAACACCACTCATATTGAAGCTTTTCCAGATTCAGGTTGGTCTGAAAGACAGGGAGTAGTGTGGTATTCCTTTAATATCTCAGTACTATTTAAAAAATAATTTCTTTAAACCCAGGATTATGACTCAAAATACAGACTTTAGCTGAAATGAATGGGAAACACTGGAGAGAAATGAGTAGCTGTGAAGAAGATGAAGTTTTTATGGCCCATACTGACCTCTTGCAATTTCTAGTAAACAAAATTAATCTGAAACTAATCATGCTCTGAGCTTTCTAATTTGAGTTCTGTGTCTTTTCCTCTGTTTCTAATGAAATATATCTTTCTTTTGCTGTCCATCTCGTTCACCATTTCTTCATCTATTCCTACCTATTCCTGTTTTCCTAGGTTCTCTTTTGAGCTGAATTATGGAAACAACAAAATGAGAAAAAAACCTCAACCAACCAACCAAAAAACCCAACCAAATAAAAAAAAAAAATCCCCCAAATAAACAACCCACCTGCACTTAAAAATCCCCAACAAAAAGTCCCTAAAGAAACAACGCCCCCCCCCAAAAATCCAAACAAAAAAAAGAAAAAAACAAACCCCCCAAACAAACAAACAAAAAACAAAAAAAGAGCAAAAAATCCCACAACTGCACAACTCTGTAGACCTCTTAGCTCTCTTTCTTTTCTGTTGGGCATACTTGACCTGATTTTAATGTAAGCCCACTAATGGAGCTCTAGTCACCCTTTGTGATTCCAGCATTTGTATAGTACTTCCGTCCTGCAGCATTCACTTTTGTCCCTGACTAACATGGACCATTCTACTCCTACAGTTAAAACTGAATAGGAAGTAAAGCAGACTTTGCTCATGGCTGGTGATTGCTGAGGAAACTTGCCTCCCTAATTCCAGGTAGCCGGTCGAAGCTAAAATGGTGATCATTCAGCTATGGAGCCTGGGAGTAAACTTTTTCTTGTTTGACTGCTGTTGATATGCCAAATTCTCATCCTTCAGCCTAGCTGCAGCTGGATATTTGGTTGTCATTGGGAGCCAAAGGTGGGCTGGCAGCTGTCCAAGTGAAAGAGATACTTTGCCATATGTATTTTAGACAAGTTCAGTCAAAAGGTTGCTATGTCTTTTACTTTGAACTTAAATGAGGAAGGAAGATAGAGGGCTTTCTGGGAAAGCTCTTCAAGAAGTTGGGCATTACTCAGCTTCTTTAAGGGTTACAACATCAGTACTCTGAATGCCATTTTTAATTCTCATAATCTGTTATAACAACCTTTAGTTTAGTGCTTTTTCCTTTGTTTTAAAGCTAATGTCAAAAAATCAATTCCCCAGTCACTAGAAAAGAAAAAAACAGACTTTCCAAGGCAGAGAATACATGGAAAATAATGAAAATTATCACACAATTATATGTGGGGTACTTTTGCAGTACAGACAGCTTTGTACTGCACAGGAAAGTGGAAAACTCCTAAAGGTGAAGAAGAACAGTCACACTTAGGCTGTCAGACATCTCAGCTGTATGTGGCTGTAGGAAGTTTTGAAAGCACAGGTGTGTTGCTGTGTCCAGTTGCAGATTAGCAGTAATTAGCAACTGGCTTAACTGCTTACTTGCCATTAAAATTTATGCCTTTGTTGTTAATTATAAGTAGGGTCAATAAGTTGTTTTGGTTTGTCAGAACAAGCTCTGCTCTTAGCAGTGATATTGATGAACTGCAGCTTTGTAAATGTCATGGGAGAGTGCTGTTGTCCAGACTCCTGCCCCTCTGCTAATTCACAGGTCAGTCCACTGTCAGTTTTTCAAAAGAGACTGGCTTTTTGTCTACAGTTCTATAGATCCAAAAATTGTATCTGTACTTGTCTAATGGATTTGTTAAAGTGTCTCCTTTTCATGGATTTGTAATAGCAAATGGTCTCTAATACATTTTTAATTAGTTGATTAAAATTAAATTATTAATTAGAGATTATCTTCTGTGAAGCAGAAGAAATTATGACAGGAGTAATCAAACATTAATTACTGAATATTTTGCTGATCGGCTGTCTGCTGAACATGCTGTACTGCAGGTGTGTGATAGGAATGATGCCTTTTCAGGCTCACCTAAAACCAGAGGCCAGACAAAATTAAGAGCATAAAAAGCATTAATACTTATTGAAGGGCCTTGAGGTACATTTAGGGCATATAGAGCCCATTCAGGAGCGACACCCAAAAATGGATGGTGGGTCACGGGTTTTCACACTTTTATAAGTTCAGTCCATTTGTATATTGGGAGTTAATTTTCGAATTACTGCTTCAGGTAATGAAGTAATTTACCCCAAGTTTGCTCCCCCCCAGCTTACTTTTGTTTACATTTCTTGGGGCCTGAGACAGTGAGGTGTCCTTGATTCCCAGACCTAGAGAGGAATTGTTTTGTCTGACCAAAATGTGAAGACAGTAGTTAACACTGAATATGGAGTTTAGAGTTACACACTAAAGAATGACAGGATTACAAATATATGAAAAATATAGAAGCTAAAATCCTAAGGCATCAGGAAAAGTAAAACTTTTCCGTAACTTCTACTCCAAAATAGGTAAACTGTGCCTCAATCTGTTAGAGATGGAAAATATTCTTTTCACATATTTTTTTTTAGTCATACTGTTTTGAGGAACATATTAACCTTTAATTGCCTTCAATGTATCCTGGCATAATAGTTCAAGATATATTTAATATTCATCTGGCATTATAGCACCAAAAAATTGAGTAGTTTATAGAGGGTGGTATTATCTTTCATGGTACAAGACTGCTGGCAAATCTTCTTTAGATTTTACTTTTAGGATTACCACATTATTGATTCCCTTTGCTTTCACCTCAGCTTCCCTGGTTTTGGTAGTTGGCTGTCAGTGCAGCTCTACATTGCTGGTTTTTAAAAATCATCTGAGGAAAGATAGTGTGTTTTGCTTGTTTTGTACATGAGGAATTATAGAACACATACATTAGCAAAGGATTCAAGAAGTTAGAGTGTAAATATAGACTATGAAGATTTTCTTTTTGAGCAAAAAATCACCTGCTGTCCAGTAGGACAGCCACATGAAAAGCATTCACGTATGAGCAGTCTGACTATGACAGTGACAAATAACTTCAAGTGTTTTCTGAACTAAGAACTGTTGTCCTGGATAGCCAGAGAGCTGAGCCATTCCCAGGTGGACTTAGAAGCATCCAAACCAAATATGAACAGGAGAGTTAGGTTCCAAAATAAATTATTAGGAGTAGACATTTGTAGTAGACAAAGCCAAATATGTTTTTCCTCTTCTGCTTTTATATCAACAGATGATGGAAGTTATTTAGTTTGTACTGAAAATGTTGGAATGTGATAGTGAAGCAGAGTTGTCACACCTGTGTTATGCTTTCCTGGTTGTCTAGACATTCCAGCCTCCGTTCATTCCTGTGGATCTGAATCCATCACCTGTGCTTAATACTTATGTCTGTTGAAAAAAACTAAATACTCCTCCAAATGGTATGTCAAGAACATGCTCCTCTAACTTCAAACAGGCCTTTAATTCTCTTGGGTTATGTGAAGTATATTGGTGTCAAGATAGAAAGATTACTTTAAAGAAACCAGGTGTTCATTCTCTGAGATTTTTTTTATAGACTTACCCATATATCTCCTGCTGTTTTCAGCTACATCAGCACGAGGAAGTATGTATTTTTGACTGTGGTGCTGAAAGCTTTTAAAATATATCTATGAAAGATGCCATCCAGTTTGCTGTAGTGGTTGTATGTCCTCCTTTGTTGCAATATGCCTTGCATTACTTAACTCAATTTCCTTCTCTTGAAAATGAATCTTATTCCATCTTTAAAAAGTTAAATTTATTCTTTGAGTTTGAGACACTGATGCCACAGTTCACTCCTCTTTTCCGTACCTCAGTCATCTGTCAACTTTCCAAAGCTTCAAAAATCTCAAGAGAATACAATGAATGTCAAATGTGAGAAGAGTGCTGTCTCAGTAAGTTTGACCTGATCAGGAAAATTTTCTTCTTTTCTTCTCTTTCCTTTTCACCCGAAATGACTTCTTCAGGAAACATCCAATCTTTCTGTAACTCAGCGGATCAAAGTGCTGTATTGTTGGATCTTAATCACATATAAATGGCTCCAGAAGGGATGAGAGCTCTCTTTGTTGATTAGAGGCTTCTAGGCCAAAACCGGTGCCAGCAGCCATAAAGGAAATATGTAGACCTCTGTTTGGTCATTCAGTGAACCATGTCACTCTAGGTTTGACCCACACTTCTTTGCACTAGCTTCCTTCTGCAGGAAGGTGGCCTAGATCATGGCTGTAAAATATATCAATGCTAGCAATTGTAGGCAAAGAGATTTTTTTTGCCTTTCTTTTTGATGTCTCTGCTAATTTTTCTTCTTGCTGTTTCCTTCTTCTCAATGTTACCAGCTTTAAGCACAAACTAGGTTCAAAGTGTTCCAGATTTGTCTGTATTAGACAGAGCATGTTCTACATCATTGTGGTGTCACAGTATCTTGCAAAGTGTAAGTGCTAAGTATGTGCTAATACCAAAGTGTAAGACCATAAAATATGTTTTGGTTGTGCTGGGTGTTTTGCATATTGGTACTGTTATAGGTAGATGGAGTGCTTCATTAATAACATTTTTTTACCAAGTGATTTTACTTCTTTATAGCCCATCAAGATATTAGAAGAGCTTAACAGGACATAACAGTATTGGATAGGACATTAACAAGACATTGTATTTCTCCTTTTGCTTCAGCTGTGCATTTTTGGGCAGCCATTTTAATGATAATGTCACTTCATGTTTTTACTTGGTACAAGCTGAGATGTTCTTGTTTGTAGAACAAGGTGTAGTTGATATCTAAAGTGCAATCCAGTACCTTTCTTACCCTGCTATATGAAGCATGAATTAACTGCATAACTGATAATAGACTTAATATCTCTGAATGTTTGTAGCGAAGAGAAAATAGAGAATGAGAAGTTGTGCATTATTCAGGGTATTTGTGCACAAACATGAATGTTGATGTTCATTGGATTATCTGTCTGTTACTGACATGCTTTAAAATGTCATCCAGTGAAGCAGGCAAACCAAACAACTTAGCTGATCAATCACATACTCTAGATACTTAAAAGAAAATAATTGAACTGTTCATGTTTGCCATTTACATTAGAAAATTCATTGGGGAAAGTAAGTGACAGAGTGTTCACAGAAATAAGGATTGGTTTATATATATATATATATATATATATACACACACATATATATACATATATATATATATATATATATGCACCTTGTGAGTGTCCGGGCTATCTATGTAACTAGAACAGTATAACTTCAAACGTAGTTTCATTGGCTTTTTAATTCATATACTGTGTCCATAAAAACAGGCAAGGCTAAAAGAGAAAAAACTTCATGTTTTGTCTAACAGTTCTGGTAAAATTCAGAAAAGTCAGATAGGTCAACTTTTAATTAAAAATGGAGTATTCAAATCCTACTAGAAGCATTATGGTCTTGCATGTGTTTTGTATGAAATGAGCTCTCTTACTGAGAATTCAATGAGAATTATCTCTCAATGAGAATTGCTCTCCTCCCTCCCACAAGAACAGCTGAAAATCTAATCAGACCACTGGACAGTGGGGTTTTTTTATAGGATTCAGTTGTACTTGTTCGTCCATGCTTGTCTTCAATCTAAACCCAAGTGATTTAATTTATACCTTCTTTTTACTGATAAATACTGTTAATACATTTAAACTCTTGTGAAAGTAACAAAGGAAACATTTTTGTTTTCTGTGACAGATGTCACTGTTCAATCTTGATTTTTTCTAAGCATTGTTCACTTTTCAGTATACTCTTCTTCAAATGTTGTCAAGTCCTTTTGCAGATTCATGCTTTCTAGCTGGCGAACATCAAGCTGATACACTACCAGCTGGACTGGACATATTTTTTTAATATGAAGTAATTTCTGCTGTCATGGATTAGACATCTTTAGAAACAGGATGTTTTATTGCTTGTAAATCATCTAAAGCCATTTTAAATGGCTGATCTCTACTTACGCTCTCCAATTCCTGCTGCACTGCCTGTGGTCTGACTGACATGATGTTGACACTGTCCTTTCTATTAATCTGTCTGCAACTGGTCTTATAAAACAGTGTGGCTGGTGGCACTCTTCACTGCATGTTGAGTAAATTGCTGTACAATGTGCAAATACTTATTTATTTGAAGTCTTAAGAATGTGATCCCTCTCCAAAACAGTATTGCAGTAGGCAGCATTACATCTTTCCCTGCTTTTCTGGAGCAACGTATAAAACACTTTGTAATGTTAATTTTTTTTTTAGTTGTTGTTAGTGCTTCATCTTGTAAGGAGGTGATTTCTTTAGTGAGAGCACAGTTGGAAACATTACATTATTAATATTTCAAATTCTAGCTCTTTACCAAGTAGAACTTTTTTGTTATAAGTCACTAAAGCATCTGAATTATTAGCAGCATACCATTAGTAAATTGATTCCCTATAAAGCAATTGAACCATTTTTCATTTATGGAAGCAAACATAAAACATGAGTTTGCAATTTCTGGTCTTTTCAGTAAAACTGGCATGATCTGTCTGTCTGTTTATATAGGACTGTACTAAATGTTCAGATCTAAAATGTTATTGAAGAACATATTTTTAGTTGTGTTTTTTAAATATATATATCTACTTTAATTCATTACCTCCTTGCAACGGTTTCTTTTTCTTTGAAATATGGACCACGTAAAGCTGAAAACTGGAGATGGAAGAATATTCAGTAACCTGTTGCTAGTTATCCCCTTATGCCACCCACTGAATAATAGACGTAACAGGATAGTAATACTAAATCTAACTGGAAGTACCAAGAAAAAAGCCATGATATAGTACTATTTTTAGATTATAGAGAAATCAAAACTCAGATTTATTTTTGTTGTTTATGGTTGAAAGATGTTCTATTTGTTGTTTTATTGCCTTCGTAATACTTCGGAGTTGCACAGGCAGTGGTGATATAACAGTAGATAATATACTATACATCTTGGCTTAGAAATAGCAGAATAGTTATTAATTTTATATAATATTAATTTTTTTCAATTTTAATTTTTTCAATATTAATTTTTTTCAATTTTTTTCAATTACTGCCTCACAAATGGCTATTTGTTTTTGATGGGTTTCTCATTCAAGTAACCTTCGACCTCATAAAATACTAAACTCATACTGCAACTTACGCTTTATAATGCCAGATTTTTCCCATTTTCAGTTTATGCAGTTACCTTGTATCAAGTTTAAAAATAATGCTTTAAAAGAATCAATTTCATGGTGAATGCATCTAGTCAAACAACTCATTTAAACAACATCTTACTCGTGTGTAGCAGACCGTTTTACAAGTAACTGAGAGTTTTACAAGGCTGTGTTTCAGACAGGATAATTGGTTGTTTCTCATATGCGAGCTTGCAATTTAAACTTGTTAGCTTCAATATACAGAACCTTTCCTGGCTTGGTTAGGAGTATTCTGTTAAGCTCTTTTTAGCTGTAGACATATATAATAATTCATTATCAAGAAGTGATAAAATGGTACCAATTTTGAATATGTTTCTGTACAAGCTAGTGGTTCAAACCTTTTCATTTGTCACTAGTAGTCAGCAAACTTAGCCTATGGTTTCTAATGTAAAGTAAACTCAATTAGGAATTGCAAATGTGCAGATTTCTGACTTATGTAGAGTGCCAGAACCTCAGAATTTAAAGAAGTGATTTTGCTTCTATTAGACGTCAATTTTGAATAGATAGGTTGCTCACTAAGGTAAGTTGAGAATGCTTAGAAAAGTCTGTTGCATTAAGATATTTTAGTCAAATGATATTAATCTTCTAATCCTCATAAAAGTTTAGTGCCAGCTATACATTTGCTATATTTGATTTCATTTTCAGTGCAGTGCTTACCCCAGGTGTAATGCTAGGGCCTGTTGGTAAATCAGCAAGTCACATCCAAAGGTGGAGGGAAGGAGCTGCCAGCTTGCAAAAGCCAGGTTTCCCTTTCTGCTAGAATCACTTGACAAGCACCTGGTTTTGTTTTTCATTGGTACAGTCATGATACTTGGAGTGTTACTAGGACATAGCGCCTGCCTCCAGGTGCTTTTCTTCAGAAATCATCTGGCTTCTCAATGACTTTAAAAGGTATTCCACAGCTGGCACGTACAAAAGAAAGCCTTAATTCGCCTAAAGTAACAATAGTTTCATTACAAAACCTGTTTTACGCTCCTTCAATATTATTTTGAGTAGCTCTTCTTTAAGACCTTAAATTTTACAGATGCTGTCAGTCAGAGTTGGCCACTCTTTGGAGAGATGAGAGGGACATTTTATAAGGACTTGTGGTGATAGGACAAGAGGGAATGGCTTTCAAGTGAAAGAGAACAGGTTTAGATTAGGTGTTGAGAAGAAATGCTTTACTGTGGGGAAGGTAAGCAGCTGAACAGGTTGCCCTGAGAAGCCATGGATGCCCCATCCCAAGAAGTGTTCAAGGTGGGATGGGACTTTGAGCAGCCTGCTATATTGGAAAGTGTCTCAGCCATGGCAGTGAGGTTGAAATAGGGTGATCTTTGAGGTTCCTTCCAACCCAAGCCATTTTATAGTACTTTGGAGCTGTTTTGGATTTTTTATGTCAAGGTTGATATCCTTCCTGAGGTATCAATGTATCTGTCTTATTTCTTGTATACACAACTCTTGATCATTTAATCTCTTTCCTTGGAGTTTGGATCAATATAATGTAGGGAAGTGATCTCTCGATGCAGTAAAGAAAAAAAACATTTCATGCAATAAAGAAAAACTCTTTCTCTTACCCCTTCTCATGGAGTATTTTTACTAAAAAGACTTTTCAGAAAGGTAGAATTCCCTGCTGCAACCTATGCTAATGGAAGGAATAACTCTGGCGCTGAAAAAACAGAGAGAATCTTTACCTTTAAGTTCAATAGTCAAAATAACTATACTCTTCTTCAGCATCTCAGTGCATTCACCCATCTCCTCCAAATCTATCTGGTCATCCATGTCTTTTCAAGCACCACTGCTGCAAATCTCAGTGCAAAGCAGTTTGCTAATATTTCTTCCCATTTACTTGACTTAAAACATCCTGTCTTGCTGTAAAGTGCTCACTTTTTTTTCCATATCTATGATTGCTCATGCATTTCTTGTCATTTTAGGGTTAGTGGCAGATTTGTTTTGTACATGGATGTTTTCCTGTATACAGGACTGTGTCTGAATTGAGCTGTGTAATTTTTCTCTTGGTATCCTTGTGCATTATGAAGAAATTTAAAAGCAGTGAGGGGGCCTTACTCAAGCAAGGCCTGGTCAGAGAACCCGGAGGGGTTCTGCCATAATTCTAGGTAGAGGGTTAAAAAGTATCAAAAAATAGATGAGTCTGGAGCTGCCTGGAATAGTAGTTTTAAGTGGTGGCTTGCTGTGAGTTTGGAGGCAATAATCTTCTCAGAGACATGGATCTAGAAAACACAAAGTACCTTGCATCCTCTAACCACAGGGCAGAAAGAAATCCTCAGAAAGAGGTCCCACAGAAGTTCCTGATGCTGGAGCAGCTGGGAGGGTCACAGAGCCTATGGCATTCTGACAGCCAGGAACTGAACCTGGCAGTGGCGTGGTCTCTGGAAACAATTTTTACTTAACAAGTACTTTATGTTAACTTTTTCAAATGGATTTATTACACAGATTTTGCTTTAGAACTAGAAATGGTTAATTGCAGTTAGTTCAGGGCTTCCATTGCCTCTATGCAGACTTTGTAAATGAAATAGTTCTCCCTTTGGCAAAAACCTCCCTGAAGGGAGGTTGGAACCCTCTTTAACTAATATGGTGTGCTCTGTACCTGGTAAGGAGCAAGGGGAAAAGGCACAACTACTGTCTGTGTCTGCTTGTGGTAGCACACACCTCACAGAACCACAGCTGCTTTTGTGCTCAGTCTGACTGTTAATTTGGAACAGTGTCAGCAGTGTGAATGTGAGGAGCCAACCACAAAGCCCTTAGAAATCCTGCTTTTTGCTGCTGATACAAGGGTACATGTCCATACAGTGTTTTGGTGCTTTGCAGACGAGGGCACTGTATACAGATGTTCTTTGTTCAAGTGCTAGATTTGTACATGTTCAGGCAAATGCGGATGAATCATCACATGTGCAGTTCCCCAGAAAATACTGCTTATCTGCTATCAGAACAGAAAACATACTATTTGCAGAAAGGATGTCTTAATAAGGATTGATCTTTGGACTTCTCATTACTCTAAAGGTTATTTTGACATTCAGCATTGCAGGTAAACTTTTTTGGGTTGGGGAGGGAAAAATCTCAGTACTTGTGTCTCAATGTTGTTACTAGTTCAAACCACAATCTGGATATAAAAGTAGCATATTTTGCTGCTGAAATCAGCATACTCTGTCAGTAGTTTTATATTCTGAAGTAAACCATGAGTACCTGCTGTCTATTTAAGAAAAAAGGATGCTACAAAAACTCTAAGCCTCTGAAAGATATTTCCTACAGGTCTTGCGTGTTGAGTCTCTACTAGTTATTTGAATTCCTTAAGCTATTTAACTGAACTTATAACAAAAACAAACCTGAGTCAGAGATCGTAGAGAGGAGATGACTAGTGGTATAGTAAAATCTTTCAGTAGATTTCCTGCAAAATTATCTTTGGATATGTTCCATTCTATACTTTTTGTTAACAGATTAGAATAACTATAGTAATTTAAATGAATTATCCTAAGTTTAAATTGATCTTATATTCAATCAGTTATTTTCAATACAGCTTAAGAATATACTAGAATGTGTTGAGAATACACTAAAATAGAAAATGGTCCTTACATACAGTAAATTGGCAATTTTGTGTCTGTGCTCTATGGGAAGGAAGAAAGATAGGTGAATTTTAGATGACCTCCAGATAGCTATCTTTAACCAGGGCTAATTTTCAGCATTGCTTTTTAGGATTTTATATTCTAACACTTTATGTGTAAGTACATAACTGTCAGACAGTATCTGTGGCAACCCACAGTACATAATAAAACATAGTGAGTAAAAGAGAAAACAAAAGGGGCAGTAACTTAAAGTGATGTTTGATTTTCAATTCTAAATATTTCTTTGAAGTAAAATAAAGAAATAAAGTGGCATTAAAGAAAAATATTTTACTATGCTTTCATTGCATGCATTTTTGTACAGTATCCTCTTCTCTGTTCTTGTTTCCCTTATCACTCGAGATGCTCTTTCACTCACTCTAAGGTTGGATAATTGTGAGCCCTTATCTTGTTTTTCTGGTTATATAGTTATATGAATCTTCATCTGGAAGTCTGGTTTTCCCTGTATCGGTATGCTGCTGCTCTTCTCATGTTATTTCGATTTCTTCCAGTTGTAAGAAAAGCACATGCTTATATGAAAGTAATATCCTGGGTGAATGAAACATGGAAGGCAAAGTATAGGTCTATGTTTTTGGCAGCTACACAATTTACTATTTCTTTTTTACAAAATAACAGAATCTAACAAAAACAATCTAATGCGCTGTAGTGCACTGTTGTGTAACACAAAGAGTGTGTGCAAAGAGTTGATGGATCCTAGTAGCTTCTCAAAGCCTATCTTTGCTTCCATCCACATACAAATCTCAGTGGTACTTCTGCAACCTCTGCAATTTTCTGTCCTCACTGTCATCCATCTTATTTTTCCAGACCAATTGTAACATGACTCTGTCTATCTGTAAAAAAAACACCCCAGCTTCTCTGTTTTATAAACCTTCCAGCTCTTTAGCTCACTCCCTCTTTTTCTTGTCTCCTGCTTACATTTGCCAATACTCTGTGCTCTCTGGAATAGTATGGCTCTGTGGATTTGTCAGGCATCCTATTTCTTCATTCTGAATAGTTAGTTATCTTCTTTAAAATACATTTCTTTCAACTATCACTTGTAATCTGAAAAGTGTTGTGACTTGTGGCCACTGGAGATAACAAGGGTGGAAACATGCACAAAGCACTGTGTACATTACTTTAAGTCACTGTATTCCCCTTTGTAAAGACTTAGAAGCCAAAAATATCATCCAGCTCTCTTACATAGCTGAGTTGGATGTGTTTCAGGTAGTCTTTTATAAAAGGCAAAATCTAAAAAAAAAAAAAATCATTGGAAAGCTGTACAAACTAGAAATACCAATTTGTAAAGCATTCACCACTACTTGTGAGATGTACTAAAAAGCCTCTGATGGTTTTGTAATTGTGTTTAGAGAAATTGCTTACCCTGCTATGACACAGAAATGCTAAAGAAGACAGACTTATTTTTTCTTTTGATTTTACCTCAGCAGGTTATATTTTAAAGTTAAAAAAAAGGCAGCTCAATTACATAAATCTGATTATCATATGTACTTAATGGACTCATTGCAAATTTTTAACATTGTGCATACAGACTTTGGATTCCTTGGTGCATTAAAGTCAGTGAGAAGTGAAATCTATATCCTCAAAGAGCTAGAATATAAAAGCATTTCTGTTGCTGATAGTGTTGTTGGACCTCAGCTGGCATTCCTGGGAGTGGCCTTGTGCATAGGCACAGCACATCACCATCCCATCTCATCTTCTGAGGCACTTTCATTCCCCTCCCTGTTGTGTAAGAGATATTACATATGGAATCAATAAACATGAGGTACAGGTGCTTTAGGAGGAGTGCTTATGATGCATAGGTGCATTACAAGGATCCCTCTAGACAAGGATGAGATCACTGTTAAGAAGAAGCATACGAGCAGGAATACGTGAAGTATCTTTTTAGGAGAAGTGAAGCGTCTCTGTAGGATGAATAAATATTACAAAACTTTGGCTGAGAGTTGTGCATGTTACAGCTGCTCTGGTCAGACAGGAGGTCCTCTTTAGCCAAGTGGACTGTCAGATAAGGAGCTTTCTAGCAGATTTTTCAGGAAAAGCATGGATGTGTAAACTCCTGTATGACAGTGGATTAAACTAGTTGATTAAAGATTAAGTGGCTATCAGTCCACTCCACACAATCCTATAAATCCCTGTACTCAGAAAAGAACTAGCAGAAAAGTTGATGTAGCGGCTCATGAGGCTGTGCAGTTTGTAGTAGAGCACACCAACATAAGCTGGAGTGGATTTCAATTTACTTTTTACCATCAGTGGTGATTTAAATAATGAGTTCTACTCTATGGTTAGTAGGTCAACATTTGTGGTTTCTATTTAATTTGCCAGAATTTCCTTTCTTTTGTTTTCTCTTTTCTTTTTTTAGACATGACTTCTTTTACCTCTAATGCCATCCTTTTCCTTACTGCAATTGGTGAAAGCTTTTTTTGTTTATTTTAAAGTTGTCTGAAGCAGCATAAATATACTCTGACCCTCTAATTATGGTATTTTTTTTCTGTGCCACCTGCAAGCATTTTACTTTTTTAGCTGCATAGTTAATTTTCTTTAAGTTACAAATTTTATGTAGTTTCCCTTTTTAAAACTTATTGCTATGTAAAGTAGAGTACTCTTCGCTTTTTCTCTTCTCCAAATATATTGAATTCGCACAAGAATTGTTATAGGCAGCTTGTCTGTTGTTTGTAGAGACAGCAAACAAAATTCCCTTTCTCTGCTGCGTCTTCTAAATGGTTGTTCCAAAAAGCAGATTTTCATGATGTCTGAGAAGATATTATCAGCCTCACAGCTCAGTGAAACTTTCACAGTGTTAATATGGGCTACTCTGGTTTCCCATTATTACTTTGTTTCTTCTCCATGCAGATTTGGAATGGATGAATGAACCATGTCTTATGGTTAATACATGGATTCAGCAAATTAGATTATTTTAGTTCAATTCATAGCTTCAACAGTCACCCTTTTGCAGTAATAATTGGTAAATCCTGTGAAAGCCTTTTGAAAATTTTGTCTAGTGGGGACACTGACAAGACCAGGCAGCCTTTGATTGGATATAATACACATGTTTTGTTACAATTTTTTTGTCCCAGTAAAATTTTTCAATGAAACAGCAATGAATGAAAAAATATTTTATTCATTAAGTTCTCTGTTTACCAGCCTGGTAATGTAAGTGATTATCTGAATTTTGTATTTGTTTACAACAGATTAGTTGCAGTGGGCTGGAAGTTTTTCTATGTTGATGAAATTTGGTAGTATAATTTTGAATTTGAATGAAAAATAATGCTTTCAATCAGCTTTTTTTCATGTTGAATAATAGAGATTACTCTTCTCATATATTAGAACACCTAAGTTTTCCTATAGATCTTATGTTCACATGGGTGGTGAACTGACTAGATGATGAAGTTCATTAATAGAGCATAGAAAATCTTTCAGCAGGGCCTGGTTACTCAGCTTACGTATATCAATTTAGTAACATCAGTTCCACACTGCTATGATAATTTACACCAGCTGAGGTTCTGGGCACTGATCCTTTTTATTGTGTTTTGACTTTTCTAGCACGTAGGTTAAGCAACATTTGATAACCATATGTTTAGTGTATTGTGCCAGTAGAATAGGACTTAGAAGGTGGAGTGTGGGAAGAGTGGGAATTGCAAACGTGTGTTGTTAGATTTTATTGACTTCAGAATGTGGCATAAATACAATGTCAGGTTCTCTATAAAACAAGGCCCCCATGTGGAGTCAAGACATACAGTGATATCCTGTAAAAATTAGTAAAGAAGTCTTAAAATTAGATGTAATTGGTTGTGTTTTCTTCTAAGATTATATCTTTAAAAATTTAGTAATCTCAAAGTAAAGTTTTGAAAATGCAAAGCCAGTATGTAAATGTGCATCAAATGCATCGGACTTCTGAAACATGTCTGAGTCTTTATATTTCACTTCAGCATCCATGAACAGGCAGAAAGCTTTCCACTGTTTGTGCAGAGGGGAAGACAGAAGAGCTTCTCTTTAGAGGTCACCCCTTTGTGCTAGTGTGGTTGAAGGGAGCTGTAAAATAGTAACTGCTGATTATGCAAGAACTACCTAGGTAGTGTGAGTATTCTGTGAATTTCAGCTTTCTATGGACACTTGGGTGATCAGTGTACATCCTCTTAGGAAATCTGCAGGAAATTAATGTGGATGATGATCAGTGGGGCAGAAAGGAGCTACAAAAACAAGCATGGATGGAGAGCTGAGTGCATTCCAGTGGAAAACTCAACTGTATAAAAAGAGTTGGGCATCTGATTGTGTCAATCTTTTCATGTTTCATCTGTCGCATGTAAAAAATGGTTCTTTTTTCAAGTCTAAAAAAAGTACTTGCTTTTAGAACAGAATGACTTCTTCTGAGTTGAAGGGAGAAAAAGCTAAAGTAAATTGGAAAATATTTGGGTCTGCAAACTTCTTTCTGGAAGTTTCAAAGTCCAGAAAGCCTGCTCTCAAAACTTTGAGGTTTAGCAAACTCCACTGTGGTATGAAGTTTAAATGAGGAAGTTTAGTAACACACCACAAAGTGTCCCTTGAGTTGTGAAAAATCACTTCTGTGCTACTTCTGGTTTAGTTAGTTATTAATTGTAAGCCAATTAGTGTTATTTTTCTAGATTAGTATTAGACACGAGTCATTTAGCAGATCTTTTTTTTTTTTCTGCAGAAGGTATGAATGAAATAACTCTTGCTTGTGAATATAAGCAATTGTGCTTTCATGCCAGTATCAAACCGTCACATTTAAAAAACAACTGCCTAACAAACGCTTTCATTTCAGCATTCATCTAGGACCTATTACTGCAGATACTCTGAACTGTTCCTTAGTGGGAAAAATTATGACAGCACATCATTAATTCAGTAACATTCTGATTACACAGATAGAAACAGAAAAAAATATATTTTGATCCACTTTGGGTTATCCAAATAATTTATCTGCAAAATTTGTTTTACTAAATCTGTTGGCATCTGCAGTCACTGAAATATAGCCTAAAGGCATTGTATTTTTCTTGGCTAGAGGCTACCTTGGTAACTTATGTTGTATTTGCTCACAAAGACTCAGTGCTAGTTACTGCCATCATTTCCCTGAGCACATGTTTCTACTTTTAAACCCAAGTGCTGTCCTTACAATGTAATGACCTCCCTTCATATGGCAGAGCCCTAATCCAAGAGACTGTGTAAGGAAGATTGCAGACTGACTTCAGTGAGCTCCAGGGTCTGATGGCAATAGTCTTCCAGTAGAGGGGGTGTGGTGGACATCCTCTGGGTTGTGGGTCTGGAACATCTTAGATTTCTCAGCCATATTTATCAGCTTAACACCAGCAGGCAGCTCTATCCGCTAGCTGCGCTGACACCTTTCTTTGTTATCCTTCCGTGCAGCTTTTGCTTCCTTCCTCGTGTGACAGTCGAGAAGGCTGCTGCTGGAACAGGCAATAAAGCTTCCTTACCCTGGTTTTCCAATACGTGATCAGTGCCATTAACTCATTATTAATGGGGGTAAATTCAAGCTGCTGAAAAAGTTGCAATGCATCCCTTGTAGATAGTAGTAAAGACATAAAATTTTACTAACATGTCAGATACTGGTGTGGCACAGAGATAGCAATGCTAAAAAGTTGGTATGTTGCTATAAAGATACTGGTTTGTTGGAGCCCCACTTATTTCAACTTGTATGTTTTCTAAATTTGTTTGAGGGGAAGTGAATGTCAAGTACCACGCTTCATTTTCAAATGTTATTGATACAATTCTACTTCAATGAAAATAGATTTAAAATTTTTCGCTGTGTTGTTTCTGGGTTAGCAGAAATTCTCATCTCAAAACCACCATTTTTTCCCCTAATATTTGTTACTAAACATTCTGGTTGAAATTCCTTTCTAAAAAATAAGAAAGCCTGCCTGATCATGATTGTATTTTGAATTATGTGAGTTGATACAACTGAACTTGTTTTTTCTATTAGAATTTATTAATAGGAAAACAAAACTTGTTTATCAGTAGACACTATAAGAGCTACATAGAGATGTTGCAGTTTGCATGGGCTTTGAAAGCCCTTTTTTTTTTCTTTCTTCTTTTCATTCCTTCTGCACATGGAGCCTTAACACAGTGTGGCTTCGGTTGCCTGTCTTGGGCCTCTACTGCCTACCATGTTGTGAGTAACTGTTTCTGTAATTGTGCTGCATATTCACAGCACAGCCTCTGCTAAAATTAAGAGTATTTTGCAATAATTACAATGAACAAAAATGGGCAAACTAAGTCAGGACTAAATATTTCTGCTGATATATGGACAGTTGCAGAAACTGAGGGATGTAGTTTTGGATGCAAAAACTAAAATTCTATTGGACAAGTCAAATTGCAGAGTAGACTGTTGGGTCACATACCTTCAGAGACTAAAATTTTAATGAAAACAGGAAACTGTGGACCAGTATAACCTGCAGGCTGCTGTTCTCTTCTAAGAGACATCAAAAACTTGTTTTTGATATTGTACTTTCTATTTTGAAAAGTGGTTGGAATATACTACCAAATAAAAATCTTTCCTTTCTCAGTCTTTCTGGGTCTGTATTTGTGTCTTGACAGTGGTTGCAATGTCAGTAATGATTGGTGTTCCCAAGAAACTGCATCATGTTTCTTGTATAATACTTACTACTATCTTACTAACATTAGTGTGTTAGTCTTCAATGTTTAATTTTTTTAAAAAACTAAGTAATTTTGAAAGACTTTAATTTTTATAGGATTTTCTTAGTCACAAACAGATGCTGTGCTATAGCTCATGTTTGACTGGAATGTTTAGGATCTGTAAATTTTTTATGTTTAATTTGTGAAGTTGCAGTAGTATGTATCTTAAGTGTTACCAATAAGATACATACATTTTTAACACTGAAATACAAACACAGGCTCTTATTTACTTTTGCTGCTTTGGATATATTTTTGAGCATGTTTCATGTGCTTTGCTGTTTGCCTCAAGTCAGTACAATTCTTCCTCAGACCTCCCATGCTGTTAAAATGTATGGGTGGAATGGTAGCTTCCAAGCACCCCTAAAGAAAACCCTTTCAGGTCATGTCATATAACCTGTATTATAAGAGCAGCTGTGGGTAAGATTCTAAAAAGTGAATATCCATTAGGATGAACATTTTTTACATGTTTTTACTGGTTTGGTTTTTTAGATGTGAGACAGAGAGTTGTCATAATATAATGCATTGATCTCTCTTTTTTTCTTAATAGATAAAAAAATATTTTGAACTTGAGCCACTTGCACGTGGAAAGCGCTGGATTCTTAAACCCTGCTCCTTGGATGACATGGAGGCAGTAAAAGACAGCTTCTCCCTTCTAATAAACTTGCTAGAAGAGAGAGACGTCGAACCTTCAAGAATGTGAAAGCCAAGAGAAAGAAGAGGTTGCCACGCATTGCTGTACCTGCTCACTCTGTCACAGCTTAATTGCAGCATAGTATCAAGGCTGAGCTGTGATATGTTGTTCATACAGAGTTAATGCAGAATGTCCTTTGGTTAAAATAAATGTTCTGTGAATCAGGTACACAGCTATTTCCAGTAAAGTTGTCTACACTACTGAAGTAGAAAGTCCCTCTTTGTTTACCACTATTTCTGCACACTGCATGTTGCTTTCTTGCACCACAATCATCCTTGGTAGAAAAATTTACACGCACAAAAATAGCATAGTCCATAAAGGAGGAATTCCATGTGTTATCTTGAATTTTAAAAATAAGTAATGTCTAAAGAATTTATGAGTTAATTTAGCTTGTTTATTGACTTCACATTATGGAAGAGCACAGCCACTGAGAACCTTAATAGGATACCTAAAACACAAGCAGTTTCATGTTAATGCAAAGGTTATTCCTGAGGTTTTACTAGGTGAAAACACAGTTGAGGTAGTGGACTTCACAAGGTAGTTGAGTGTCTTCTAAAGTCACTGCAAAACCCTGCCAGAGGCAGTTGTGGTATTTTGCTGGAAGTTTGCTGAAAACTAAATTAACAAACAGATGTGCACAGATAACAGTATTTGGGGAAATCAGCTGACATGAACAGGTGATCTAAGTAAAAAGATTTTAGAAGTATATGAAAGATTTTAGAAATATACAGAAGTTGAATAAAGTAATAATTTTCATTGAAAGTAGTTTTCCATAAGAAAAGCAGGGCAAATATTGGTTAGTTCATCTGTGGAGGCTTTATTGCTAGTTAAAAGTATAAGTGATTTTTAAATACTTCCTTTATCACTCATTCATAGACTACTACTGCTATTGTAACATTGCCACGGCATCTATCCAGTAATTAAGGGTCTTCCAGTGTTTGTACCAGAAGCTTCTCTTTTCAAGGGGATTATTATCTTGTTCTTTCAAACTTCCTCTGGCCTACATGTTACTTAGAAGACAAAAAAGTAGTCATTGGAAACAACATTTGTAATACATTTAGAAGAAGTTGATTTGGGTCACGTAACACAGTCCACTTTTCCTCTTTCCTTGTTTTCCCCACTGTAGATTTGCAGTATTTCAGCTACTTTATGTTGATTTTTTAAAAAACTCATAAACTGGTTTTGTCCATTGAAGAAACGTGCCAGGCCACTGGTTGACAGTGACAACAGGGTCTGTGCAGATCAGTCACTGGACTGGTGCACGCCTTGAATGCTGTGCCTTGTGCATTCAGCTACTTTTGCATGAGTGTTTGCAAACACAAACTCGAGTGAGGTGTCATTAGTTCCTCATCAGCTCTGCTTCTGTCTTGAAACACACAATGCCTTGTTTTTGGGGCTTTAAGCAACATCTCTTTACACCCTAAGCATTTATCTTCTGTTTGAAGTTTATTGTAGCTCCTTACTAGTTTATTTGGGGATAAGAAAATAGTAAACATCAGCTTTTGAAGGCTCATAAAAGCCATTTCTCTATTATTTGTAATTTTGCTCTGTTAAACAAAATGTTTCTCATACGTATTTTAGTTTACTTTTCATTTGCCATTAATTTCTTGTGTTGCTCCCACTGTTGTAACTGCTTCCTATTATCAAAAAGAAGCTGGGAAAACTGGTAAACTCCTTGTTTAATTTTGAGATGGAATAGGCAGGAAGCCTGAAGGGCATGTCCTTGCTTTGTTTTGTGTTCTCTTTCCTGTCAGGTCAATTGTCTCACTGCTAATACTGTTGGAAACAACCAAGAACTGGAATTGTTCATTTTAAAGCACAGAGGAGCCCTGCTTTGATTCAGTCCTCTCTGCACACTTTAGTCAGGACCCAGCTGCCCATCAGTTTCTCTCGTGAGGGCTAAGGAGGTTCCCTTCCCTGGATTTAAGGGGGAACTGGATCTAATGTACATTTCCAAACTCCCTAATTGCTGACATGCGCTTAAAGGCTACAGAGTCCCCAGATTTCCACAAGGTCCCCAGATTTCTGTTTTATTTAGGGACAATGAAAAATAAGCAGGGAAGAGGAGTAGGAGCATTATTTCCAGAGAAAGCAGGCAGTTTGGGGAGGCAAATTGAGGGATTCCAAGCTTTTACTGCTTTTTCATTGGCCATTAGTGAAAAGATCTGAAATAACATTTTTTTACTATTTTCCCCTGCTTTTGTTTAGCTATGGACCAAAAGGTACAGGAAATGAAAAGAAGCCCAACTCTATTACATTCTTGAAACTGTACTTATTTCTACCACCAGTGAGTTTGTCTGGTCCAACAACTTTAATGGCTCCAACTTTTGGTCATGATCTCCCGGCTATGCACTGTTTGAAGGTGCTACATAACTTACATGGAAATGCCCAAGAAGTGCTTGATAATGTGGTTTTGGAGAATGCCAGTGGCTATTTAGACTAGGACCTTTTGATACTTCAGTGTTTTTTCTTTAGGCAAATATCGACTGCACAGAAGCAGTGATTTTAATTTTCAGAATTATTTTGAGTATGCTCTTTCTTACTAATATAGTGATCATTCCTCATCACAGGTTGAAACAATACCTCATAACTGCTGAAGGCTAAGACCAACACTTAACTTTACTTTGAATGTAGTACTTCTGTGGTTTTGTGTTGTAGATGGACTTAATGGATGTGTACCTTTTAAATGTCTATAAACAACTTCACCTTTTTATGAGGGGATAACAATGTTCATAGCAGCTCTTGTCACACTTCCTTGTCTATAGTGTTGTTGAATGCTCTGGCTATGGTAGAATATGTAAGCACCATGCAGTTTTCAGATAACCAATCTTAACTGCTTTGGTTTTTTGTTTGTTTGTTTTAATCTTTCCACATGTGTTTGTCATTTAGGTGGAATAAACTTGGGCACTAGGCTCTACTTTCCATGCAAGTTCATTAAGGAGTGAACATTGTCTTTCTAAAAAAATATATTGTGCTTTAATGTTCTTTAGCCATCTGTTAAATTACTTTGTGTGTGTGTGTGTGTGTGCCCACACTGGGCTTCTTCTCAGACCTGTGGCTGTCTGCGGTGTCTCAGCCGTCAGAATGAAAACATTATCAATCAGTATCCAACAACAGCTGGTTTTGACAACCTTCTGTCTGCTGCCTAATGCTTTACAACTCATCAGTAAGGCTCTTTGTCTGCCCACTCTGAGCTGGTAATTTTAACTGCTTCATGTTGTGTCCTGTACTTGTACTTTTGGCATTTGTATGGCTTAAAAGTTAAGTCTTAGTGGGTTTTGATATTCTTTCTTGCTGTATAATGCTCCATGTGTATCTTAGCTTGCCTATTCAAATGCGCTATACAAAAATCTGTGATGTATTATTTCGTTTAACTTCTTGCATTTCATTATATTTATAGAAGTTGCAGATTTTTGTACCGTATTACTTAATACAGTTGCCTTTTTGTAATGGCAATTAATTTATATTACAAAAGTTTGTATCTTTACTGTAGTCGAAAGTATTAGTTAACTGCCATATTATCTTGACTTTATACTAAAAATGCAGTATCAACAGAAGTTGACCCAATCAAGTGGTCAACTGCTGACATGGGGAACTTGTACTGTTTGTGATTTATACATGATTTCCACTATCAGAAAAAAAAAAAAAAAAAAAAAAAAAAAGAAAGAAAAAGAAAATAAAATAAACACTGTGTAGAACTGACTTGATAAGTTTTTTTTCTTGAGTAAGTAGCCAGTTTGGAAGCATGGCATATTGCCTTGATGTGGATTCTTCAAGATAAATTATTTACTCATAAGTGAAAACAAATACTACCGTATAATTACTGGTACGTCATACATAGTTGCAAATTCACATACATATGTATGAAATAGAAACTTCCAAAATCAGCTGATTTCTTCCACAGCAAGATGTTTTTACTCTGGAAGTATTCTGAAAGATATTGCAGGTTTATTGGTGAAATAGGGATTGGAATAATCCCTACACAATTACTCCATAATATTAAACTGAGGGACATGTTTATGTGACTAGAAATTCTTTTTAAATAAATGACATGGCAAAATACATATACAAAACACAAGTTACAGAAGCTGAGTAAAGAAATATATTATGGGAAAAACAGAAGCTTGCCGAAATGGCTCAGTGTTATCCTGTCAAATGCTGTTTGAGTAGAAGGTGCTCTCACAATGGAAGTTGTAACAGCTGATGGAAGAACACCACTGCTAACTCAGACTGGAGTTGGTTATGCAGTTACTGAGTTATGCTTTTCTCATGTCACTGTTTTTTAAATCTGCCTCTTGACCAAGACTAGGAATGAAATGAAAGATTTGTAAACTGAGAATTCTTTTAAATTCTTTTGTTTCATACAAATAGGAACTGAAAACCAGCTAATCATGCCTCATTTGATAGCTCTTAAAAGAATTTTCATTAGCTCATTAGCCCTTTGACCTAATAGTTTAAACAAATAAAAACATCTGTGTCAGCTGTAGGGTTAGTCATCCAGGGCCCAGGTTAACATGAGGATAAGAGGGAGTCCCATATCCAATATAAAAACAAAAACCATACCTTTTTCAGCATCTGTAGAAATCAAGTAGGCTGTGCTGAATTCTGTTAGGTGAAGAAACTGAAGAAGATCATTATCCTTTTCAATCCTCTGTCCTCAAGAGTGAACTGACTAATTTCCTTGTGTGGGTTTGACTGAAGTTTAATTTAAATAGTTCTGAGACATTTATTCTTAATTCTAGCTGTTTATAATGTATTTGAGCTTTTATCACAGTTATGTTTAGGGAAACCAAAACAGTTTGTATATAATCCTTGTTCATTATATATGAATTTCATAGGAAAATGTAATATATGGTATTCTGGTGGGTTTTAATGGAATATCATGTTCAGCACTTTCATTTATAATGTCTTAAATATACCTTGATTTTTTAATCACCAAGTCTCTCTAGGAAGGGCAAATATGTGAATGTCAGTATTGGCACTAACAGTAGTCTGTGGAGCTCCAGTTACCTGTAGCAATAAACTGGGAGAGAACAGAAGTGTTCTAATCTTGTCAGGTATACAGAAAATCCAACTGAAGTTATCAGCAAAAGGCCCAGCACTGGTTTGGGATGATTACGGCAAAAGAGACACTCTTCACCTGAAAATAGCCTGAATTACATAATATTCTGAGTTGGAAGGAAACCCCAAGGATCACTGAGTCCAGCTCCTGGTCCTGCACAGCACCATCCCCAAGAATGGTGCCGTGTGCCTGAGAACATTGTTCAGAGACTCCTTGAGCTCTGTCTCGTTTGCTTCTGTGACCACATCCCCCAGGAGCCTGCTCCAGTGCTCAAACACCCTCTGGGGGAAGAACCTTTTCCTGATATCCATCCTAAACATGCCCTGACACAACTCCTGGCCATTCCCTCAGGTCCTGACACTGGTCACTGGTCAGAGAAGAGATCAGGGCCTGGCCCTCTGCTTCCCCTCATGAGGACATTGTAGACTGTGATGAAATTTCCATTAGTCTCCTTCTCTCCAGGCTGGTTTTGGTAAAGACCTTATTTGTAATAAAATGCTGCTGCAATTAATTTCTAAGCACAGAAACATATCCTCATACATTAATTAAACTATATATATAACTATATAGATGTATTTGAAAACCTGCCCCCTTGCAAGAGTCATGAATTGTACCTAAAAAATGACCACAAATAAAACTAGCCACCACAGTACTTCTTTTTCACCTATCACCTTGCAAAAATGAAATGCTGTGGTTCATTTTATTACCATGAAATGTAACTATAATTTCTTGCATTTCACTGTACACTAGAAAGCATTTGTATGTAGTAAGTAAAAGACAAAAAATCCTTTTGTGGTTTTGCAACTTCCACATATTGAGAGCTGCCATCTTTCTAAGGAAGCATTGAATATTGAAGGACAGGAACTTTGTAACTTTGTTTAAAGCAGTGCCAGCTGAAGTGCTAAATCATGGAAATCCCAAACAAAAGGTCTGGTGCTGTTCAAATGCATAATCCAAGAGATGGCAGGCAGGAGAAAGGAAATCATGACTTGCATATGAATATTGGAAAACCAAAACAAGTTTAATGGCCAATCACACGGCAAAGTATTTGGTGTCTTCACAATATGACAATCTTGAATTAGGAAGATTGATAGATATTCCAGGATCAAAAATGCATCCTGTAAAAAAATGTAAAGAGTGTAATTTTATAGTAGATTACATTTTGGGTTTGTTAATTTTGACATAGTCCCTTGAAAGCAATAATTCCTGCTGTGCATTAAATTTGGCACTTTAAAAGTCTCATCTATAGAAATGAATTCATTTTGTGTTCTGTTAACATACACTAAAATAGCATTTTCTATCTTTTGTCATCTTCTCATTTATTTGAAAGCACATATCCTAATATTTCCTCAGAGAAAGTTATACCCAAATTGCTGTAATGTAACTTTCAAAGACCCCATTTCTGACAGTATCAGAATATGATAAGTACCTGTTTGCAAAACTACATCAGAACTATTTTATTATAGCATTGCCACATATGGTATTTTTGTAAGACCTGGAGATTGAAGATGTGAATGGGATTGTCACCATTTAAAATCAACACTGATTAACTGCAGCATCTGGAAAACTTTTTTTTCTTTTTTTTTTTCCAACAGTGGAATAAAAAATGCCATATCATCCTTTTCTCAATATTTATCTTGCTGCAGAGAAGAAATTAGTAGTCATTTTCAGTAACATGAGTTACAACAGCATTTAACAGTCCATTTTTAATAAATTACTTTGTTTGCCAACTATATAGTTGTAATCCTCTCTGCTTTACACGTGTGTCAGAATTGAAAAAATTGAACTTCCTTCAATTATTTGAAACTAAGGTTGATTTTTAAAAATGCTAATTGCCCTGTCTAAAATATTTTTTGCATAGTTTGCAGGAGTGTGATTGATGCAGGAAAGTTCACTTTTGCCTTTAAGATATAGAGCATGACCTTTTGGTTACAGTAAATACAGTACTGCAAGTCTGTGAAAGTCATCACATATACTAAAGGTATTGAGACCGTTTACCTCACATTCCTTTCTATTAGCTTCCACAATTAACATGATCCACAGCTGAAAAAATAATTCTGGTTGTCAGTGATAAATGGGGTGAAATCGTCAATCACTGAAGTTGACAGTATTATTTTTAAAAGATATTGCAAACAAATGTTTACCCAAAGACAGCAGTATGTTGCTGAGGCTTTTTTCTTTGGGGTTCTCTCATTTCATTTACATGGCATGCTGACTTCAGGGCTCACTCTCACACTAAAGAGATCTTCTTTTCCTTCTCTTGGTTTTTTCTTTTTTTAATTTCTGGGGCATTAAGAACATCAAACATCCATGCACCAAGGTCTTTTACCTCTTACCAGAAACATTCCTGGTAAACTTCTGAGATCTGAGACAGAACATCAACTCTTTGTTTATTTGTTTTCTTTTCTTGGTATGATGTGCAGACCTGAGATTTCAGTTCAGGCCTGTCTCCACTGAGAGGTGCTTGTAATATAGGATTCTACTATTATGGGCTATATAAATATTGTGCCTATTTTTAGCACTTGCTTTTGATCTCTGAAGAATTTTAATATCAAGGTCAAATATGGTGGTTGCATATGTAGATGTATTGGTGACATAGACATTTAAGAAAATGTATGCAGTGTTTGTAGATTTGAAATGTCTTGTTTTCTAGGTTCTCAATGATGAGGACAAATCTTCCATAAAACCACTGTGGGATGATAAATTCTGTCTGCTTATGAGAGATTCAGAAAGCAGTTTTGCTTTTAGGTTTTGGTTCAAAGCAAATTAAAGAGAAACTGTTTTTTCTTTCAAGTGTGGTACTTTATACCATGTGGATACCCCAATGATTAGCATATTCTCAAGCACTTGGTCTGTGAGACCATTTTGCATCTAACCTGATTAGGGCCTGAGGAGGTGTTCACTAGAAGTCAATGTTTCCAGTTAGTGACTGGATCCTTTTAATCTCTGCCTGCTAAAACATTTTAAAACCCCTTGATGTTCACACCTGTTTGCACATCTCTCTCCCGTGTCACCCAAGTGTGCCCTTAGAGTGATTGTTAACACAGATATGGAATTCTCCTGGCACCCAAGGACCAGTTCATTCATGGTTGTCATGAGACACAGTCTTCTGTTCTTTCTTCATCAGAGTATGCATGAAGGCTCATTTTCTCATCATCTTTTGTGTTTCCACATCTGCTTATTTTGGGTGGGAACTCTGGTTCGTGCAATAATTGATCTTTGATGCTGGGTTTATCTTTGATGAAAGCAGGGACTATTACAGGAGGATAGTTCTGAGACTCTCTTTTATGATGAAAATTGCAAGTTACAACACAAATAGCTAGAAAATGTAACTGTTAGTTACATTTAGTGACTGTTGTATTAAATGTGACTGTTAGTAGATGGCTTTGAGTATAACTAAAATGGCGATCAAATGTGCCTTGCTCTAGCTGACTATGCTGAAAGTTGATTCTCATTTACTAATGTCAGAATTACACCAGAAAAAGTTGCCCAAAATTAGATAATGTCTGGTTCAGCAGAAGGAATGCAGAAGGTGAGCCTGGTGAGGTGTGGGCCGCCATTCTGAATGGCACTGAGCCCTCAGACACTGAGGCCTCCTCAGGGATGGCCACTTACCTGAGCCTGTGGCCTACCAGCCACGGGATATCTGTTTGCCACAGAGCTGAGGGGAGACACCAGTTTGAGGAGGCCTTGGTAGTGCCTCTACCTCACCAGGTAATGCCAACCCATGTCCTGCAGAGCCGGCTGCTGATGGCCTGCAGCCACTGCTCCAGGGGAGCTGCTGCTTGCTCGTGGTGCCTCTGCCATGGGAACTCCGCCTGGCTTGTCAGGAGCGGTGTGGAGTTCACAGCCAGGCACCAGCCCTGCCTGGCTTACCGAGACAAGCACTTTTCAAGGTGACGAAAGAAATACTGAAATGGGAAAATCACTGCTGGTGGCATGCCTTCACACCTGTCATGCTGTATTACAGTCTCAGTCTTTGATTATTGGTCCCATAAAGGTGTCATTTTCTTCATGTTATTAAAGCAATTACCGTTATTATACTTAATTTGTCCTTTCCGAAGGGAGCAAGAATAAATGAGGGAGGATTTGCATACAAATTGAGCCTGATGTGGGGGGAAATTGCAGCAGGTGGTGCGGCTGAGAGGAGATGTTATACAGGAGCGTGGCCGGAGCTGCCCTCCTCCGCAGCCCTGTGCTGGTGACCCTTTGAGGAATGTCTCACCACTGTCTGGTGGATTCATTTGAATGAGGGACAGTTTGGCTCACTGTCATCCTGGGCAGATCAAAGCCTGTGCCTTGGCAGGCTGCATGGACAGAGGAGGCATGTGAAAGGTCTCCCCACCCCCAGGGCAAGTCCTTTTTCCTGGCACTGCTCAACCCTCCCCACATTTCTCTTGCAGGGACCTACCCCATTCTCATGCATCTTGTCTCAGGCTACCATGAATCACTACCATAAATTACAAAGATGCTAATTTTTGGAGTGCAACTCTATGAACTTCTTCAAAAAGCATTTTTGACTGTAATCTGTTCCATCAGAAACCTGTTTTATCTCTTTATCTACATCTGTTACTCAGTACTAATCCTCATATTACACCCTCTCAAGCATTCCCCTTGCATACAAGGTTTTCAAAAGCAAACATTTTCCAATACGTTTCTGCATTCTTAGTGAAAACAAACAAACTAACAAATAAACTTAGATGTCAGGATGTTCAGATAACATACAATGTGTTTTTATTTAATGTGAAGAGATACAAGAAAAAAGACATGTTGACCTCCCTCCAGTAAATTTTCTCAAGAACATTGCAAAATACATGTAAACTCCCTTGGCCTATTCAACCTTTCCAGATGCATCACTCTCCTGGGTAGTTAGACAGATATAGAGTCAAGTGGGAGTGCAGATAAGCATGTTGGATACCACCACTGAACTGAAATATGTAGACCTCCATATGGTAAGGTAAATGCCATCATTTTTTTCACCATTTTAAAGTTTCCTATGAGGAAACTTAAGCCGTATCTGTGGTTACAGAACAAAGGAAAAATCTTGTCTACATGCGTTTTGTAAAATATCTCTTTCATGTAATCATTTATGGGCTGTGATAGCTGGAGTACATAAATTGTTTCAATATTTATTTCTCCTTCAGAATTGCTTGGATTTTTCTTCACCTGTCAAAATGACTTGCTTCTATTGAGCAGCTTCTATATTCTGCATGTCTGTATTCTGTGGTTACTTTAAGGCTACAGTATATCAGATTCAGTATCTTGAACTAAAAGTTATAGAAAATTCAGAGAGAAAAATATTACCAAAGTAATTAATTTAAAGAGTACTGTAGGAAAAATCCTTGTATATGAGAAAATATGTTGAAAAACAATTAAAAATATTACACTGATGTTTCAAAGGATGCAAATATGAGATTCTGTTACCTGAACTGCTTTATTGTCAGATATGCATAACTATAATTAACTTTATTTTGAAATTTTGTCATCTATCCTCATTTCTCTGTATGTCTTTGTTACACACCTTTCCAAACTGTGCATAGTGTGGTTTTGATGCTCAGTAAAATTCCCTGTCCTCCTGCAGTTATCCCAGATGTCAAAATTGGGTCATGACTGGCCTAGCTTCATGCTAAAGCAGTTTGTCAACTCTTTTGTGGGGACTCACAAGCTCCCTGTGGTGCTGATGGTCTCACAAACCATTGGGATTGCACCTTTTTCCCTCCATCTGTGAATTCACTGCATATTTGCAGCATGGAATGAGTGTCCAGTGGATGAAAAGTCTGCAATGAATGAGAAGACAGGACAAAAAATATTTGGAGCTAGAGAGCATTTCTTTAGCAGAGAATGAGTGCAGGGTGAATTGAGGAAATCTGTGTTACTTGAGTAGAGGGGACGATGACTGTCACCTTCCCTCACACAGGATAAATGTAGTTCAGAAGTTCAGAAGCAGAGGCTTAGTTTTTTGGTCCATCACCTTCAAAACAACCTTGGTCATGGTATCATGGATGTGGGTCTTGAGGATCAAGGTAGAAGAGGCAAGTTTTTTCTCTCTAACTGGCCAGGTCACTCTCTATGCCTTTTTTGCTAGGACAGGCAGGTTTAATTTATTTTTTCCCCATCTCAAGGCCATCAGGCAGTTCCCTGAATTGGTGGGTCTGGCGCCTGCCCAGAAACCACATGGTTCAGAACACTGGTCCTCACCTTACCTGTTCAGCTAAGAGCATAGAAACCAGCTAGGCTTTTCTAGATTTGTTGCTTCATTTCTTGGTCTTCAAGATCCTGAATAAGGCCCCAACATCCAAAGGATGCAATTCCTTCTTCTCATCCAGCCACAGTAACTTTGAGGCCTGGGAATGCCTTGAGCAGTGACTTGGCTGCAGACAACACCTTCTCCATGGAAGGTGGTGTGTGCGGCACAGTTCAGCACAGAGGCTGCCTAACAGCACAGCTTAGCCCCCTTAACAGTGTGGCACAATGCCATGGCACATCTGCTCAGACCATTGCCAGACAACATCTCAAAATAGCTCTGGGAAGTATTTTCTTAATTGACTGTTTATCTCAAACTCTCCCTCCCCATCTCAAGCAATTGAAATCTTGCTGGGAGAAAGGGCAGTTTTTGAAAATTTTACATATAACTTAGTGTAGAGAGTGGTAAGGATGTAGCACTGTCCTTCAAGGATGCCAGTTTTGTCTGGAGCCTTCCACAGAGTCTCCATTGTCTTTTGGATATGAACTGAGACCAGCTGTGCTGCTGACATTCAGACCATCATCACGTGAGCAGTTGTTTGCAGGTGTAGGTAATAGTTTGAAGCATGCATATTTTCAGACACCAGCTGCTGCATGACCTGTAGCTATCTGGCAATCCAGACAGAACAACAGTTAAAACAGATGAATTTGTGTCAATATTTGCCCGTTTTTATCTAGGTTTCATGGAGTGCCTTTGAATGTCTGTCTGGGCAGCTAACTAGCTGTTAGCTCTCTAGGGAAGATGTTTTGTCTGATATAGTGATCTGTTTCCATCAGTTCTCTTTCTCACATCAATATTTAATCAGTGCCATAGTTTTGTGTTGTTGAACATCCTAACTTAACATCATTATTCTAACTATAGCTCTGTCTCCTTTGTTATTCAAATAGTTTTACAAGCCCACAGCATTAAGCCTCACTCCATTCTTTATGAAAGTGAGGATTTTTTTTTCTTCTATTTGGCAAAGAGAGAGATCAAATGCAGAATAATTTTGACCTTAAGATCATCTGAACTCTGAAGCAGTGCTGGTGTTTGAGCATAGGCTCTCACTACAGTGCTTTCCCTATGCAACTAAGGCCTCCCATAGATGAGACCAGCAAAGCAAGTTTGTAATCCTTTCATGTTAAGCTTCCCAAGGCACTTTCACTTTGGTAACTCCATGAAATTTGACTGGTAACAAGGGGCTCGATTTCACTGATCACAGCTAGCATGCAGTCCTCTTGCACCTTGCAAACAGTTATGACTCTCTCCTCTGCAGCTGTTCTGCAGGGGAGACAAGGTTGTGTCCCCAACATGGCTTGAGTTTTGGTTTTGTCAGAGAGGCCTTTGGGAAAAGTCTGTGTTTTGCATTGCAGTGATATGGTTTTAGGTAGGCAGTGTGTACAATGGTGTAATTTCACCTGGTACAGGCATTGCATATTTACATCCTGGGTGACATTATGAAGATGGTTGAATGATGGTTTTCATGAAAGAATAATTTTAAACAGTGTTTTGTGCAAACATTTCTTATATTTGTCTTTTAATGTGGTCTGCACAAGAAAGGATCTGTTGGATGTAGTTAATTTATTTCAGCTGTAGCTAGACATTCACATATATCTTTTAACCATGAGAAGCCAAACCCAGTTAGCCATAAAGAAAGGATATCTGTTCACAGTTTGGAATCTGTTCTGTTGCCTATTTCAAACCCTCACTATTGGATTGATGGAGAGTTATTTAAATATTTCATTTGGTTTTGCCATAATTCAATGAGATATTTTCTAATTTTGAGGCAAAGTTCAAAATTATTCTATTTAAACTGAATTGTGCTACTTGGCTATGTCAGCCTCAAATATTTTGAACTATGTAAAATAGTTTACAATTTTATTGAAAAAATAGGGAAATAAATTAAAATTTCCTTTAAATTGAAGTTATTTATGATTAAGTAACTTATTTTCAAATGAAAATATACTTGTAAATTTGATGTGCCATGATATTACATCTCTTCTGAACATGATATATCCATCTGTACAGTTATCCTTGACTCACAAGAGCTGAATGGCAATTGAACACTGTTGAACAGTGAGCCACCAGTGCCACTTCTTGCAACCCATACTTGGTTTTTCAATAGGTCTGTTCCCATCTACTACTCTTCATGGTCTGAAAGGACTGCTCGTAGATATATTGCAGCAGATGCTTGTTTTAGGTACATGTAGAGAGAGTATATGCCTTATTTCATTCTTGTTCCCCTCTGGAGAAGTTCTCTCCATACTACTTCATACAAGGTTAAGTTCCATCCATCTTATTTTCACTACGACTTTCCAATGAAATGCTTTGGGATGACTAACACCCAGGTGAACCTGCAGACTCCATCTGGTTTCTTTGGTGGTGACTTTGTGAGGAGAAGTTTATTTCTGCCGTTACTCCTCGTCTTCAGCCCCTGGTGTTAGCACCAGTGCCACAGCCTCAGTTTCCACTATGGCAATGTAGATCAGCAGCACTGGGAACCAGAATTTCCCACTGACCAGTCTATTCCTTTCTGAGGAAAAACAAAACAGTCTAAATAATCTACCACACTCTGAAGTGGTATAAGCTTTCATCTTACTTCACAGTTTTCAAGATAAAATAAACTGGTTTCCTGCTTAACTTTAGCTTTCTTGTAAATCTTCTAACAATCACCAATCTTCTACAGCTCGCACACGCCAGGTCAGCAAGCACAGTAACAGAGGCTCACCAAAATGAGATAAGTTACTGCAGATTCTAAACATGTGGCACTTATTTTGTGCTGCATCATTTCAATTTTGTGATGTTATCTTTTCAATTAAGAGGTTGCTGTTTCTTTTGTTCATAGAGACAAAAGCAAGAAAGCAAACACATAACAGGCAGTCCCTGGTTTGCTATATTGAAATAGATGAAATAGATGAAACGTTTCACTATCTTGACTGTGTCAGTGCACTCAAGCCGGATAAATTAAGAGTCCTCTGACCCTAAATAAAGGAATATGAAATGCCTTCTTCAAGTATATTGAATATGAACCAACTCTATTTTTAAGAGGTTGTATCTAGTATGTCTGTGTTCAGTCCTGTTTCTTCCCCCACATCCCCCTGCTGCCTTTCCTTGTTAATTCATTTAAACAGGGTTTCTTTCTGCTCAATTTGCATTCAAATGGCTGTCAGGGGAATTTATGGAAATAATATAAGTGCTTTTATCATTGTGTATTTAGTCACATGTGCTAATTTTCAGAAGATGAACTTGTCTAGCGTCTTAGCAAAAGAAAGAGTCAAGCACCAGCCTTTACAAGGCTACAAAGCCATGAACTCCCAGACCAGCATCCCAATTAATGCTTTTTTGCTTTGCTGATATATCTTTGTCTCTTATTTTAGATGGCCCATCTTATCCCATTTCTGGCAGATATTTTCTTCTTCATCTTCCTCTTTTGCAATGGAGGTAGCACTAGCTACCCATCTTGAGATCCAGCACACACTGGAATCCCTTTCTTCTTTGTCTTCAGCAGTAAAACATATGTTTACTGAGTTTTGGAAATTTCACTTTGTGTGCTGGTTTTTTTTTCCTGAATTGGTGTTAGAGCAGTAGTGGGGCACATCTCACGATTAGCAATAGCCCTGAAAAGGCCACCATGAAACACCAGTGTGCACCTCTGTGGGTTGATTCTCTGAAAGCTGAGCCTGCCCCCTCCTTTTCTCAAAGCCACAGTCAGCAGATTCCCCAACCCTCAGTGCATTTGATAACAGCTTCAGCAAATTCACAGCCAAGACAAACTTAATTTTGACCAAACCTGACATCGCTGGCTTATAAAATTCGGCATGTAGTTATACGTTAGGCAACATAAGATACTTTTTGGTCTGGCTCATTTAAGACCCAAGTAACTTGTTCTTTTTGGCCCTTGATGACAAATGCTTCCTCCTCTGGCTTCTTGAAAATTGGAATAATCAGTACAGAAAAAGACTTCCATAAAGCATGTAAATTGTTAATGAAAATAGTTGGTGACAGAAGTATGGTAGCTTTTCAGACAAAATGGTAGACATTTATATTTTAGATGGACCATTAAGCTGTCTCTGTGGCAGATTATCCACTTTACTTTCACATATTTTCTAGAAGAAAGGGAGGAATTGTGTAAACATGAAAATTATATATTTCAAGCCTTTCAATCTAGTGAGTTTTAGATAATTTTTGTCACTCTGCCCTTCTTATTTTAAAAGTATATAATTTATATAATGCCAAAAAAGAGGCCCCATTCATTAAGTGAGTGTGAGTTACTGATTTAATTATGAAATTCCTGAAATGGTGGAGGGTCAAAGGGAGAGTGACAGAAGTTTTCAAATCTGTAGCTCAAGAAAAGTAATGTCATGTCCAAGTATATTTAGTGAATGATAATGCAAACCACTCACAAATACAGAGGAGAGGAGAGGAGAGGAGAGGAGAGGAGAGGAGAGGAGAGGAGAGGAGAGGAGAGGAGAGAGGAGAGGAGAGGAGAGGAGAGGAGAGGAGAGGAGAGGAGAGGAGAGGAGAGGAGAGGAGAGGAGAGGAGAGGAGAGGAGAGGAGAGGAGAGGAGAGGAGAGGAGAGGAGAGGAGAGGAGAGGAGAGGAGAGGAGAGGAGAGGAGAGGAGAGGAGAGGAGAGGAGAGGAGAGGAGAGGAGAGGAGAGGAGAGGAGAGGAGAGGAGAGGAGAGGAGAGGAGAGAATAAATTTCCTGGCTCAAGCTGGGAATGTATTGAATGCTTAGAGCCAGAGAAACAATAATTTAGAGGGGAGTATTTCCCTGGATTCTGCACTACTAATAAATCATTGCTGGTCATGCAATTTTTAGTGGTCCCAACAATGATTACATTTTGCATACACCGGTCACTCTTCGAGTCTACACACTGTCCTTTGTTCTGCTCTCTGCAGTACTAATGCCCCAAGTGCTCTCAGGTGCCGAGGAACAAAATTTTTGAATAAAAAGGAAAAGGTGTGAATCTGTCTTTATGCAACACACTCACACATGCGTACACAACACCTTGGGTCCAAGGAAAATATTATTTATGATACAAGTTTTTTCAGAATTGCCATTAGGAATTAGAAAAAGATTTTGTAAAATAGGTAGAAATCTTAAAATTTAAATTAAATTCTATTTCTGAGCATATTTTCCTTGTAGAGAGGACAAGATAGACTGGCAGAAAAACCTGCCAGTGTATCTCAGATGCTGTGAGTATGAGTTGCCTTGTGCTCATAAATTACTTAAAATTCTTTGAAGAAAGGCAGTTACTAAGGGGAAAGTATCATCTATCTGACTTGCAGTATGCAATGTCTTCAACTTAAGGAATTGTGATTCCTTGGGGTGTGAACAGAGGTACAGAATATGCTGCAGTAAACTGGGGGAACAGACTCTGGAGGTGGGTGCTGAGCCATAAATAGCGCAAAGCCTGCAACATTATGGAGGAAGGAATGAGTACAGTTCACTCATTTTTTTCCAGGGAAAGAGTATATGCATATTCCAAGCCACTGGAAGAGCATTCACTAATGCATGCATGGAAGTTTGAAAGGACTGTTGGGTCTGAAAACCCTTCTTCCAGAAAGGACAAAAAGCCAAAATACCTGATATCTATCAGGTCAAGAACTTACCCAAGATTAATTGGTGGAGAGTTTCAAAAAGATCCCTATGAACTTCTGCAGAGGACACAGAGTGCTTTCTGGAAGCCAGAGTTGTTCCTCCATCCCTGTGGAGCTGGTGGAAGGACAGCCCAGAGACTGCAGATGAAAATCCTGGCACCAAGCAGCAAGAGCCTGCTGAGAGGAACAGTGAACCAGCCGCCAAACCCCAGCAGCGATGGAGAAAACTTTCTGCAGACTACAGAAGACTCTGCCAGGTGTGCTGCCACCTGGGAAGGCACTGGGTTGACTGGACCAAAGCCTGGAAGCAAGGTTTGATCTTTGTTTGAAAATCCACCAAAATAAAATGTCAAGACACATCTATTGCAGAGCTGCGCTTACTTAGGTGTTGTCACGGTATTGAAGAGCTATTACTAATTAAAGCATTAGCAGAGCAAATCACAGATCAAAGCTGGGATTTAAGTTTGTCTTTCAAGCAGCTCACTAATGGGAGCTAGCTGTGTGAACCAGAGTTTCTTCCAGGCTGAAGATATGTAGCAACAGAAGGGGCAACAGGGCTACTGACAGCAGAAAACAAAAGGGATAGTAGAAGTGCAGAAGGTTTCCAAGCTGAATTGGCTAGGTGCAAATCTATAAGGAACTGAGAGGAGGACAGGAAGTGACCTTCTAAGTTAGAAATGTGTGAGTACAGGGCAATTTCTCTGCCTTTGAGTGAAATGTCCAGCCTGTGGGTTTCTGCAATACAGATAAAGCTGGACTGAAGATTACACCAGCCCACAATCATGCTGCTTGTCCCCCGGTCATGTGCAGCAGCAACCTGGTCCTACGCTAAGATCCAACTTTGTTACAACTTCCAGCATGATGTGTTTAGTTGAAATAAACTAAAAAAGAATTGCTTAGATGAAGCTCAAAATGCTTTTCTTTATAGAAGAAAACCTCAGCTACACCAACTAATAAAGCCATGTGGAAGATATAACCTATTTGGGCATCTCAGTGTTAACTTTCTCCCTTGACAACACCCATTTCAGAAACATTGAACTATTTACTGTCTCTGAAACATCTGGACTTTCTACTTGTTTCATAAGTCTCTAACAAAAAATATCTACACATCATCCATCAATCCACAGCCACATTCTTTTCTCACCCTATCATGATTAGATTCTTTGGGAGGTTTTAGGGGTTTTTTTTCCTAATGCTTTTCTCCCAGTTTTTCTTGGACATCATTGTAGTAATTATTAATGGGCTCCATATATGCTCACTTTGAGCCATCAGAAACTGAACTAGTTTGTTATATAAGCTGGAGAAATGGGGACTTTTGGGGACCTGGCCTCTTTCCTTAGCCACAACTGTCCCATTCTGGCAAAACTGAGGCAGACCTCAAAGCACTATTTGGAGGAAAGTCCAACTCCTGTTAAGATGTGGAGAGCAGTGGTGTGGTGTTTTGTCCAAGATACTTCTTTGGTAGGAACATCCAGTGCTCTAAGTGAATGGAAACACCTAAATCACCCCTCTGTAAGGAAGGAGAGAGGTGCTTTCTCCACACTCAACTGTTACTTTGTGAAAGAAAGGCCCTCTCAAAGAACTGTGCCAGTCGTGTAAGCAGTCATCGATAACCTTAGCTACATCTATTGTGATATTAAAGAGAATTGCATATCCAATTGTGGAAGTGCCATTTTCGTTCCACTTTAAAAGTCGTGGCTGGGGAATCTGCCCACCCATGGGCTGGCACTGGGGAAGGTTTCTTGCAGGAGCATGAGGACAGCACACCACCAGTGACTTCAAGCTGAGGCCGAGCCCCTCTGGCCAGCACATGCTCCTCCACAGTTTACGCTGCTGAGTGCTTTGCCTTTCTCCTTCTCTTTTGCACCAGTGTCCTTTTTCCACATTACTCTTCAGCCAGACAAGTCCCCCGACCCAACCCAGTGTGCAACTGCATATGTGCAATCAGTGCAAGACACTTGTAAAATTAGTTAGCTGTGAAAGTGCTGAGCTGGGACGAGCAGGGAAGCCAGGAATCTGGCTGAGCCCATAGGGGGCTCAGTTTCTGGTGGGCGAGCAGCCCCTCAGGGCGGCCAGTTTGCTGCCAGGTAATGGGAGGAGCCGGCTGATAGCAGAGCCTTGCGTGGGGATTGTTTCATCTGTCAGGCTGCCAGGGGATACACAACAATTGCAATCTCCACTGCTCCTCCCTGCCACGAAGATTAGGGGAGTTAGTCATGTGGAGCTATGAGGCTGATAGGAGAGACGATAACAATGCACAAACATTAGACTGGTGTAACTGTTAAGGAAAAAAAGGATGGTTCAAGGATGTGTGTAATTAAGAATAATGACTTGAACAAAAAACATCTTTTTGTATGTGTTACTATTTTTATATGACCTCTGTCTGGAACTCAGAAAATAAAGCTGAGGAGGAATCACAATCTTCTCAAACAATATTACAAAGTGAGACCTTGCTCTTGAAAATAAATCAGCATGTCAGTTTTAAATTTATTAATTTAATTTGTTTGAATACCAGATTAACAAAGAAAAAACAGTTCAAAGAGCAGACCCTTTCTTTCTGATCAGCCTGTGAAATAGTCCTGTAGAGGGAGATTGAGATTTTTTTAATATCAACAATAGTGGAAACCTTGCTGTGATTACCAGATAATTCATCCACTATCAGTAAAAATCTTGTTAATAAAAGTGGTATGAAACAGAATATGCCTGAAAGAAGGAGTGAGGAAAGTATGTAAGATGATTTTATTTTCTCTTCCAATCAATTTTTCTATTAGGTGTAAAAAAACCCAAATACACACTGGCAAAAATACCTGGGCGAAATAGCTTTTTATCAGTTAATCAAAGGTGCTCTCTGAAGTGCCACGCTGTGGAAAGGGAAGCTGGCAGCTCCGCTGTCCCACCTGGAGGGTGAGGAACGTGCCCTGTCCATGGGTAGTGCAGAGGGGGCTGTGGGGAGCTGGGGTGGGCAGGGGGGTCCCAGGCGCTGCTGCCAAGCCCCAGTCAGGCTCCCAGCAGCTCTCAGCCCATCGTGCAGCACTCACCCGCCCAAAGCCAGGCCAGAGCTTTAACCAGACATTTGCTTTGGCACCAGGTGCTTGGCATGGGGGACTGCACATAAAATCCAAGTACTGGCTGCTCCTCACACAGGGTACTCTAGAAGAGGCAGAAAAAGGACAGGTGGGGGAAGAGGGTGAGGAAAAGAGCAGACAAAGGTGGTGAGGAGAGGAGGAAGAAAGGAAACCTAGGACAGCATCAAGGGCAGAAGAAGCGAATCAACAAGACAAGTGGACAAAGTGAGGAATACTTTATACCAAAAGCAGACTTCAGACATGTAAGAAACTCTATCTACTTTATCTCAGTGCTCATCAGAACTTTCTGTACTGTTCTGCTGCTCCTCTGTGCCTTTGCCCAGCAAATTCTGTCCAACAGCCAGCTGGGTATGCACCGTGCCTCTAACACACCAAGGCAGAGCCAGCTGCCCTTCCAGGCTGTGCTGGAAACTTTGGAAAAAGAGGAAGAAAAAAAAATTCTGTTCTGCAAGGCCTGGTGGTATTCCAAGTACTTGAGACAGAATGTAGGTTAATGTAATGGGGATTTAACATTTCACCATTACTAATCAAAGTTATGAGTTTGCCAGCAAAGCCATCACAGACCACCTTTTCAGGCACTGAGAACTTTGCTGTGATCATATGTTCTGGGAGTAACAAATTTTCTCTGTTTGTAAAATAAAAAGCCATTGTGTGGCTGCTGAAACAGTGGAAGCTGGGATACACAAAATGTGAGCATCAGTGAGGAATGTTTGGAAGGTATGAGAGTAGGAATAGTGTCTTCTCACACCATCTTTAATATATTGAACAGTAATGATTATTATTAAACAGAGATTAACATAGGACTCAAATTTAGGCAACTACTTTAAATTAGTAAACTCTAGAGGTTGCTGCAAATTTAATTAAAGGCTGATATAAACAACCATGATTTTTACTGTCTTCTGAAACTGGATAACCACAAGCTTTGGCAGATGACCAGAAGAACCAGTCTCATCAGTGTATATCTCAGAGGTGCCTTATTCTGCTCCTGGGAGATAAAACACCATGAATCATGAAGAAAAGTAAATGAAGCTGATTGTGAGAACTCCACAATGAGATAAAGGGAAAGAGGCACTTCATCAGGTAGGTAGGTACATCTAAGTTTACACAGGGACTGAGAAAAGAATAACCAATATCTTTTCTAAAACTGTACTACTAACAGAAAAATGTTGAGAAATTGGCTTCTCCCTGCCCCAGATTAAGCATTTTCCAACTAGGGTTTACAAGTGAAAACAGGGAAATGATCATTCCAGCGTGTTAAACATAAGGTATTAAGCACACACATTTTATTCTGTCCTTCATGTCCCCTCGGGTGGGACTGCAGCTCACATGCTTTCACAGTGCACAGTAAGAAAAAAGCTTCATTATAAAACTTGATGTTGATGTCCAGTCTCTGACACAACACTACTTCCTACTTTGGGGAAGGTACCCTTGAGCAGTAGGAAGCTCTTTTTCCCTCTGGATAAGACAGATAAATTACTTTTCACAGACCATCTTAGGAACAGAAGTACTTGCAGCAGTCTCTCTTAGTAGTCTCTGAAGTAAGAATGAGATCACCCCTGTCTCATTCGCCTAATGGGATGTGCACCAGAACATTTCTGTCACACTGATCACAACGGGCTGTGTGAAATACATGCTGGCTTCACACTGGCTGCAGGAGGGACAAGGCTGCCTGTGGTTGCAGCATTACCCAGCAACACTTCAGAAAGCTAGACCCAGCACTGGGAGTTTCCACTGCATCTCAGCCTTGCAGTGTGAGGGGTTTTGGAACCAGCATTGCAGATGGCTCCCACTGGACCATGGGCTGATGTATCAGTAAAATTAATCTAATGTGAAAATATGTAGCTGTAGTAAATACATATATACATATAAAATACAGATGCAAAGTAAGAGACGAGAGGAGAAGGAGGTTAATGAGTTAAGGATTTTAAAATTAGACAAGATATGATTCACTGACAGTTGGTCTCAGTAAAGTGGCCAGCCTAATTAAAATATCATCAATAATCCATTAGATGACTGGCAATAGTTTATGTGCAACAACGATTTGTTAAAATAGCGCCATGTATTTCATAGCAATGGAATTTACAATTTTGTTCAGAGGGGAAAATAAACAAACAACCCTTTTAGTTTTGAAGAACTTAAAAATATATGGTGTAATCCATTGCAATGTCATATGCATGACACCAATGAGGATCTGAAACAATGCCTCTGACTTGTGTGAATTGATCCAATTTATCTTAGTCCTGTTTCCTGAGGCTCTGGGCCCCTGTGCTCAGCAAGGCAATGGCTATGCAATTTGGCATTTCATCAGGGTGCCACCAAATTCAGCATTCCCTCGTGGAATTCCCTATTTTGCTGCAGGCAGTTGCTCAACCTTTTGTTTTCTGTCTTCTGACTTGCCTCTTACCTCCTCTCCTTTCCCCATGGGGAGGAGGTAATTGAATTCCAAGGCGTGCTCCCTCTACCCCTCCATGGAGTCAGGCAGCAGGGGGCTGGAAAGTGACCATCTGAGTGCAGCCTGTGGCCAGGAGCAGAGTAAAGCGTGTTGGATCTCATGCTGGGACTCAAAAGGAGCACAGCAGCTACGAGACCTGGGCAAGGGCTCCTGAAACTGGCTGCAAGAGCCCTGCTTCCCTGGCAGTCATGAGAAAGGAGGTTTAATGTCTATTTCCAAAACAGCTTCATGGGAGCCAAGATCTTGGGTATAGGCTGGGGCCCTATGAAAGGATGATAGAAAAAATCCCAGCCTTAGGACTTATGTGGGCAGAAGAGTGGTTTTGCAAAAAATCAAGTGTTGCTGAGTCCTGGTCATCTTCCCACTTTGTCCAAATCTCGACAAAAAATATTATATCTTAGGACACTATTTCATTTAGTTTTTAAAATACCTACATAAATCCTTGTGTGTGGAAAACTGTTAAATGGTCTCAATACTCTCTCACATAAATGGAATTAAATTATGTTTTGGCTTGTGTTGCAAAAACTAAAGGGGCGCTTGGTGACGCACAGCCTTTCTGCTTGAGCCCCTTTCCTACCCTTCCCAAGTTTTTACTCTTTCCTCTGACAGACCCACACATACCCATTCTCCATATCAGCAGTTACACAAATGGGCCACAGCAACTATTTCCCCCCAAACCCAGCGCCTTCGTGCTGTCCCACTCCAGCAGGCCGGATCTCCCACAGGGACTGTCAGTCCCTGCCCGGAGGATGAGAGATGTTGCCTTAGCGCTTCTTTCCCTCCTGCCGAACGAGGGTCAAACGTGCCCACACCTTTCCCTAAGCCCTGGTTCCGTTACAGCATTTGTGACACGCTGCCTCCTGTCACACAGGGAGCACGAGGAGGCCTAGAGGGCACTGCTCCGCCTGGAGCTCTCTCAGCTCCAGGTCTTGGCTGGGACCCTGCACCCCATCTATGCTGATGTGATGCTGTGTCTTGTCTGCAACATGCATTTTCAGCCAGGACTGCATATTCTTCCCACACTTTCATTTTTTTTAATCGTAAGAAACAATATTGCCTTGGAAAAAGCTAACACATTTTAAACTGTTTAGTTGAAATAAATATTAACAAGTTTTTTGAGGATGAAGCACAGGGAAAAATAATATTTTAGGGACACAAAAGTGTCTAGAACATGGTAAAATGGAATTTTGGCCCATTTTGCAAAGGAAAAGTTTTTCTTGTGGAATTCTTGCAATGAAGCTGTATTGAGAAAAAAACTTATTAACTACAATATTGTCCTATCTTTGTAAAGCACCATGCTATGAGTATGCCCTTTGTCTTCATAACTGTATAATCCTATTAGGAAAAAGAGAAAGTAGTTCTTGCACCATGATCACTTTGTCTCCTACTCATCTCACTATGACATAATGAAATTGGAGTTGGAGGGATAGGACAGGATCCTGAAAGTCATCCCATGCTGACATCTTCCAGGTTGGAACAATAGCCAAAGGTGTTTGCAACAGTACAAGTTCGACCTTTAGATTTATCAACCTTCAGGAGTTTGAAACCAGCTTTTAAAACATGGGTTTCAATATAGAGTGGTGGGGCTGAAAAAAAATGGTGCTGTTTTTTCTTTACAGGAAACAACAATTGCCAGCATGTCATATCTGTGCTGGGCAGTGGAGTGAGGCTGCACAGGGGCAGTGAGGGCCATGTGGAGGCCTCCTTCCATTTGACTGTACAATTCCAGACAACATCCCTGTTGCCCTTGGCTGTGTCACTGTGAAGCCTAACTCGGCCTTGGAAGCCTCTTGTTTTTTCTGTAGTAGTATAAAAGTCTACACAGATCAGACTTTGTTTTGTCTGCCATTTAAGCTTACCACCAGTGTTGTTCATCCAGGCATTCTTGGTTTGTAATTGCATCTTCATGTGGAACAGCAGCAGAAGGAAAACAAAGCTCTTTCTGGTTTTTGTTTTATGCACCTGTGTGTGTGTATCTGCACACATCAGTGGCTTACCAGACGCCGTGCCTGGATCCTGCTAGGAAGTGGGAACAGAAACTGCACCAAAATAGCAGGGAACAGGACTCACAGAGAGTGCAGTGGCGTATTGTGCTAGTGACCCATGATTTCAAGTAGTTTGAACTAGGCTACAAATCAAAGCATGGCTGCAACATGTTGCACTAAGAAACTTTAGATAAGAAATTCCATTTTGTGGCCAAATGTGACAACAAACTGTGAAGACATTTTGTATGAATTACCTAAGGCTTGACTACATCCCCTACTCTTTGTTTGTTAAAACATTGGTACGATGTTAGTAAGTGACAAATTTTACAGATAAAGGATATGCACATAATTAACAGAGATTCTCTTGCCTTAATCCTTAAAAATAATAGAATAGCTTGTCTCAGGTTGTTTTACTTACAGGATCTGAGTGCTGTAAACAGTTTTACACAGGCTCATCTTCATTTCTGCTACATCTCATGAACTTAACTGGTGAAGTTAAATGTGCGTGTAGAATTTGATCAGTGCTCTTAAAAATCTTAAAAATGTTTAGTAAACAAGGCCAAATATAGAAAGATTAAGATTTATTCTGACAAATAGCATATAAATTTGGCTGGACTACACTTGCAGAAAGAATTTTGTTCAAGAGGATTCACCAAAATTTAGTAAATATCTTTAAAGTCCTGTGTATTTTTTAACAATGCAAATGCCATCCTTCTGGGGAAGGGGGAAGGGAAATGATGTGAAAACCCTTTAGTTTCTAGGGTGTCATGCTGCTTGTTTTTCACAATATTGCCAAAAGGTTCTAATTGCCTCTTTTTCATTAGTGTTTCTTTGTTCACTCCTGAATCTTTATAAAGTGAACATATACCTGATATGGGATCCATTTTCTATAAATTATCATAACTAAGTTTGGTTGCTCTTTTTACCTTTTTTACAAAGTGTGTTAGAGGTTTAAGGTTGAGAAATGTATGCAACAAACTTAAAGTAGAGAATTAACCTGAACTTTGAAATGTCAAGATGGGAAAACAGATACTAATTTGATTTTTACTCTAAATGTGTAATTATGCTTCATTTATTAAGACACAATCATTAGCCCAACATTAAAAAAAAAATCAACAGTTGGACTTCATGAAGTTTTTACTAATTAAAATTTCTCAAACAACTTATAAAATTTTTAAATATTGTTTAAATTAGATGTTATACTTTTAGTAGTCCCGTGCAGCTGAAAGAGAAGAAAATCAGAAAGTAACAACTGCTTGTTTAAAAACAAGCTTGTTTAAAAACAGCAAATTGTCTGCAGATTCCCCTATTAAAAACCATAGTAAATAAATATAATACAGAGTTTAGTGATGCTTTCCCTTTAGCGATTAATCGTTCAGTTTATGTCTCCTATATTTCTAAGAAAGGCATAGAAATTAGATAGATTAAAAAAACACCACTCAAATGGCTGCTATTCCTCCACATCATTTCTTTCTATAAAGGGTCACTTAGGTCTGAGGAGAAATATTGTAAAAAACTGCACAGAACATAGCTATTTCCCTCCCGCTGCCAACTGAACAGGTCTATGTATTTGCTGAAGGCACAGTCATCTCCTATTAACTGTGTTTTAGGTGCCAGTTGAAATACCGTGGTGGTGCTGATGTTTAATCTGGGATGCTTCTCCTTATGCAGAAGGTGGTGTGACAGAATCCACAGTTTTAAGACTAACTGTGATTATTTCTGGTGCTTGAAAAGGAAAAAAATAGAATTTATGACAGATACATCCTGTGTCAAATTGGCTCAGTGCATCTATTTCAGACAATTGTTTATCAAAGGGCAGAAGGTAATTTGGCAACAAAGCACTCCTAAATATTTAGATGCCTAAAAAGTTAAAATTTTAACTTTCAGTTCACACAGTGCCAGAGTTGTGCCTGTGTTGTGGACTGCAGACTTGAACAGCAATGTCAGCTTTGTGTTATACCACCAGTATAGCTCCAAATGAAGTTTTAGGAACAAATAGGGACAAATGCAGATTTATGGCATGCAAATCAGTTTGGGGCATAAAGCAAATTTTACAAACTAACAGAGGCTGCTTTTTTTTTTTTTTATTTTGTTACTATTTCTAGGCTGCTGTAAATGGTATGACATGGGTGAAAGACATAGAAGAACTTGACCTGATATTCTGGGATTAAAAAAAGAATCAAATGTCCTCTGCAAGACAGTTGCCATCTGATTTCATCGCAGATGGAGGGAAGAAACCCCGTACGTTTTAGTCTCCCATGCCCTCCTTTATATATAAGAGAAAATGTATCATGTTCACTGAGTGGGAGATGTATTACATTTTTAAAGGGTACTTAAGGGTTTTCTGCTCTGCAGTGAGAGAATGTAACACATAAATTGTTAACTCCGCAGTGATAATGTGCAAACAGAAATAATCATCCAGAAAAAAAAATCAATGCAAGCATCCCACAGACAGTGAGGTGATATTAAATGACAGTATTAACTACAGATGTTTTAATTTGAGTGTAAACATGTCTTGCTTTGATGGTAGCTCTAGGAAGGAGCTGGAAGAGAGTAAGCAATACTTTCTCCTCACTTCTGGTGTTTAACGAGCACCCTAGCCACGATGGGTTTTGTTGGATGAGGCTACTAATTATTTTGTAGTCAGAAAGTGCTCTATAAAAGGCATAAGAGAGTAATTCAATGCAGTTTCCTTTTATCTGCCTTGCCAATTGATGTCTATACAGAGCAAGCAGGGCTCCCCAAACACATCAGTCTGTTTCAGATACACAAGATTAAGTAGCAAGTGACATTCAAGAGCAATCGGCCCACCCAGGAGGAGTGAAACCAGCGGAAAAGCTGTCAGATTCCGCCTTTTCTCCATTAATCTTGAAGCTTTTCAATGCTGCCAGGTCGCATCTCCATCAAACAAGCTGGGAAGAGTGTCGGGCTATTTTCTTTAGTCTCACCCTCCCCTCCCCATCACCCCATTAACCCCTGCCATGCCAGGTTCTTCTGGTTTGGGAGCAGCTCTTATGTTAACACCAGTAGGTGGGGCAGCATAAAGGGCTGGACCCAGCCCAGTGTGGACCTTTTTTAGGTGCAGGCCAACATGTAGGTGGTTGGGAAAGATTGTGGCAGGGTTTTCTTCTGTGATGGAACTTCAGAATGCTTATGTAAGAAGATTGGAAATAGCAGGTGTGTTTGTCTTCTGCAGCCAGAGTACTTCATATAATGTAGTACTCTCTTCCACCTTGGTCTGGTTTGGAGTGAGCTGCATTTTCCTCAGTGTAGATTAAAAGTGTAGAGTAGATGTGTACATTCATGCTTTCCTTCATTTGCAGGTGATTTTTTTGCCAATTTAAATTGAGTTGGGTGTGTTATGCAAGATCCAAGAGCTGTCCATGGCACAGATATGAACCTTACTCTTCCCTGGGCAGTTCCTATGGTGTGTTGGACACACTGTGTAGCTGTCATGGAGGAGGCGCGCAGGCTGGCGGCAACCTTCAGAAGTTGAATCATAGAAGCAGAAGGTGGCTGAGTGGCCGGAAAGTGGCACAGATTGTGAAGTGTGCATGTCAGGAATAAGTGATAATATATGTTGGAACTGGAGCCAAGTGACTGTGTTCCTCTGATACGAGGGGATGGGCCTGGCTGGAAGGAAAGAGGCCTCTTTACTTGAGTTCCTAGGAATTGCATCCTGAGGATCATATTGGGGAGGGTGTGGTTTCCAGAGGGAGGTAACTATTGTGGAGGCAAAATCCAGGTCTGAGAAACTAAATCTGTGAGTATAAAGAAGGATATAGCATGTAAAAGCAACAGTGTGTCTTAACTCTCTCTGACAGCAAATGTCTTGGGGAGATTATATGAAACATATAGTGAAAGCTCCTTGGATAGTCCTCCAGTAACCTGTAGATAAGGAATTTCCCTATATTGAGGTGGCATCTCCCTCCCCCGTTTTGCTATAATAATATAATTGTAGTGCTTACCTTTCTATGCTCTAGAAATCCCTTATGTTCCTTTTCTACAAGTGATATTTCAATATCTAACAATCACAGGCATAGGGACAGTGGATTTGTGTCTACCATAAATCAGAGAGTGAGAGTCATGGAAGATGTATGTCTCTACCCAAATCACTTACCACTATGCCCTTTCTCACTTTCAAGCAGAATTGAAGCCAAGCAGAAATGGTCAGGGAGGAGCTGCAAAGTAAAATGATTTCAAGTCTTAAACAAGGGCTGTTCTGTCCCCAGGAGGGAGTGCCAGGAGGAGGTGGCCATAGTCAGTCTGCAGGGAATGTTTACTTGTATCCTAACCTGGTAGATGCACCTTGGAAATATCTACAAGATATTTCACCTTGAATGTTAGAGAGGGGGACATACTACCTCTAAGCTATGCATCCTGAACATTATTTGTAATTCTCTCTCTGTGCTGTTACAGCAAAAGGAAGCAATATGATTTAGTTTGTAGAGTTTTTATTTTAAAGGAATTTAAGAGGAATTTTTTTACTAACACAATATAGGTTACTCCTTGTTTCTCCTTACTAGCTACTGTTAAACCAGATGTATTTTACTTAAACATGCATTAGAAAATATAACAGCTTTTCAGTTACTGCTATAAGCATGCTGCTAGTGAGTATGTTTCAATATGTTTGGGTTCTTAAGCTATGTTTGTATAGAACAGGCCTTCATTTTTTTTATAGAATTCTGCCTTTAATGGCTAGCTGAGTGTAGTTAATTCTCCAACTGCTCTTTATCAATCTCCTGTCTGAGTGGGCCAATTGTTTCAGTTGGTCATTTTTCACATAAGGCACAACTCATGGTAGCATTTGTCAATTGAATTCTGTATTAAGGCAGTGCAATCTGCAGCAAATGGGGTATTAATACATTAAATGGTTATGACAGAAGAATCAAGTTCCTGGAAAAGTGGCTGTGTCATTCTCAAACATACATGCAGAAGGACAAATAGTATGTGGTATAAAGAATAGCGTGAGGGGGAAACAGCCAAAGATGAGAACAGGCTGAAAATGGTACTTGGAACGTAACAGCTGTATGGCACAGGCATACAGGGAGAAACACTTCCACTAGGACTTTTTCCAGACTACTGGTAAGTAAATGTTCATATATATGCAAAAATAATGCACTTTAGGTAAGGAAATTTTGTATGTCAGAAGAGATAAAGATTTTAATACTTATTCAGTTGTAATCTCAGAATGACTGGTTGAGGCTGGATAGCATGTTGCGTATCGTGACCCAGTGTTGTGTCATGTCATGTAGTTAGCAGGTGTGATTACAGAGGCCTTTATGAACAATCTCCACATTAAAGGTGAGTTATTTCCCTTCTGGCATTGCACTGAACATGCAAGCAGAAATATATGGACGTGCTGAGATAGTCACTAAGGCACTTAGTGTTTACTATTCTTTGGTTTGTACTCAGCAGACAGAGCATTAAAAAAAATAATGACATTACAGTACTGGTGTTAGAACTGAACAGACCACTTGAATAAGACACTCTTTCCCAATGCTCACGACTCACCCATGCACCTGGCATTTACCAAGCCCACACAGCCAGTATGTCCCACTCCTAATTTTACACAATGGCTACACATGAAGTTTTCCATTATGTTCATCTATAATTCAATGACATTTATCTTTACTAACAACTACAGTAGCTGTCTGTTCTCCACAATGGATTACTGCCAATATACAGAAACAAATGACCTTAAAAATGTCTCCCCTAAATATCTCTCTTCAGTTCCTTTTCCTATGTACACTCTTCACCATACTCCCCACCTTTCAAACTGCCTCCCCACCGCAGAGTGAAAAATATACTGTTATCAGTTGCCTCCTTTTAAAACAAGATTTCTCTCCTACCTTTCTTTTTCTTTTTTTCCACCTTTATGTCACCCATGTCCTTTTCCTACTCTATTTTCCTGCCTGTTGTTCTATTTTTTTTTGTTTGTTTTCCTGTCTGGTTTATCTTCCCAGTTAAGGATAACTGATCTATTTATAGCCCTTATGGCATCTATACTCACATTATGTCACACCCCTCCATAGCTGTAACTACTTTAGTACTGCGAATTGCACTGGTCTTCTCTCATCTCCATTTCCATTCAAGCCTTTCATCATCTACCAAGGGGTTTAAACTCCAGTGCTTTTCCTCTCAGTTACTGGAGTTGTATTTCTTCACAGCTTAATCTTTTTTTATAGGCATAAGTCAAATATGAGGTTTGTGTCTGCTAGACTATGCTAATTAAGGCCACAAGACCTTTCTGATGCACAGCGCTAAGTGGTACTTCTGTGAAATCCTATGCCATCGCAGCATTTTGGAAACAATTTTCTTGCTAAATTTCCATGCACATTCCTGCCTGAAAAAACAAGGTGGCGACACCCCCCCCACCCCGACATCATATTCACATAGTGGTTATGAGTACAACTGTTAGCCCAGCATGGCCAAGCCTAACACCAAACCATGTTCCCAAGTACCATATCTACATGCCTTTTAAGTACCTCCAGGTAGGGTAACTCCATCACTTCCCTAGGCATCTTGGCATCTTGAATTGAAAATTTTCTCAATGAAGAAATTTTTCCTAAATTTCTATTTAAACCTCCCCTGGCACAGCTTAAGGCCACTTCCTTTCATCCTATCACCTATTACTTGGCAGTGGAGGCCAACTCCCACCTGGCCACAGCCTCCTTTCAGGCAGCTGTAGAGAGTGATAAGGTCCCCCCTGAGCCTCCTTTTCTCCAGGACAAACAGCCCCAGCTCCCTCAGCTGCTCCTCACAGCACTTGTGCCCCAGACCCTGCCCCAGCTCCATTGCCCTTCTCTGGACTCTCTCCAGCCCCTCAGGGCCTTTCCTGCAGTGAGGGCCCAGCCCTGGGCACAGCACTGGAGGTGCGGCCTCAGCAGGGCCCAGCACAGGGGGACAATCCCTGCCCTGGCCCTGCTGGCCACAGCATTGCTGATCCAGGCCAGGATGCCATTGGCCTTCTTGGCCCCCTGGGCACAGCCTGGCTCATGTTCAGCTGCTGTCACCAGCACCCCCAGGTCCTTTTCCATGGGGCAGCTTTACAGCCACTCTTCAGTATTCTTCTGGGCTCTGGGTTCTTCTGACCATTATAATCCATTTCCACCAGTTTATCCTTCCTGGGTCTCTGTTGCATTAATAAAAAGCAACTAGAGATTCCAAGGTGAAGAAAAAAAGTTCATCACATTCCTGCCTCTGTCTTTCTTCAATTCCTTTTTATTTAGTATTTCTACGTACGCAGAGTTCAGACACATTTGTCTTTAAAAAAATAAAACTATTTAATCTAAAGCTGTAATCTGTGACTAAAAAGATCTTGCTTTAACCAAAATGATCTGTTGAAACCCACACTACTTTTCCAGAAGCACAAAAATAGCTTGGAAAGAGCTAAATTACTACTTTATTCTCAGTCTCCTTCTAGTGTTTAAAAAAATCCAATTATCACCCCTCAGTGGATCAAGAGATTCAGAAATGTGTTTTCCTGATAAGGTGAAGTTATTATCTAATGTATAATACTGCAATAACTGATGTATTGAACAATTACCAGCAATCATTCCTTGGACCAGACCAACTCAGAGATGAGTAAGTGAAAATGAGGGTAAGTTTAATATCTAATCTAAGTATTTATTAAATTCAGCAATGTTTTCCATTTCAGTATCAGGAAAACATAAGTAAACTTTTGGCAGAAGAAAATATTTAGAAACACTGCAAGACCATTAATACTCTTTTCTATTGGGGATCATCATGTTCTTGCAATGATTCTTAGGGCAATATGTTCCAATAACATTTCATTCTCTGTTGAAAAGCTCAAAGGAAGTTTGATCGCTGACATTCATATACACACAGTATAAAGAAAGGGAAACTGAATTTTCCTTACAACCTCAGAGTCCAACAGAAAAATGAAAGTCATGAGTCTGCCAATGAAAAGAATAAAATTATTCGTGTGCTGTCTGTTTCTCTGAAAGGCTTTCTTGTAATGCTTGAAGGTTGAAAAAATTAGGGTACCTATTAATCTGTGTTGCATGAGGTTACATAATGAGTAACTGATCTAGAGGACCTCTTACTGCTTTTATACTCAAGCAGAGGCTTGAGTATAAAAGAACTCTGGGAAAATGAGCATAATTCTGCTGGAAAAATCTAGATCAACTTACAAACTGATTTGGCATTTTGAAATTTAGTATTAGACCATTTTGATCTGCTGTGAAGCATTTTGGGGAGTGTGGAATAGAGTCAGGTTGTTTATTTTATCTTTATGAACCTTAAGGGCTTCCTGTGATTCACAGAGATGTATTTAGTCAAATAAGACTGTTGTTTCAAAGCCAGCAAGACAAGCACCCAAAAGAGGCAGGAAGACAACACACAGAATATCCAATAGAGTTTTAAATTTCTCCAATCATATATTCAGCTGGATTTTAACATCCTTTTACTACCAGATTTAAAAAATTATTTTTGATTTTTCATGAACTGTTTTACTTTATGGGCTCTTTGGAATTCTTAACTCCAATCTAATTTTGCTGGTAATACTTTTTATTTATTTGTATTGTAAATTCTATTTTAGAGGTCTTAAATAGTCTTTCTTAGCCAATATGGAAATAGTTACATTTTCTGTTATTCCACTGCAACAGTGATACAAACAGGAGCTGTGGACCACAAAATGAATAAAAACTAGCAGTCTGTCTAACACTGAGAGTCAAAACTGAAGTCTGGACTTGAAAATGGATGTACCTGTATAGGTATCCTTGACCACTTCATTTTTTGTTTACATTTCTAACCCCTCCTCTCCTTGCAGTTCTAGGAGAGAGCTTGTGCAAAGTAATAAAAGAAAGACAACTCAGAGCTACAACGACTGGGGTTTCAGAGCAACTGCTATATATTGCATTACAGGAGCCAGAAGCTACAACAAAACTTCAATTTTCACATTGGACGTATTTTCTAATAGAAGAGTAAATTGACATTATTCTCTTGGTAAAGTGGAATTCTCTGTGTCTGTGTAGTGGAGACGTGATGTGCTCAAGAATACACACAGGATTCATATTCTACACACAGGCTTCAATTACTGCCTTATTTAGAAATCACAACTTATCTGCAGTACAGCAGTAATGTAGTAGTATAGCAGCATAAAATAATAGACCTGAATTATATGTCTGCTTTTTTCAGAGTATGTCAAAGAAATATGCCTCTCCCTGCCCAAGGGTATTTTATTTTATGAGTATTGTACATCTTCCTACTGAGTAATCATGCCTGTTTTAATTGTTGCATATTGCCAGTTCAAAGACTAAAGAGCATTTGTTGAGACTTCTGTAGCAGCATCTTGGTTTACTTCTGAGGAAGTGGATTTTAATTCCAGAAACCATGACAAGCTCCTCCTTGTATTGGTTTTGTACACTGGCAGGGCATTCAACAGGAAGTTTTGTAGTAGACTTGTGAGTAAGTAAGTATGTCAGACAATGGAGGCTTTAAAAAACAGTACTGAAAAAACAAGAAGAGAAGAGACTATTCATTATACAGATAATATCAGGATGAGGATAATTTGTTGTTATACACTGGAGTGCAGAAAATACCCATTACCTTCTGACTCCCTAATGTGAAGTGCACATCTTGCTTAATGCTCCTCTGTGCAAGTTCTGGGACAGCCACTGAAATCCCCGGAGATGGCTATTGCACAATGCAGAGCAACTGGCTGAAACATTTATGCCTTAAAAAAATCCAAGTGTATGGAAATGTGTTACATGTTGCCTCAGTTCTTGCAGACCCCTGCGAGGTTACAGCCTTCATTTGAGGCACAATGTCAAAGACTGAGTAAGCTTTATAGAGCTCTGCTGGGAACAGTCTCCTGGGTAAGAGGCACCCTATGTTCTGAGTTTGCTCAGCCTACAGGAATTTTGTTCAGCCTAGAGCTATTGGTGAATTCCTCTTTTTACGAGGATGATCTTTGCCATGGACCTTTTCTTAATCTTGTTCACCTGACAAGTACTTAACAACAATAATGTTGACTGGCATGTAGATTCTTTCACATTAAGAATTAAATACATTTAGAGTGATCCTTGCCTGGGTAATTTAGGTCACTTTATCTTGCCATAAGCTTCTGCCATGCCTCATGACAAAGGCAGCAGATACACCCAGCAATAAAAAACACCAGGTGGAAAAGAACACAAGTGACAGCCAGCGCTTAGCTGAGTTAATACTGCTTTTTGTATTCACTGGTTTACCATGCTGGATTGAAAGCATGGGTCTTGCTCCCTGCCATGGAGAAAGCACTCACAGGGTCTGTTTTTCACTACAGCATCATTCTCTTTTTCTGGAATGGGGCTTGCTGAGAAGTTATCATGGCCCATAGTACCAACAACTCAATTTTAATCACACATGAAATGCATAAAGAAAATAATGCTTGCTGGTATTTTGAAAGGCAGGGCTGTCTCAATGGTTTAGGCCAGATGCTATTTTGGCAGATGGTGTAAAGGCAGCAAGATGAATACACTTTCTCTTAGTCTACCAGCTCTGAACGCTCTTTAAGATACCATGTTCAAAAACACAGCAGCAACTCCATCATTCAACAATGAACAGCAAGCCATGCCCTCTTTTAAGGATTTCATCTGCACAGTTTTGTCTCACTTCTGGAATCATTCAGTCTGCCCTTAATGACAATGGGGACTTTGGCAGAGCACAGAGGATTGATTAGCTAACACACTGCCATTTTATTCTTATCTTTTTATTTCCATTGTTTGTATGCTGCTATTTCATATGATAGCCAACGGTTGTTATTTCTGACAACTCAGATAATTAATCTCCCTCCAACAGCTCTTCCTGTGCAAGGAGCAATAGTTTCCTCTTCACTGAAACACTCTAACCCACCATTTTGTGGCAAAAAACAGCCCCTGCATTTCAGTTAAAAAAGAAAAATTGTTTTTCTGTGCATTCCTACTTCATCACGCATTTCTTTCTCATTGTCTTCCAAAGTTGCCAGTGTCAGTACCATGAAACTTTGAAATGTGCAGGTTTAATACATCTGTGATAAGGAAACATTTGATTTCTTGAAACAATTTTGAAAACATGTATCAAGAAATCACAAACAAAACAAAAGTGCTGCAAATGCCATCTGGTTGAGAGGTAGTTTCCAAATCCACTTCAATGCCAGGATGGAATGGAATGTCTTGTGGACACAGCCAAGTCTCAGCAATTCATAGAATTGTTTAGGTTGGAAAAGACTTTCAAGATTATCAAGTCTAATCATTCACCCATGTTCCTCTTCCCTTCCCTTATCCAAACTATAATACCTACCTATCTCACCTGGCATCTCCTTCTGTAAAAAAACTACCTCAAGAAATTATATGACAGTGCATTTAAAGCTCCTAGAACGGTAAAGTAAAGCAGCTAATTAAAATAGCCATGTAGTACATAGTAACCTGTTCAGGATATTACTGTTGTAAGTTTTTAAAAACTAACAAGTTCAAAGAATAAATTTTATCACAGAACTTTGGAATTTCGAGTTAACGCTCACATACTGTTTGGCAGCCTGACAAAACCAGAACTTTGCCTGGATTGGAATGAAAATTTGATGAAAATTTACTTTGCTTACGTACTTGGCTTCTTTTAGCAGAAAGTTGTTGCTACTGCTGTGGAGGAAAGTAAAGCCTTTTATCCACTGGAAACAGGCAGCTGGATGCTTTAAGTGAATTGTTAATATTAATTTCACTGAAACCTATATATTTAGTTATGGTGGTGTTCTTAGTTCTAAGTTGCTGTTAAGTGACTAAGGAAGTATGCTTTCAAGCAAATTTTACACTTGTTATAATGCATATTTCTTTCTTCAGACCTTAAATAAGGACCAGAACAGTAAAGCTATCAAAGGAGTATCTTAACACTTTGCCTTTCCTAAACAATTTGGGCCTAGCAAATCAGCATTTGTTTCAACAGTTGCGATCCTGATATACATTGACTCCTGTCACATTGCAGTTTGCACTCCTGATGAATAACTTCCCTTTCTCCTTCATCTATCTTATTTGTGACTACACACAAATAATCATCAGATTGGCAAACTGTGTTGCAAATGGAAAGTAAATACTAGTAGACCAATCATCACCACTGGCACTGTTCTAGTAGGAAAACAACTCCCATTTGTTATTTATTGACTATATTCAGTCGACTCTTTACTTGCTGTTTTGAAGTTTATAAGGTAAAGTTTGTAGAGAGAGGTGACAACACTTTCAGGCCAACTGATGATAGAATTTTATTGGAAAAAAATACCAACTCGATAAAGAAAGTGAAAATGGAGACCTACCCTCGGTACTTTCAATGCTCTAAATGGCTGTTTTATTTATGTATGTATTTATTTGTTCTAGCCTCTGGACATGTCTCACACATTGAAATAAAACTACTAAACTCAAAGTACTTCAGTGCCATCAGAAGGCACTTAAAAACTACTCAATCAATTCCATGTTTGATTGCAACTTGTTAATGAGTTACAGATTACTTCCTTAACAATAAAAATCAGAGCAGCAATTTATTTTTCCCAGTTTTTAGCTGAAAATTTTCAGTGTCTTCATTTAACAGATTGACGAGACTGGTATTCCAGACTCTCCACTTCAGAATCTGATTTGCAATTCACTGCCAAATTTATGACACCTTCTACTTCTGAGAAAATTCTTAGGCTGTGATCTTTCATACCTTATCAAATGCTGGTTAGGGTTAACTGCACTTTGTGGCAGAAACACGTTTCATCAGCTCAATGACAACAACCAATCATAATTCCCATTCTGAGTTATGTTTTGACTTTGCATTGGGCATGATTTATGTATAAAAGAAATTAAAGCAATGGCTACCAAAAGGATTTGGCAAATGACAAGCCATTGGCCTGAGAAGAGATTAAAGAAAGATTTTGATGTGCTTAGTTTGTAATCAAATCCTAAAAAGGAATCTGATTAGTTATTTTAATTCAGAAAGCTCTTATCAGAGAGGGAATATTGGTTAAAGCATCTAAGTGGAAAGTTGTATAAACTGGTTATAAATAAAACTAGTCTATAAATAAGACTAGAGTTTTGAAGATAAGCCATTCTGGAGTAGCATTTGAAATAATGACCACAAGGAATAAAATATTTTATGCTAGCAACTCACAAGTGTGTAAATGGGACTTGATGACAGGATAGAAGTGATCCTGTTGTTCAAAGTTAAAACTTGTGATTTATATCTTTGAGTGGTTAACTTCTTGTATCTGTAGCAGAGCCTTGAAAGGAGACTGCATTTCCATACACCTTTTTTGTACCATGTTTTAAATACTTTAATGCTGCCAGCTGTTTACCTGCAGGGGCCAGATTTACATTTGCCTTCAGTGTATAATTTGGCTTTTGGGGAATGAAGGTAGACAGGGTTACTTTCTTTGAAAGCATCAGAAAATGACCACAGAAAGTGATGGGATACTGGGGCAGAATTTACTAGTATTTTCATGATATTGAAAAAAAACCCTTGCCTGCTTCTGATCAAAGAGGTCCAAAGAGGACCTTGATTGTCAGATCTGTAGTCATAGAGGTTCCTATCCTGTTTTCATAATGGAGTTAACAATCCTGTCTGTTTTCTGCCTTTATACATGGGGTTAGGCAGTGCTTACTTTCTAGATCCACTAGGCAGTTTCTCTTAAAAATTATCTCCTATTGCTAATGCCATGGTTGGGACAAGGGTGGCATGTTTAATTTTCCCAATTTAACTCTCACGTATTATCCTCCATGGCAGATAGTGTGGTTTTTTTGTTTGGTTTCTTCTTGTTTTTCCTTTACACTGAATCTGCATTTATGGAAGATATTTTTGTAGACAACAGCAAAATATATATCCATGGTTGGCTGTGATTGATTCCAGGTCCCTCAAGACTTGTGATTCTCATTATTTAAGTTCACCAAAGAGTTGTTAAACCTCTGTGAGTGTGATGAGATGGAAAATGTTTGATGCCCTAAGGAACTTTAAGCATAGTGAACTGCTCCATATGTCCTTTGCCTGAACATTCTGCGAATGTGGAGTTTGCAGAGGAGATGTTTTGGTTTTTTGTAATGTAGGCACTCTTAATTCTCTTGTAATCTCCTAAACTCTAATTCACCAATTGATCAGCTAGAAGAGTAAGTTCTAGCTTCTGGGGATGCAGGTTTGTAATAATCACTTCATCTATGTTTCCATTCTAAATTCAGCATATAGGCATGTTGGCAATTTATCCAGATTTGGTCTTTGGAGAATGATTTTGAAGATGTGAGGTCAGAGTCATAGTCTTCTATGCCAGATGGCATAAAAAACATCTCAGCAACTTACTTATCACTGATATTTTCTGGTACCATTCTGAAAGCAATGTAAAAGATTGGACAATGTGCAGTAGGGTCCCTGCTCAGCTTTCTAAGATGTCATTCACCACCTCCTATCCTTTGTCTTGACACTTGGAGAGTACAGGCCACTTCTTTTATTGCTTCCAGATGTATAAAGTCAACCTTTAGTTCTACAATTAGATTTATGATGAGTGAGACATTTTTTGGAGGAAGAACAGTCACTTCTACTAACTCAGCTCATTCTATGTATTCATCAGCACCTTGATGATGCTGCCACACACATAGCAAAAGGAAATCCTATTTTCCCTTGAACGTAAGAAATTCCAGAGCTAAAAACACTTCACAATATATTACGAATTTTCTGTTGAACATACTGACTAACCAGAACAGTTATTCAAGAAAGGATCAGTCTTGGGAAACTACTCTGAACCACCCTGCTGGAATTAATATGATGTCCATTCACTAAGCAGACTTGTGAAGATACCAGAAAGAACAGTAATTTATGCATCCTTAGTTGTTATTATGATATCATCTACTTGGAATTACAGCTCAGCTGTGGATAAAATGGGATGGGATGTAGAGAGAATACCAAGAGCTGGCTAACAGTATGCAGACATCAAACCAGTTGGACACCCTTAGGGAAACATCTGAACATAAGCTTATTTGATTAAGCAGCATTTCAATGTTTATTTAGCTGGATGACAAACATCACTTCCTATCACTGGATTAGCATCTGCAAGGTACCAACAGTGAAACACACAAACACACACTCACTCACTCTAAGGACACTCCACTGTAGCTCTGATGATCACTGTTTTATAGCACCAGTTTGTGCAGTGACTCTTCACCTGTTGCACACATGCCACAAATGCACAGACAGAATACTTTGTCCTGAGTTGTTAGATGGTCTTCAGTGGAGTCCCAGATATCTCCTTCGTTTATAATTCTGTTTAAAGCTTTGAAATAGCAGCATGCTGCCTACATGTATACAATACAATGAGCAGTTAATTTGGGGAAATTGAAATGAGAGGGAAAAGGTATAATATATTCTACTTCTGGACATAACTTCATTAGCAGGAGGTAATTACTTAGTGTCTGAAGATTAAAGTAGTGCTTTATCAAAATAAGCATACAACCCAGACTTGTCCCGCAGGGAGCAGCGTTTCATAAATACATAAACAGGTGGCATAGTGCATACTCCAAAGATGGGAATATTTCCAAAAGAAGTTGCAGAAGCTTTTATGAAGTAAATCTTTATCTGACTGGGGAGAAGGTTCTCATTTAGCTATCTGTTACACAGAGTATTTGAGTTAGCAATCCATATGGGTTCATTTTGGGAGAAAATCTGTAGTACTGCTTGCAAAATGGTTTGTTCTTTCTCTCTTTCAACAAAGCCTGTCACCTCAATCAGGGCTGGGAATATTTTAATAAGATCCAAACAACTGTAAAGTGTTCTAACCATAGAATGGTTTGGGTTAGAAGGGACATTAAAGATCATCTAGTTCCAACCCTGCCAGTACACCTTTCACTAGACCAGGCTGCTCAAAGTCCCATCCAGTCTGGTATTTAACCCCTCCAGGAATGGGGCAGCCACAACCTCTCCAGGCAACCCTCAGAGTAATGAATTTTTTCCAAATATTCAATCTAAGCCTACTCTTTTTCTGTTTGAAGTAATGTCCCTTTGTCCAATCATTACACACCCATGTGAAAAGTGCTTCACCAGCTTTCCTGTAGGCTCCCTTTAGGTACTGAAAGGCTGTTCTAAGGTATTCCCAAGGTTTTCTCCAGACTGTGCAGCCCTGACTCTCTCAGATTGTCTTCAGAGGAGAGATCTTCTTAATAGTAATGAAGTTATTGACATAAAAAACTACAACTGCCTTAAGGAGAAATTTTGTTTGGAATTAAGGAAAGGTTATTGACATAAAAAACTACAACTGCTTTAAGGAGAAATTTTGTTTGGAATTAAGGAAAGGTGAACTTCTCTTGGTTTTCAAAAAGTTGAATCAAAATGCTCATGAAGAATTATATATTCACACAAAGATTTAAGAAACAAAAAGAGTGAAAAACCAGTCCTTGTACATTTCACCTGTAATGCTAAGTACATTAAGGACTCAATAACTGCAGAATGTACACACAGTAATGCTTTTGAGACTATAAGAAGCTGGACTAATAGCTGCTAAATTAAGCACAAAGAAACCTTTAAACTTGCTCAGACTACTCAGGGAAACAGCAGGAGAGCTTATTTGGATGAACGTAAGATTGCAAATCTTTTTATCAGCATCACTGCAGGTGAAGGTTGTGAGAACAGCCTTATATATACTGCAAGAAGACTGTTCCACCTGATATGCTAGAATGTTTTAGTCTCTGAACCAGGATGCCAGGCCAGAAACACTTGCACATAACAAAGACAAAATCTGGCTTCAAGAGAAACAAATGCACCCCATGTCACATGATTAAATATTCTCAGATTCAGGTTATTATTGCCCAGGGACTTCTTTAAAATTGAATTAAGTTTAACTGATTGCTATTGATGCTCTGACAGCCAAAGTTTACAAATTCACTTCAGTAAGATGGGGTTAGAAATTGGATTTCTTTTTCTTTCTAAGCCAAGATTTTGGCAGAGAATTGTGAGGCAGCATATTCTGTCTGTGATCTGGCAAAGAAGATACTCTAAATTAATTAGAAGTGGGTGGGGAAATATTATCCCTGAGGACCTTGTCTGGAAATAAAACCTGGAGCTTTTGAAGTTCCTTGCAAAGAAAAACAGAAAAATAGTAAGACAGAAATAAACTATAGCCATTAACAGCCACAGCAGTTTCCTAGGAGACATTAAGATCCACAACTGAAGTTCTGGCTTCAAATCAGACCTGGGTCATTCCTACACAAGATGAGCAAGTATCCCATCAGTATCTATTTCTTTGTTTCAGTCAAGTCAAGGATTGTTCTCTGGAACAGTCCTATTTCTGTAAATAAATGGGTATTGTGTCAGCAAAAAGAGGAATTATGTAGCCTAACATTTAGGGAATTCACCTGGGTTGTAGCAGCAGCATGTGCCACATCCTTAACTGCACCTCCCCAGATACTCTATTTTCCTGCTACTCGCTACTCTCATGCATGTTTAGTGGTTTTGATCTGAAATCATTACCAGGCTGCAAAATATTTCAAAACTAGTATTACTTCAGATTGAATCTTTCCCCAAATCACAATGATTTCAACAAATCAACATTTCCCAATATTACCTAATTTTTTGCAGAGTATTTCCAAGCTGCCAAGACTCAGAGAACTTTTTACATTGCTGACAACTCAAACAGCAGGGCTGTAATAGGTAAGAAAAAAAATCAAAATGATGCCTAAAACCAACACTTAATTTTGATTTAGCCTGCTACTAGATTAGCAATATGCTACAGATTAAAAGAATCAAAAACCTAGACACAACTAGCAATTCTAATCACAGATGAGACAGTTGACTACACTGCCATTTAATGCCCTCAGGAGATGGTGAAGGTCATTTAAGTGCACCAATGTGGGACGCTGAGCCCACTGGCCAAAAAAGAAATTCCAAACTCCAGCAAACACAGCAGCAGAATAGAGAACACACAACCACATCACTCAAAGACTGACTGTGAATCTTTAAGGCAATGCCTATGGAAAAGAATAAAAGGCCCAAGAGGCGCCAGTAAGAACTGGATTTTTGTTTCTGTGACACCATTTGTTTTCTGTTATGGGGTATTTGTGTCCTAGGTTAACATGCTTCTGAGATAAGGCCTCCTACCTGATAACATTCATCCCCAGGCCAGGCCACTGATCTATGCCCCTGGCACAACACAACTGTTTCTGTCTGGAACCATACTTCCAAGAACACATCACTTTGAGTAGTTTTTCGTATAGAGAACTGGTCAGAAAAATGGTCCAGTGAGAGAAAAATAAATTGTGAACCTGGAAAGAGACCCTGAGCACGTATGAAAGACCATATGGTAACGATCAAAGCTGAGGAAAAACAAAAAGCTGCTTTCCACCTGCAAAAAAATTGTCTGAAGATAGTGAAATGGGAATGCTTTGAAGATAAGCCATCATGTAGTGTGGGAAAAGGAGGCAAGAAGTGAAACCTGGTATTGAAACAATTTCCTAAGGTGCATTCTGTGATTGGTGGGTGGTGGAGCCAGGTGCTGATTATTTTCTACCCTGTTCTAACATGTAAAAATCAGCAAAAGAAGTGGTACTTGTATTTGTTTCCCGCTTTTCTTCATAACCTGCTTTCCAGTGTATAGAAAGCAGGCACAGGTGAGTCTAAAAATTATCTTGGCTTTTTTTTTCAAATAATACCAGATTGTAAAGTAAATCATCCGCCCTTCCTGGAAAGAAATTCCTATATTATCTTTCTTCTGGTCTTCTGGCTCTCTTCAGGAAAATAAAGACTTGATTTCAAACATTGGGCCTGAAATTTCTCTCTTCTGTACTTCCTAATCAGCCTGAAATATGAAGATAGGCACTGATGTGAAGACGCTTTTTTTGAGGGTACCTGAACAGAACTGACTACACCCAACTTTTTCCATGCCTCTGTTGCACTGACTGGTAGCATCTATGCCTCATTCAGAAAGCATATGGAATTTTGAGACATAGGCAGGACTTTGACACCAAACTAAACTACTAGTCTGGAGGAAAGAAAAAAGCAAAAAATAATTTCTTAGCTATTCTTATTAACAGCAGAGGATGCTTCAGCCATCATTTTTTAAACAGGCAGGATAAAAACCTGAAGGAACTTGACATAATACAACAAAATAAAAATATGTAATTCAACCCTAAGCTGTGCAAAGCATGGAATTTCAGATATAGAGATATGAATCCAACAGTTTAATCATCACTCAGATAATATTTAATTCAACAGACATTAATTATCTCTCAGACATGAAGAGTGGTATTGATGACTGAACTTCAGTTGTTTACACCTGAGATGGCAGTCATTTAACTGATCTCTGTTTATAGTCATGTAAGAACAAAAGGTGGTTACGGTGGATCTGTCTAGCTCAGGTCCTGTTTCAGAAGGGGAGCAAATGTAGACAGCTGTCTAGCTTTGCAGGGATGCCTGCTGAGTCGTGTTCCTTTGCTTATTCCGACACCCTTCAGCCATTTGTGCTTTAGGGAATTCTATGCTGAAGGTGGCTGCTATGTGTTTAAAAACCCTTGGGGTTTTTTTTCCCCCCCAAACAACTTGTTTAGTCTCTCTTTTGAGACATGCACTTTTAACATTCATTCACATCACACCCACAGCAATAGACAAGAAGGTATTTCTATAGCTCCATGCATTTTACCTATTCAGATTTCTGCATCAGCTAAATTAGTCTAAATCCACCAGCTACTAAAGGAACCCAGTAAGTTCCTCATATTTTGAGTATGTGCAAATATCCTCATATTGTGAACAGGTGGGCAATTCTCACTTCACCTCATTTTAAAACAGATACTCTAAGATTGTGGATTTGCAATTTTACTCCAAGTTACAGTGATGGGCTGCAACAAAGTTGTTTCCAATTTACTCTTATTTTTAAAATTTGGATTATATTAACAGTAGCAAGTTTTGATTTCTTATAGCCTAGTTATTTTAAGTAATTTTTAAAAAATCATTTTACTTAGGTAGTTATTGCACCTTTGCAAGCACAGTCTGTGGAATTCAGTTACTGTGCATTCTCAATGCTGTGGTTCAGTATTCTGAGGCACAAGTATCTTTTACTCCAGCTTTGCTTTATGCATAACTGCAAACAGCAGTTGCAAACTAAGAATAATTAGAAATCAGAAATTACCCCCCACTTCTTCCCCCTCACATTTAGTAATTTATTTTGTAGTGTCTCTGTGAAGCTCCTTAGATTGTGATGACATTTTATGCCTGTTCTAGAAATTGGCTATTTTACATGTCTGAATGCTGTACTTTGGGGTGTTGACTGGTAAAGGAACATTGCTATCATATCCCAATAATAAACTGAAAAACAAAAAATGCACCACTGGAAAACTAAAACCTGAATGTTCCATGCAACAGAGTAATGAACAAGATATTCTGAAATGTCAAGAGCACTGCAGTATTTCTCCAGTCATATCCAGAAATATTTTCTCAAGCACTGTGCAGACATCCCAGGTGAAGCAATAAAAGTGGTCAGGTGGGGGAAAGGGTAAGAAAGCAAAAATAAATTTCATTCATGAGCAGACTGTAATTTTGACAGAACTATTTGGCAGCAACACTGGATCATGTAAACAAAAATAGTGAAGCATCCAAGAACTGATCCAAAAAAGGTGCAGGAATAAGCACAGAATTTAGTAGGGACTGTTTGCAATAAGAAGTGTGTCCTGGTTTTAAATTTACAGTGCTTCTCAGTTTGATGTTTAACTTCCCTTAGCTGGTTAAGGAAGAAGGCAGCAATGACAAGCTTGCATTCAATTATAGAAATCATCTCAGTAGACTGACTACAACTTTGCATACATATTCCTGTAACAGACAACCAAGGCATGCCAGAAGACAACTGCTTTACTTGATAGACATGCTAAGAATTTTCTCATTTTCTCTACCTAATAACAGAGAAATTAAAATATCTTCCAGTATTTATAGGCACAGTACCAGAATAAACAGTTTTCTTCACGTCTTCTAAATGACATTTTCAAGAATAATTGTAGTTATTTATCAAGACTAGCCATTGTTTTATCAGAATGTTTTAGGACGAAAATTGTATATGAATCTTCATTTAAGTATTTCTGAAGTCCTAGAGAATACTCTTGAATCAGTGGAATTTGGTTACATGTAGGTATTAATTTTAAGAAATGTGATGATCACTAAAGATCGTGATGGTCAACAGTGGATGTTGTTCAGCTTCAAAGTGGGAAATGTTTGTGGTCATTTCTTCAGTAAGAGGGATGTATTTAATTATCACAAAACACTGAGAAAACACAATAGCATACTGTTGCCATACCGGCAAACAGTACAAACAATATCCATTCTGAGCCAGATCAGGATAGACACGTGAACAAACCCAGCTTCGGCAGCGGTTGATAAAAACAGGGATACACTCCAAGGATCCAGGATACTCTAGGATACTTTCCTAGCTGCAGCATGTTTAGGTCAGGGATTTTACTAATCAGGATACTATTTTATATTTAATGCAGATTTTTATAGCATGCATTTTTTGTATTGTATCTAGTGAAAAGCTAGTTTTGGCAGTCAAAAAATTCCCAATGAATTTCAAAATCTGCTATGTGAAAACGCACTTATCCTCATGAGATTGTTGATGTACTTGTTTAAAAGCCGGTGAATGATACAGTTTTCCCTGGATTACTTGTGATTTTAGAGGCCACCCATATTAATCCTCAATCCTCTCTCCTCCACGTTAGAGATTTGCTCCTCAAAAAAAGATACTTACATCTTCAGGTGTGTTATTTCTCTGTAACTTTGCAAGAGCCTTCTGAAAGCCCTCTGTAAATCAAATTAACTACTCAAATCATCCTGCCCCATAATCACCAACTGCAATGAAGAATGTGAAAATAATTATTTTTAGAGTTTTTCGAGGTGTAGGGAGGAATGAAAGAAAACCCAATAAACAAAAAACCCCAAACTATGTCACCAGTTATTCAGATGAGACTTTTAAGAATAATGTTTAAACCGTAAGTTATAGCTACACAGTTTCAAATTTCAGTTACTTCAAGACCACGGTCTTATTCTAATCAACTTATTTGTACTTATTCTAATCAACTTGTCCTAAAAAGGTGTTAAATTCACTTTTTCACTTTTTGTGCAGGAGGCATTCACGACAGGAACCTGTTTACCTTCCCTCATGATGAACATGGATGTGAAGAATCAGTATTTTACATCCACTGAAATCAACATTTTAATACCAATTCAAAACTATTTTGCACCCCGTTTCATATACCACATACCTTATAGAGTTGATGGGAGTAAAAAGTAGTAGCATATGGGAGGAAAGATATTGTGATGCTGCTTGTTTCTTTGAAGAAGGAACTTTCACCAAGACTTGACAGGAATAATCCAAAACTCATTATGATATGCTGGCTGAGACAGCAATGACAGATAATAAGCCTTTTTCAGAAAACTGGCGGCTCTGTGGAACAATTTGCTAGAAATGGGAAAGGACTTTGTCTCTAGCAGCAGCATACTGCCTCCAGTACTTCACACAACATAACTACCGAAGCCAAAGCGTAAAAATACTTCAGATCAGCCCACTCTTTGCACAGGGCTTTCCACAATAATGGAAGCTACAAAACTGGAAGGAAAACACCTCAATTCTAAAACAGCTCGGTGAAAGAATGTAAATGTAACATCTGAGGTAATTACTCTGTAATACTGCAACTGCCTAGTAATTCTTTAACATTCTTTTGCTATTTCCATGTAAGGTGGCAAGACATGTGACCTGCAAACAAATCTCACTGGGTAAAGAACATATTCAGTCTACTTGTGAGCTTTACACTTTTTCTTTACTCAGTAATGATCTTTTTACTTTCACAGGTTTCAAATATTCCTCCCATTAAAAGGTTAGATGCAGCACAGCCAAATCTACCACCAAAGTGAATTTGTAATCTCATTCAACATTCTAATTCTCCTTCACATGAACTGCTAATCTCATTCATCATAAATGACTAATTATATTCGTTTACTTGTTGTGCCTTTTGACGAATTCAAAGTTCAGGAGCCATTTTACTTATCCCAACACATTGTGGAGTAAAGTAGAAGCTGGAGTTCACCTATCAAATAGTCACTTCAGAAGGTACTTAACTAAAGACAGTCAAATCATGTACAATTTTCAGTTCCAGCCTAGAGTTATAATAATTTTGTAAATGAATGAAAGAGTAGTTTAGTATCTAATACAACTTCTGATCTCTAAAATATATTCTTGTTGCAACTGATCCTTTCCAAGGTCAGTACTAGTACTTAGTAGTACTGCCCTCAGTAGTACCACTCAGGTTTGAAGACTGAAGTGACTACAATCAATTCTATTTCCAATGTCACCACAGTCATTCTTAAACTATGCAACAGGATCAAAAAATCCAAGTCCTAGGAAAATTATCAAGGGAAAAGAAGATCAGGGCTCAAATACAACTTAAAGACTTCAAGGGGGCATGAATTATACACAATCATAAAAAAGAAACAAACAAAAAGATTTCTTCCTTAAAAGGAGATCTATCAAATTCTCCTTTTAAGTAATTACATTATCTTTCCAGGAGAAACAAAGAAATAAGAAACTGTGCTTTATATGAAACTGGTTTTAGTTATGAGAAGTCTAAATTAACAGACAGCAATTTCACTAATTGGGGGTCCAAAGATAATGTTAGGTATCTAACACTTATCAGTCAATTCCACAGACCATGTAATTTCAAAAACCAAGCTGTGTGGATTTCTTACTTTGATAATCTGATCATGCTTGAAGATCATTAAATTAAGAACTTGCTTCTCTTTACTTGGAAAAAACCAGAAGAAAAACACTCCAATGAATGGCTTTTGCTTTTACTGTCTTCTTTGTAAGACAAGCATATTAAGCTGAGCTGGAATACAAAAAGATGCAGTAGATTCTGGCTGTTAAGATTCCAGTTTGGTGCACTTTGGCATTCCTGGAGGACTTCAGGCTCCACTGCAAAATGCAGCACTCAAAATTCAACAGAAGATGAATTGGAATAACAGCTTTTGTCTGTGATAGGAAAATAGCAACTTCCTCCAGCTGGTTGATTATGCTGAAACTGGGTCAGAACCAATGCCTTACACAAATGCTAACCAGCTTATAGGGAGCTGGTTAAAACTAAAACAAGAATACACAATATAATAATAAAACCTGGGCAATAGAAGATAGTTTTATGCCTTCTTTTCATTAAAATCTAACACAGCACTCACACCATTACTTAGGTCTATGTGGAGAGAGCTATTTCACTCTATCTTTTGTGACAGCTGGGATAAAACTTTCAGTTGCATAGCAAAAAGGTGTACAATCCCCCATTTTTAAAACGTTTTACTGACCATGTGCCAATGCCATAACTTGTTAAGTTAAAGTAGATAAAGCAACAGCCAAAGATATGTAAACAAAGATTTCAAATATAACATTATGCACTTTTAAAACTAATAATTTAATACCATTGAAGACAAATTGAGTGTACAATATATACTTGCTGTTAAGGCTGAGATGCTATCACCCACATCTCCTGTTAAGCAACAGGAAACCTCAATTCAGATAAACATGTAACCAGCAATAAAATACCCAGAACTGTAATTATGTAATTAGTATAAGCTGATACTGTGTGAGGCACTCAAGTATTCTGACTTCATTTGTGAATGTTTAACTGGCTTAGTTTCACTTCTCTAGAATATCACAGAAAAACAACTATAATCTTAATCTTTCAGACTAAACTTTTGTTTTGCTCCATAAGCAAAACAAAACCCAGTGCTTTCTATTCCAGTCATGAATGCTTCTGGAATAATGACAGTATTAATTTCAGCGGAAAGGAGTTATATAATACACATCTATACAGAAGAGTCTTGAGTTATACCCACCCTTTGCTCTTCAACTGCCAACACTGTCTTGCATAGAAAGAAAAAACCACAGCTTTTATTGAAAGACTTTGTCTATGTAAAGCTTACTGAACTTGTTAAACTTCAGAAGTTTAAACAGGATAGTAGATATAAAATTACCATCAAAGATCAATCATAACCTCTAAAGTTGCAGCTGATTTCAAACATTCCTTTTGAGAGGAATGTACAGCAAGTTTTTAGAAGTAAGAACACTTCAAATCTCCTCTATTTATAGGGAAGTTTGTAACAGGTTCAATTGGAGATATGAAAACCATTTTAAATAGACATCACAAGATGCATCTGCAGTTTAAAGGTCAAATTTATTAGGAGATTAAGAGATGTATTATACATGGACTATAAATACAGCACAGCTGACTTTATTCACAGTCACACACCCAATGCCAACCTATTTTGTAGACACTCTTGTTCTTTTGTTCCAAGAAAAATTTGCACCATAAGACTTGGATTTAGGTTTTGGCATCTTCTTCTCTTCAACATCATAACTCCAGCCTAGAGGTTATGGGGTGATGGCAGGGTGAGACAAGAAAGAACAAGAATTATATCCTCAGCATACAATATACAGCAGATCCAACTTAAAGGCTTTAACTTTAGTATGTTTTTTCAATGTAGGCACCCACTAATCTGTTCCTTTCTAGTTGGCAACAGAGATTAATAAAATGCCATAAATGTGGCAAATGACCATTCTGTGAGATGTCAAGACTTGACCATAACACAGACCTCCATGCAAAAAAACCTGACAGTCTTCAATGAAAAGCTCAACAGGGAAGACTGACTGTCCTGTAAGTTCATGGCACCACTATTCTACAGCACACAGGAGCACTAAGGCTCTGTGCATGTTGGCACAGGAAAAGAAGAAGGTAAGAAAACATATGCCATAAAATAACATACAAAAGCTCATTATCAAAGGCTAGGAGACAATGGAGACCTTGGAAAGCTGATAAAAAAAGAAGGGTGGGAGGGAGGACCAAAAAAACTAAAAAGCAAAGAAAAAACTTCAACATTAGTAAGGAGTTTAATACTTAACATTTTAAAGGACTTTAATACTTAACATTTTTTATAAGAACATAAAAAATTAGGAGTAAAAAGAAAAGGGAATTAAGTGATAGAAGACAAGTAAATTATGCGATAGTTAAGCAAGAGAAATGCTTAAAAATGTCAGAAAAGAGGAGGTGGAGACATTAGTGTTTATGTAAATCAAAATGCAAATTGATTGCAGTCTCCAGGTGCCTGGAAAGTTGCCAGGGCAGCACTCAGTATTCCGAAGTTTGGTCTCTTTAGCTGCAGTATTTCACTCAAAGTTGAGATACTTCTGTTGAAGCCAGAATTGGTTAAATATGCAGTTTTAAGTGATACTCATAAGACACTACTTTACTTGGTTTTAAAACTGAAACTTGCAAGCCCTAAAATTCTTAACATATATCTGAATTTTTATACTTAAGGTGCTCGCAGTAAACAGTCAAGATACAGCTACACATCAAAATATTCTGTAAGATACACAAGTTGTCAAGTCACTGCATCAATTTTGCGTATTCACAAACGTCACATAAACATTTTCTTCATGTTTATCAGCCTCAATCAGTGTTAATTTCCAAGTTAACTATTCTCTGTAAGAAACACTGAACAGGGACTTTAAAAACATATTCTTTCCATCTGTGAAAACACTGGCTTTTGCCTCCTGTTCTGATTAAAAAATATAAGCTTGAGTAAACAGCCAGAACTAGATCCAGAGACAGACTTCAGTGTTGCAACATTCAACATTGTAACACCTAACATTGAGACACTTGGCTGCTGGAATGGAATCTACAGCCCCAAGGTATTGCTTCATCTTTTTATACACCAGATGGAGAGGGGCCGAGTGCCTCTAAAAGAGATTTGCAACTGCCAGCACAATGACTTGCACTGCCACAGATAGCCAAAATGCATAAAGTCAGTTACACGTAACTAATGACTGCAAGAGGCCACCATTCTTTGGAACAGACTCCTTCAGACCAGCATTTTGAGGTGTTCACAACAGAGAGCAGAGGTCACTTTTATAAAAATACCAGAATACTGGGGGAAGTGACTCTTGCCCAGAGCGCTGCTATACAAGCCAAGTAGACAGAAAGCAGATTTCACCTTCTCTGGAAGAACACCCTCACCACCTGACTAAAGGTTACTGTGGAGTAGAAAAACTCTCCATCCTTGTTACTTAAGCTGTATGTTTTTAAACAATTGCTTCAGTGATTCAGACAGGGAAAAAAATTAGGTCAACAGTCAGAATTTTTCATTTCTTCCAATTAAAAATGTTACCTCCTTGCCTAGAACTCAGACCATCCTCAACTGTAATTTTGGACAGCAATGTCTCCTGTTACTGTATCCAGTGCTGCTACTCCAACATTAGAAAACACATCAGATGGGGCAGGCAGAAAGAAATCTTAAGTTGTTAGGTGAGAAAGAACTCTTAAGTTTACTAACTGTACCAAAATAACCTGCAATATCTAGAATTTTCAGAAATTACATTCCAGGTTCTTAAGGAATTTTGTCATGGAATATTTGTGCGGTTCACACAGGAGCCACAGGGAGAGGTAGTTATTTGTGTTCCTAGACATAGCTATGTCTCAATACTATCTTGGTTATGAAGCTAACTTCCAGTGTAAATGTCTGCCTAAATTTCTAATGTCTCTTAAAAAGCAGAACTAAATAATGTAAAATTTGTATTTCTAGCTACACATGATATTGAAGCTATCACTACAGAAAATACTATGCACATATCATACACATAAATGAAAAATGAAATTAAAAGTTAGGCAAGTCAGTGTCTACAGAAAAGTACAGTGCATCTCAATTATGGTTAAATTAGAAGTGCAAGCTAAGTGAATATTGAACTACTAATATTAATACCAAGTCATAGCCTTAGTTTAGTTGGTTTCATGCCCAATGGAGTAATTTCTAACTCAGGGAAGGCATAAACTTTCTTCAGTGAACAAATGCATTTTACTTAGTCTGCATTTTGAAAAGATAAAACATATCATCTACAAAGAGATGACATAAGCAGGTCATTACAATAATTTTTTTTCTCCTATATGCTGAATTGTTCAAGAAATAATATGAACAATACAGAAACATAGTGCCAAATTCTCCCAAATTTCATTTGTTCATAAAACAGTAAAATACACTAATAAAATTGCACAGGTTATCCAGTGCAAATGTGATCCTATCCACTTCTTAGATAATAGAACCTATTTTTCAATAAAATTAGTACTAAGCCAAAAAATTTTCCACTTAAAGAGGAACAGACAAATTATATTCTACCTTTTACTATTAAAAAGTGCAAGTAAATTGAACTTTAAATGGTTTCGTTTCTTAGATGCACAGGCTAAAGGACTTACCATGTTTGTGATGCATAATATCAACCTCTAACAACTTTGCATAATTTGGTCTGGCCAAGGAACTTTACTATTTACCCCAGCCTAAATATAGTTGAAAGCTGCACACCACAGGGAAGACTTTTGAAGAACCTTACACTTCATGTGCCTTATTCCTGGCTTTATCTCAATGTAATTAATCACCTTCACATCCACAGGGACTAAGCATCAAGCTAACCTTTTTAAGGAAAATGAAGTTGATTTAAAAGAAGAAAAAAAGCAAAAGAAAAGAGAGAAGCAAAAAATTCATGCTAACAGAAAAAAGGACTGCTGAATATTCAAAAGGCTGAGATTATGGGTATGGTTTGTGGTACCTTCATTCTGTCAGGAAATACAAGCCTAACTAAGTTTACAGATAAATTCCCTGTGATATAACATTGCCTTAATAGCTAATAAGTAATTATACTGGCTTTTCTACTGTCTTTTTCACAAATAAGAATAATCACCAAGCGTATGTGTTTAGACTCTAATGCTGGGCAGAGTTAGGTGTAACATCCTAAATCTACAGGTTCCTCATGGGGAGCAGCGAGGGGATGTGCTCATCTCCCCTCTGGTGACCAGAGACAGGACACAAGGAATAGAATGAAACTGCTTCTGGGCAAGCCCAGACTCAACAATAGGAAAACCTTATTCACAGAGAGAGTGTGGTCATGGGAACAGGCTTCCCAGGGAAGTGACCAGAACACTAAGTTTCTCAGAGCTCAACATTGGAGTGACGCTTTTAGTCACATGGTTTCCTTTTAGGTAGTCATGTGAGGAGCAGTGAGTTGGATTTGATGATCCTCTTGGGTTTCTTCTACAATAAATCTATGCTACAATATAGCCAAAAATGAAGTCCAAGATGCTTACATGGTAATAATTTAATTCTGTTTTTTTTTATTATCAAACATTCACAGGACCTCTGACAGTTTTCCTTAGTAAGAACTGAGATGCTCATGTTAAACCTTCAGGCAAAGATCACACCACCATGCAGCTGGAACACCAACCCTGGGATACACCTGAAGTATTTAACTTTCCTCCAAGACCTGAGCAAGCTGTGATTCAGCTCTCATTTAAAGCAGAGACAGGTGCAAAACAATTTTAACATTAATATTACATTTCAATAATAATAATAATGGCTGAAACACCTTTCTAGACAGTGGAAAGTCTAAAGTCAATGCCTTCAATACCCCTGGAAATATCCTCCCTTCTCATTTTCCTCCTCCCCATGTAGAACACTAGTTTACCAACTCTGCAGAAAAGAGGGAAGGTACTTTATCCTGTACTTATTCTATTGTTAATACTTTGAGATCAAGATTGCCTATAGAAGGATGAACCTCTCATGGCCCATACATACAATACATACCATTTTTTTCAGCAAAAGCAATGGCATCTTCTTTAGTAGAGAAAGTAAGAACCATGTTGGATAAAGGGTCAGCTCTGTAAGTAAACAGATGACAATTTTAGGTGTACTGGAAATAGAAAAAGATTGCATCTGTATGTCAAATGTTAAATCAAATACTGTATTACACAGCTCACAGTAGTATGCCAACTCATAAAACTATTCAACAGACTTCTAAAAATTATCTTCAGGGTCAACACTTACTTTTGGCAAAGTATTGCTTTACTCTTTCAGTGCATTAGACTTCCCTCACAGCTACTTGCAAAAATTAATTGGGTTGTTAGACACACCCGTCTAACCACTTGCTGAGGAAACAGGAAGTGCTCTGTGAGACTCTTTAGTTTAAATCTGCAAAATTCCTTTCTTTTTGTAAGATCAGGAGGTCTAAAGTAATTCTGAACATTTCAAGGAGACCAAGTGTCTGTAGAATAGTTAGGTGAAGAATAATCTTGGACAGAAAAGAACAGAAGTGAGCAGAGAAGGAACTAACCAGAAACTGAAAAGCACATTAAAAAAATATTGAGAGTACTGCTTTAGCGGAGGTCACATGACCCCCACAAATCATTTCTACACAGCAAGCAGATCACAGGCCACAACTGAAAATGAAGCTCCAAAATGCAAACAGCTAGCTAAGTAATTACATAGTAGTTTGTTTTAGATGACCAGCTATTCCTCAACTGCATGAATGAAGGACCATAAAGGTTTTTGAAACAAATTAAATTCTCAGTGAAAACACAAAATTGCCTTATTTGTTGCTATAAAAGCTCAATTTACGAACAATGACAAAGAATGGGGGAAAAAAAGAAGAAGAGTTCTAACTCTTAAAGAAATTAGATACTGGTTGTAGCAAAACAAAGACAGATAAAACCTCCCTGTGACAACACTGCCTATGAGCCTGGGAGACAACTGGAAAGACGACCAAATTGAAACAAACTATTGAAGGAGCTGCCTCTCAACTGTTCTCTCTTTGAAGCTAGAAGGATAAATGAAGAGAAAAGACCGAAGATACACTGAACTCTCTACAATAAAGGGCAAAGCCTGTGACTGGAGAAGGGGGAGGGGAAAAGGGGGAATCTCGCTTCCAGCAAAGACAACAGTGTAATTTTATCTCATGTACACATGGAAAAATGAAGTTCACTACATATCCAATATATTCCCCAATAAAAAAATCAGAAACAAATAAACAAAAACCACACAACAAGCGAACAAACAAACAAACCTAGGATAAAGACAGAAATTACACTTTTGCAAGCCACTGCGGATAGGTTCTCTTAAAGATATTTAAACATTTCTCTTATAACAGCATCTAAGTGAATTAAGAACTAAGAATTAGTTGATGACATGACCAGTGGTGAACTAAGTGGCCCCAGTATACTGCAATATTGTGACAACTTCTGCTTATTGTTATTCCCTTCCATAACTGGGGCTGGAAAAATCTTTTCAACACTGCTAAAAAGGAACAAAGAAGCTTTAGGTCTGAAGTGTGGTGAGGGACCAGTGCCTGTTCAGAACAGCAAATATGGCAAAAGCCTTCCAGGACAGAGGCAGTTGGGAAATGAGAATTGTGCAGACATTATTAGTTCTGTTTAATGTGCAATCATCTTTCATTCAATCTAAATAGGTTTCTGATTTATTTCCATAAATGAGCTATCAGTGTGAGAAAACTGGATTTCAGGATGTCCAGAATGACGTCCCAATAGTGTCAGCAGTACCAGTGTTGCAGAATTTCCCATGCCTATCCCCATTTGTTCTATCCATCACTGAAAATCAGGATTCCATGTTTTGTTCTCCTATGAGATCTCATACAACGAAAACTTCACACTTCCCACATTTTTTCGTTTACAGTTTTAAATTAAAAGGTGTACCCAAGAAATATATTTAGCCATTCTCATAATGAAACCTCCCAACTACAAAAAAAACCATGCCATGGGTCCATTTTACTTAGATCTGTAACTGGATAATTTTCACTTTAAAAAAGCTGAAATAGCCAAGAAACAAGTGCAAAAAACCTCCAGCCCCAAATAAGACTGCAAAATGACAGAAATTTAGGAAAGACTTACAGGTCTTTCCAATATATTCAAGTATATGGAGTTCAGACAAAAAAGGGCTTTAACAAATAGACCCTAGAGAGCTCTTACCCACTAATCTCATTACATTATTCAAAAGTAAATGGAAAACTGTCTGTGAGATGTTTTTTGCAGAAATTAAATCTCAGTGGAAGAAACTCTTCTTGGGTATTTTTGGGCGTCGAATGGTAACACCAGAGTTACTAGAGTTAGTACACTAACAGTTTTCAGAAGCATGCCTTAAAAATGAATGGATACAAACTAATTTACAAAACCTTTAACCTACTAGCATTGATTCTCAATGGAGCACTTTTTTTTAATCTTACCTGGAGCCTGCTTACCCATGAGAAATTCCTTTCCCTACCCCAAAATAAAAACATATGTAGAGCCTTCTCAAATTTTTATGAGAAATCAATGCAACAGGAAGACTTAATTTCAGAGTTATTTTGAACTAAATTTCTGGATACATTCATGTTATATATATATAAAAAAAAATTCTGTGACTGGATTTGGAATGTTAATACATCTTAAAAAACGCATCCTGAAATTATTTCATGTTTAAGGTTTTACAGTTTTTTTCATAACATTTTGTGATATTCGATGATAAGAGCTAACACGGCAGCAACCAGATATTCTCAGTACACACAGTACTCTTTCTGAAGTTAAAAAAAAAATCTATAGTGGTTGATTTCAGTTTATGTCTAACCATTAACTATTCTGAATATTGCCTCTGAGATTACAATATTGTCAGAAGAATTGCTGATATAGTTCTCCGAGTCAACAGGAATTCTAACCACACCGTGAAATGTAGGTACTGTATTCATATGAAAAAAAAAAATAAGAATTAGATGCATACAAGTTGCAATTACATTTCCAAAATACAGCATATTTAGCTAAGACTAGTACCTTTCTGGATTTTTTGTGTATTTAAAGATTTTAATGCTAATACTGACAATCCTGTAACAAACAGAATAATACTTTAAATAGCTGGGCTTCTTGTGGTTTTTTATTAGTCATGACTCCTCATTTTAGATCCTCAGGATAAAAAAAATCTGGAAATATTGTTGTTTTTGTTTAAAAGATGCAACTGAGAGCTAAGAATGATTAACTACTTTATGGACCTTCTGGTCCTGATGCTGCCACACAGTAACATCATCCCAATGTAATTACTGAAATGTGTGGTTGTTAACATCTTTTTTGAACTCTTCCAGATGATGAAATGAGCTTTAAAAATCTGTTTTTAAACTTAACGGGTCATACAACAAACAAACCCAACCACTTTCTGTAAGTACTGTTATAATACAATCAGATTTAGGTAGAAATATTTGATATTTCAAATTTAATAAGTAGTGAGAGCCAAATATAGAAGCACTTTCAAATTCAGTAAGTACTCACGTAGATGCCCAGCCCATTAAAGGGTTCTCCCAGCGCTCCCTGTTATCAAATTCCATCTTCCATTTCTTTGTATTGTTAGCTCCTGACTGCATTGCATTACGTGCCGGAACAAAAATGTGAACTTTTCTGGTTTTGATGTGCTCATCCGGAACACCAGTTAAAGTAGAGATATCCTAGAAAAAACACGATGCGACTTTTTAGAAAAGAGTTCATCTGAAACGTGTAAGATAATACTGCTTATGCTTTTTACATAAGTTCATGCTATATTTAAAGTTACAAAGCTGAAAAAAACTTAGAAAACTAAATTGTAGTTTCAACAGAACACAACTGAAGGTGACACATGCTAGGGCTGCTATTATTCTGCTTCCCCTGACTGGTTAGATTTTGCTCGGACCAGTTACCTGAACTAGCTCATCTCCCATGCACAAAACAGCTACAGCCAGAGGAGGGACAGGACATTTCCCCCATCCTTCTCTGTCCACAGCTGCAAAGTCAGGACAGCTTCAACTTGCACCAGCTAAACCAAATGAGGAAAAGTGCAAATGCTTTCTTCCTTCAGGAAAATATTAAGAGTGTTGACTGAAACATTGACAAATTCCAAAACATGAACAGGACTATTCACCAAATATTTGCCAGCCAAGTATGCACTGCAATATAAGCACTTTCCCTTGGGCTTAACTCTGTATATTGTTCAGAGACAGCAACACCTATGGTGACTCAAGAAGCTATCCTTTGCATGAAGGAAGAGGCAGAAGGTAGTATCTTTTGCACAATATGCTACTGATTGTTTGAGACTGCAGAGAAGGTGCTAAAAGTCAGCTCTTATCTCTCTAGCCATAAGTAATTAAATAAAGTTGACCCCTCATCATGTTTCAAGTTATGACTCAGCATTTGACAGTCAGCTCTTCTGTTGACATTCAAGATCAACAGAGGGACATCTAATGCTGGTAACTTTCTTCAGTGTATTTGTGAGGAACAAAATGATTAAGGAGATTCCAACCTTCAAAGAAAAAAAAAAGATTTGTAACATTGTATATAATCAACAGTAGGATGCCCTCCTCTACTAGAGGGATAAGCCTTCAAAATAAATGTAACAAAGATAAATCCTTCAAACCAGCCTAAAAGTATTAACTGACTTTAACAAAGCATAAGATAGGGAAAAACCTCACAAGCATTGCTGTGAAAAATTACCCTCAGCAATATCTGATATAATTAAAGTGAACATTTTTGCTAAAAACTAAACAGTAATTATGCAAAATTAACTTGTCAGTTCACCCTAGTAAAGACTGAAATCAAACATCAAATCCATCTCCAAGGAGGTTAAACTACTACTGTTTCCTTACATACTTAAAAGGCCAGTGGGAGCTCCTTAGTCTTTCTTTTCCCCTTCCCTCCCTCCAGGAACAAGTAGTAAACTGGTGAAATTCCAGAAGGCTGCAGAAAAACTTTCGGCATATTGAACTTATCTTGACAATATTGCCACGACTTGAACGAAATGAGAACCTTAACTAGAACCCTGTCGTTTTACATAAATGTACCTATTAACATTATGGGATTTTCCTTTGTGGCAAACGTGAAACTTCCTGATGCAGCCACCAGATCATCCTTTGAAAAGCAGCAGTTCTCATTTCCAATTTTATTTTACACAATTTGGGAGATCAGTCTCTTAGAACTATAAAAGGGAAGAAGTGTAAAGCATTTGACTTGCATTTACAATTAGTACAGCAGGGGCAACAAACAAGCATCCACACTCTAGCTTTCCAACTTCTGACATTTCTACCAAAACGACCACAATAAAATGTCAAAGTATTTTAATGGTTCCATTATAAATGCCTTCATTAGGACCAAGTCATTTTAATATGAGTTAGCAGTGATATGAAAGAGAAGCAGTACCAGCTACTGGAATGTTGCAGCACCTATGTAAAAATACCTTCTGACAGACTGGCACTTCTCACTGCTGAAGCTTAAACTGCAGTTTAGGAAGGAATTTGCTTAAATTTTTCTGATTTGAATTGGCAAAATGCTTTGTTTAACAAAAAAGAGTTTTCACCTGCAGTAAAGTTTGGTGAAGATTCAATGTTTCAGCTTGCTTATTTATACAAATAGGTAGAAATATTAGCCTTTATTTCTATATATAACAAACATGAGAAAATGTAGTAATATTCGCAAAAAATTTCTTTTACTGCTCTTTAACAATATACTATGTGCAAAAATGCTGGGGTTGTTATCATCAAACACTTTCAGACATATAAAATCCAAAACAGCCCAAAATTACTATATTTTTTAACTATTATTACTCTCAGCAACTCTTAAGTCCATTATGAATTTTATGCTTCAGTTTTAGAAGTTTTTGAATTCTTCCAGAATAATCTGGAACTACTAAAAAAAGATACTACATTATATAACATCATGGACATAAACTATTTTCTCTTTTGAAACTTTAACACAAGGAAATCATAAAAATGTTATACAATGCATACAGAACACAATCTAAAAAGAGGGTTAAAATCAGCAAATGCTATATTTGTGAGATTACCATAGTAAAAAAATGCCTAGACTTGTTTATCTGGATGAAAGTAAAATGAAAACCCCAGACACAGCCTTCAAGCCATGTTTTTCGGGCACTCAGTTGGCTCTAAATCAAGGTTATTTCACTAATAATATAGGATTAATCCCATAAAAATCTTTTCAAACGTAAAATTAAAACCTGCCTGCTTTCCCAAATTGAAATATCTACTTGGTGTTGCTAACTCTCCATACTTACACTCATTATAGCTAGAGTTTCCGTGCCTTCTAGCAATCATTTATTGATATCTTTCCCATTTTAAAAGCTGGCAATTGAACAGACAGTTGTTAGGACAATGAGTTTCTGGTTGCTGAAGCTGAAGTTGTCCTGACATAAAATCACTGATTTTTGCTTGCTGTAGACATGTAAGGTACTGTAGCATAGCTGAGCTGTTGCCAAAGATATGGAATAAAAAGGCTTGGCATCTATCACATACTTGACACCTAAAGAGCACAGAAGCTCTAAGATTCCTATTCCCTGTAGGCGCACTCTTAGTCTAGACAAACTGATTTCTCACAGTTTTAAAATGCATTACAACACTCTATTGTGATCATTTCATCCACACAGCTCCAGCTAGTGACAGAAGAACCTGTCCTTTAAGCGACATTTCAATGGGCTAAAGCTCCCGCTCCAAGATGCCATTAAAACAATATAATACTTGAAAAGAACTATGCTGCATTGGGTTGAACTCTTAGCTGGGTCTTCAGTGCTTTGTTCTGAGTTTAAGTTCTCATTGAAACTACCTGTGAACCAACTTTCCAAAACAAAGATATTTTTGACAGCTGGTTTCACATTAGTATCTTTTTTTTTCAAGTGTTCCTTAATTTTGCTGTATTAGCAATTTAAGATACTAGTGAGGTGTTCAGCATTCAAAATCTAAAAGATATTAGATGACAGTAAAAAAGACTTGAGAATTGAACTCTATAGGTTTACTAAAAATTAATAACCCCGTTTCAGATTTTTAAAACTGGCTGCCATCAAAAAAGTGCATTCTGACATTCTGTTTTTCTTAATATATTTGCCATTTGAATAGCAAATTCTGATCTTTTTTTTTGGTAACTCAAGAAAAATTTCATACTAATTTTGAGGCATTTTGTCTCTTTTTGGAATAAGCTCAAAGGGACAACCCCCCCTTTTTTTAAAACCATGGAAATCATATAACATTTCTTAAAAACACAGGGGTTTTTCTTTATTACAACTTAGATTACTTAAGAATGTTTGTCACGGTGGAAAACCTGCTAAAGCTGTTCTGGAAAGGGTAGTAACAGACAAAATGTGCTATGCAGCAATAAGAAAACTGATTCATAGAGGCAGTGTCAATGAAAGCACTATTCAGCACGAAGATGACTTAAAGGGAATGAGAATTTCCTTCTTTTAAATACTCCACTAATAGCAGAAATTCCAAAGGGGACAAGAAATACAACTCTCTAATTAAAGGAGAGAGACAAAATGATTGAAAATAGCTCTGAAAACAAATGCTTTCGAATAGATGGGTCAGGTGTCCATAAAGGTGTTATATTTCTTCTTTGGCATTTCCTTCACCATGAAGACAGAAACTGTACATAACTACTATTAACTACCTACAGTTTAGCACTCCCCCTTTTTTTCTTTCTTTTTTTTTTTTTAATAAAGGAAACAGGGAACAAGCAATGGGAAGTTGATGTCAAAACACAGAAAAACCTCCCAGCAAGCTTCCAGCAACCACCCAGGATTTAGAGTCTTGCTAGCCGCTCTCTTTTCAATACCAGAATTTCACACATTTCAATGACCATTATGACTTCAAAGAATCAAATTTTCATCATTGTCCGTCATCTGCCGGTTGATTTGTATAAAGCAGTTCTTCTGCATGCATTCCAGACAAAGGGCTCCTTACTTTCGTGGCTATATATCAAGTTTAAAAGTTCTATTTGTGACAGTTGTGTCTGTGGTAAATTAGGGTAACACTGAAGGAGTGCAGCTGCTCCACAGGAACCTCCTTTTTGGCATCATTTCACTTAAATAAAAACTGAATAATTAGTTTCTGCCTTTATTAAACCACAAAAATGCCACTGGCCTTAGCAATTACTTCCGGTTGCCCCACCTACTTAACCTCAATAGTTTTACACTTGTTAGACTGGTAAGTAGAAGTTTTCTGTACTTTATAAGAGTTTACAACAGCTTGCTCTCTTCCCCACCTCCAACATGTTTTACCAGACTAACTACGTAAAGTTTTGCTATAAATCCATGTTGCAATTCACTTTATTTAGAAGTTGTTATATCAAAGCACAGAACATCTTGCATAATACCCACAGAGTAGCTGCTGTGAAAAAAGTTTTTTATTTAATGCGCTCAGCTGCTTAACTGTACGTCAGGATCAGAACATTTTTGTTTCTATATTTCAAGACAATATTTTTGAAGGCAATGCGAGAGAATAGAATCTGCTATGTAAACTGCAAATGGAAAAATGGAGCAGAATGAACTAAACATGGTCAGACAACATTTATCTAACAGTTACAAACAAACAAGGGGAAAAAGCATATTTGCCCTTAGGAAACTTTGCATCACACAGGATACAGTTTTCTTCCAGACTTCACAATCATTTTGCATTATCACAGTAAATGATGAAAAATGTGGTATTATTCATAACATATTCTTCCATGTAGCCATCCTGCAGAATGATTAATAAAAAGGCTGAAAAAAGCACCTGAAGAACTGTGTTTTGAAAAAGAAAACAAAACACTGTAAGCAGGAAACAGAATTTGATAATAACAAAGATTTCATGAAGGTTTCCATTTAAAGAAAATCTCTTTTCACAAGCAGTTTTGTAAAAAACTAAAGAGAAACTCAAAATGCAGAAAAGTAGGTCTAACAGAAGCAGAAACCGTCACATTACTGGAATCAAGCTAAGTCTACTATAATACTTTTTAGATTGCTGACTGCCATTATGCAAAGGAAGTGTCAGCATCCAGAACAAGCACTGGTAGGTTCAGCTTTTCTATTCCTTAGTTTGTGTTTCACAGCTGAGGCAATATTATAGCAACCATGATGTCTGAGCATTCACTGCAGTTGCAAAAACTCCTTGAGAACTTCCCCGTTGCCCTGCTCCAATGGCTCACTACACTTCCCCAATATTTTACATGCTTAATATTATTCTATACTTGCTGGTATGAGACACTTCAAATAAAATGATATAACACATTTCAAACACCATCAAACCAGCATCTCTTTGAATCCATGATTTGAGAAAAACACCAGGAAAGAGCACACGGGAATAAGGACTAGAACATGACTTCACAATAATAACTAGAACACATCCTTCTCACCTGCCCTTCTTTCATGTCTTTAAAACACTTCACTTGAAGCTTGCCATGCATCCCCAAATTTTCTAGTCACATCTCCTCCAAAAGTCACAGAAAATTGGTATTTATAAAAGTGATTACTGGTAAGTTATAGGAAAAGCTGCTGAGTTGTGCTTTTGTTAGTTTAAACTAAAACACTGAAAAGAAAAACAAAAATCCATGATTTGCACTTCTCAGTACCTTCACAAGACTCAAAACAGAGAGGCATTTTTCTTGACACACTTGCAAAAAATACCAACCATTTAGTCTGCATTTTGATAGACAAGTAAACAACATTTTACAAACTTAAAAATGAAACAGTTGAAACACCTTAGTCCCACTTTCAGCACCAACAGGCTATTTCTTGTTCCATATCATTTTTTCTGCCAAGAAACAATTGCAAGAAACAAAAATGTATTTTTTATTAATACCATATTTTTTTCCTGTAACAGTATGTTTTAGCTTCGTAGATATTGTCTGAGTAAATAAAAAGATGTTGAAAAGAAAGGAAATCAAATAGCTGGGTTTACACTTTGATTTCTCTCTATATCTCTATTAAGAAAATCACTATTAAATAGAGGAAAGCAGGGGCACTCAGGGGCAAAGAGCATATTTCATAAAAATAGATGTTGCTACTAGTACTTATAAGAGAATTCAGTGTAGATGTGATGTTCTTCAAAGTGACAGAATGACAAACAGCATGATTATCTTCAACAAGATGGAAAAAAGTCTGAATTACAGAAGATCTTGCAAATTACTTTTTATTCTAACCCAACTATATTTAGAGAAAGTATATTTTCTAGAACTCATTTAAACCATATGTTAGCAAACTTTTTGCTTGCACACACAGACAAGTGTGTGCAAGCAAAGGTTAGGTCTTTTTCTGAGGCCTTTTAAAAACAGTTTTCTACAGCGCACGGATTTCAAGCACTCTACTATAAATTCACAAGAAAGTGCAAGAAAATCAATTAGTGAAGAATAAGACTACAGCCACATTTTTAGATGATGGACTTTCAAATCAAAGAAGAGGCAGTCTTAATTTACCTGCATTTAGAAAATGAAAGAGGGTAACTAAACAATTGAAACAATCTGATTTATGTTAGAATAATTTATGTTATGGTAACACTTCCCTGCTGTATTACCATAAGCAACTGCTCTTACAGACACTATTACTCAGTGCAAAACAAGAGAATAGGCAGGAAAAGCTTTGAAAGAAAGCAGACAAGTAGTACTAGCAGATAGACACTACCTAGGATAAAGAACTTTGTACCTATTCCCCCAGTTAGTTCAATTTTTTATATACTATTAAATAAATAACATATTGTAGTTTACTTGTAGCTCAGTGATGGCATGTTTTTCAAACATAATTTATTCAGTTTGAAGTATTTATAATACAATCCTAGCATAAGTCACAGTAAAGCAGACTGTCTTGCAAAGCTAACACAATATTTCAATAGTATCTTGGTGAATTATTCATTACCCATGATTTATAGTCTATAAAATGCAATTTTGGTCATGGACACCAAGAGCCTTAACCAGCAGTTCAAGATGAGGTCTTCATATCTGAGGTGAAAGCCAAAATTCAGGCTACTCTTGCGCACTGGAAATAATTTCTGTATTTTTTGTGTGTTTCTGATACCATTTTAATAAAATACTTACTTTTAATTTTCACTAAAAATTAAGTGTATTTACAAAATTAACCATAAGCATATGACTCAAATGAATTTTTTAAGGTTACAGGTTTTCAGGAATAAGAAAATGAAAAATTATTATCTACTTAATGCCCATCTGAAAAACTTACAATGCTTCCTTAGAAGTACCAATAAAAAAAAATTTCCAAATAAGGCCTCAGTAGAGTTCCCAAATTCAGGTACCACTTGTTTCATAACCTTCAGCTTTCAGAAAGGGCTTCAGTTGATGTTAAATATGAGGCTCTTTCTCAAAGCTCCCTTATCCACTGAAGCTGCAAAAGACCCAAGGGAGAAAAAGACTCAGAGCCTGCATGGAATTAGGAAATTACTTACACACAGGCAGTGGAATTGCTGCTGCAAGGCAGGAACACCTTGATCAATTCCTAATTTAACCTGGACAGCAAATATTCTAAGGTCTGAGCTACTGAGTACCCATTTGGATGTACAACAACATCTTAAGAACTGATAACTCTGGTAAGATTTTTTATGATGAAATCATAAGAAAGATTGTCACTACAGTGTATGAAACACTAATTGTGAATTCAGTTTTAACTAACTAACTATGTCCTACGGATGGAAGCTAGAGCAAAGAACACTAAAATTTAAATCTCGTTATTGTGCATTTTCTAGTGTTCTTTCCCTTTCACCTCACAAGTACCAATTAATTAATTTCCTATTGAATGGTAGCTATGGAGCAGCCTTTAACTTTAAGGTTTAAAAATTAGCAAACAATTCAGGATTCAGTTTATTAAGATAAAGATACTCATCAAAGGTGAGGGTAAAAAAAAAGGCAAAAAGTAGTTTTTAAAGTTTATCTTGACAGTTCTGACACACTACTTTATGGTCTTCTACTAAGAAGAGTATCAAGAAATTCAACCGATGCCTGCCTTAATTGTTCTCTATTCTTCACATCTCTTTTACAGAGAAAATTATTTCTGTAACAGATCTTTGCCCATACAGTTACAAGTGGTGTGAGACATAAGAGACAAAAACAGAAGCAAATCCCCAATCAAGAAATGCAAATTTAGAGCAAAATCCCTGTTAGTGCATGCCTCTTAGAAGAAGAAAAGTTGCACTTCAGAAACTACAAGGAAATCAGACCTGTTAAAAGCTGCCCCTTACCCTAATGCAGGATGTAATGCTTCTGTGTAATATGCATGCACTTTAGAAGTTGAAAGGAAGTGCTAAATAGTGTACATAATTTCCATACACAGCAGGTAGTGAAGCAAGAAAAGAACTGACACAGTTACCCTCATTAAAGAGATGCACAATAGAGAACTGTTATGCAGTGTTAGCATATTGAAGGTCTATGCATCAGGGATGTTGCGGCTATTAACAGCTTAAATGTTCTCTGCATTTTGTTAATTAGTGCATATAGCTTTCAAACCTTAACTGTGTTTTAGAAGGTTCTTTTCTAACAGTAGCACAGCCATTACTTCCTGGTGGGGATCGAAAGAGTTGATGGAGCTTCAACTGTTTCAATGTTATCAATAAAAGACACCTAAACTCCATTGGATAAAATGGTTTTTTTTCACATTTATCTATATAGCTAGTTAAAATGGATGGTTTCAAAAATCCCTCTCTAAAAAAGCCGAAGTGTAACTAGAATATATTGTATTACTTCGCAACAGGTTTTAGCTAGTTACCTCCAGAAATCCGTTCGTGTAATTAGTGCTTTGGCCTTTATATGCTTGGCCTTTACTTACAGGAAAGAAATTATGGTCTTATACTTTCTAATAAAATAGAAAGAAATCCATCATCAAAGAAAATTAACTGGAAACATTAAGGTTTCCTTTCACTTTTGCATTACTGTGGGGGGAAAAAAATCAAAAGAGAGTACAATGTACATTTGTGTTTACTAAATGGTGATAAAAATTTAAGAATTTTAATTGGAACCAGACATTAGAGAGAAGATATTCAACTTCTGACTCAACAGATGCAGAATGAGTTGACTCAAAAATGCTTTCAAATAGAGTCAAAAACAAAACAACAAAAATGTGGTCCTAAGAAAGAATACAAACCAGAAGAATAGAAAATAAAACACTAGTGCAACCTACAATATTTATCTTAAAATAGCTTCTGCCTGGTTAATAGGATACTCAGTAAGAACTTCAAATACATGATTTGTATACGGATTATGTTTGCCTACATAGGAAAACAGTTACTTATTTTCATACATGAATTTATGTGCACATCCAGATAATGAACTGATAAGTAAAATTAACAACTTCTGCAGAAATTTTAATCTAATTACTACCAGTCATAATTTTTCAGAACTATCTGAAACATCTTTTGAAAAATACCGTCTTTGATATGTCTTACTAGTATTTTGTAGAAATTCCTTGTAGCTCAGTTTCTTATCACCCGTTAACCAAGTTTTCAGGCTAACAGGTAATAGGATAGAAGTTATTTTCCCATCAGCAAAGACTTCCTTTTGCTTTAAGCTTAGAGTGAGTAGAACTGAGTATGCCAAAAATATATATGAGACTAAGCAACTGCCCTACAGTGCATGTTTCACAGCACAAGAACTAAATGGCATATTAAAACTCTGGTGCTCTCTCCATGGTCCCACTCTCCATTAATACAGGTTAATTTGCCAGTTTGAGAAAAGACACATGAAAGTACTTCAAAGATTCCTCACAAACATGCCATAAAGAATTTGAAAAACATTTGATTCCGTCATTGATGATATGAGTACAGCCAGAAAGCACTGAAGAAGCCCCAGGCTCTCTTGCAGCATGATCAAGATGTTCAAGAATTCCCATGCAACTACCAGGCTTTCCAGACAAGAAAAGCTTTTCCCTCCTGACTTGATAAAATGGCTCACCTAGACCTCCATGACTAGAACCAGCTTTCATGTCCGTACAAAAACTTAGGATTAGTGGTTTTCTAGCCTTTCTTAGGGTAGGATTTGTGGTTTAATTCTACAACAGTACTACATAAATGCAGAAAAGACCCACTTGAATGCATAGAAAAACTAGCAATGTACAGGGAATTTAATCACTATTCCTGGCAACACAAGAAGAATTCATGTCAACTACATTAATAACATAACATGGGATACTAACTTGGGTTTTTTAGAAAAGGTTCAGATAATGGAACTGTTTTATGAGAACATGGACATACCCTCCTTTAAAAACAAAAACTATTGAACAAAACAGCTCTAAAAATGAAGTTACTTCTTACTCCTGTTGATTATTTGGTTGTACCAATGACTTAGTCTTATTCTTTCTAGCAGTTAGGAACACAGTTTGCATATTTAGACTTCCAAAGCCAAGTAGGTGTTTAGATGTTGAATAACCCTTTGGAATCCAAACTAAACACAACACAATGATGCTCCTTTAATTTGTTCTGAGCAGCCATCACAGCAAACTCTTCGAAAGCATTATTCGTTCACAGAAAATTAAATACTATGCAATGAAATGAAAAAAAACCAACCCTAAAAACATACTTTGACCAAGTGGACTAGATTGAAACCTTGAAATTTTTGCACAGTAATGCTGTATGAAGGAAGCCCAAACAAAACAGACACTCAGAAGGGTTGTGTAACCTCAATCGCAAACATTCCTCCTTCCAACAGCCAGCAGAGAGAGCACTACTGTGTCCAAAAGAAAAGAGTCTCAGACCAAGGAAATACAAAATACAATTCCTTTACCCCAGCCTAAACCCAAAATAAATCTAAATAGGGATGAGAGGGAAATTGCTCTCATGAATACAATGATCCTGTCACTTTATATAGGGTTCTGAGCTACCTGCAAAATGCAGTCTTCTAAACTGAACATCAGAAGTATCTTCAACTGAATTTTAGTCATATAGCAATATTTTTTGCTCTTAGAAGACAGATAAAGGTGATGGCAATTTCTACTTGGACTGTCAGAGCTATAGAGAGCTTCTTTATCACATGGAGTAACTTGTTGCCTACAGACATTCTTACAGAAAGCACTTTATCACACAACTGGGCTTTCTAAACCACTGCAAGCCTCATTGACCTACAGCTGCTTAGAAAAACAAGTTGTAGCAAGTAATACAGACCGAACTGAGGTAGGCTATTCCAACTAAGAAGGGATTTAATTGCCAAACAACAAAAGATTATAAATAAGCAGTATTTAAAATATGTACGTAACTAGATAAACTGGTAACTATATCTGAACTTGTACTGTAATTAAGCCCAAATGCAACTATGAACGATAAATATAAAGAAGAATATGTCTAATTATTTCAATTAGAAACAAACAAAAAAATAATGTTTAGAAACAAACATATACTCTGGCAGACCAGAATGGTGTACATGAAGTAAGAAAGGTAATCAGCCATTAAACCCTTCAAATATTACACTTCACTTAATCTGCTTTTTTAACTTAAACAAGGTTTTTTTCCTCCCCAAAGCAGTATTTCTTAATCTTCACTGGGTGAGGGGAGAGTGGGCATGGTATAACAAAGAAATAGAAAAACAACTTTTTAATCTATTATGTTTTGCAGCAAAAATGCAGTTTCACACATAAACTATTAGTAACTGCAGAGTAAAGGCCTTTAAATATTTAACCCTATGCAAGTCCACCCTTAAATTAGACAGTTTTATTAATGTAGATGTGCATTTTCACTTCCTAATGGTCTTCTCTTTTGAATATTTCACTTTTATTGAAATAATTGAAGTTTGAAATAATTCTAGAATGTAGTTTTATATCTTAGTCAGCCTCTAGCATCTTTCTAACATCAGGGCAGTTAAACACAGAACTGCAGATGACCAAAGGCAAACAAAACACTTTTTATAATTTTGAATCTCAAGTACAACACAGTTCAAATAAGCTGGTCACCTTACTCGACACAACCAGGACTGAAGAAAGTACTTCTCCAGATCAAAGGCTTCATCTGCAAAGCCCCTCTATGCAAAACTAGAAACTGTTTCTCAAAACATATTTGCAAAGTAAAGGATGGAAAAAAAATCTTTATTAGCCTAATTTTACATAGCAGCTTTATTATTTTTTAATCATTTTCTACTATTCTGGAGCAGGCTGCTAATCTAATTTAGAGAAAAAAAAAAATAAAGAGAAGGAAGACAAGCCAAAGGAGGAAAATTTGAGGCTAGGGGGAGGGAATGAGTAAGTCTAAGCCCCCAAAGAAATTACCATCCTCATCCTGTATATGCTTTGAATATGACAAGTCCTTTTCAGAGCTATACATATAAAGTACAGAAGAACTTGTCAGTTAGATCCTCATCTACAGAGCAACACTCTCCTGAATTGAATCCTTTATGGTAGCCACTTGAATAAATACTACAGCTAGAATGGATTAAATGAAAGATTATTGTAAATTCTTTTATTCCATTAAGGTAATTTAGGAACAGCTTCAACTCACCCTTAAGGAATTAACCCACAATGGGTTAACAGAATTTTAAAAACCAAAACATAGAACATCCAGCATATCCTTATTGTTTAACATAGTGGTAATGCTTGGAGAATTCTTGGCTGAAATAGTAGTTTCAATAAAAGAAAATCTAGCAAGCCTGTCCTTAATACATACATACTTTGCCAAGTGTTTCTCCTCACTGAGTTGCAAAAACAGTTCCTACACACAGTCCTCAATGCAATGTCACACTGTCTCACACATAATTTTATGACACATTACTGCTTTGGTTTTCTGAGTAGTGTATTATGTACTCTCAGTTCTTGAGAAAGCAATGATTACACTTTAAAATGCATGTTAAAGTGTGATTTGCTATGTCTTTTGTTTCACAGCACGGTAGACTATCAGACTGAGTTTTGAAGAAGTTTCATCATTCCAGACTATTTTTCACTTGTTTGTATATTTTACTTTGAGCTGCAGTATTATCACTGTTTATTATAGTAAAGTCTAGGGTTCTTTAATCAAACAAAGATTATACAATTTCACTAATTTTTAATCCTAGCCAAAATTGGGATTTGGATGGTGAACAAACTATGACTCAATCCTGAAAACACCGTGTGATGTTTGCTAATAACACAGTCTTCTAGAAAAAATGGACTGGAGTGTTTTCACATCATTTTTGCGTAAAAGGTTCATATTCTGAGAATCCTATTAATACACTGTTACTCCTGAATTATCTAGCAGTAAGGATTTAAAACAGACACTAAATCATACCTCTACACAGCCAAAAGGAAGCTGCTAAGATTCTTTACACAGATATCACAATAGTTATTAGAGTCACAGAAATCACTGCAAAGGCCTGTAAGATAATTTAATCCAATTGTTAACTCAGGACTGCCAAGCCCATCGCTAAATGATGTTCTGAAGTGCCACATCTACACATCTTTTATACATCTCGAGGAATGGCGACTCAACCACATCCTGAGGCAGCCTGTTCCAATGCTCTACACCCTTTCCTGTGAATAAATTTTTCCTAATATCCAACCCATTTCCTCTTCTCCTATCAACTGCTGCTTAAGAGAAGAGACCAATCCCACCTATGTCCTCCTTCCAAGTAATTGTAGGAAACAATGATGTGTGCTCTGAGCCTCCTTTTCTCCAAGCTGAACACCCTCACCTCCCTCAGTAAATATCATCACTTCCCCAGCTCTGTTGCCCTTCTTGGCACTCACTCCAGCCCTCAATGTCTTTCTGGAGGGGTCCAGAATTGGACACAGCACTGGAGGTGCGGCCTCAGCAGGGCCCAGCACAGGGGGACAATCCCTGCCCTGGCCCTGCTGGCCACAGCATTGCTGATCCAGGCCAGGATGCCATTGGCCTTCTTGGCCCCCTGGGCACAGCCTGGCTCATGTTCAGCTGCTCTCACCAGCACCCCCAGCTCCTTTCCAGCCACTCTGCCCCAGCCTGTGGAGCTGCCTGGGGTTGTTGTGACCCAAGAGCAGGATTTAGGTCTTGCTGAACTTCTCACCACTGGCCTCAACCCACCAATCAGCCTGCCCAGACACCTCTACAGAGCCCTCCTACCTTCCAGCAGATGGAACCACTCCTGTTCAAGTTGGTGGCGTCTACAAATTGACTCAGGGTACACTCGATCCCCGTGACCAGATCATCAATACAGAAATCAAACAGGACTGGCTCTGATACTGAGCCCTGGGGATATACATTTATGATCAGTACAAACTGGACTTCATCCACCACCACTCTCTGGACTTGGCCTTTCAGTACTTAACTCTTGACCATCCAGGCTTCCCCTGAGTGAAAAGTACACCCATCTGGGCCATGGACAGGTATTTTTTTTTCAGGAGGAAGACGTGGGAAAGGATTTACTAAAATTCATGTAGATGACATTATGGCCTTTCCTTCATCCACACTGACTTACATCACTGGCCTAGGCTGCTGAGCAGCATATGCTGATTTTGAGTGCCCTTTGAAAAGTATGAACTGCTCACCCTCAAATAAAGGGTCAGATTTTCTGTGCCCAGTTTGGTTTGTCTACAGTCTGACAGAAAATGGTCCTTTACCGAGGTTCAGTACTAAGGCTTCTGAATCATTACTTAGAAAAGATTAACTAGCAGTATAGACAAAACAACTTCAGGACACACGATGAAATTTTAATAGCATCATTCTGTTTAGCCTTTCATGCTTGTAATAGTCTGCCCCTAGATGTTCTCACCATGCTGAAAAAACTACTTTAGTACCATTTAAACTGCATGGTGTAGCTCTCCCTGGAATGCTTAACCCTGTGCAGCAACTCATTTTATTTTGGCCTGATACAGAATAAAAACATCTGTGAGGTAACTACAACTCCCCAGTGACCAAGCCCTAATATATATATATATATATATATATATATATATATTCTGTTTTAGCAGTGCAACAGATAATTTCTGACAGTAGTTCTAATCTAGAAACATTCTTGAAATATCATCATTTAACCAATTAAAAAGTCCTTTTATTGACAGATATTGGTGGGAACCTTTCAGCTGCAAACAGCAACCTCCACCAAAGTGCCTAACTCCAGTACTGACTGGGAAGCCTCCTTAAACATTCCCAGACATGCTGAATTGGATGACTTTTAGCTACACACAGTATTGGTGCACCCTACTCACAACAACTGAAACAAATCACAGGAACTAGAATAGCTCAAATCCCCATTTTCAGGCAAAACCATTTCAACTTTTTATAATTATGATATAATGATGTATGTTATACCATACACACAGTTAAATAATTTGGAACATTACCTGAATGAGATTTGCTGCTGACAGCCTTTGCCCTCTATAGCCCCGATTTCCTAATGCAAGCAGGGTCTAGAGAGACTATTTTTCACACAGCTATTTGCCCAGACTCTTGGAATATGACCTAATTGGTGGCCAGAGAATCAAAATGGGATGCAAGAACTGTATTTCTGTTGAGTTTTGTTCATTTTGTGTGTTATTTTATTCAAGTTTTACTGTTCATTAAACGTTATTTTATTCAGTATTCACTGAAAACAGCTAATAACTGAGACAAAGATATAATTTCTTGGATATGTTCTACATAGACTCAGAATTTAACTCCTTTTACATTAAAGAGACACGTCTGTTTTCTAGTGTGACACATGAATGTGGCAAAATTATTGTTTTTCCTACTATTTCATTAGTACTAATTTTTCTGTTGTATTCAACAGAGTAGAGTCTAGGCTGTAGTAATGAAGTGACTGACTACTGCCTAATTATTCAATCTCAGGATGCTCATACATCTTCTATTTAATTTGTGTTTCTTAATACAAGGAATATTTTAGCACTGCTAGAACCAAATCATTCTGTTGAACAAGTTCTAGCATATGCATGTACACATATGAATACAAGGTCTACAAGAGCACTGGAAATACAGATTAATTTCACTACAATATGCAGTTAAAAGTTTTCAACAACTTTAGCATTACTCTTCCAGCCTTGTAAACACCAAGTCACAGAAGAATTCGGTTTCAAAATAAGTTACAAGATGAGAGTGGCTCACAAGGATAACCATATCCCCTCCTCCACCTCTTCTTGCTTCTTCTGAAATGCAAATAAAAGGTAATGAGGTGATGTCCAGCTTTAAAAGCAAAAAAATTCAAAAGATGGCAAAGATGAAAAATCTGTCAAAATATGATTTAATAATCTGTAACAGAAAATAAGTACTTTTCAATTAAATGTAATGCATCAATTTCCACAGTACGGTTTAAATACAACTTGCTTGGAAATAATAGTTTTATGCTTTGTAACATTAATTAACAGAAAACACCTGTAATATGCTAAATTAATTTCAATTGGTTGTAATTAATCATACTTAAACTTAGGAAATATATTGCAGCAACCTAAAAAAAGGTAAGATAGCACTCTATATTCAAATGAGATTTAACAGGTGTCTAGAGAACTTCTTCTAATGCTGAAAGAGCTGAAAACCACATCAAACCCTGAGACAATTTTCCTTGCTAATGTGATATAATTTTTGCCCACTAAAAGAACATGAATTTACAACATTACAGAAACTATTCCCAAACTTTAATGAAATCTACAAATGAAGTTTCTAATTTTCTGTCATTTTGTTTCAGGTCCTATAATAATTTAATAAAGAAAAAAAAGATTTTTGCATTTAGCATGTGGGCCTACGTGCACTGAATACTGTAAGAAAACACTATTCAGTCTGACATGTAACCTAACACTTAAAGAAATAAAGATAAAATAATAATTTAGATACATTATATGTATGAACATAAAAAAACTTATAAATGGATGCTATATGAGAGCTCAAAAAACCTCAGGAAATATGATATTAGAGTTTTCAATTTGATGACAACATATAATGACGTTAGAAATATGCACTCCATGTACAGTGTATTTACAATAACACTAAAGGAACTAAATAGCCGTACTTCAAACTAGTTTCACTTTAACTCAACTGGAAGTATAAACTCTCATAGCTAGACAGGGTAACGTACAACACTAACTTTGGATAATGTATATTTGAATTCAATATAGAAGAGTATTTCTTTTTGTGGGTCTGTCTTTGCATTGTAGTCTTTTCAGACATATGTGTACATCACCCAAGGCCACAACAGGGAAACATGACACTTTCCAGGTGATATAAAAGCTGTATTAAAATATATATATGTACATATGTATTTTAACATTAAAGAACAGTACATTTAGAAGTCATTTAGGAAAATGTATGTCTACTGACTTGTTCAACCTTACTTACACAGTGACTCAGAATCTCTACAAATTTCCTGATCCCAACTTATGCAACTAGACTAGCAATATAATCATATCTGTGAGAAAAAAGTACTATTTTTTTCCTTAATTTTTAAATCCAAGATTATACTGTTACTTCTCAAATTCAGAAAGAAGTTTAAGAAGTAACTGATTAATTTTTTTACTTGCACGTAATTATTATTGCTACATCTATATACAAAGCATAAGAGAAAAAAGCCCTAAAGAGCTGTTAAAGTGTGTTTTTTTCCAACAGTCTGTTAAACTTCAGCTGTTTCAACTTGTACATATCATCACAAATGTACAATTTATAAATATAAATTCCAAAGATTTCTTAGGTAGTTCATATAGCTTCAGGGATACAAAAAAGATAAATACAATGTGAACTGTCTGGTACATAGGATAGGAACATTTTTTTCCTGGAGATTCAAAAGCGATATGAAAACCAATGAAAGGCATGCTTCTGCTGTGATGCATTCCCCCAAGAAGTCTTACAAAAATTATACTATTGAATAATATAAACATAAGTGTCAGGTTGCATCTAGAGTAACAGACCACACATTATGGAAAAAGTTACAAGAAAAGATTGCCAAATTTCTGATCTGCTACTGATTAGCAGAAGAATGTTATGCATTTGTTTCCAGTTGTAATCTAACTTTCATGCATATTCAAAAGCTAGAGTGTATGTGCATAGTAACAATAATCTTCCATGATATATCTTTACACAGTATCTTGGGCACCAATGAAGAAAATTTCAGGAAGCTGGCAAATTCCATATAATTTCACTACACAGAAAATATAGCTAAACTTCAAAAAGAATAAACTCATTATTAATTACAGCTCACATTGGTCTTTGACTAAAATATAACAATAATAAACAAGGTACTCATCATTTTACATTGCTTAACACTTTGAATGCCATATTCATTTGCATACTTGTATTTTACTGATGTTCCACTTTTAAAAGCGTATAAAGGACTGTTGCTTTGTAGTTCACATTTATACGGCTTTCCTAGAAGAACGCAGAATACCATACTGAATGCCTATTGTGCAGAAATAACCCTGAAGGCTGTATCATAGTATTCAGTAGAAAACTCTTACCAATTTTTCATCAACTGTGATGAGTTGCGTGTCTCGAGTTTGGTTCTGCGCCAGCCGCCATGTGGAAGTGCTCAGTGACCTGCAGTGCAAGACTTGAAGTTAAAAAATGATTCATGCAATGAGAAAATAGAGGCAGACAAATCTTACATAAACAAGTTACTTTAACAATATCCGTCTTGTAAAAAAAATTGAAGAGGGAGAGATGAGGGCACAAAAATCCTTTTTCTCCCCAATTAGTTCTGTCTGCTGAGTTTTTGGCAGACTCCCACTTAGCAGTTCACAACAGGCTGCACTTTATGTCAGCCTACAGGCTCTCTGTCACAGAGAGACTGCCAGTGGCAAGGACTGTACTGCTCTATATGAATGTACAGTAGCTGATTTGTCACGAACAGACAGAAAAACACAAGGCTGCTGCAAGCATTCTGGAACTCTGATCCTTAAACCGATGGCATCAGAGGAAAAAATCCTAAATCTATTTGCAATGGTAAAGCTCCAATTCTACACGTCAATAACAGGACATTAACAAATTCAAAAAAACCCAAACCAATCAAAAAAAAATGACTAAACAAACTCTAAGCTGATACTGCAAACATAGTTTTCAGGTTGTCAGTGGGCAAAACAACTATTTTGCTTAATTTCTAAATAATTTTGGGTCAGCTTATTCATTTCCAAGAAATACAATTTATCTTCTTGCATAATTGCTAAATCTGTAAGATACATATGGAAACAGAGAACACAATTCCACATCACTGAATTAACTAGATTTGCACTTTGCTTACATTATGCCACTAATGACAGGATTAGGCCCTTTGAGTACAAATCATCTTTTGGCGAAATAATGCAACAGCAGGTGAACAAGCCAAGACACTTAATTCTCTGACCTCATGATAGAATACCAGGTTGGAAGAGAACCTCAAGGACCATCTGTTTCAACCTTTCTTGGCAAAAGCATGGTCTAGACAAGATGGCCTAACACCCAGTCCAGCTGAATCTTTGAATTGTCCAACTCTGAGGAACCCACCACTACCCAGGGGAGATTGTTCCAATAGCTGACTGACTTAACTACACTGTGAAAAATTTTCCCCGTGTCTGACCAAAATCTCAACAGGAGTAACTTCTACCATTAGCTTCTTTTGCATGTGACTCGCTGTAAAAAGGAGTGTCCACCTTTTCTGTTACCACCTTTTAAAATACTGGAACACAGTGATCTTGAGTCTTTGCTCAAGACTAAACCAATCCAATTCTTTCAGCCTTTCCTCATGTGCCAGGCTTCCTTGTCCTTTGATGACCTTTGTGGCCTTTCTTTGGATCCTCTCCAGCCTGTCCATGTAGTATTGCAGGTGTGGCCTGAGAAGTGCTGAGAAAAGTGGGATCACAACTACTTCATCTCTGCTGGTTATGCTTTTGTTGATGCAACCCAGCAAACTGTTTCCTCTCTTTGCTCAGAAGCAACTGTCTACAAAGACTGAGACTGTTTTCCTCAGGACCCCCAGTCCCTCACCCCGAAGTTAGTCCCCAGCCAGGTAAACCCCAGACTATGCTGCAGTTCTGGATTACGATTTACCAGGTCGAACAGCAACTTGCTCTTGATGAACTTCATAAGGATCTTGTTAGCCCACTTGTCTAGCCTGTTTAGATCTTCCTACAGAATGAATTTCCTTTCCAAAGTGTCCACTTCCCCACTCAGTTTGGTATCACCAGCAAACTTTTATCAGGGTTTGCCAAGATCCCACCACAGATCACCTATGAAGAAATCAAACAGCGCTGGGCCCAAAGCTGATCCCTGGGGACCCCGCTTGCAACAGGCTGCCAATGTGAAAAGGAGCGAGGCACCACCACCCTCTGAGTGCTGCCTGTCAGCCAGTTCCCACCCACTGCATGGACACTTCACCAGACTGTGGTGCACCAGCTGTTCTGGGAGGAGGCTTTACAAAGCACATCAAAACCCTCGGAGAAATCCAGGCAGACAACAGTGTGCTCCATATTTGATTAAGGCCATTTTAAAGAAATGAGGAACAAAAATGCAGGAATTCAGTTTTCTCTACAAAAACCTTCTGAAACTAAATAACTGCAACAAAGTTTAGTTAAATATCTAATATAAATCAATACTTTCAACACAGATTACATTCTATTTAATTATCTTCCCTCTGCCTTTATCAACTTCAAAAACATCTCCAAAGCACAAAGTTTATATACTCACCTAACTCTGTGGCATGGACAGACAGATCTATTCCTATTTAAAGTGACAAAATCTGTCAGGAAAGTTACTTTATTTCAGAACACAGAAGTTTTCCAGTGCAAGGAAGCCAAATTATTTCATAAAAACTCAAGGTAACTACTTTGCTAGCTCAAAATCTCTGTACCAGAATGCTTCTGGCTCAATACAGCCAGTATTTTTCAAGTTGACATGTAAAAGAATACATAATAAAAACAGAATAGAGAGATACTAGAGCACTAGGAGAACAGGCTGTTACTTGGTCCTTATTCAAATACACACCAAGAGAGATGTTATCCTAAGAGCATGCTGAACAGCAGCATTACACGTGTGTTCCAGACTTAAGTAGCCAAAGCCAGAAAATATTCAACCTTAAATAAGGAAAAAAAACCCAACATTGCAACAGGAAAATTATTTTCTTCTCCACTACAGTAGCTTTACTATCAAAGTAATATTCTGCAGGTATTCCTGGAATTTCATGTGATACAGTGTTCACTACATTACTTAACATCTGTCCATAAGAAAGACATAGGATTATGCAATTTAATTATTTTGTTCTCTCATCTAGACTATGAATCAAGAAGTTCTCTGAAGCTTGTTCTGTGGAAATGTCTAATCAATATGTAAACATTCAGGTATGTAAAGGTTGTAAAAAGGCTGATCAAAAGGATAATTTTTCTTGTAATATAAATTCAGTTATGAACAAAATCTAGCACAATTTAGTCTGAACATGGTTGAGAGCGGCTAGTTTTGTTTTAAACTGGAAAAGCATTTATCAGCTTTAAAAAGTACAAATGCCATGCCCTTGAAAATTATTTCCACTCAGCATTACATCGTTAGACATTGTTTTTACTAACACCATGATAAAGAGCAGGGTAAAAACCCCACCAGATTAAAGGTGGACAGAATCTCCTTCTGAGATGCTCCAACATTTTACACAGAGGGAGCTGGCTTTTAGCATGAGATGACTCTGTCAACTGGGAAAACTTCCAAGGCATCGTACCTTATAGCTCTCCATGATATTCTGGCTATTCCTCAAAAGCATAAGGACAGCTTACTAACCTAAGTGAACTTCTCCTCTTCATCATTTTTCAAAGATATTTCTGTTGACTACAAAATTCTAGAAAACACACAACTGTTACTGGAATTTACAACCTTGTACACTTCTTAAATGAGCTGCCATCTGTCTGTCCCTAGACTGCAATGAGTTGGACAGAACACACTTTCTCTAAGAACTTCCTAATTGAAGAGTGGTTGAAAACTGGCTTTTGGACTAGGAAAGTGAATCTCAAGCCAGGGGAGGAGAGACCTCCAGGTGAAAATACATAAAACACCAGTTATGCGTTAAAGGTAACTGGCTTACGATATTTCTATTTGCTGCATCTCTCACAGAAAGTAATCTGAAGTTTGGAAAAACCAGCAACTCTAAAATGTCATGTGAACTTAAATACTGCTATTTGAAAGTTAATAGGAAGTGTAGCTTGATTCCCAGAATGCCTGTTCAATTTTCAGCAGGCTTCATTGCAAGTGTGTAGGTAATATCAGGCACTAATCTGAGGACAGAACCAGGAAATGCACCTCTTTCACACCAGGCTCTCTTCTCAAACTCTGCCAATGGCAACTTTATAATATCTATTTTGCCTTTAAGTTAAATGAATTTGCAATCTAAACCACTTAACACTTGAGTTAAGCCTTTTATTTCATCCTCAACAGTACAGTAACTCTCACAAAATTACCTATTAATATTTGTCCATATCCACCTTGACTTTTAGGTAGTTTTTCTGATGGATAATCTTGCAGAAGTCTAGAATACACATTTGCAAACAGAATCACACAATCACTGGGTTGTAAGTGACCTTCAAGCTCATTGAGTACAACTCAGCCCTATCTGCAACTACAACCTCCACTGCAACTACAATTCCATTCTCACAAGATCCTACTGCTTTTTTCTATCACTAACCTCTGGAAAGGAAATCTGCTTTCTTCCTTTCTCTCTGTGCGTAATATGGGTATACATTACCCATTTGCTTCTTTTTGACTGCTTATGCTTTTTTTCCCCTGTTGAAACATCTTGGGATGAGAGGAAGTTCTACTTCTACCCTGTTCCAAGTCTAATCAAACTCTGATTTAGAATTATTGTACACAAAATACTTAGAATAATTACAAATAGACTGCTAAAATAATTCAGAATTTCAGAAACTATAGAGAAAGCTTCACATGTAGCTAGCAACCATAAATCTTGCTATCTTACAGGCTCATTAATGACCAATTCAGAACACATACCAAATGAACTTCCTTCATGGTTACTATCTAATAAACAAAGTGTGACACAGTTCCAAGCTGGCCAGAGCTCTGTTGTGAATATGCCCAAATGCTTTCCTTATAGTGAGCTTGTCAGTGATGAACAAACAGGTGTTCAAATGTAAAAAGCTAGGTTTATTGTAAAAGCCCACCTTTTAAAACAAAAACTCTTTAAAATGATGTAAAACAAAAATTAAGGTTTACTAAAAAAGTCACCTCTCTCCTTTATGATTATCCATATACTTTCCAACAGTATAGCAGCTCCTTTAGCTTTTGAGTCCACCATCTAAATGTCATTTCATTCATAATGGCAAAAGGATTTTCTCCCTATTCTATGCCATTGTGTTGGGAATCTCAATTCCTCAATCTTGATCTATATAATCTAATACCATGATTTTACACTACTGTAAGTTAAGATTATCTGTAGTTTATGATAATTTCATTATACTAATTTCTACAGTTCATTTAAACTGTAACATTGTTAACCAAAATTTTGTCTTTACCACCTATCTGATTACTTCAGCATAGGCTTTGTTATATATATATATATGCTACAAAACAATATACTTTAATGATATTTCAGGGTCTCAGTGTTAGGAATTTTAAAAAGGCCAAAGTAACTTTTCCTTCCCCTGTGAACAGTTCTTCAGTGAGGCATAGTAGAACTGGACATGGCATCTAGAAATAATTATGGCCACCATTTGTTATTTTAGAGTATCACAATAAATGTAAAATGTTTTTACACTGTATAGAGAAGACAGGAACAGATATTTGGCAAAGACTAAACTACATGATCTTATTAAATACTTGTAACTCTTATATCAGCTCAGTAACACAGAATGAATAAATGAGGACTACCAGAAAAAATATGTCTTTAAAGAATTCAAAACTTTCTGTAGGTACCATGTGCCCAGAAGAAACAAATGCTGTGATCAACTAACCATGTCTTCCATAATAAGTGTGTATTCCCTTTCCACCATTATCTGTAGTTACACCAAAGTTACAAATGGTTTCCACATCCCTGATACACAAATGAAGGAGTCCAGTGAGAAGCTACTGAAGTTCTTCAGTCTACTGGAAAACTACAATATTCATAACAGAATCAGGTCTCTCAACCATCTTTTACCACTGTGGGATAAGGACATAGCAGTTCTTTGCTGCAGGGAAGATTCTTAGGTCTTCCCTTCTTAAGTTATAGGCCCCAGCTCTGCTGAAGCCATTAACTTCCGTTGAACAGAAGAAACCAAACAGTAAAAAAATGGTCAGTGGAGGTCTTTTGTGGTATCTGAATTAAGGCATCTGACTTGAACGTATTACTTGGTTATTTTGGGTATATGTATTCAACTGCTAAGACTCAACAAATTTTGCCACCGTAAATATCTGCTAAATAACCTACATTTAACCCCTACATAGTAAGAAGCTGCCATATTTACACGGCATGAATTTGCCTTCCACAGAGAGCAGTGCTCTGATTGGAATGCTTACACAACATCCAGATGTGAAAACTTGTATCTACCTGACACAATTCAGTAGATGGAACTTGAAACCATTGCACAAAAACTTTTCCTTAACCTCTTTATGCAACACATCTGACTGTTTGATCTATTAGCACCCCCTTTTGGTCAGCTGTTGGAGATGTGGTAAAAAAACCCCAGGTATCACCAAACAGGTAATCAGATCATAACGTGTAGGTAAAACAAAGTCTTGAAGAAAGCCCTATGTACTACATGAGAAATAACGACAGTCATCAAGAAATAAGTCTAAAGGATGTTTTAAGTATTTTGACACTGAAAAACCAGGGCATCAGTGGATGTGAATATACGTATATGCAGAAGCCATGATGAACAAGGCAATAGACTGAATATTATTAATTTTCAGAAAACCAACCTTTTAAATATTATTGCATTTAATATTATTGCATTTCTAATAATACAAGCTTCATAATGTGCAGCCACCATAAAAACATTAAATTCTGAACAAAAAGAACAAAAAGAAACACCACCAGCTAACAACTTCCACAGCACGCAACCTAGTCATACACTGTGATTAAACAGACTAAATACAAATCAGTATGAAGTTCCGCACATAAAATACAGGAAATAATGATGCAATGTTAAATACAATACAGATCACACTATTCAACATAATATATATTTTTTTTAGCCCCAACAAAATGCATTTTTATAATGACAGCTTGCAAAGTTAAACTTCTGAGAGATTAATTTGAACACAGTGGGATAATATTTCCTTGGTATTGAAGTCACTACTGTAGTTGAAGTGATAATGACTTAACAGAGTCAATGGTATTTTATTTTTACTCGGTTTCACTTACTAGTCTTACTACTTTCCAACACAAGTAAAATATGGAACATAGTGCCAAACACTGCCTATGGCGACATGTAGCTCTATTTTGTAGTATGAACTGCAGGATGAACTTTCGTGTTGGGAGAAAAATGAAGTTCCTCATTAATAAATAATATTTTCATACTCTGATGAAGTTGGCTGATCATACTTTTCCCTTTGCCTAGAAAATGATGTTAAACAGAGTAAATTATGTTTCTAAATGGATGAATGCAGTATTAACTTATCTAAATTACTGAAATTTCTGTAGTAAGTTGCTGAAATTATATAAATTAAAATATAAATAAACAGACACTGTTTTTACTTGCTAATAAGTTCATATGCAATAAATTATTTTTTTCTAGTTGCATGTTTGGAAAACAGGGCAAGAACTGACTATGCTTTCCTGTCAGGCAAAACTTACAAAAAGAAGCAATGGTTATATAAAGGTACTAAATTAACATGGAAATATGCATTTGACTTGTGGTTTGGAACGTTGAAGCTAAATATTAAGTTAACCTGTCTTTACAAATACTAAACTACAGGCCTGTCAGTCTCACTTCAGCACCTGGTAAAGTTCTGGAGAAGACCATTCTGAGAATTACTGAAAAACACCTGAAGAACAGTCACAGCTAGCACAGCTTCATGAAGGAACAGTTCTGCTTGACAATTTCCTTTTATGACAAGGTAATACACCTAGCCGCTCAAGAGAAGCCAGCTGATGTGATCTTTCTGGATTTCAACAAAGCTTTCAATAATGTCCGTCATAGGATCCTCCTGGACGAAATGTCCAGCTCACAGTTGGACAAACACACCACGGGATGGGTGAGAGCTGGCTCATGGGCTGCGCACAAAGGGTTACAGTGCATGGGGTGGTATCAGACTGGGGACCTGTCACTGGGGGTTCCACAGAACTTCATCTTAGGCCCTAAGACTTTCAACATCTTCATTAACAACCCGGATGCAGGACTGGAAGGGATACCAAGTAAATTTGACAATGATACTAAATTGGGAGGAGCTGTTAAAGGCAGAGAAGCTGCACAGAGGGATCTTGACAATCAGAAGGACTAACAATCACAAACCAGATTAAATTTAACATGGGCAAGTCCTGGATCCTGCACCTGGGATAGGGCAGGATGTACAGACAGGCTGGGGAATGAGAGGCTGGACAGCAGTGCTATGGAAAGGGCCCTGGGGCTCTGGTCCATGGCAAGCTGAACATGAGCCAGCAGTGCCCTGGCAGCCAGGAGGGCCAAGCGTGTCCTGGGGCATCAGGGACAGCATCAGCAGCCGGGCAAGGGAGGGATTGTCCTGCTCTGCTCTGCTCTGGGGCAGCCTCACCTGCCTGTGAGTTGTTGGGTTGGGGGCACTTCTGGGTGCCACAGTATAAGAAAGTCATAAAGCTATTAGAGAATGCCCACAGGAGGGCAAAGGAACTGTTGAAGGGTCTTGAAGGGAAGCTACATGAGAAGCAGTTTGGTCTGTTCAGCCTGAGGGAGAATGAAGAGACCATATTGCAGTGTGCAACTTCGTTCTGAGAGAACATGGAGGGCAGGCACTGATCTCTGTGGTGACAGTACTTGAGGGAACAACAAGAAGCTGTGTCATGTGAGGTTTAGGCTGGATGTCAGGAAAAGGTTCCTCACACAGAGGAGGGCTGGGCACTGCCACTGAAGTGGTCACAGCACCAAGTGAGACAGGGCTCAAGAGGTATTTGGACTAGGCACTCAGGCATGTGGTATGACCCCTCCTGTACAGGGCCAGGAGCTGGACTCACTGATACTTGTGGATCCCTTCCAAGCCAGAATACTCTATAATTCTTTGAAATTAGCTACATTTTCAAGTAGTGAATACGTCATCACATAGAAAATAATAAAATTTTAGTTATTTTAGATTCTACTTTAATTATCCCACAGGTGAGAAAATGCTGTTGACCTGCTATATTCAAACAAGTATCAGCTGAACCACTGACAATGTAAAGAAATGGTCCTTCCAGAACCACCACAGGATCAAAGCACTATATCCATGCCTGCAGCCTAGTGGATTCCTCAGGACACAAGACAGTTCTGCGAAGACATGAACTACCCACCATCAGTTTTCTTCATTTAATCAGACTTCTTGCAGTCAAGACATAATAAAGAAGGTTAGCTCTGGCCTAGCACCATGCCTGCACTTTCCCTGACTCAAACAGAGCCCATTTGAGCAGCCAGCTAACTGAGGTGCCATGACTGGGTGTACAACAAAGACCAGTCCTTCAGAAGGCTCCACATGAAGCAGACAGTATGTCCAGGCCAGCTCAGCCACTCCTCTGCCACTCCTGCAGAGCTGGTGTCTTTTGAGATTTTGAGTATAAGCTTATGCTTAATGCAAACAGCTTGAGCTGAGGAAAAGTTCAGCCAAAAATCCACAGAGCTAGCCTGAAGGTTCAAGTCAGCGCACTCACAAGCAACAGCTGCACATCCTAAAACAGTTCTCTGCAAGTCTCAGGCTGGTATCAAAACATTTCTTGAAGTGCTTAGATACAAACTGAGTCATTACTTGCAACTAAACTTCTAAAAAATGTCATGTCAGTGCTCCTTGACCCTCACATGCACATGACTCAGAGCACACCAGTGGTCTCTGACATATCACAGAAAACAGATTAGAAACACTTTTGAGAGAGGGGCTTAACATGTTAAGAACAAAATTACTCAAAATTATTTAAACATTTTTGTTTTAGAAATAAAAGAACTCATTATGAAAGGAGACCAGATATACTACAGTTAGAGCAATATAATACCTAATTTGCAAGATGTCCAACAGCTATCAGGTCACAAGAACTCTGAATTACTGCCACCCATACAGTTGCTAATAAAGCATTTCATTACACACTACTCTCCAAACTGGAACACCTAATCTTAGGAATTAACCTCAGTTCACAATCTGAAAGCAGCTGGCTGTGGAGAACTAGAAACTTCTTATAGGCAAGTTATTTGGAACACATATAATACTAGAAATGTTGCACAGCCCATAACAACTATCAACTAAATTTACATTCTCTAGTTAGAAAGCCTAATAAAGTTAAAAAAAGAAGAGAGAAAAGTTGTGGAGGGTGTAAAGACAAAATACCCAGGTGACACATTTGCTTTGTTTGTGCTTTCTAAATGTCAAATTCCCCACACACACATTCAGGCATTCATAGAACTTGACAAAACTAAAAACTGTGCTCTCTTTATAGAAGGAACAACAAAAGTCAAAGGGTTTAATTTCAAAACTGTGAGGAATGAAACTAATGTCCCACATCCCACCTCTGTCTTATTTTGTGCATTTTGAAAAAGAGCCTTTGAATCATGTTAACATTAAACAGAAAAACAGAGTAAAGATTCCTCTGTGTTTGTAAACTGGTTTATGGCACAGCATGGTCCTGTATTTCACCCCTATCCACTCCTACTGATTTAGCCCATCAATATGACTGCATTTACTAGCTAAATAATTTCTATTCTAATAATCCAAGGCCTGTAAAATACAGTATATATATCTATATATATATATATATATATCTGTATGCATATCTATGTATATACATACATACATGCATATATACATACATATACATACATATATATATATACATACACACATAAAAGGCAACTTCTTTCTTATTTAATGCTCTCAAATACTTGAACCATAAACTACAACACAAAAAGGAATTCTTTAAAGTGTTACTGGAAAATTACATCTTGGTTTATAATGGTTCGTGAATGTCGAATAAGCTATTTGGCAAGTAAGCCTTAGCTGTTGGGCAGCTATGACAAACTGTATTTAAGAGCTATATATTAATGTTTGTAGTACAAGCCAGTTAGAGAAAGCCAAATGCCTTACAAATGGAACATGATATACAGGTTTCTTTTCAAAACTGTATGCTCTTAGGAGTTCTAGATGAGAATGGGATAATCTAGGTAATATTATTCTGCATGATTTAATTTCACTTGCTTTGTGAACTTCGCCTTGTCTCAGCTACCTTTCTCTTCAATTTCCTTTCTGACACTAAGCCTTTGTCCTCAATTCCTCTTTGAACTCTTGCCATTCCTCAGTTATCATGTACCTCAGCTACACTCCATGTCACACACCTTAGTCACACCACTTGATCTGTCAAGCCCACATGGTTCTTATACAGCTCTGAGGAGAAAAATCTCCACGATACTTCAATAAATTTTTGACTACTGAGTTATATTCAGAGAAGATACACCAATGGTGCCACCTTACATGCAAGAACATAGTCTGAGTTTTCAAGTGCTCTAACATCGACAGTCTGAAGACAAACTCTCTCAGACCAGGCATCAGGACTCTAAGGGCACCAGCAGGTCTTAATGGCCATGACCAGCCTCATACAGGACCTCCATGAACAGCCCCTGCCTATGGCCCTGGAGCTCCATTTAAAAGCTCAACTTTGGGTCTGGCATCATTAGGTGCACCCACCTCCAGCCCTGGTTCTGGCTCTTGCCCTGGTCAGTAAGGGCACTGTCCCTGCTGGGGTCACCCTCACTTTCCAGCTTGCCTTACCTTCTGGAGTAGACAGCCTTTGATGCTCCTTGACACTCTGCCTGTCATTAATTCCTATCAAATAAAATACAATACTGTTTTTTCCAGTCTATGCAATTAATCTGCACTTGGTTTTCAGCCTCATATTGCAACCAAAGCAAAGGACTTAATTTTTATGCAGTCTCTCTACAATGACTGATTTTAAATCTTACCTTGTTTTAAAATTATACTAACCACACAAGCTTTCAGTTGTGGGTACTGCCTTCTACAATACACATCTGAGATGAAAACAAACAGCTGGCTGCAGTGTAAGCAACCTATGTGTCTCCCACAGGAGTTTTGAAAAACAAATTATCACACCAAAACTTTAACTCCTATTCTACACACAAGTGCAAGCAACAATGGCACTAGCTAGGAAAAAAAACCCCCTTCCTTTCTTTTGCATATTGCATCAGCATCTGCAATCTTGGAACAATAATTCTTTAAACTGATGGACAAATTATTGTGCACTTCAAGAGAAATATAATGAAACGACCAAGCTACATAAATGAAGTCTACATTCAAAGAAAGCTTGACTGCTCTGTTTTTCCATAATTATCTGATTTATTTCCATCTGTCATTATTTATTAATGTAAGCACACTTCAGAAGCATTTTTGAGAACTCACCTTTGAGAATAAAAATAATCTCAATAGCTACTCTATTTGTGTGTTCACTTATGCACCAATCCTCATGCACTGATCCCCTCCTCCTCCACTAGTACAATTCTTTCTTACTTTTCATATTCTTACTATCTAATCAGCTGTTAGCTCTCTCTCTAAAAGGAGACTGCAAGTATTGATATTACTCACGCTTTTATAAAGCCTTAAGGCAACACTGGTGCTTTCGAAGCAAACCTCATTCTTGAATTTCAGATCAAATAACATGCAGATTATTTGTCTCTTTCTCTGGTAGGCACGAACACTGGCATATGAAAATATACCACTCTTGTAGAATTTTCCTTCCAATAACTTACCACAGCAGATGCAAATACTCCTTGAATATGTGACAGAACGGTCAAAGCTACTGCATGAAGAGCTTTCTGCCTTTTTCCTTCATTTGAAATGCAGCAAAAAGATGGTACATTGTAACTTCTGAAAATGCAATATCCATAAAAATCTTAGCTTAAAACTTACTGAAATCTATAAAAAAACATGAAGAACTCAACAGCTCTCATCTGCAACAGAAGTTTAGTTTGGACTTCAATATAAATAGCATCACTAACACTTAGCGGATTACTTCATTAACATTTAGCAGAAGATTACTTCAATAGACTGATCACAAATGACAATGCCAGAGGTGTTCACGTATAAAATAAACATTCATAAAAGGTCTAAAAATATTTGTATCAAATACATAAACTCTGACTTTAAAAAAAGGAACCAGACTTGTTTATGAACTCTTTCATGTTAAGATCCCAGTAATAAGCAGCTGCAAGAACTGTTTGCCCACACACATTCTGGAGCTGCCTACAGACTCTCTTGTTGAGTCAAAAGTTACTTTACTTCTTTAACATCCATCATAGGTCAAATGAAGATTCAGACACAAACTACTGCAGCCAGAAAGAGCTAAGCAAATAGTACCTAAACGTACTATTACACTGCCAGGAGAGAACAACTGCCCTTTGAAACTCAGACAGAAATAATACCATTAATTTCTTAGGAAATATGAAAACACACATTATAAAGAAGAAAATGTGAACTCTTCAGCTTACCTCCTGCTAGTTTAGAGATTTCTTTATTCAGAAACAAAAAAGGACGCAATCTTAAGATACTTCAGAGGTATATTTTTTAACATGGTCCGAATCAAATGCTTCCAAAAGAATTTTAAAAACTTAGCAAAATCCACTGTACTATCATAAGAATGAAAACCTACACATGGGTAAAACATATAAAACATTTAGCTATTAAGGATCATACAAATTTACTGAAATTATTAGTATGAAATAGGAGCTGTTAAACTTGGGGTTTTTTTTTAAACTAGTTGTGAGTAGGTTCACGCTTCCCTGCTAACTATAAAATTCTCAGCATTTCAGTCTCTTAAAACAGTCAATTTCATCTAAGATGGACAATAATAAGGTCAGTTGAGTCAAAATGCTCAAACCTATAGTAAGGCAAAATCAAGGCAATTTTTAAAATCCAAATAGCTGTATTTTTCCACTGTGAGTTAAATCTGTTGAACGTGTTATATTAAGCCTACATCAATAAAGCAAATTTTATTATTTTGGTAACACAGATTTGAAACACTGTCCATTGACAGTTGGCATAATTATTCCCTTTCCCCATGTATCCATCTGGTATTTCATAATCTTACTACTGACTAATTTATTTGACAAAAAATGTGGTTCAACTTAGTGTAACAAGTTCTACAATTACATTTCTCAGACTTTGAGATATCAAATATTTGGTATTAGGATATACCAACATGAAAGTCTTTTCTGTAAGAATGTTTGAGGGATTTTCTTGAAAATAAAGGGTCATTTTTCAAATGCAGTGTTAGTTTCTGTTTTAAATTGTCTAGTCCCTGAAGGAAAGTATTATGTCCTTCTGTTTTAAGATACTACTGCCAACAAATTTCACCTCGACCCTACAAAGCTTTTTTGAGGGTCTGTTTGTTTGTTTGTTTTGAGGGTTAAATTCTATATCTACTCCACTTCAAATATTCTAAGTAGAGAGAAGATTATTAGGTTCTCAAATCAGTAAATTTTTGAAAAAAGTTATTATCACGTGTAACAACACTTTTAAAATTAAAAGTATGCCAGACTTCATGTAAGCAAGCTGCAGTTCTGATCCCACAATAGTCAGTTGCCACAAAACTGATTAGAAGAGCATTCACTTGTGTTAGTGGACAAGGAAGAGCATTGCTTATTTACTAATAAGCTTTCAACAAAATATAATTTACACATCTGTCTGTCTCTGTATAACCTTTACTCTGAAAAATGTTATTCCTCCCCTCTGGGTTTCCAATTCCAAAACTGAAGGAACTGAATGTAATTAATACAAGTCACCCAAGTCATATGAGCAATAAGAAAGAACAACCTAGGAAGCCTTATCAGGAACATTTTGCTGTCATGATGCAAGTTCTACTTACTTCTCCATAAGTACATTAGAAAAACAGCCATTTCCAGAACAACACATCTCCTCTTTGCCCCCTTCTCAAACTTTGGCTCTCCCAAACTTTTTTTCCTATCTGCCCCTCTTACTTGCACATCTTCCTAACTGTCCTCTTCCTCCTCTAGACGAATTCTGAAAATATGCAAACCTTCACAAACATTGCAGGAATCCCAGACACTTTAAGAACTCAAATGAGATGAATGTGAGCTAACCACCAAACTACACAATACATAGTACTTTTCACTTTTTCACTGTGATGGAATTGTTCACATTGACAGCACCGTTCTACTGTTCCCATGCTTCATTAAATTCAACATCTTCATTACTCCGTGGGGGCCTTCCAAAGCTTACTCTTTCCACTCCCAAAGAAAAAAGGAGCACTCCTACACCCTACTTCCAATAAAATCAAACAGAGAAGGCAAAAGCAGGAAATCTAAGACACCCCTCTGGTTCACAATAGCTACTTAGATATTTTCATAATGGTGCAAACCCATGAACACAACAGACCTGAGTAAATTATTCTGTTGCAACTGCTCAAGTACTGATGAATTAGCAGCTTTGAGATACTACATAAAATACTGCAAAGGGACTGAAGTCATCCTCTGTATCAGAAATTTCCCCCTCTCTTCGTCAAAGCATGCAAAATGATTGTGGAAAGAGGGCTGTGCTTCACAAGAGCCAGACACAAGCCATTGTCAAAGGACCTGTGACTATAATAAATAACCACTGATATTGCTTTCAGTCACAGTGAACAGTCAAGACTCGGCTCCTAGACCCTCTCTTAACCACACAATCACTATCTGAACAGTGTGGACAAGAGTCAAAAGGAGTAGTTTTTAAAGGAATTACACACTTCAGATACATGAAATACCTACTCCCAAACTATGGCTTCAGGGTGTCTGCAAGACCAGACAACACTCACTGATGCCTTGGAGTTTTGTTTTTAAACTCATGCTCATTATGTGTATGAATAATGTAGTGGATTTCACATTTTTCTCCCCCTGTCTATGTCTATTTGTCTCTCCATATCTTTCACCTTGAGTCTTCTCCAATGCTCCATATCATCACAATCTCACAAGCAAAAAAAAAAAACCTGCGGGAATTTTATTCCAGATTTCAGTTTACTCCAGTGCTATTAAGAATCTCAGTAGGATACTGAGACTCAATTACAACCAAAATACATACTTAAGATAAAATTGTAAAATTCTAGCCAAATACACACTTTAAAAGCCAAATACATCTTTTTTTCCTGGTAAATAACCAAAATGAAACGATCAATAAACATCTCTTATACAGCTAAGGCAAGACTGCAAAAAGACTACTTTTTCTCCTGGTTTTTAAATTTTATTCCAGGTTCCCTATGTAGATCATATCAGTCACTGGAAGTAATTTTAACAAAGATAAATTATACAGAACTATGTTTTTTATTAATGAAAACCAAAGCTTCTGATGTGTCTGAGCCTGACAACACCACACATACTTTTATATATTTTGTGGTATAAAGGAAGCAGCAGACATGTATTACAGATGGATGAAATAATAAATAATACAACTTCTGCAACATGCTGCTTATTCCAGACTTGACAGAAACTTCACACTGGCTACCACTAACATTGGTGAAATAGTGTTTCTGTTAGCCAGTCAGGGCTTTGTACATCTTTAAATGGCTCTCTGCTGGTCTCTCTGCTGGTCTCTACCCACACCTAGCTCCACAAAGTCTACTAAACCATATTTTAATGTGTGCTTTGGTATTGAGATGCAAGAAAAATGTCAGTATTATTTCATTAAAGAAGAAGAACCAAACAATAACACAAAGGAGTAAGCTATTATCTTGCAGAATTATTATTTTTTTTAAGTTAGTAAGCATTTTCTCTATCTTTCATGGAAGGACAGGATAAAAAATTAAGACAGGAGTTTTTTTCTGTTTTAGAAGTCCTTTATTTTGCCACAAAAATGGCTACTCCCTTTTTTTCCTGAGGGGGAAGCCTGCTTATAAAGACAGTAACTGAAAACTGAGATATAAATGGCATCCCAGATTTCCTCAATTTTTTGAAAATTATTGAATAATAGGCTTCGTCCTACACAAGTGTCCATAATTCTTTACTTTCATAACCTCAGATATCCATTTATGATTGTGTCAGAGACAGAAGACAAGTCTAAGGCCTGACATATTTGTCTGCTGCGGTACGGGGAGACAGGATAACGTAAAAGACTCAAGATTAGTTGGTAAGACTAACCTTCAGTAATGAAACTATGTATCAGTCACTTGGTGGGATTCATCCCGCGAAATGGGAATAAAACACAATAAAACTGTTGTTGGCATGGAGGTGTGATCATGGGCTGTTATGATCTCATCTCATGCTGGCCCTGCGTGAGGTGATGCTGGAACTGGCCACTCCTGAGGAGGTGATACAAGGGGTGGTTCTGGGGTGGACGGAGAGGAGGACATGATGCATGCCGTTTTCATCCAGGGGATGTCCTGAAGGTGCACAGTCTACCAACCCACCCTGACTGAGCACCACGCTCCATCTCCTCCTACTCGGCAGCTCTCAAACATTCAGGGCTTGGCATGTATTTATGCAAAAGTGACTAACAAAATTGACTTGCTTTGCAATTCCTACTGCGTCCTGAGTTTTTTGTGCATGGGCATCCTCCTGAACCCATAACAATGATGAACCAGCAAAACCTTTGCTGTCATACTCAGAGTCTTTACAATAGCATCACAAGAGGAAGGTAACACATTTTGAAAAACCACTAAAAAGTGACACGAAAAATTCATGATCATGAAATGCAGAGAGCATGTGGCCATACTACACCTACACACAAAACATTCTTCTAGAGCAACAGAAATTAATTCTGACTCAAATATATTGTGATAGAAAGGGCTTCTCAAAAAAACACTCTGAAGTGTCTTAGAAACAAATATCTGATTCCCAGATATTTTCAGCAGGAATTTGTTTGATGTTTTCTTTTCCAGCTTCAACTGTCCATATTTCTAAGGGAAGGAAACACTGCAATCTTTTAGGTCAAACTAGTGAGAGCATGTTCAACATAATTTCAAGCTTCCTGAAAACTTCACAGATCTTACAGCATGAAAGGTTCAAAATAGTTTTTAGGCAAAGGAGACACTTTTACTTTCTCAATCATCTAAGGACTCAGTAACCACTGCTTAAGTGACTTAAAACAAGCACTCGGGACTTCACAAAGATATGAGGAATGTTGCTGCATGTTCTCTTAATTTCAGACTGAACACTTATGTCCATATTGTGGAAAAAGCCAGTACCAGTTTAGAATCATTGGGCAGCTTGGGCATGTGTACATTAAAGTGCCTAAGTATGTCCCAATAAAAGCAGTATTTGTGCTAGATGATGTCATAAAATTTCTAAGAACCAAATATCACTAACAGAAATCAGAACAGAATATCTCTTGTAACTCTTGGGAAGTGACCACATTATAATTTAATTGAACTTCTGAAAACTGGAGCACTATAAGAAGTTTCACACGCAAAGATCTACAGAAAAATGCACTGCAAATGAAGATACATCTTGAATGCTTAAAATTCAATCCTGCAGTCCAAACAAGATATATTACTCTCACAACCTAATTTAAGCAAGTAACATGAAACTTGCATTATGTTTTACCGAACAGTCAAACTTTACTCTGAATCTAAGTAAATAAAAGTGTAGGGCTGGAGTGATATAAGAGTCATTCAAATGCCCTCACAGTTGACAGTTCCAGAATCTTCTTAGGTCATCTCCTAAGAACACCAATAATTTTTATTGTTAGTAATTGTAACACCTGAATTTATTAAAGATACACATCTAGCACACTGGTTATAACACACTCTTTCTACAATTTTTCAATTGTAGAAATTGAAGAGATTACTCCACTAAAAACTCAGACAGACAAATACTTCCAAATAGACTCCTTGTACCAAACTGCATCTGTCAAAATACTTTTCTGAAAGGAAATCAGTATTGCAGGATTTATATATCCAATTGCAAGATATGCAGCAAACTACTGGCTTCTCCAACAAGTAGTCTTTTGGATAGGTGCCGATCAATTCAGCGGGAAAATAAACTTAAGTGATCTTTGGTAAATGTTCAGTTCTGTGAGGTCAGGAGATGTGAGACACCAAAGCTAAAAATAAGACTTGCACAATGGCAAATTCTGAGGCATCTTTCTGTATACATAAATTTATCTAGGCTTCTGATGAAATACAAAGAATTACATGCTCTGCATGAAAGATTATAGGGTATGTATCAAAGGAAGACAAACACTTGCATACGAGAAGCAATACAAAGTGAAAAAGAAAGAGATACACTTTCTCCTGTCTACTTTTATCTGATTTATCACTCACAATGAGCCCTAGGAAGACATTTTCAATTTAAAACATAGAACCCTAAATGCTTTTCTGTAATTATGTATGCTGATTCTCACTCCCAAGTAGAGAGACTACATAGGCTGGTTAAGAATAAAATTTCATAGAAATATTTTTCATATAAAGACATTTTATATTAAACAGTAATTGAAAAAATATTTAAGTTTCAGCGCCTACCTCACCAGGGAATAATTACTTTGCAAAACTTATGCAATAAATGACAGTCATAAGCATTCCCTCATACTGCCAAAACAATCTTATTCTGAAGTGTCTTCTCCTTATTCCACGGAAAATTTCTCATTCTAACAACAGGGATTACAAAACTGTGCACAAAACTTCAGGAGAAACTCATAATGCCCTCCTTCTTCTTCAAGAAACTTGCCCACCTATGATCAGGTCACCGTCCTAGAGAATGTGAAGCATAAGTTTCAGTCCCACTCAGGCCACTCTCCTCAACATCCCCCTTACTGAAAACACTAAGGGACACTAATTTTTCTTCACTCTCTGAGGCAACCAAGGAATCTAACTCAGTGTTTCAAAGAAGAAATCACAACTGAAGTGTACCCACCTCACATTTCCATTCGCTTGTCATACCCAGCCCTGCTACATCCTACTATTTTTTTTCTGAAATAATTACTTGAAATATAGCATGGCAAGACTTTACAACAAACAAAATTATTTTTAGCCGGAATTACTTGACTGATGAAATTCACAACATGGGACAGGCAATAGTTCTGACAATACCAGAGGAGTAGAAGGGCAGAAGGTAACAGCTGAACATGAACAGCAAGTTTCTGGATTGCTGCAGAGCATCTCCTAAATTCATACCCACAGATTTCAAAGCATTTTTAAGAGACTGACAATTAACCTTCAACACCATCAAACAGGTGCCATTTTAGGAGGAAGAAGGCAGCAGTATCTAATAGGAAAGTCAGAGGATAAAAACGTACAAAAACAGTAGAGCCATAGTTCTTGCTCTGCATGTACATATAGTTTTCTCTACGTGTTTCTATAGGCACAGACACATATTTATAAACATATATTTAAAAACCCCAAGAGATTAAAAAAAATTAAATTACTAGAGCAAACCTGTATCTGTTAATATCTAAAGACTTAAAGAGCACAAAGAGAAAAACCTCCAAAACACAACTAAAGGCAGTGAGCTACATTATTTGTCCTGGCTAGACTGACACAAGCCTTGGGCCTGTGAGATGCACAACAGTAACAACATGCGCGCATCTTCAACTCGTGGTTGGGTCACGTACAGGACTTCTAACACAGGTCTCTGCATTAAAGAAACAAATAACAAAGTGCCACCTAAAATTATAAAGACATTTCCAATATTATTTTTAGAAAATCGGCGAAAAAACAGATATATTCAGCCTCTGAAAAAGGTAAAAGGTTTGTTTCGAAAAAGGGATGGCGAGGAAATGCAACACGATAGAAAAGAATGTAGTGGGGTGCAAATCTCGGGGAAGACTGCTGGCGAGGTGACGCTCCCCAGCAGAGAGGCCGCGACGAGCAGAACTCGACCTCCGGGCACGGCAAGGACATTGGGCGGGCGGTCACGGCGAGGCAGACAGCAAGGACGGGCAAGGGCACGCACCGACAGACGGGAACAGGCAAGGACACGCACGGGCACACAGGGACAGACAAGGACACGCACGGACTGACACGAGGGAAGCCCCGGCCCCGCGCCTGCTGCCAGCCTGGCCGCCCCCCACCCGCGTCGAGGCCTACGCGGGCCCCCCGACCCAGCTCCCCGGGCGGCCGCGGCGGAGGTCCAGGCCCGGGACGGCCTCCTCGGGCCCCTGCGGGCGCCGGGGTGCGGCGGTGCCCCCCGGGCGGCCGGCGGAGAGCCCGCGGTGCCGTTACCTGGGCGGCGGCGGGCGGACCGCGGCCGCTCCGCTCCGGGCGACGAGGCCCCTCAGCGCCGCTGACATTGAGAGAGACGCCGCCATGATGCTCAACGCAGCCGCTGGGAGACGGCGGCGCCGCAGGGCCAAACCTCCTCCGCTCGGACAGGAAACGCGAAGGCGAGGGCGGAACGAGGCGGCGGGAAGAGGCGGCAGGAAGAGGCGGCGGGAAGGGCGGGCAGGGAGGGCAGGGAACGGGGCTGGGATGGGGAGCGGTGGGGAGAGGGTTCGGCAGAGGCAGAAGGGAAGGGCGCTGCTGGCCTGGTGGGAAAGCAGAACTCATGTCCGGAGCTCCGGGAAGGCGACACTCGGGTGTTCGGGGTGCAGGCCTCCTTTTTCCCAGTTACGTGCTTGGCCCAGAAACATTTTTTAGCAGCGTTGGTTGTGACACCATCTTCTTTATGGGCAGAAGCTCAAAGACAGGAAATTTAGGTTCTCTATTCGAAGGCAGTTCTTTACTGTGAGGGTGGCGAGTTACTGGAACAGGTTGCCGAGGGAGACTGTGGACTCCCTAATCCTTGCAGTGTTCAAAGCTGGGTTGGATATAAAGCCTTCAGAAACCTGGACTATGGAACCAGAGATGTGTCCCTGCCCCATGGCAGGGGCATTGGGACTAGATGATCTTTAAGATCTGTTCCAACCCTTAACTTGAAGATTCTGTGGCTATGGATGGCAGGACAAGCCCCAGGGAGGGCAGGTATCTGGGCTGGCAGGTTCCCTGTGCCTGGAGCCCTCTGTCCTGGGCACAGAAGCTGTGGGATCAGGTAATTTTGGCCCCAATCTTTCCCATTATATTTTGCTGACAAAGTGGTGCACTCTGTACAAAGACTTGAAAGTGTTGGTACATCTTCTTGCACCTGCTAAAAGCATACTTCTTAGATTTGCTGTCTGAAATGGATTCACATTCTTAGTTCGCTGAGATAAGGAAGCCTCTAATGGTACTGTGGCACTTTCAGGAGTTCTTTTCTGTTTTTAAACCAATTCCTGCCTTACCTCCTATAGCAAGGAAGACTGACACGACCGCTGGTCTCTTGAAGTGGAGTCGAATTTATAATGCATTAACTGTAAACTGGAAGCAAATAACAGTACTCATGCCCTACAATAATGAGGGTTCTGTGTATGCGGCTGAAGAAGACAGATGGCTATAAATCAGAAGTCAAGTATGATTCTGTTCGGTGCCAAAAGCTCAAATGACATAAAGTTTCCAAAAACACATGGTGCAGAAGCAGTGTTAGAGGACGATCTGCAACATTGTGAAGAACTGAAAAGTTTCTGGTTCTGATGGCGAAAATAGATGGTATTCTTGAAATTGCTCTTTTTTTATATTAAAAATCTGATGACCTCTTTAAAAAAAAAAACAAACTTAAATGACGTTTCAGCTTTGATCTTACTTTAAAAAGAGAAAATATTTAGAATGAAAAAAAAAAAGAGCTAATAAATTTGTACAGAAGGGGAGGTTGGTTTTGACTAATTGTTTCTGCTTTGCTCCAGGAGAAGCAAGCCTTGTGCTTGATTTTGACAGCAGAGTTTGACAGGGCCAGGTACAAAAATTCTGCACAAGTGAGTAAATTCAACATTTTCTTGCTCTAAATGAAGGAAGACTGAAAAATAGTTCAAATGATAAGCTAAACAAACTTTCAGCAAATGTCTTCTGCAGTATCAAATCAACAGAACATTAATTTTCAGAGCAACACCCATACACTATATAGTCCTAATGAAATGTCAGACCTAGAGCCATTATTTCAGTCTTTGTATTAGGCGGTTGCAAGTCATCCAAACTTTCCACTGTAAAGTGCGTAATTTTCTATTCTTTCTTCCCATCAAATATTTTTGTTTTATGTAAAGTGTATGCTGTTTTTCTCCCTTTTAAAACAGAAACAATGCTGCAGAAAAAGGAGTAAAGCAAAAAACCTGTTTGGGCAGCCCAATAGAGAGACACAGTAACAACAGCAATTTATAAATTTGGTGGGTTTACAGATGTGAGTACTTAAAATTATTTTTTCAATTGTTAGTGAGTATGTTCAAAGTCAGATGTAGTAAGACAGATAACAGGAGTAATTTTGTAGTAATGATGAATAGGAACAGGTTATTGACGTAGTGAACTGGAGTCTTTTGTTTAATGCAGGTGGGAAAAGCCCAAACTTCTGAACCTAGCAGTTTTTGTCCAATGAGTTTGAAGGAAAGGCTTGAAAAACTGCTTCCCACATTTATTTGAGATGTTTTTTTCACAGCTGTACTAGTTATCAGCCTAATAATGCATGTCTCTCACATCAAAGTTTCAGTCACTTGCAGAGAAGCATAGCAAGAATATCTACGTCTCACAAAATTTGTTAGTTTTTCTCTCTTCCTAAGTCTTTGTCCAGTGCCTGAATGATGGCAGCATTCACACCAACTCAGATTTACTTCATCTAATCCAAACTTTTTTCTCTTATGGTGCTTCAGCCAGGAAGAGTGTTCTGTCATTTTTGTAAGCTGGGGAAGATTTTATAGCTGTTAATAAATGCACCAGTGGTTTGGTGAAGCCAGTTGCCTTTGAGGGCTCCATTGTGAGCTGAGGTAAATTGTCTGGGTCTGTCTATCAGCTGACAGATTATCATAGCTCAGCTGAAGATCATTTGGGCAGATCCAGCTTTGTGTCCTCTCTTCCTGCCAGGGAGGAAGCCAGTAGTTTGGGCACTGTGTGAAGGCTCCTGTGTTTCGTGTAGCCCAGTTCTTCAGACTCCTGCCCTCCCTGCTGCCTCTCCTCTGCCTGGGGAAAGGACAGAGGTAGCACATGGCAGCTGGAACTTTAACTTGCCACGTTATGAACTGAATCTGCCAAAGGAGGGTGCCAAATTCAGGAGCTGCTTTTGGCAGCTGCAAGGACAGGATGGTCCTGTGTTAGATCACAACTGATGGGCTTGAGCATGTGTGCAAGTGAACGTGCTGCTAATTGCTTGCACAGCCCCTGGAACCGTTTTGACCCTGACTAATTAGCACCATCCCAAACAATGTCTGAGCACAGTCTGGGAATGAGCATGGGCCTGGGACTGTTCCTAATAAGCCGTGTGGATGAGGCCTTTCTGGGTTTTGGGTTGTTTTTTTTGAGTAGGGGAGAAGAGGAGAAAGAGTTTAGCTCCACGGGTGTGAGCTGTGCCATGTAAGCTGAGCCGCATCAGGGGTACAAAAGGATCCTTAGACTGTTTATTTACTAATTTAAATGTAACCATAGCAGTTGTTGATGAAGTATTTCTGTATAGTAGTCACAAAATGGTGAGAGACTATTTCAAAACAAATAACTATAGCAGTCCAGAAACAGCATTTGTGGCAATTCCAAGCACAGTTTACTGTGAAATTAATATGCACCAACAGTCCCTTGCAGTCTGGTGCCTGAGAAAGGGAGAGACATGAATTTTTCTGTCTCCCACTATTAGCCCAGGTTTATAAGCAGACCTATAAGATACTCCTACACCGGTTAAATGTGTACTATTTTATCTGATTGGCTTAAATTTGTGTAAATGTATTCAGACATATAATACAACACCTTTTTTAATCATCATGTCTTAGGTTAAGCTAGTGAATTTTTGTGCATAGCAGTCTTAGAAAATGGAGTGTTAAATGCCATGTTCCTCAAAATAGTTCAGTGCAATTTTTTTGAGGTGACTGCAGAACTATCACTTGAAGTCAGTACTTTCACGAAGGCTTAAACTTTTCATTCATAAATCTGGCTGCAAGCTAATCTTCTGTCACTGATATACTGTGAAGCACTGTCCCTCAAGACTGAAACAGTTCATGTGCCAGCACTTATTGTGCTGTACAGTATGCTCACAGTTCCTATTGTCTCACTCTATGAGAAAGCTTATTAGCTTAACTGTGAGAGTTAGAGTCATGTTTTCTCTTCACATATGTGAGCTGCACACATTGTGAAAATCGGGGAGCAAAATTTAACTTTTTAGTATTTTTTCTGCTAGGCTGAGGTTGCACAGCCTTACTTCATACCCAAACAAACCAGTTCTGGTAGAAATAATTTCACAGTCTCAAGTAAACTACAGTTAGCAGTGATCGGCACAACTCTTGAGCTATTCCTTAATGTATTGTTGCTTTGGATTAGTTTGTTTTCTACTGGGTGGCAGAGAGGAACTATGTAGGAAACAAAAGCATCAGTCTCAATCTCGACAGTCTAATGGGGCAAAGAACTGGTGGAAAAGGGATCCAAAATGCAAGAAAGCTGATTATATTGTCTAGACCTGCATGACTTCCCCGTTCCATTTTATTTGTAGGTTGCATTGATTTTACATACAGAAGCTATGATTTCAGTGTTGGATATCTCTAGATTCTACCCTTCTGACAACTAAGCATGACAGTTTAACACAGAATAAATAATTCATTTACTTTCATAGGACTAGGGTTTAGTTTTTAAAATACTATGTTTTTGTTTTAGAATTTTATTTTGAAAATTTTATCTTTGTAAAGAGCTTTCTATGTAAGTAGTGACTCTTTTGGCTTCATTCTGTCCCAAATAATTTACTTTGCTGATGAAATATCAGCTGCACTTATGCTTGTAGGGTTTTTTAAGTATTTGCAGTGGGACAGAGACTATTCCTATGTAATCCTTTGCAAACCTTACAATGCTTTAGGTGTTAAGGTAAATTTAATGGCAGAATTTGTCCCAAATGTCAGTTTCTGCATTACAAGATGAGTTAGCATAAGAACATAATGTTTTGGGATTTTAGTATTTATTTACATTCTCTGTATGGCAGGTAGGTTGGTAAAAAAGCTGATGGCATTCTCGAAGTCTGTTTGATTGCATATGAGATGTAAAGTGCAGTTGGAGCTGTCTGGATTTAATTTTTCTCCCCCTTTGGTATGGGGGAATAAAATATCTCAGCTCATACAGGAGAAAAAAATTAAAACCAGGCAGAGCCAGCCCCATTGTAAGCTTCACATGCAATCAGACGTCCTTGCAGAGAAACTCCCCTTCCTGGCTGCACTGCTGCCACTAGTGAAACACAATTTAAAAAAAAAAAAAAAAGAGAAAAGAAAAAAAAAATCACTTTTTATACTTGCTGCTTTCAAGTTAGACATTGACATGTGAACCAAAATCTTCTTTTTAACTATTGCCCGGGAGGCCACCAAAGAATCCCAGCTGACCCCCTGCCATCAGAGTGAGTGATGGTCGGCTGCTGGTGTTGCAGCTCACTTCCCCCAGGCTGCCACCCTGAGAGATCCCACCATCCACCGTTGGTGTGAGTGACATTGGCCCACTGGGCTTTGAAAACACTTTTCAGGTCGGTCATTGCAGAGAGATAGCTTCCTTCACACACACCATCAGGGTGAGTGACGTCAGGCCACTGGGGTTTAAAATACAGACCCTCAGGCTTGCTAAGCTGACACTGCTGAGAAAACTGCTTTTATTGTTGTACATCAGCAGGGACCTCTTTGTCTTTTTTTGCATTGTTTACTTAGAAGCCAGCCTTCCCATTCCCCGACTCCCACCCCAGACAATTATTAACATCTGTAGGGTAATTTCTATGTCTTCTTTCTTTTCTTTTTTTTTTTTTTTTTTTTTTTTTTTTGTTTAACTGGAGGTAAAACAGATTTCAGTCTTTGAATTTTTATAGCCATCTGCCTTCTCATATGATTTTTGAAAGATCCTAGGTATGGTGGTATTTGTTAGTGGAAGAGTCTTAGAATAATAAAAGTAAGACAGTTGTTAAAGATTCTAGTCCTTTTAGTTGTCCAGATCAGACATTCTTTCGCTGATAATGATAGTCATTCTTCCTTCTTAGCTTTTTGTGAGGTTCCTGGAAAATTAAGTCTTCAGGAAATTATCTCCTCCAGTCTTGACATAGTATGACTTCCCTTGTCCTTGTAGTTCATGCTGCAAGAAAGATTTCTGTGTTGCTAAGTGTTATAGAAGTTTTTACCTGACATTTTGCATAGAACCCTGAGTTCAGATGATTAGATTTTAGAGGCTTTCTGAAATACTACATGGTATTAGTATAAAAAACCCCCTGACTTAAACTGGTTAATGTGGAAGAAAAGAATTTTAAATCACTGTTCTGTAATATTGCTGGAAACACTATATTTTATAATAATATGTAGAGTGGAGCAGAAGTCCCATTTTTCTGAGCTCTGTTTCTCTTTCATGCAAAATTAGGAAATGTTTCTTGATATATTGGTGAAAAGTAGTAATTTATTTATATATATGAGATATATATTCTATTAATATATACTATAGAGCTATATTATATCTAGTTTTGTATCTATTAATATACATTCTATATTTCGTATATCCCTTATATCTATAAGATTTATATGTAAAGGATTTTGATTCTTTATAAAAATGGGAATCATAAGTAAACGAAATAAATACCTGTTATACACAAATGGGTCTTTTCAACTCAATTCAGTGTCCCTGTTGAGTTTAGCTTTAACTAATCTGGATAGCAAAATCAGTCATACTTGTGCCTTTTGAGTCAGATATTGACATGTCAGGATTTAATTGGAGAGCTCGAACTCATCCATTTGTTGTTAAAGCAAGGCTCTTTCATGAAAACGGTATGATCATTACTTTTTTTCTTCCTGCTCTCCACTGACACAGTTAAGCATTTAGTAGATTAATTGGCTTGTGAATTTACCTCTTACTAGTTCTTTTCTTATTGTATCAATTTATTTATTATCACTTTCCTTACCTTTCTTCCCATGCTTTTTCTGGCCTCTAAACTCTTACACTAGCAGTTTTCTTCCTTTGAGTAATTATGTTTTAAAAATTCGTTTTGGAGAGATTATCCCATTCCATGAGGAAAGCAGAAACAAGTTTAAAGGAGAGACAGTTCACCAAAAAGATTTGTAATCCCTCTTGTGCCTCTGTAGTCTTCATGTCAGTTTGGGAATTATCATTAAAGCTCCCCTTCTTTCAGACTTCTTTTCTCATGTATTTTCCATTTTATATCAATGAAGTGCTGTGAAAAGCAGGCAGAAAGCTGTAATTTTAAATATTTAAAAATTATGATTTAAGTTAAATATTCTCCCCATCTGATAAACAACAGGCTAAATACTACTGTAGCTCTCATATTTTTTTCTTTTTACTTTATTTACCATGTCACACAGTGGAGACTCTTCCTCATTTTCTATTTTCCTCATAAAAAGATAAAGAGTAGTAGTATTATAGGAAGGTAATAAATTTTCTGTTCACATGTACGTGTCAGCAATCACAGAAATTGTGACTTAAATGACAGATACAATAAGTGTTCTTCAGGGTCTTTTGTTAGTTTAGATTTAGGTCACAAAGTGTATTTCCCAGGCTGTCATTCTAAGAGGAGCCAGTCTCACAACATAAACATTGTTTTACTTTTTCATAACGCGGGTTTTGTAGCAGCATTGAATTAAGAGTTTTCAGAACTTTTGCAATGCTCCTAACAATCCCTTTTAAGACATAAAGATTAATTTTTAAACAGTACTTTTCCTGCTCAAATCCTCTGCCCATGTTTCCATATGGTTTCATTTTAATGCCTGTTAATCCATACTATTATTGCTTGCCTCCTTTTACTGGAATTCACTGGAGGAAAGTGCTATTAGGGTTTTCCTTTTTGAAGAGGAGGGTAGTTGTTCTGAAAAGAGAGTGCAAGATGAAATAAAAGAGTACATTTATGAACAAAATGGACATAATAATAAAGGTTTTCCATTGAATCTCTGTGGTCTAGAGAGGACCACTGCCATTCTGAATGATAACAAAGGCTCCCAGAAAAAAAATTAAGACATTAGCAAAATTTTCAAATTTCCTCTTATGTCTCATATTTCTAATTCAGATGATTCCTAGAAATGGCAAAAAAATTATATTTGTTCACAAAGATTATTTTAGTTGATATGTGTAACAACTGTTTAAGTAGTGTCTGACAGAAACAATTTCAAGGAAGTCCTTTAGCCTCATATTTGGTTATTCAATGTATTCCTAATTTATATTAACTTTTTTATATTACCATGTTGAAAACCAAATGCATTTTAACAGATATTAATGTAAAATACTTCGTAATATTGCCTCATATATGTTTAAAATCAAGATCTATTTTTGACATTGATATTATATAGAGTCCTTCATGCATTCAATTGAGCTATTCATAGCCCTAAATAAACTTGGAATGCGCTAATATACTTCACTGAATTGAGGCCTCTAATTCCAATGACCTAAAAAACCCCTTCAAAACACAAGGAAACAACTGCAAAAAAAAAAAAAAAAATACAACTTTCAGAGGAAAATATAAATAAAACTTGCCATATTTTATATATTGGAAAAAACAAATGCAAACTTTTTCAGTCTCTTGAAATATCCCCTTTATTGACAAAGTTGCAATTTGCACTTTAGAAAACAATTAGATTCCTAAAGTACGTGAAAATAGAGAAGGAGTTTTCCCTTTTCTTAGTTTTCTGTCTTTAGGAACACAGACGACAATGTGGAAGCATGCTTTCACATGTTTCTGAATTTCAATTTTTAGGGATATTCTTGGAAAAATTGCAACTTATGAAGTCCATACACCACATTCACAATTTCTGTAGTTTTAGAATGAGCAATGTTTGATTTTCCAGAAGGAAAATTATATATGTGGTAAACCCCTACAACCTTCTGTATTGGTACTAACCTTTGTTTAATTGTTACCAATTTGCTACAAAATGGAGGGGAGAGGAGCAGGGTGGATTTCAGGAATGCTTATATAAATTATTTTGAATTTTGCATTGATTAATTATCTTTATGACCTTCTTCATCACCACACCTTTTAGTCTTTAAGGTCTCCCCGCAAAGGCCAAGCCAATGGTTTCTTTCACGTACTTATTCTGGTTTGGCTGTTGTCTCATCAGCTTAAAACTTTCTATCACTGCTTGGATTTCTGTGTTCATCTTCTTTCTTGGAATGCTTTAAAGGTTTTGCAGTGATAGCTTCTCAACATGAAAATAAATTTTAATATAAAGTTGTTTAATGCAGGTTATTGTCCTTGTAAATCACATTTTTGGAAATAGTGTCAAAATATTTTGGTCATTTTAACCAAGAGTATATAGGATTAAAAAGAATCTTTTGGCACACCCAATTTCCTCCTACTTTAGGCAACTATATTACATAACTTTTTTGATAAACTTCCGTCTTAAGATGATCTGGACTTATTTTGTCACTTTGCTTCTTACAGAAGTCTGTTCAAGATCTTCATTGCTCTTTGTATCTTGTCCTGCAATTGGGTTTGTCTTGAAGTTTGTTCATATCACACTATTGTCTTGTATCACTTTTAGTTGTTTCTCATCTGCAGTCTCATTCTTTTGTCTGTTTTCACTAGCCAATTAATCAGGGTCATGTAATTCTTTCTGGGTTGTATCTGTGTCTCTATCTGTAGTACTAGCATGTATCCTAACGTTTACTGTCAGCATCTGTTTACTTGGATTTTGTTTCAAGGTAAAGTCGACAAATATATTAAACAAGACGGTTAAGAAGCACTCAGATGGGGTATTTTATTTCTTGGTACCACTTTTGACTATCTCATTTTCCCTCCATTTGTCTTTTTTTTTTTTCCTTACCTGCCTTATCATCTTTCCAGTAATCCCCACCTTCTAGCAAGCTATGAATTTCCCTTGTGGAGTCATGGCATGATTTTTGCTGATGCCCAAGTGAATTACCTCTTTAATTTCCTTTTTGAGAAAATATGTTGTTTATTTTAAAATGTGTGCAATGCTATGTCTGATCAGAGGTTGTCATTATAAATAATAATCTTATCTATAGGGAAGCCTCATGGAAGCTTTTTCACCCAGGTCTTAAAGACCAAGAATTACAAGGTAGAGATATTCCAGAATGTCATTCACTTCTTCCCTTGCCATGTCAACCAGCTGAAAGCTGTAAGTCAGAAACTAAAATTTGCTTATTGATGGAAAAATGCAACATTGGGATTTCTGAAGCTGTAAGTACCAGTGAAAGTTTAAATGCTTTGATGTAAAAATAAGGTCCAAACACAGACTTTCTAGGGAATGTTTTTATTGGAAGTTGGTTCTAGTCTAATCCAACTTCTTGGGTTTGTATTATTCATTCCCTTTTTCACAATTCACCAAGTCATGCTTTTTTCTGGCATCCTCCTCTTTATAGCAAAAGTAGGTGGAGAGGAGTCAGTAGAAAGGAATCACAAAAGGTCCTTTTATTTCCCTATCCATGCCATGTAAATATTTGGAGGAAAATTGTATTTCTTTGTAGTATTGTAGGTGTTTGATGTCCCATTCACCAGTTCTTGATGATAGGTTTCCAGAATTAGAATACAATTGCCATGTAACCCGTCCAAGAAGGACTTGAAGACCACTTAAAAACTTTACAGCAGCTAAAATGCTACAGAATTATGGTTTTTGAGTGCAAACTACAACCACTACTCAAACTACTACTGTTAACTAGCAGGATGGTTATAGTAAGCTTTCAGAACTTCCATCTATTTGGTCTTAATTTCTACATATTTTTTAAAATATGTGTGACTTATTTTTTAATTTAAAGATCATAATTTCTAGGGATGTATATGATTTCCATAGTAAAGTACTTCTTGACAGTATCTTTTCAAGGTATACAAGCAGTCTAGATACCTTGATGGAAATAAAGATGGTGTTAAAAAAAGGCAATTGGCCCACAAATCCTTGTGTCTACAGGAAAATGGAACAGTCTTCTCTTCCTCCATGCATGGGCCAAACAAACTAGATCAAAACTTAATTTTAAGGTAAGATAAATTATTTTAAGATAATTTCTTGACAGATTTCTTCAGTTGCAGTTAAGTCTGCTGGATTAATTAATGGATCTTAGCAAACTGCCTTCCTAAAATTAGCCTCAGAAATGCAACTATTTTGCAAGTCACTCTTTTGTAGTTTTCTCGTGCCTTTCTAATTGGTGACCTTTATATTTCTAAAGTTGGGATTTCACCTTTGCCGAGGCTGATTGCCCACTTCCTTTGCAGTGCAAATCCTAAGTTAAAGCCATCAAAGTGGTAGTGGCTGAGACTCTCAAACAGTTCTACCCAAGACAGAATGTTCTTCCAAGAGAAAAATTAGAGAGCTTATCTTATTGCAAGAGAATGGATTTTCAGTAGAACACCAGGCTTTGTGCATACAAAGGGACTACATCTTTCACAAGTGGAGGACTAATACTGCACAGAGTTCCTGGGCTGACCCAGATGCTCAAATCAGGTGCAGATTTCTCCAGCTGGCATTGAAGTGAAGACTCCAAAGCTGTAGCTTCACTAATTTTTGTTTTGTTTGGGTTCTTTTTACCTCAGTGAATCAACTACTTACTGCTAACTAAGCCTGCAAAATCCTAATGAAGACAATGCAATTATCATACTGCTCTGAAGTAGCAAGGCAGTAGCTTTGACTCTGCTTAGCTACTTGTGTAAAACTAGAGTGCTTTTTTTTCCACAAAGATGCTCCAAGCAGGTGGCTTTTAATCAATTTTGTGCTGGAAAACCACCTTTATGGAATTAAGGAAAAAAAAAAGGCACATAAGCATCTGTGATTTAGCTCCTTTTATTTGTTTCCTAGGACTAGTAGTCCATCTATTTTAGCATTATCCAAAGCTATTTTAATTCACTTTGTCATGCATTCTTCCTTTTTTTTTTTTCTTTCTTTTTCTATTTTGATATTTGCTTTAACCTTGACAAAATTTCTGTAATCTTTTCTAAAATAGAGCTTCATGATTTATTTTTGCTCAGGAAGTTGGATAACCTGTTTTCATGCAGACAGATCAGTGACACACAAGAAAGGAAATGTGAATTATCTGCCCACATCCCATAGTGTAGATAGCATCTCAGACTGAGCTATGCACCTGGAATATTCCTAGTAATATCAAGAACCCATGAGGTGTGTCCAATAGCACTTCATTCCTTCTCATTCCTTGCTTCAGTCTGTCTAGCTATGTTTGTGCAGACAGCAGCTCTTTAATTTAAGGATGAAAGAAATTATTCTAAGCAATTTTTTACTGAAAGTGCTTTGCTCTTGAAGTAACATGTTGATTCCACGTACCATTGAGACTGTTCATTACTCAGAATATCAAGACAGAATTGCCTAATAAGAGGAGCATAAGACATGATGATTTACATAGCTCAGTTGAACTTCAGAGTTTGCATTTCTGAGCAGGAGAAAACGCCAAGATTCCATAAGGCAACTACTTATTCCAAATCTGGCATTTCTCCTATTCAGAAACACAGATTGTGAAGTTCACTGAAGTTACTGAAATCAATCAATTTTTTACTGAGTATTTTAATAACAAGCACATTTTCTGTTTATTAGTGTTTTGCTTGCATACTGTTTGCATATTAAGATATTAATTGAAAAGATTCACTTAACTGCTGTCTCTTTCCTGATTCTCCAAGAGAAATCCCTGTGGTACATTTAAAGGAGTGAGGAACATATTCAGGTTGATACACGCTTGCCTTTGCTGGAAAATTAAGATGAATATCATGCACAGCTCATTTGTGGCTTTGTCTTATGTCATTCCATCAGTTGCAAGTTATACAAGTAATTTCTAGAACCATATAAATGAGGTGTTTCACACAGACAGTGTGTAAACCTGACCTGAACGCTGTATGTCTGTGAATGAATAAAATGGGCTCTTCTTTGAAGCCAAAGCCTGTGTCTATTTGGCTTTTCCTCCTGACTGTATTAACTGTATTATTATTGGGGATGATCCTTGGCCTGTGCAGATCCTGGAAATGCAGTTTTGGATTGTGGAAGAGAGGTAGTTGGCCTGAGCCAAAAGTAAGCCAGGATCCTTGATAAATTCACTGTACACTCTCACATTATGCTGTGACCCTGCTGAGCTTATCAATACAGTATTAGCAGGTTCTGTTGTATCCCTGCCTGCCTTAGGACACTATCCAGGGTCCCTTTCTGGGTCTTAAGCCCCAGCACAGCTCTTTGTACTGAACTCAGTGGCTTAGGGATATGTGCCTTCACATAAGTGGTGGAAGGGCAAAACCCACCTCCTTCCTCTGCCTAGATTTACTTAGTGGCAGCAGTGCTGCTTTGCAACGTGGGGAGAGGAAAAAATAAAGGTAATGGTGGATCTGTCAGACCTTCCTCATGAGCAGCAGTTGTTACACGCCCTCTACTTTGTTGACGCCCACTTGTTCTCCCATTGGAGGCTTTAAACAAAGATCTCAGCTGTGATTTGCAGGGTTTGTGAAACCCACAGAACCTTTGAGGATTCAGTGCACAATCTGCCTGAGACAAGACAGCGCAGCAAGTGATTGTATGTGCAAATAATGACATTCATTTGGTTTCAATATCCAGATAGTTTGTGCAAGCATTTTTCTATAGTTACTGAAAAACTGATTTTAAATAATTTAATTTCATTAGAAAAGATGAAGATTTCACAGTGACAGACATATTCAACTCTCCTTCTGGGGATCACATATGTCAAAATATTGTGTTGTTTGGGGGTTTTTTTGTTACTAGCATCATCAGAATAAAGAGTGAGAACATAGGTTTTGGGCTTGAAACATGCTGTTGAATATTTTACAAGACTATAATAAAAATTATTTGGTATGTTCTTATCTTATTTGCTACTGCAGTGAAAAACAGCTATTAAAACTGTTTATAAGCAGCTGTGGCTACTTGTCCCTGCAAAAAGCAAATCCTAAATAACAATTTGGTTTCTGTGGTACTTCCAAAAATGGTGTGTTCCAGTCTGGTCTATACAGATAGATAGATTTTACTGAAATTACTGTATTTCCTAGCAATGGAATTTAATGGTTTTTTTGGTCATGAGTCCTTTTGGTCCTTTTGGACCATTGTGGTCCTTTACATTACCTTTCCAAAGATGCAGGTATGCTGACATTCTTGATGAAGATACGACTCTTGCTTCACTGCCAAAACCAGGATATACCTTTAAAGCACGTTTAAGCTAGAATTACCATTTCTAGGTGAGGATAATGATTTGCCCTATGTGGGACTAATTAAAAGAGGTGTTCTTAAACGCAGATAAGACTTTGGTTTCGTAGGACATAGTTCTGAATAAATAAAATCCTCTCTGCTTGGCAACAGCCTTGTTGACTCTTAATGACTTTATCATGTTTTCCAATGTTTGTTTTTGTTTTGTTTCTTAAAATCCCCAAGTTCTTGCATAACATGATTGCTTCATAGAAGCCTATATTTCTAGTATCTGTAGTTGTGGAGAAAAAGCTTGAAAATATAATATTATTATACAATCTCCACTTCTAATGAAGGAAATAAAAGGATCTGAAATGTGCAATTTTTTAAAAATATGGTAAGCTTTAAATAAAGTTAGTTTTTTTTTTTGAAATCTACCATTTTTAGTTTTAATTAGAATGGCTTCTATAAATTTTATTTGCCTCAGTTAATTTCAAATGTTTGGATCTCAGTTGCCAACATGTTCAGACAAAACTTAAAAATGTAATTTTTAATAGGGTTGCATACATTAGAAGAGTATAGCAGAAGTCTCAATATTGTAGCTGTTTTCTCTTTGGAAACTGATTTCATAAGTGCACTTGTCTTTCTAAGATGTGCTTTGGGAACTAAAACTTGGGAGTTGGACTTTGTGCAGATACTGGTTATTAACATTTCAAGAAGTGTAGATTTGGAATAAATTTCACAAGCACAAGATACCCCACCATTTTGTGAAAATAAACAGTGTCCATGAGCCTCCTCAGATGTAGTATCAAGAAGAGTCTTTCTGCCTCTCTGTGATTGTACGCATCTGTTAATTCAGAGATTTAAATGTGAAATCCAGCACTCAGGGACACCAGGTGGATATCTGATAGTCTCTGAGGAGTTTGTGGGAATTTGTGCTTCATAAACAATTCTATGGATTCTTCACAGCCATGCCTTTTTCCCTGCACATGACATAAAAAATATGGATGAAATATTTGTATCAATAATTAATCCTGGTATAAATCAACACAAGTAACTAATGAATGAGAAAGAGAGACATGTTGCTGCCAAAAATATCTGTTAATGCCTCTTCACTTACTGAAATGGCATGGTGCATATCGCAATTGTTCTGTTACTGACTACAGAATACTTCTCTAGGTGAAAGTCAGAAATATTACCCAGCTCCACAGTGAAAGCTGCATTCCTGGCACAGTATAATTTTAGATTGAAATAAATGTGCATAGAGCATGAGAAATAAGAAGATGCGACTCATTATGCCTACTTTCCATGACTCTTCAAAAGTACTTACATGACTTAAAAGCCTAAGGGCTCAATTCACTTGTCCACACATAGGAATCTTTTTCTATTCAAAACTCATTGGCGTATCAAAGCTCCCTTGTGGGGTGTCAGAAATTACACTGGAGCTATTTGGGCTGGATTCAATCTTAGGATGCTCTTGAAGAAGATATCTGTGCCACTTCTTCTAAGGAATGTCAGACTTCAGGCTGGTTATCCCTTTCTATTGAGTATTCTTCTTAATATAGTAACTCTTTTCTTAGCCAACATACTTGTTCCTTGCCCAAAGATTAAATAACTGGTGAGAGACATGTTCTGTGGTAACAAAGCAGAGTTCAACAAAACCCAAAGACTTTAGTGCCTGCCACAATGATGACCTGGTGGTGTAATCATACTTCTGAAAAATGGCAAAAGTGGGAGTGATTTCTTCTGGCCAAGGATTGTGAGAGAAGGGCTCTAGTATGTAGATTGTAGCTACTAATGGATATTTCAAAGAAAATGGTGGATGTGTCTTTACTGTGTTATGGGCCTTTTCTTTTCAAGATGTAATACTCAAAGTTCTGAATGTAATTCTAAAATCTCTCTTCATGTACCTGAGACATTTACTTGAATCTGGCAATAAATCAGTCAGAAATGAGACTTAACTCAGAAAAATATAGGCCCTGGTAAAACCTTTGTCCCTCAGCAGTGATTGAACATACCGTCCATGTAGGGGTCCCACCTAGTAGCACAATATCAGTGCTTCCCAAAGTTTTCCCTTAGCAACCCTACTTCCAGGGTCACAACCCCACTTTCATTTTCACTTCCAGACTTGTGGGCCCCAAGTGGGATCATGACCCTAACTTGGGAACTGCTCTATAACACATTGAAAAAATTAACATACCAGCCAGTAAATACATCAGCAAAACAAGCCCATCCAGTCTGCCCAAGACCCTGCTTGTCTGCCATCCCTAGGGGCCTTACCTATTAAACCTGGGGTTTCAAAACCATGTATCTACTTGTGAGCTCAGATACTGCTTTGTGTGTGTGTTACCATTGTCTTGTAGTCTTCCTTAGTGCTATTTAGCTAAGCATGGTGTTGACAAATATGTGCTAACACTTCTGAAAATATGACCTCCTTTTACTTGCTCATTCTTATGTTGGAGGTGCTGCTTAGATTTATTATTTGCACATAATAGAGTTCACAGTTATTGTGTGTCAGAAACAAGATCTGGAGAGTCTACTGTTCCCACAGCTGGAGCAACACATACACATCTGGTAAAACTGCCTCTTAAATTGTATTGTCCTTAGCAATTAATCACACTGTATTCTATTGATTCTTCTCCTCCTTAACTCCTACTGGTCTTTACCTTCTTCTCTTTTCTTTTTCCTCATCTGTCTTCTGCTCTCTGTTTCTTAGGAGTCTCACATTCACTTTTTAGCATCTTGTTCAGAAGCGCTGGGTTTGGATGCGGACATGCAAAATTTTCTCCTTGTCTTGCAGAACATTCAACCACTACATTTCAAAGAGCTTTGCACCGGCTGTGAAAACACACAGGTTAATTAAAATCTCAATATCTGCCTTTTACAGCAGAGAGATTATAACACAAGGTCCATTACCCACAGTCACCAAAAAGTCAGTGGCAGAGAAAAACATGGATCTCCCATTCCATGTGGAATCCCATGGTGGACTCCAAGCAACATGGTTAGCACAAGATATACCAGTAGATGGCACTTCAGTGTTCATAGCGTTGCTCATGCATCTGAGGGTCTGCTACAACTGGACTTCACATGCAACTTTTAGCTCAATTTTATTTCTTTTTGCTTTTGTGATCTTTTTCCTTGTAGCTTTGCTCTGCCATCGTCTTTTTTTTTTTCCATTTACCTTGCTGTGACACTTACCTGTTACTTCTTCATTTCTCTCATTTTTTTTTTATATTTGCTATGTCTGATTCAAAAAAGAATAAAAAACCCACCTCCCACCAAAAAAAAACCCAAAACAAAACAAACAAATTAAAAACCACCACAAAAATTCCCAAAAAAACCCACCAAAAGAAACACCAAAGAAAGAAAATCAAATCTAAGAAAAGAAATATGACTCACTGATTTTTGGGGTTTTTTTTTTTTTTTTCCAGAAAGAGATATCTAGATCCTGACTATTTCATTACTAAGGAGAATTGGGTGGTGGTGAGTGGGAGCAGTAAGGTTAGCTCTCAGATGTCCTGATGACTCAGCATGTATTTTTTTGCCATGTGAGGTGAAGGCCTCTCTGCTAACTTGCAGTGTTATCTGCGAAGCACACTACATGTACTCTACTCTGCACTTTACCCTTGCTGCACAAAAGCTGCAGCTACACACTTCAGATTCTGGCTTTTTTTCCAGATAGAAAATGAGGATTTTGTTTGGGCTCCTGTTGTGGGCTGTGGCTGGGTTTTGCCCCATCAGCTCATGTGGTGCTGCTCGCCACGTTGCTGACAGTGGCAAATGCCTCTCAATTAAAGCTGAAGTTCCATCAGAGCCTGTAAGTGGGGAATGCTGGAGAGATTAATAAATGAATTGTCACAGCTTCCAGGCATGCTGGGTTGAGAAGTACACAAACTCTAGAGTTTGTGCGCTGTGTAAATTTGGAGCTGCAGCCCTGCATATTTATGGGGATGGGCTCAATCCCTTTTTCTTTCTCATAAAAAGAATGAAAATTAGTTTCTTTAAGGTTGAAGTCCAAATGTGGAAATACTCATTATTTGTATATCTTTAATGTCATGCATTTTAGGTTTTTTGCAGTTTGGGTGGAGTCACCATTTGAAACAAGGATTTGAATTGATCTGACTAAACCACTGTAGGTGGGAAAAGATTATGGAAAACATCCCTGAAGAGTTTTATTTACTTGCTCCAGCTGGTATTATCTATTATATTTCCAAGTGTCTTGTCTTGGGCTTGGCTTTTCTTTGGCTTTCCTTGCTGTCTTGACCAATCTAGCTCGTACCGGTTATTGTTTCTTTGAGTATTATTGTCACTACTAAAAAAAAATAAATTGTAAATCTGAACAATAGCATAATTTTTAACTGCATGTTAACTGTTTCTCTCGTTTGACAACTGCATCCTAGATATGTGGTGATATGGTTGCTCCTTCAAGGTTTCTTGAGGGAATTATTTCTTTTCAACTGGATATTCCTTTCTGATTTTGGAGTCTGCATGACTTGGATGTAGGTAGTCATGTCTTTTCATACTATGGTAGGATAATCCAACTTGGAAGGGTTGTCAGGAGATCATCTGCTGGATTGTACTAATGTGGAAAAAAGTTTTTCCTTAAACCCTGCATGAACTCCTATTCAAGGTTATGCACACCTTGTCCTGCTGCATGTGCTGCTACAGAAAGCCTGGCTCTGACCACACCATGACCTGACAGTAGGTGGAAAAGGCTGATCTGAGGTGCTTCCTTTCTGCAGACAGAAGCAGCTCCATTGCTCAGACTGTGCTAGCAGGGCCAGTGCCCCAGTCCCTGGGACACTACAGAACTCACTTCTCATCAGTGCAACCTCTGTCTCCATTATCCAATGAGTTGCATAATCACCTATCTCTCTTATCTATGTGGTTTGCCCTGTGACCTTTTTTAGCAATGCTTCCAGCTCAGAAATAAGATGGAAGCACATTTTAGTAGCTTTGGTGGCCACCCACCAACATCAGCCTTGTAGTTCTGGGTGCCTCTTAAAATATGAAGGTAATTTGAAATTAATATAAGTGTATTGCATGAAGCTCAGCAGAAGATTATAGAAACGTTGTTACCTGAGTAAGAATACTTAAAATTGCCAAGGGATCTTGGAAAATTTATTAAAACTGTTCTTCTTATGTAAAACATTTTGCATATAATCATGATACATTGGGTAATAACGATTTTTTTTTAAATATTGCTTTTGCTGTGGATCTCTAAAATGCAATTAAATATACCACTTAATTGCTAATTCATTTTAAAATAGTCCAACATTTTGAAATATTCAATTTTCTATATTTAATAGTTCAAAAATATTTTAAAACTGAAGGCTAAAATTTGGATCTGGAATATGCATGGGAAGGAAGGAAGGAAGTGGCGGAAGGAAGGAAGTGGCGGAAGGAAGGAAGTGGCGGAAGGAAGGAAGGAAGTGGCGGAAGGAAGTGGCGGAAGGAAGGAAGGAAGTGGGGGAAGGAGGAAGTGGCGAAGGAGGAAGTGAGGAAGTGGGAAGGAAGGAAGGAGGAAGGAAGGAAGGAAGGAAGGAAGGAAGGAAGGAAGGAAGGAAGGAAGGAAGGAAGGAAGGAAGGAAGGAAGGAAGGAAGGAAGGAAGGAAGGAAGGAAGGAAGGAAGGAAGTGGCGGAAGGAAGGAAGGAAGTGGCGGAAGGAAGTGGCGGAAGGAAGGCGAAGGAAGTGGCGGAAGGAAGTGGCGGAAGGAAGGAGGAAGGAAGTGGCGGAAGGAAGTGGCGGAAGGAAGTGGCAGGAAGGAAGATGGCGGAAGGAAGTGGCGAAGGAAGGAAGGAAGGAAGGAAGGAAGGAAGGAAGGAAGGAAGGAAGGAAGGAAGGAAGGAAGGAAAGGAAGGAAGGAAGGAAGAGAAGGAAGGAAGGAAGGAAGGAAGGAAGGAAGGAAGGAAGGAAGGAAGGAAGGAAAGGAAGGAAGGAAGGAAGGAAGGAAGGAAGGAAGGAAGGAAGTGGCGGAAGGAAGGAAGGAAGAAGGAAGTGGCGGAAGGAAGGAAGGAAGGAGAAGGAAGTGGCGGAAGGAAGGAAGTGGCGGAAGGAAGTGGCGGAAGGAAGTGGCGAAGAATGGCGGAAGGAAGGAAGTGGCGGAAGGAAGGAAGTGGCGGAAGGAAGGAAGTGGCGGAAGGGAAAGGGAAGTGGCGAAGGAAGTGGCAGAAGTGGCGGAAGGAAGTGGCGGAAGGAAGTGGCGGAAGGAAGGAAGGAAGTGGCGGAAGGAAGGAAGGAAGGAAGGAAGGAAGGAAGGAAGGAAGGAAGGAAGGAAGGAAGGAAGGAAGGAAGGAAGGAAGGAAGGAAGGAAGGAAGGAAGGAAGGAAGGAAGGAAGGAAGGAAGGAAGGAAGGAAGGAAGGAAGGAAGGAAGGAAGGAAGGAAGGAAGGAAGGAAGTGGCGGAAGGAAGTGGCGGAAGGAAGTGGCGGAAGGAAGTGGCGGAAGGAAGTGGCGGAAGGAAGGAAGGAAGGAAGGAAGGAAGGAAGGAAGGAAGGAAGTGGCGGAAGGAAGTGGCGGAAGGAAGTGGCGGAAGGAAGTGGCGGAAGGAAGGAAGGAAGGAAGGAAGGAAGGAAGGAAGGAAGGAAGGAAGGAAGGAAGGAAGGAAGGAAGGAAGGAAGGAAGGAAGGAAGGAAGGAAGGAAGGAAGGAAGGAAGGAAGGAAGGGAGGGAGGAAATGAAAGAAATAGCAGCTGTTTAAAATTTGTAGAGAGGCTTGGAATGTAGCCTTATTTGATGTGTATTGCAGGGAGAAGGAAACAAAGATGTAAAGGTGCAAAAGAGGTCTATAATACTGTTCTTAAGTCCCTCAGAAGAATGCAGCTATCAGAAATGCATTTGAGTGTGACCAAAATTGAGTACACTCTTTTGCCTGTGTTGCACAGACAAATACATTTGGGATCCAGGGCTTTAGAGGCAATATTCGTATTGTTCAAATACCTCAAGCTGAGTATCTTACAATTAAGGTAATTTTACTTTAGTGCCAGAATGTGGGGTTCTGTTTTCAAACACATGCACTCTGCTCCAAATTACTTTGCTTGCATTTGTGAATGGAGTTCACAGACCTGGGATTCAGTACAAAAGTATACTCCATGGTGATCCAGGAGTTTCAGAAATGTAATTTACAGCAAGGGGAATATGTATGCCAGACAATAAAAGAACACTGAAGAGAAAGATGTTTCTGAAAATTTATTTCTCTTCTGGTTTTAGGAACTTGTCCTCATGGCTTCAGAACTTCTTATGCCTTTCTGTACTTAAACATCCAGACATCTTTTTTCTTCATTTAAACAACAGTCAGGGTAGCCTGTGCATTAAGAGAAGAAGCAAAACAAAAGATACCAAGACAAATACACACACATGCATGCACACACACAACCCCCGCTTCTGAGGAAATAAAAATCACATTTCCATTTCCCAAAAACTTCCCCATGTACAAGTCTTGAAGAGAGGAATAAAAAAGTAAAGCCTCTCACTCCTACTGTAACTATGACTCAATGTTGAAAAATATTTGAGATTTGTAATCTTGATTTGAGATTTGTAATCTTTAAGCAGAGAGTTAAATATGATTTCATAGCTCAAGGATGGAGACACATACCTGCTGGGGGAAGGAGGAAGGGACGCAACCTGGATTCTGGCTCCTGCTTCAAGCACTATTTATGCATGTTACTCAATTACAAATGCAAAATGTGTAGGCAGCCCCTGGGGCAATAACCCAGGACTTCCTCTTGAAAAGGAGCACTCTTAGGGTTGCAAATTATCCTCTCTCAATGGATCTTGCTTCCTGTCCAATACAGAAGTATGGCTTCGGCAGGCATGACAGACAGTTCTCTGGCCTGAGCTTCACCTTGAGTTGCTGCTGGATGCACTCTTGGGAGGTGTGGGAAAGATTTCAGAAAGAGACTGGCAGTGAACCTGCATCTCCCAATTCAAGAACAAGTGCCTTATCTACAAGTATGATATTATGTAAAATATTGGCTATGGTGCTTCCACAACCTCTGGACGGGTTTCTGGGAGAAAGTCTCTGGGGCTGTTGTGATTCATGACAAGGCTGGTCTATGGTAGGCATGCTCAGAAGATGCTTACTTCAGAAGCCTCTCAGGATATGCCACACCTGTACATGACAATCAGGCTTTGGTGTAAAGTAGGTTTCAAGATTTTCAGCTGTACAGAAATAGCAGTAGCAATGAGAGATGCAGTTTCAGAACTTTTAAATAATTTGATCAGCAAAAACCTGAGGTAGTATTTTGTGGCCATTTAGCATACATGTACTTGTATAAATATTTCTTGGAATTTTTGTTTCTTTTTTGAATTTGTCCATTGGTGGTGTTCTCTAAGGTATTTTGTGAACCAGCAGCAGGACATAAAACTAGAACCCAGAAATCCTGCTCTGCTACAGTCTCTCTATAAGATATGTAAATATATTTACAATTAAAACCAGTATTTTAATAATGTTGTTTTGTTGGAAATGAAGTAGCTGGCACCTAACTGAATATAGAAAAAATCTTCTCTGATAGTCACTCTAACTATTAAACAGGTTTTTTCTCTGTCATTGACATGTTCTTTGAGTGGCTTTCCATTAGATTTTTTTCCCATATCTTTGTTCTCCTGGCCCCTGTTCTCTTTTATTTTGGGTTCTATTCCCTCAGGAGACCAAAATCCTGCTCCCTTTACTCTACTCACCATGTACTTCCTTCCTAACAGACTATTTGTCTAAATGAGGTAACAGGAGGTAAAATGAGGTAACAGAAGGGCGAGTATTTTTGCTGTTACTGTGAATACAATATTATAAATTCATGCTTGTAGTTTTTATATATTCAGAGATGAATAAATTATGTTTGCTTTGGATAATGATAAACAATTAATTACAAACTAGAATCTTATATACAGTAGAAAATATGCAGAAGACTATAGCAGGAAATTCTTCAAATATTTGTATTTAAGCTAAAAGGGTAAATCAGACCTCAGTTTAGAAAAGTACTTAAAATACTGTTGAATAAGATGCATAAATAAATTTTTATGTTTTATGTAATAGGATCAAGAAATTTTTGTAAGTAAGGCCTTACTTGTGATAACAACATGGCCAGGTGGCACTGAACAGGATTTTGGTTCTTGCTGTACTTATGCAGGTTACCTTTCCTCAATTCACTGCAGTAGTAGCCAATCTCAAGTGTCCAGTCTTAATACAGGTTGACCAAAAAAAATTTCTGAATTAAATTTCCTCTTGGGAGAAAAATAATTTCCAAGTGATAGAGTGCTCTCAGATTGTTTGTTAGATTTCTTTTTATTTCTTTTGCTATTTATTACACATCTTGAATTTGAGCAAGTAAATCCTCTGCTTTTTAATATTGGTCATCTAAATGGATAGATGACCAAATCTATCCATTTAGATGACCAATAGGTAAAAATTATAGATGACCAATAGATAAAAATCCAAACACATATTTGAATACTCCTAGAAATATGGAAGTAAAAGATGTCTAAAAAAGTGTGGGACAGCAAAGGGCAGGGATGGCATCCACAGGGACCTGGACAGCCTTGAGAGGTGGGACCCTGCAAACCTCAGGGAGCTCAGCAAGGCCAAGGGCAAGGTCCTGCACCTGCATTGGGCAATCCCAGGCACACCCACAGGCTGGGCAGAGAAGTGATCCAGAGCAGCCCTGTGGGGAGGGACTTGGGGGTAGTGGCTGGTGAAAAACTCACCATGAGCCAGCAGTGAGCGCTCCCAGCCCAGAAAGCCAAGGGAATCCTGGGCTGCATCCAAAGTAGCATTGGCCAGCAGATGAGAGAGGAGTTCTACCCCTAACTAGGTGTTAGGAACAAATTCTTTGAGGGTGGTGGAATACTGGAACAGTTGCCCAAAGAAGAAGTGGATGCCCTATCCCTGGCAGTGTTCAAGGCCAGATTGGACGGGGCACTGAGCAACCTGATCTAGTGAAAGATGTCCCTGCACATGGTAGGGGAGTTGAAACTAGACAGTCTTAGGTCTGTTCTAACCCAAAACATTTTGTGATTCTATGAAATTACAGACTTCCTGTTCAGAGGATTGAGAGTGGAAAAAAAAGGACCAATCTGTTCTATCACTCTGCTTAAGCAGTAATGAACTGGGGACATTGTTCACATCTGAAAAGAGGGTTTCTTATATCAATGTGGGCTGAGAGCTTTGGCCTTAAGTGGTGTCGCATGGTGCAAAAGAATCCAGAGGACCAAAACCATTCAGAATGAAAGACTGAGGACTGCCTCTAGGGAAAATTCCACTTTTTATTTTTTTTTCACTCATCATTTATTTACAAATACACATTATAACTTTTATATACATTGCACATTTACATGGTAGAAAAGTACAAAACTATATATTTAAATGAATTTATATTTAACTCGCCATGTTTGAAAATATAAAATTGCATCAGAAAAAAAGTATTATGAAAAGCAAGAAACTTGAACTGATAAAGCTTTGATATAACTTTTAGCAACACATTGATTGGAAAAGAGAATTTTGAAAGTGGTACTGCAAGACCATCTTAAAGGAAACACCTGATAAAAGACTTATGCATGTGACAAAAAATTGAAACAATAAAAATGAAATAAAACCTTTATTCTTACTACAGTTAGGCCTGTAGATGTTATCCAACTTCACAATCCAATTTCTTTGGGTTCAAAATTTGTATAGTACAGTATAAAGTCTCAGAACACTGACATCATTTCAGTACACAATGTCATGAGAAGTAGAGAAGATGAAGTGTAAGAAGTTTCCTTAAAGATTGCCTCACTGCACCTTGACAGTATACTTTAGTCAGTTACAATGCCTTTTGGTCAGTCAAGATTCCTTGTAAACAAAAACACAGGGATCTTTTACGTACAGAACCAGCAAAAAGAAAATCCAATAAATAAGTGTAACAGAAACTGACATGCAAGTTTGTTAAAGTGGAAAAGAGTTAACATCACTAAAACAAAGAGATGAGACCGTGTGGGTAGGCTCTAAGGAATGGACTTTTATAGTTTGCAAGAAAACAGAAAAGCTTTACTTTACAAGCAAGAGACCTCACAATAAATAACACTGCTCTTCCCGTAACGAATAAATTTCTTCAAAAAACAAGGTGTACGGTCAACCAGACATTTTATGTATAAATTATAAAACATGACACAGTATAAATAAATGTCTACGAGACTCAACTATATGTATACTTTTTTTTTTCTCCCCAAAATAAATAAGCATACACTTATTTACAGTACGGACATTGATTTTGTGCCCAATGGCTGTTTCAATAGTGATGGAGGTTTTACCACTCTAGAATGGAAGATATAGGAAAGCTGTAGTCCTGGTCTTCATCTTCCTCTTCATCCTCTGGGTCTTCATTAATTGCTATATGGGGGAATACAGGGTAGCTGTTGTTTAAATAAGGACAACAACAGCGCAGAAGCAGCTCAGTGCATGTTTTGAAAGCCCTCTGAACAGCCACAATACAGCGTTGCATTTTATGCGACTTGTAGTGAGATGCTCTTTGGCATCTGCTGTTATGCAATAAGGTTTTTTTACACATAATCTATGAAGTCATAACTGCAGAAAGTTCTGAAGAATCAATGGCTCAGGTTTTATTGGCAGATTCCTGAAATCAAATAAAAAGCGCTCTGGTGTTTTAGTTTAATTGCTTTGTGTCCTTCATTCAGAGTTAGTAGAGGCAACTGTGCTAAACCAGGTGCCACGTACTACCTTTAGGCTTGTTCTTTTGGACCGAGTTAAGAGTTTATCCAGGTGTTAATAAAGCAATCAGCAAAGCACACGAGAGCAGACAAAGTACAAAAAAAGTCACTAGAATTACACTCCTCGGGCAACCCCTTTCTGATAGAATGGCTTGTCCTTGGAACATCCCCAAAAAACTCCAACTTGAAGGCCAGCTCGTTGTTGGAGATCTATTGCATTTTATCAGCAACCAAAGTGTGTGCGTGAAAGATAGATACTTATATTCTACTGTACCTTGAATCAATAAATCAATCTTTCTTATGTTTAAAGGTGTAAGTCTTCATTACCTAGGTATCGCCTTCAGAAGCCTTAAGTGTCTGCAGAGTTAAAAATCTCACTTACAGTTGCAAGATCCAGAGTGCTTAACTTCTAGAAGCACACCCATGGAGCAAGCTGCCTCTTTCATGGCACACTCGCTTGGGTAAGTTGTGTTATCGCTGGCACACACTGCTTCTTCTGACTTGCTTTCAGGGCACATCTCATCACAGAGAGCACACCGACCTCTGCCAACCTTAAAATCCCACAAGCATTTCTTCCCAGCACTGCATTGAATGTCTTCACAGGATTTGGCTTCTAAAAATACACACAGAATACTAGAGATAAGTGAAAAGACAAAGCAAAAAGCAAAGCAAAGACAAGCAACCCCCAAAACCTCCCTTTACCCTGTGAACTATGAAGAAAGAAAGCTCAGATATAGTAGATGTGATCTTGCTGATTTTGTTCAAGCAAGTATTCCCTTGGACAACAGTGCCTGTCTATATGTGGGGGAGGAAAGACAGCTGTGCCAGCAAAGCTTGGCCCTGGGAATACAGAATTACATTTGCCTATTGTACATGACTTTCCTGCTCCATTTCATGTCAGTGGAAATTTGGCTCCCCAAATTAGGGGTAAATGCAGGATTTGTCAACAGGTTCAGCATTTCTAAATCTATTATTTTTAAGCTAACCCACAGACAGCAGTTAGACAACTACAAGATTTGAAAGAGAATTCACCTCAACCTATGCAAACTTAAAGCAACCTGAGCCTCCCCCAGATTCCCCCAGCAGTTTTGGGGAGCAGAGGCTGCCCTGCAGGTGCTTCTTCATAATACACTGTGCTATCAATCCTTTCTGGAATCACTTCTAACACAGATTGTCAGGTTGCACAGAAATTATTTGCCTATCTTCACCCACCCACTGTCTCCATAGCCCACAATTATTTCTAAAGAGGTAAAAGTGATCAGATGTTTTCAATTAAGTTAACGTAGTCTTTGCCAAGACCACTTGAAGACAATTGTTTCCAAGAATACAGACCCATTGAATACGGTGACCTTATTACATCGTAACCATCTCATCATCTGTTTCAGGGAGGCTATTTCTCCATTGGATACTAATGTCAGCACTCACAGCCATAGCAGGATCAGGCCCCTTCTTCCTCACGCCTACTGCAATCTTTTCCAGGACTAAGTTCACCCCAGGCTCTCCTCTTCTGGGAGGGGAGCACTGGCCCAAGCTGCTGATGTCTCCTTCCCCAGCACTAACTGCATCCCTCCAGTTACACATACTGGGTACTCTGAAAGAGGTGACTGAGGAAGCCCTCCATACTCGGTCTCCTCCAAAGATACTTACTGACGCATTTTCCTTCGTAGGCTAATCCAATGGATCTTCCCAGGAGGCAGGTAGCTTTCCTCAGGTGGCAGGCACTGGCGTAAGTTATGCCGTCATTCCCGCAGAGATACTGTTCAGGGGAGGTAGGCTCTGGACAAATGCGGTTACATGTCACGCAGTAGGCATTGTTGGTTTGGTCAACCACACACGTGGAGCTGCCTGGGCATAAGACATCCCTGCAGGTCTCTGAAATACAGACAGAAACACACTGGTTAGTAGAAGATACCAGGATCCCAGTGAGGAGCATATAGGTGACAACAAGAACAAATGACCACATAAAAGCCTTCAGCAGCTCTCCTCGTTTAAGGACTGCTGGAGGATGCCTTCATATCTCAGGGCAGCTGTGTGAGCACAAGTGCTGCCAGACTATGGGGAGCTCTCAGTTCAGCCACATCCTTGTCTACTGAGCATGGTCTAGTTACTCTCCCCCAGTCTGGTTCGTGTGAGGAAGTACATCCAACATCTCCTCCCTACTCTTAGACAGACACCCTTTGGCATTTGAGGGAGATTGGATTAGATTTGCAAACCTACTTTTGCATTTGCCCTGATACTGGACTTCAAGTTCGGGCTGTTCTTTACATCTGGCTTTGAGAAGGGCGCACTCGTTCCTGTAGGTTTTCCCATCTAAGCCACACACGGGGCCCTTCCAAGTGATATTAGAGCAATCCGGAGCACAAACACACCGAGGTTTGTTCTTCTTGTTCATTTTACATTTCTTCCCGGGTCCACAGTCCACATTCTCGCATGTTTCTGATGGAAGGAAAGAGGCACCACTTTAGTACCAAGCGTGCAGAAGAGACCTGGTGTCAAAACTGCTTAAAGAAAAAAAGATACCGTGAACCCAGAGCACAGAGCAACAACACCGTTCCCTCCCGTTCCAGGACACGCCGCTCGAGGTAAATTCCCTCCGCCAGTGAAGGCAGTGGACAGAGAGGGTGTCTCCCCTGCTCCTCGTGATGTGCAAGGCGGCGGGCAGAAATGGGGGTCCCCCCCCCCGCGATCCCGGGGCTGGGACGAGACGTCCCTCAAAACCCCGACGAGGAAGGAAGCGGGAGGACAGCACTGCCCCCCTGCAACTCCCGCCCTACTCCTCCTCCCGCCGCCCAAGCCCTGCCGGAGCCGCTCCTCGGCGGGAGCAGCTCGCCAGCACCCCCTCACCTCACCTTTGCACGGGATGCAGTTTGGGGCTCCCCCATTAAAAATCATCCACTTGAAAAGCGTGTTGTCGTTGACGTCCTCCGCCGTCCAGGACGTGGTCAGGCGGCCGCTCTTGCAGCACTCCTCCTTGCTGAGGTCGGTTTTGTAGAGGACCTGGCAGCGCCCGTTCCGCGCCTGCCGGAGCCAGCAGTTCCCAGCTGTGGGGCGGGGGGCGGGGGGGACACCCAGACGGATCAGTGGCGGCCACCAGTGACCCAGACACAGCACGTGCGCCTTGCCGTGACTTTTACTAGACTGTTTCCTTTTATTTGTCCCGTTTCATAACCCGCAGCTACTACGGCCCATTTGGAAGAGCAGTTTAAAAAACAAACAAACCCTCTCCCCCCCCAAACCCAACCAAACAAAAAAATCCTCCCCAAAACCACAAAAGAACTAAAAATCCGAAACCAAGAAAACAAAACAAAATACAAAACAAAACAAAACAAAAAAAATGAACTAAAGAGAAGACCCAAGCAAAACAGAGCGAGAATTTTTTGGGAGGTATTTATTCCATATGTAGAGCAGAAGGAGCACTGCCGGCACGTGACAGAGGCTTGAAAAGGATGTGCATTTAAAAGGGAATAAAAAGAAAATCGCGCTTGCAAATTCCTTCCTCCTCCCCCTGCCCTCTCCTCCTCACCGCGGCTGCACAGCAGCATTGTTTTAGTGCCGCACAGTTTCACTCCCAGCCCATTTTGCAATCGGCACGAATTGGGAACATTTGCTGTTAGCGAAGTCTTTCGAAATCGCCACATTTTGCTGTTTCTATTAACAAATGTCTCCTTCACTAAAATAATTCAGCAGAGTTCCAAAAAAAAGTGAGTAAAATACATAAAATACAGGGACACTTATAGTAGGGGGTCCCTATGGAGTTTTAAAAATCGATCAAGCTGGAAAAGTTATAGGTGCCATCTCTCCTGCAAACATTTCAGAGGAAAGTACACTATCCTTACACCGGATAGAGTGGGTTTTCTTGGGGTTATTTTTTGCCTCTTTTCCCCCCTCTAGTATCCCTGTTATTTGTGGAGTCAAGCCAAGAACATTAGTCCAAGCAACTCCCCCTTTTTTAGCTGAAGCATTTTAGTTGAGATGAGTCTCTCGTGAATAACCAATGTGACTTCTCCAGCAACTCAATACCAATTGATTCTGCTGCTAATCCAGCCGGGGCTCGATCCTGCCTCCTTACTCCGATGGCAATGTACCGCAGCGAGGAGCCGGGATCGGCCAGCGGAGATGTTGCTGGGCGCGGGGCAAGACCCCCCTCGCCCCCCTCCCAAAAAAAAAAAAAAATCACTGAACACACAATTCCCTTATTAAAAAAAAAGTTTTGTGTCTTACAGTTGCCTACATTAGATTGACTTATATCTATATCGGTACTGGGGAAGGGAAAAAGAAAAGAAAAAATTATAAAAGAAGCAATGGCAAGACGTCCAGGTTGTGGCTGGAACATGGTCAAGGAAAGGGGAAAAACCCCCAAACTAAAGATCAATATTCCCTTGTGTCGAAAGAGGGCTCTTAAGAGTTGTCAATATCAGGTTCGGGTTTGTTTTGTTCGCAGGAAAAAGAAAAAAATCCAACCACCAACTTATTTAAGCATACTCTTCAGTGCAGGAGAATTTACAACGCTAATATTTACTCAGACACACACCCCCCCAAAAAAAAAAAAAAAAAAAAAGAGCAGGGAGGAGGAGGAGGATATCCCAATATAAAAGTCAGTAAAATAACCACTTATTGGTTTCTAAAAATGTTAGTTGTAATCGTGGGGTTCTCCATCACCACCTCTCCTTCAGTCAGTCAGGAGAGATAAAAATCTGAACTAAATTACCAACAAACTTTGTGCATTCATTCGGCAGCCGAGACTGGGAAAGTTCCCTCACGATGCTGCTCCTCATTCATGCTGCATAATAACAATAAAAAACAAGAAACATCCTATCTGTTCTCTGTGCCTTTGCAGAGCAGTGCGAAGATCCGATCAAAAAGGGATCTAAATGACACCTCTGCACCTCGCTACAAAGCCCACAGTTAACTTCTGTTCTCCTGGACCTTGGAGAGAGGCGTTTAACACCGCAAGCAAACTAAACCGTGCCCGAAAGACAGAAAACATTAGAAATAATATAGAAACGTATCTGCGAATAAACAGTCTGGTCTTACCCTGCACTGTGTGATCTTCCATGAAGTGGCACAGAAACATCAGGATTAAGAGCATGCCCGGGTGGATTCTCTGATTTAACATCCTCAGTATAGCAGGGAGTGAGAGAGACGCAGAGACAGCGTGAGGGGGAGTAGGGAGAGGGAGCGAGCACTAGCCAGCCTGCTTATGATCGCTCTATTGAATGAACGTCAGGCTCTGAATGCAGTCTCTCTTTAAATCTATACGGGGGTCCTAGCTGTCTGCGGTGGGCGGTCTCCTAATGTGTGTGTGTGTCTGCTCGGGGGTGGGGAGATTTAAAAAGTTCAGTGTGAATCAGGTGACATTTTCCACCTTCTGGAAACCCTCTCCAATTATCCGCTCTAGGTGCACGCACACACAGGCGCGCACCCGCGCAGCCCCGAGCGGCGGCGCCGCCGGCGGGGGCAGCAGCGGAGCGGCCCCGGCCCCGGCCCCGGCCCCGGCCCCGGCCCCGGCCCCGGCCCCGGCCCCGGCGCGGAGCCGCCGCGGCCGCGCAAGCGCCACGGGGGGCTGGAGACCCGCGGGGGTCGCGCCGCCCCAGGGGCGCTCCGGCGGGCCGGGGGTGCTGCCGGGGGAGCGGAGCGGAGCCCGCCCGCCCGGAGCCGGCTCCGCGGGCGCGGTCCCCGCGCGAGGTGGCTGCGGAGGATGCGTCGCACCGCCCGCACCTCCGGCGAAACACATCGCTCGGCCCAAAGAAACGCCGAACCCCGATCGACCGGCCCCAAACCCGAAAAAACCCCAAACCCTCAAAAGACTGAACCGGCTAAAAGTTTAATACCTAGGGCCGTTCCCGGGTGATAGGGTTTTCACTGGGAGAGCCCGGGAGGACGAGACGGGAACGGGGGCGACGTAGGCGGTCTCCTTTCAGAAACAGAAAGATTGCAACATCGATAATGAACTTCTAGGGCACTAGTTTATTAAGCACAGTCTGGCATTATTCTCCCCTTAGAAAAGTTGGCGGTCTCTCATTTATAACATTTTTTGGCACCGCTGAATGAAACTGAGTAGGCGATATTTCCTTTTATACAAAACGATTACTTAACGGAAAATGGTATTGTTTATTCAAAAGCTGCCTTTTAAATTTCGATTCTTTCGCTTTTCTGAGCCACCAAAGCACAACAGACTGCGAAGTATGCAGACAGGAATGCCCGGACAGTGCCGGGTCAGGGGCCGGTGCGCCGCGGCCGCCCGCGCCCTCCGCCCGGCCCTCCCCACACCCCTCCTCCCGCTCCCGCCCCCCGCCGCCCCCTCCCGACTGCCCCCTCCCCACAACTGCAAATAACTCAGTGATAACAGATTTTTTTCCACCAACTGCAGGAGATAGTGCTAATCTTTTAATAAAAGATCCCATTACAATGGGATCTGTCTGGACAGACTATAATAGATCCAGAAATACAGCCGTGCTAATATTAGAAGACAGTTGTTTGGGTGCCTCAGGCCGGGCCCTACTCCCGCTTTGAAAGTGGGCATGAATCACAATGTCCCTCGGTACCACCTGCGGTCACACGCATTAAGGAGCAGACTGGTAAATGATTGACCTCGCTGCATTTTTTTTTTAATGTTGTTGTTGTTGTTGGGGTCTTTTTCTTTTTCTTTTTCTTTTTATTTTTCTTTTTTTTTTTTTTTTTTTTTTTTTTTTTGTTTTGTTTTGTTTTGTTACTAGTATTATGATCCTCGTCCTGAGCATCGCCCGGGCATTTTGAGCACTTCAGAAGCTCGGGGACTCCACATCCCTTTTAATCTTTTCCCAGATTGGTGCCACTCTCCCCCTGCCCCCCGCCCGTGCCGCCGGCTGCCGGGGCCGCGCTCATGCGGGGGTGCGTACTGCCCTCTACCGGCGGCGCCGCGCAGCGGCAGCGCCCGGGCGGCCCCGGCCCCGAGCCGGCCCTGCCCGCGCCGGGGACGGGCCCGGGCGGCGCCGCAGCCCGGCCGCAAGGTGCTCCGGGGGCCGCTGTCCCCGCGGGGCTCCGGACACAGCCGCCGCGCAGGTCGGGAGGCAGCCCGGCCCCCGCCGGGGCAGCATCGGTGGCGGGGCTGGTCCGGGAGGAGTCCCGGGCGAGGCGCGGGGGATCCCGGCGGCAGCGCGGGGCGCGCAGGCGGCTGCTCCCGAGCTTGGCGGCCCGGCCCGGCCCGGCCCGGCCTGGCCCAGCGCGGTCCAGCACCGCGCAGCCCGGCACGGCACTGTCCGGCTGCCTGGAGGGCTGCGGGGTCAGGCTCACCTTCCCGTGTTCCGTTTGTGTATGTTTTTTAGTAATTGGCCAATACGGTGTTTATCCTGAAAATGTTTTCAGTTATAGAGGGGCGTTTTCAGGCCGCGTTCCTGGAAATGAGACACAGAATGGGTCGATAAGGTTTACACGTGCTTCATGCATGCATCATCGGGAGATCAATATGCTTGTGCTGGTATGGAGATTTGTATCACACCTGTTCTCTGACATCACTTAGAAACAGCTGCTGTTTCTTTCATTGTTTTCCCTTTTTTTTTTTTTTTTAAATTTTCCTTTTTAAAAATGCTAGACAGTGGGTTTTTGAGTAAGAACATGTCAGGGACATATTATGTAATTAGAAATGCTTTCTTCTTTCTCACTGTGTGTGCCACTCTTTATGACTCCCCCGCCTCTTTCTGCTTTGCCAACAATCATATTTAAATTACCAAAAAACAATAGCGTCGATCTGTAACTGAACTGTCAGGCAGCACAAGAAAAGAGTCTTGTTTTCAGTCTGACAGGTTTCACAACTTCTTTCTACCAAGAAATATATGCATTTTAATATAGGCTTTTGGATGTGAATCCAATCTTTGCAGCTGGCCCTGATCATGGAATAATAGAGTCTTTTAAAAAAACCCTTATATACTTACATCTCAGACTTCCAGAAAGTTCAGATCTGGCTCTCAATTTCCATATTTCTGTGTTTTACTTCTAATAGAGCTATAGCCACAGCTACAGCTATAGCAAACTCCATAATACAAAATGTTAAGCGTCTGGCCTCTGAATAAAATAGCAACAAAATATGGAGAAGGAGGAAAATTAATGAGCAAGTTACCTTGTCAACATGTGCTATTAACATACACACACACAGGTACAGACACGCACATACATACGTACACATACATGGAATATTGACTTTGTGATGTCAGTATTCACTGTACTAGTATAACATTACCTTTAACGCCCTTCCCCTCACTCTGTTGCCCTTTAGAAGAGTGGTTGCTTGTATCAGGAGTGGACCAGCTTGGAACCCCCTCTCTGATAAGGAACATGTCTGCAATAAAATTTTTTGGGTTGTGGATGGGACTCTGGGACAAAACTGATTATTTGGAATGGATCTGGATTTTGATCAAATGGGAAGGCCTGTCCTGGCAATCTAGCATTCAAGGAGTGGAAAAACACTCAGACACCCTCCTGTGGTCCTGGATGTATGTATGCATCATCCCATGCAGTTTCTCACACAACTCTCAGTGGCCTCTCCCACTGAGCAAGTACTTTATAAAGGTAGAACGTCCTCTTCTGGTAGGAGAGAAAACTTGTTACCTTGCTTTGTTTCCATCTAATTTCACTGATTATCACAGAAAGAAGGACCTGTTTCTGGAAAAATGCAATTTAATGTAGGGTCCCCTCATTGGCATCTCAGATATTAAATTTAAGGACTTTTCTGAGTACCATTGCATTGTACCATTTGAAAAGCTTTCTCTCTGTTTTTTTTTTTTTTTTCTAAGTATAGGAGAAGAAGAATTACAGTCCTTCAAGAACTTTTCTGTAGAAATTTCGTGTGCTGTTTCTCAGCAAAAAGTAGCATAAAAAATTGTATTACAAGATTTGATTTCTTGATTTAACCCAGACCTTTTGTGAAAAACAAGTAAACTAGTTCCTGATAAAACTAAGCCCTAAAATATGTGAACTGAATTCTAATATCAGGTACTGGCTATGTGTTCTGTTCCACTGAGGTTATTCCTGTGCATCAGTGAGACTGTTAAACAGAGAACTTGCAGTGCATGCTCTTGGGGAGTGTTGTGATTATCTGATGTTGAACACTTGTTTCTTCTCTTTTTTGACCTAAGAGGTTATGTCTGTTGTCAGGTGATGGGCAATGGACTGGTAAAGAGGTAGTAGGGATCTTTCATTCTGGTTCATACTGCAGAAAGGTCATGTAGGCAGGTGTCATTCATGTTTTAGGACAGATAAAATTGACGTAGATGTAATATGAGGCAAACTGACCCCTTCCTTACCTCCTTTTGGTGGTTCAGGAGGTAATAACAGAATTGTGCATCCCCTTACAGTTTGAAGGATGCCTACCTCTTACTGGAAGTCCAAACAGGACAAGCCATTTTAGACACTCCAAAGGTGCTCTCTTGTCTTGTGCTGGCAGTACCACAGACCACCACTGAGGAACTGCAGCAAGTCTTAATATTCAGTACCTGTTGCAAACGGGATGTGGTGTGGCAAGACGAGCTTTAATGTGTGAGTGGAATGAAAACAGCTTATTAAATAGGTTGCAAAATCTTTCTGGATTACTGAAAGCTTGGACAAAAGTGCAAAATTCTGGTAGAAAATGGTACTGGAGAGAACTGTAAGAAAGCTCTTAAAAACATTAACTATCTGAGGAAGCGAAATAAAAAATTATAAAGGAGTCTATTGATCTATTGCTTTCTTGATTTGTTGAAGAGGTGCTTCTCTGTATATTTTCAGACAATATTAAACAACTAGAAATATGCAACAGACCATGGAACTTCTAGGGCAAGTCTCTCAACTTGTTGGGATTGCAGTGTTTTCAACAGCAACAAGAATTCTGGTGTAGATTCTAAATTAATCCTTTAAAACTTAAAAAAAATTAAAAGGAAAGAAAATATTGTGAGAAACTTGTTCTTCACAGTTCTTAGGATGCTACTACTGTAAAGAAACGCTAGATGAACAGCGCTGCTAGCTCTAGACAACCCATTTTCACATAAAGGCTTAAGAAATGGCATGGTAGGAGGGAGCATGGAGATAGCAGTACTGTCAGGCAGCTCAGCCCCTGGAAGGCCATTTCAGCCTCTGGCTCTCTGAAGTCATGTTGTAAGTGCCAAATGGCTCTTGCCCAGCTTCCTGACAGGCAAATTGCCTTTTCTGCTTCCACAACTATTCCAAATGAAGCTGTGTCATTCTTGGTGACAAAGCTTCAAATTTTTAAGTTGTGATTATAGGTGAGGAGCATGGTGCTATAGGAATGGCTAAATGGGGTTATGTGTGGGTATTGTGCTTTTGAGGTCTGGAACATTTTGCAAGGCAGGCTTCAAGAGATACTTCAGTTGGCTATCAGTTGCAGCTGAACTTGGACTGGAGACTAAACCAAAGATAAAGAGGACATACATAGTTTGTAAGCAGCTATTGTGAAAATTAAGTCAGTTTTTGCCATTACTTTATGTTTCTTTTTGTTGGTTTGTTGTCTTCTTATTAGAGTTAATGTGAAGGGCATATCTGATTATTTGTAAGTGTGGAGTCACATAACTCTCTAATACAAAAAAAGGCAGTGTTTGGCTGTAGGTCCTGGGTTGGAGCTTAATGGAAAAAAAATCACTATTAAGCATGGTAGTCAACTTTGACAAGCTGAGTGTAGCAAGGCAAAAAGGGTAATAAATGGAGAATTTCCAGCTCAATGCATATATCTGGTGATGTGCTGGATCTTGTTTCTAGACTGAGTAAGTACCTGACTCTGTCAAAGTTGCAGCCTTGTTAGGGACAGATCATTAACGTCTTGTTGTGAGGTTTGTATTTACTTTATTGCCTATCTAGGAAGAGGATCAATTTTAATGGTTTACTTTCAGATATTAATGATACCAAATGGATTTCAGATTGGTATTTCACTGACTGGTATTTAGTCAGTGCCAGCTTACTGGGACGTTATGAAAATTGTCCTGCATGGTACCTGTTGGTAAACTCCAAATGCTCCCAATGTCACTTTCTAGTACTGCCTTAGGTGTGCTGGTCAGAAGAGAAATGAACTAGATATCAGCAAAAATGAAGATCTAAATGTGACTAACTGTGAGAAAGAATTTTAGAGAAGATAAGGTCATGGCTATGATGGAAGCAAAGAAGGCTTTTATCCCAGTTGTGGTGGGCTGCTTTATTTTTACGAGCAGAAAAGGAGCATATTTCAGGATCTGGAGCATCATCACAAATGTATCATATCTCTTTACAGGTAATCAAAATTTTGGTCCATTAAAAAGTACATTTTTGCTATCACAAAAACAACAGTGAGTTTCCAAAATTATTTTTTAAATACAAATTGAAACTATTGTACTATATTAAGTACGTGGCTCTGCATGTGCTTCTGTAGATTTGTCCTATGGCAGAGACCATCTAAAGTCTTATTTTGAAGTCAGATTTTATGAAATAAATACAAATATTAGTTAACAGTATGGGAAAGATGAAGACCCCAGGGTAATTTATGCCTTGTTTTGGGTCTTATTGCATACATTCTTTGCAATGGATGCCCTGCATGGATCACTTAAGAGTTTGTTGGCTTCACAGTATGTACTGTGGGAATTGTCTCCCTTCAGTAGCACTAAAATTGTGTTATGTCCTCCAAAAACTCCCCTCAGAAGGGCATCGAGTGATCCCGTGGCTCCTGTTCTGTCCACTAAAGTGGTTAGTTTGCATACGCTTTCATATACACTTGATCATGAGGTGACTTGAGTAGCCACAAGTTATGGATAGAAAAATATATTTCCAGACTGCCAGTCCTTGCAGCACCCTTTCTCCCTGGCTGTGTGGGGGAAGAGGTGCATTTCCTGTACACCAGATAGCAAGTTTAGTTACAGGCTGGCAAGGCAGTCCATAATGCATGGGTTTGAGCTTCTGCTTTCTTGCCTCTGCACTGACCCTTGCCTGTTCTCATGATCAACTATTGTTCTCATGATCAACTTAAACAACTCTGTTTTCCACTGGGAGGGATATCTATGGGGCTTCAGACTCTGAGAATGTACTCCTCCTTAACAGGTATTCTTATTGTACAAGACTGTTTTGGGAGCAGGAAGAGTTAAACGTGGAGATCATCTACATTTCAGATGAGAATGTTTGAGAGGTAAAGGCAGGAAAAAGGCTTTTGCCCTTTTCCCATACCATATAGCTATTCTATGTAATTCCAGCTGCAGCTACAGAAGTGTATGGTAGCTTTGTACAAGTAACCTGGGTACAGTTGGCCTTGACAAATGACATTAAATGTCTTTGCTCAGGTACAAAACAACATTCCAAAGGCCTAGGGATAGCCTGTGGAACAGCAGGGATAAGCCCCAAATCTTAACTAAATCTGTCTCGACTGGCCATTCTTTCTTGTTGCTGTGTTACCTTATCTCATTTATGCATGCAGAAATCCTTGGTTTGGCCCCACATGTTAAAATGTGAAATAATAAAGAAAAGCTGATTATTAAAAGTTGTTTCATTGATGCCTCATAAAATTCAGACTTTGAGGATTTGGTCTATATTAGGTGTCTTCTTTTAATTTATGTCCATTACATTTACCATTGATTCATGTTTTTCTTTTTTTTTTTTTTGAAGATAAAAGGATGATGAGGTTTGGTCACAAAGTTTGTCGTACTTTCTTGCATTACAGGCAGTAGAAGGTGGCAGTAGTGAGGCCCAGAGTCCAAGTATTCCTTGTTCCTAGCATCTTAGTTCCCCCCTAACTGTACAATCTTGAAGTCCCATTTCCAAGACAATACTCAGTCTGCTTCTAGTCCTTCACTCACTGACCATGTGCTGTAGAGCTCATGGAGCTTTCTGAGCATCTTTTGGTATCCAAAAGAAAGATGAAATTCTGTGGTGGTGATGCTGAGAAGGCAGTGTGGAATCCTTTCCAGCTTTGTGTATGATGGCCATGTCTGCAAATGGAAAAAGTCACAAAATTGTTCTGTCAGAGCTCCCAAATGCCTTCTAACCTGAATGCCAGAATAGTACTATTTGCTATGTAGGGTCATAACCAGCAAATCTGGGAGGCTTCTCCCTAATGAAGACAGTAATGGTTAAATAGAGGATGCCTTAGGTCTCACAGCTCAGACCAGAGGCTCTCACAAGTCTTTGTTTTTCATGATTGCTCACCTCAGTGAGTTGTAGTATTGCTAAGGTCAAATATTCTGAATGTACATGTCACAAGGCTTAATTCAAACAAATCAGCTTAAGTAAGTAGTTTTAAATCCAGTTATCTTTCTGGTTTCTATCTATTTTTCTGGTTTCTGAGATGGCAGTCACTGTTTTAAGACTTCCTGCAAAACAATGACATTTTCAAGTAACTTTTTAAAAATTGAAGTGGAGACTGTAATATGTTTTCAGGATTCCACTATCTAGCATTTTAAGAACATCTTTGACATAAACACGAGGTTTTCCAACCAGGAGATTTAGACCTGCAAGGTGTGGGGCCACAATGGCCCTAAAAGAAGTGAAAACACAATAGCAAAAGCAGCCTATTTTGTGGAAATATGATTGTCAGAGAAAGACACTTTTCTTCATTTTCATTTACAAAACTCAAGAGCTTTTGGTGGAGGAGCGGGGGAGAGAGAAGGGAATGGATAGCATGGGATAAATAACAAAATAATTAGAGTCTCTAGAGAGGATTGCAAAGTCAAAGAATCAAATCAAATTCATGCTATTAGGTTTCATTTCATGTTCATGAAGTTTTAGCAGGAAAAAAAATTAAAAGGGTTCTTAGCAGCAAACACAAGGGAGGTTTTGAACAACAATTGACAATCTGAAAGTGTAGTATTTTTAAACAATGTTCACTACTCCAAACTTATAGCTACAAAGAATTCACAAAATAAGAGAGACCTCTTGAGGACTTAGAATGAATTCCAATAGCTTGGTGGTTCTTAGATGTCTGATGCATGTGTAGTTTACCTATTGATAAAATAAAAGGGAAAGAGAATAAAGAAAAGCATTTCTGAGAAGGCCTAAGTCAAAACTGATTTTGCATCCATTAGGTGGAAAGAAAGTCTATACCCCAGTTAGGGTTTTACCCACAAAATTTTGAAGTATGCTTTAGTAGCCTGCTACTAGTAAAACACAAATGCTTAAAAGAATTCATTCTGAAGTATCTCAAAGATGAAGACATAACAAATCTAGACAGTGAGAGAGTAATTTAAGCATCAAACTCTGTATGCTATTTGGCTCAAACAGCAATATCCCAAAATTCAATAGTGCAAGTGAAGTAACTGACTCTAAGGAAAATAACACCATACCAACAGCGTAACTTGCTGTGTCTGGAACCACTTAAAATGAAATAACTAGTTTTATCCTGTCTTGTTTAAAGATGCACATAATTTTTAACATCTTTTTTAAGCCTCCTAAAAACTTTGTTTTATCCTGCAGCAGGACATTAGCAAGTAATTCTTGTCTTATTCTAGGTTATTATAAGAGTACAGTTTGAGAGTGCTGATTCCATTGAACTTGTTAAAAAAAAAAAAAAGAAAGCAGAAAATCTCCAAAAATTGTAGCTTCTCAGAATTAATATCATAATATTTTCACAGAAAAGTGGGATTAAATTCTGGACAAGTGTTAGCCCCAAATTAAAGAAAAGTAACAACTTGACACCTAGATGAATGATAACAGATAAATTATGCCTGAATGTGGAGAGAGAAGATAGAAAGGGATTTATTTGCAATTACTTTTCTGTCTTTATAGTTTTAATATTTTATTTAAAATGATAAAACACTTGTGATTCAATTACAGCAATGTTCTTTCAGATGCAGAAACGAGATTATCTTCAAATCTGATCTCTCTTTTTAGAACATTCCTGCCCAGACAAGATGCACATGTAGAAGTGATGCGGGTTACTAGATCAGGACCCATAGTCGAGTAATATCTTCTACAATAGGTCCTTTTGTAGGATGTAAATACATTTTCTCTTATATGGCTCTTTTTTTTTTTTTTTTGTCAGAGGAGAAGAGACGTTATTCAGCACTTTCTTTTAATATATTAGAATCAGTCAAATATTCATGTTCCATAGGCAGCAAATTGAGGCTGAGAAAGATTTGTAGGTGGAGATTTGAAGGCTCAGAGACACAGACAGAGAAAAGGATAACATTTAGGGGATTTATGCTTCTTAAATTACTCCTGCAAGAAAAAATAGTGGTGTAAACGGGAGGCCGTACCCCCGCATTTGGAGAAGGACAATTAGCACTGCAATGAAACAAAGCACACTGCCTGTTTCTGCCGCCGCTCAGGCTTGTCCTTTCGGCATTACCCTCTAGTGGAACTGGCAGGGATTTCAGTCACTTGTGGAAATGCCTCCAGTGTTCCCTGGGCGGCGTGCCACCAGGGATGCTGTCCCCTGAGACCACGCTGGTAGCGTTTGAGCTCTGGCACCCTGAAGGATTTACAGGAAGAAGATGCTCAGATGAGGCAGCAGTCCAGATCTGGTGTGTCCCATGAGGAGTGTTCCTGGGAAGTTCATGGGAGCTGCAGGTCCACGTGTGCTGCCCTCTCCCATGTCCTGCCTCAGCCTGGCCTGCTCGTGTCACACTCCAGGTGGTTGGGCTCCATTCCCTAATGGAGCCTCGCATGCTTTGCTGTTGGTTTCTGAGATTTTGTGGGCATTTTTCTTTTGTGGAGACAGCAGAAAATAGCAAATGTTCATTCAGCTGAATTCCTTGTATAAAGTCACCTACAGAGATCCCAAGAAAAGTGGAAATTCTAGAGGATTTCTTTAGGGAGATGTGTGGCAGGGCATTTTCCTGACAATTCAGATTGTCAGTAGGTACTCATTTTGATTCCGTTTTTCATGAATTTTACTGAATCACATTTTCACACTATGATGACATGTATTGTTCATGCAGTGCCTTCCTTTCCCCAGGTATCTGCTCCAAGGAAAGCTGGAATTTGATGTACACAAATCAGTTGCTTTTCAGGAAATAATTTTTACCTCTGGCTGGACATGTTAGCTATTACCTGAGTTAAAGAGTTTATTCATCTCATTAGAAATAGCTGGGAAACAAGGAAAGGGGTTTTATTTCTCCTGGGCCTCAGGCAATTAAGTATTTTGCTAGAAAACCTTCAGGAATCCACTGCTAAGCAATAATGTGTTGGATATAAATGGACTAACATTGTATACATAATGTCAATTTGCAGAGAAGACAGATGGATTTGGGGTTAAAATAGAATATAACAGTTGGAAAATCCCTACTGGTCTTTCTTGTGTCATTCTAAGAAAGTACTTTCATTTGTTTTGTTCTAGGTCACTGAAAATTTAAGCTAATGATAATATAGCTTCATGTCATAATTGGAGTGTATGTGTGAATTAAATATTTGGTCCTGGTCTATTTTGAAGCGCTCTTGTCTAATACAGAATGCGCACCAGGTAGCTGCGGGGAAAATGCACTGTGACCCTGGGATTGCCTGTGCCATAACGCAGGTGAGGGAGGATGTGCCGGAGTGCAGTGCTGGTGGTGCAAAGGGAGCCTGCTGCTGTGGGGAGGAGGAACGCGCTGTCACATCCCAGTGCCGTCCAGTCCTGGCAGCACATGCTCAAAGACTGCACAAACAACTTTCGCCTTGTGACTGTTTTCCTAAGCTACTCGCCAACAGTGGGGCAGAAGGGAATTGGAGAAGTATGAGTTTCTGTGTAGGTGAGGCTCCCAGCCAAGCAGGTGGGGGTATGGAGTGGCTTTTCTTTTTGGCCCTGAAGTCGAGAGAGACTGTGGCCGTAGAAGCAGCTGCAACAACTCTGCTGTTGATGCTTTTACTCCTGGGCATGTCAGTGCTAGGTTGTTCTAAAAACACTGGTTGTTTTCTGTGCCAGGCCACTGATACCCACAGCTCTTTTCCCTCTCCCAGTGAGACACTCATTCCAAGGTTGTTCAGGATTTTGCTTCTCAGTCTAACTTAAGTAAGGATTTTTAGATTTCAAGGATCCTTGTGAGGTAGCTATGCAATTTCTTCTTATTGTTCAGTGATGTAGAATGACAGCCTTAGAGTACCTGTGCTGTCATCTGTAGAGGTGTAACAATGAAGGTCTGGCATATGTCACCCATTTTGCAGGTGGGTCAGCAATTAGGAAAATGCAAGAAAATTGGTCAATGTACTTTACAGATGCAGTGCACAGCCAGGCATGACAGTTATAATTAACATTTCAGCATGACCTAGCCACCTATATATTTCTTTATGTGAACTTGTAAACGGCCTTGTGGAAGCACCATCTGCTGATTCCCAGTAAAACTACAAATGCTGTGGAAACTTTCTGATGCTGGTTCTGTGTTAAAATGGATGGAGTGCTACATACTAAGCTTCCAGCTTGGATCCAGATTTGAATTGAAATGAGTTGTTTATGTTCCTCTGTATTTCATGGAGTATTTTTCTTTCCTATACAAATTAGTAGAGAAAAATGACTGCAATCTGAATGTCTCTGTGCTTTTCAGACCATCGCATATAATCTATCTGATACTTTTAATAATAGCTCCTTGTGATATTTATAAACATCCTAAGATGCTCCACTTCCTGATTACTTACATGATAATTACCCAAAACCAAACCACCTAGGTCTAGTACAGGGCCGAGATGCAGTATGCCAGCTGACTACACTAGAGTCAAAAAGCAGTGACTCCTTTACAGACCTGTTGTCCATAGTCATTAATAAAACAAAAGAAAAAAAATTGTCAAGGAAATCGTGGTTGAATGGATTTTCATAATCCTTCCTATATAGAGTGACATGGAATACATTAAACCCTGAAATAGTGGAGGGGATGTGATATTTTCCTGTACTGAATCATATTTGAGAAGAACCAGGGCATCTTGACTGCATTATCAGATTCCTTTTTATGTATGAACAACTCTGCTTTGTCTTACAGGATTTCATCTGAAGAGCTCAAGAGAGGAACATGCATTGTGCTTCAAAGTTAATGAGAACACCCTTAAGTAGTGCTGAGACCCACTTCAAAACACTGCAGAACAATTTTACAGGATAGGTAAAACATGACTGTCTTCCTCAGACTAGTTGTATAAATAAAGTTTGTGGGGCTATTCATGGGAGTAGAGTGAGAAATATTTGACCCATGATCTTACATATCAAATATCTTTATGTATTATTAACAATCTATAAAGCTGGACATAAAAATGTGACTTGTTAATGCCAAACTTATGTCATGTGGAACAGGAAGAGAAAGAACAGAGTCTTTCCTATATGGTTTGACAAGACCTTTTCCAATAAACTTGTAAGCGTCCCGTGGCCATAGGTGCAGATTATAAATTAACTTGGAGGCAGGTGTTTCCGTGGCTGGAGGGAAACTTGTGCCAACATGTACTCACAGACTGTGTCCACAATATCCACAGTAAAAGTGTGTGCCAGTGCTTGCAAGAGACTGCAAATGGAAGCAAACTTGTGATGCTGGAATAAATTTTCTATCCACTGAAACTAAAACTGGAACCATAAATACTATAGCTGGAAGATTATATTTGATCTTTGCCACCATTAAGATTCCTATCTCAGATGTTCTGCTTCTAATAGTCCTGTTTCAATATGTAAAAGCATAAAAGGTAGCATATTTTCTCCCCTGTCTTTTTGTTCCTCTCTCTGTCTTTCATATACATGAAGAAAAAGGTGAAAAGAAGGTAAAAAAATTCCAGTTCTTTGACTGGTACACAGAAATTATGACTCTGACTGGTCTGGTGCCTGCAGTAGAATATCTCTGACAGAGATCAACTCTACCAGAAGTTTCTAAAGGGATCAAGAGGCCCCAGAGCAGACAAATATGGAATAATGGGACCACAGAGAAGATTGTCCATGGGGGTAGTCAGTCAGTGATGAGTCTTGTGTCTGAGCTATGCATCGGTGTTCTGGCTCTTACAGAGGGGTCTGTCTGCCACATGTAACTGTGGTGGCTTTGACTTGTCACAGAGTCTAAGCCTTTTGAATCCTCCTAAATTCTTTACCTAATTTTTTACCTTGTAGTAGTGAATTTAACACTTAAATAAGCAGGTCTTTTCAATGCTCCTAAAAATAACTCCTATTTTTGATGGAAATGTGGATTAGAAACATGTAATCTGGGACCATCGCCATTTAGATTCTTATCTCTGGTCATTTCCAGCATTGAATTCTCCAGAAAGGAGTGTGGAGAAAGCTATGATGTATGGCACAAAGTGTTTGGGGTATTAGTTGGAAACATTTGGAGCTCTGTGCTTCAGTGATGCTTGTTTGTCACTGTGAGCTGCTCAGCGTGGTTGTGTGCCAAGGCAGGGTGGTGGTGATGGAGGGGGAAAACAGAGGGATCTTCAGCCCTGCTTTCTGCACCAGGGACTGCAGTGCTCCAGTGACAAGGGAAGAAGTCCTTTCCAAAGACAGCATTGTTGTCCTCCTTGCCCACCCGTGTTCGTGTCAGAGTGGTGTGTGGAGCTGGCGGGAGGCCGGGCTGCAGCAGGGGTGGGTGATCCACCTGCGAGGCCAACTGGCTCACAGATCTCTTGCCTTCCTGAGCAAGCAGGGGTTGCTTCCCAGAGATGCATGAGCCCCTGAAAAGCCACACTTAGGGCTGTGTCATAGGAGTGTTTCCCGTTGAAATGAGTTGCCTTTTAAATGTAATGGTCTCCTTGTTGTTTTACGGGGACAAAGGGTAAATAAGATTATTTTTGTTTGTTATGGAATTGCCTAGTGACCATCTGTGAGCCTCATTATGGCAGCCATGGTTCAAATTTAGAGTAATAGATATCTCCTAGTGCTTGTATCGCAGCATCTAAATAGACCAGACAGATGAAGGGTAAGAAAAGTGGCAGAAAAGGCAAGCAAATAGGAGTATTCAATTTACACCCTTAATAACATTTAATTTATGGTGTGTGCTGGCACTGTGACTGCTGGTTTTATTTATTTCCAGGCTAAATAATCCTAACATATCAAGGCTATAGAATCCTTCTTGTGGCTGTAACATTCTTATCAGTTGTCTCCAGTAACTTTCTATTTTTGTTAAATGTTTCATTAGGTGGGGTAATAAAAACAAAACATAATATGCAACATGAAGACACACCACTTATTTGCATAAAAACATTCAGATATTTTCAGTAATATTCCTTATTACTTGCTGACCAAGGCAGTTGGAACAGATGTTTCCCCTGAGCTATACACAACAACATCTAGCTGTTTTTCTTGAGTGTATGAGCAATGCAGAAGTGGTTCAAATTATGCTTGCCATTGTGTATTGCTTCCTGAATTAGTGTAGTAATTTTATTTATTGTCTGCTCATGCTCTGTGAAAAAAACCTCATGTTTTCCACAACGCGCCGTGTTAATGGTGGAAGGCTTCCTCTCTCTAAGACTGCAAAAATGGTCCCTTTTTAATGAATATCTTATTATTCTAATAGATATTTTTATTATTACAAGCAGTATTTATTATTAAATTATTATTAAAACTGTCTTTGCTGCATTTTTTTGGACATGGAGAAGTTTCCAATAGCAAGGAATAGCTATAGAGAGCCAAGACTTGGGAGGTTGTGTAATTATTACATACCCCTCATCTTTCAAAAGACAAGCTCATCTACAGACTGCCATTCTGCATAAAAGAACACTTGGGCTTGGTAATTGACTTCTATTTCCCTTTCCCTCTTCTGGATCTTTGCCTGGGGGATCATCAGCCACACTTTCCATGGTGATTGCTAAGGGTGACTTTCTTCCCGCCCTTTTTAAACAGACATTTTGAGCAGTATAAATGTAAATAATTTAATAGACTCCAGCCAGCAGTTCCTAAAGCTAAAACAACCAAAGGACAGTGTTTGTAAAATAACAACAATGCCTAATGCATTCAGGTTTTGTCACTATGTACTGATGTGATTCAAACCAACCTCACCAACCCCCAAAATAATGCATCAAATCAATAGCTCACATGTACTTGTGGGATAGTTGATCTGCAGAGATCAAGAATACAGTAGAGCACAATAGTATTATATACAGAATAGCACTATATATCATTTGTTGGCACAGTATCTGCACTTCTAATTTCTTGAAAAGAATTTTGCTTGTGGAAATTATTTATCAAGAAAATCAGTATTGTTGTGGTGTGTCAAGTAACTCTGTGGTGTGTCAACTTTTTGTCAAGTAACAGAATCACAAGTGGACTTCTGCACCTGCACGTACCCTTTATTTTACATTTTGAGGCACAATGAAAGGAAACAAAGCTGCAGTGTCCTATATTGAGATGCATGGAGCTGGCTTCAAGGCAGTACAGACCTGTATGAAATGAGAAAGTTTGAGGGCTTTGTGAACTTTTATAGAGGATCAGAAGAAAGCTGTTTAGCACAGGTGTTTCAGTAATTGTGATACATTGGAAAATTTCAGCATGTTCAAGGGCACTTATGTTGTGGCTACAGCTGTTCTAACTCACACTGCAAGGACGATGTGGTGTTTTAGTGCTAGCACACTTGATTGTGTAATATAAAAGAAGTAGGAAAGGAAGTATTAGTTAAACCAAGGTGGTGCTCCTTTATTCCCTTTCTTTCCTTTTCTATTTTCCCCTCTCCTTTTTGTTTTATGAATTTTTATCCCTCCACATAGAAAAGGCACAGTCAGAAACAGTGTCATGGCAAAGAGACTGGGGTGGAGAATAGCCAGACGTCTTTCTAAAAGCTCTGCTTCCTCCTGCTGCTCATATACCTGTGCACTCAGTTTTCCTGAGCTGGGAAGGAAAAAGCACATATGCAGATAGACCAAGGTGGGAATGTTTTGAATCTCTTCCACAACATTGGAATATGGCAGTATAAGTTAATCTTCTGCTCCCTGATTTGCAGTTTATTCCTGTGCTTTTGAAGGATGTCTTAAATTGCAAGGTGATTAGGTTGCAGAGAACTAGTTTGAAATCCACTGAGGTTGTACTGTGTTCATCTGGTGATCTGAATTAATTTAAAAACAGGCTATGACATTAACTTTGCTATTATCCAACCTTTCCATATATATAGAGCAACAGATTTATTTTATATGGAAAATGAAGATATGGTCCTTGCCTACATGACAGTCCAGTCTGTGCTGGAAAAGATATTTATGCAGACTGTACTCTGAGCTTTCAGTCTGCTGGTGTGGGTGCTGGCTTAAGGAGACCTATCTGCGTGGCCAGTCTGATCCACTGATCCACTTCTGACTTCTCAGAAGATAGTAGGTTATTCTGCAGTGTGTTTATTCTAAATGAGCTTGTGCATCTGTAGTTGCTTAGGCATTTCCACAGGAGTTCAAGAGAAACTTAACAGCAGGTAATAGACTTTATTCCTAGTAGAGCAATGAACAGTGAAGATACTGTGAAATACACTTTCTTACTGAACAGTGTTTTGTGGTTAGATTCCCAAGTGCCTTATAATTTAGAGACTCATGCCACAGCCTTTCCAGGGACACTGATAGGAGCTATTTTCTCATTCTGGCTGTTTCTGTGAAGCTCATAAACACTTAACATCTCTGAAAGTAACTCTGCTCTGCCATGTGACTTATTTAAGTGGGATAATGGCTTCAAAAGCTCTGAGGGATGGCCAGAGTTGATGAGTGACAAATACACAAATGCATAAGCACTTGTGCAGACACACATACACAGAGCGCTGTGTATGTAATACACGCCACAGACAGGCTAGTATGCCTAAAATGAAGGAGGCCAAAATGTCAAAAAGGGAATGAGGAACAAAGCTGGTGAAACTACTGGAGTAAGTTCTGTAACATAAACAAAAACTTTACTCTGATCTCATTTTACTGATACTTATGTTCTGTGTTTCTTTGTTTGTTTAATTAATATTGACGTGTCTACAATAATTTCAATGTCATTCATTGTCTTATTCACAGTGGTATAAGTGAACAGTCTGTCAAACCCAGCAGGATGAACAGAATGGGAATCTTGGTAAGGGATTCTGCTGTAACCATCAGTGGTGTGACAAGACTACATTTATGGACAGTTTTATTATAGAATACACAATAATTTTGGAGGCCAAGTGTTTTGCAGGAACTTCAGTGGAATGATGATAGTTTGTGCCAGACACCAAGCAGGAGAAGAACATTAGATTTTTGATTTTAACATTCATACTGCTTGCTTATACTTTTCATTCTTCCTAGACTGATCCTTGACAGACTTCATAAAATGTTTATTATTACGGAATTGTTTAAAATGGAATTAGTATCACCTGGCTTTTATTTCAAAAAGTCAAGTTTTTAGTATGCATTTGCTAGCTAACCTCCTGAGGGAAAGAAAAATGAACTGAGTAGTCATTTTAGAGGCGATTTCAGCATATAACAAATTGCACTTTGGAGGTACCTTTGTAGTTAGCCTGGACTAGTGGCTAAAGCAAGATGTGCTGAATTTGAATTGCTGATACAAGGAAAGGTCCATATCACCTACAGCCTGGCCAGCTGTGTCAAAAAGGTCTTTCCCAGAAATTGTTATGTCTCATTGGGCTTGAAAATTCTTACTGCTTACAAAGTACCTACCAGTTATCCTGAACTTGGGGATTTTATTCCTTTTTAGAGATTTGCAAAGTGCTGCTAATGGAAGAATTCCTGTTGTTGGTTGGTTTCACTAGGAAAAGGTTAATGCTGCTAGCATGTTCTGCATGTTGTGTAGCTAATGGTGGGTAGCTTAGTGGTCACACATCACAAGATATTCACGATACCCTAGTGTGACTAGAGTTCTATTATATGTTATTATAGGTACAAAGGCTGGGTAGTACTTTCCTAAAGAAGAGTTCTGAAGTGAGGAAACCCTGAGAGGCTGTTTTTTGTCACAGTATTGTCTGTCCTTTAAACAGTGTTTCACATTAGATGGTTCCATAAATCTTCTTACAGGATGGTGATAATATCTTTACACAACACACAGAAGGTAACATCCATCTTACATTTCTGTCTTATGATTCATACCATTTGTATGTGAAGTTCCAGTGTGGTTAGAGGCTGACAAACATAAAACTGAACTTTGTCTAAAAAGTTAGTGAGATCTATTAGTTATTAAAATCAGACAGAATAATAGTGTCTTTATTTTATAGGCATTTATTTTATCAAATCTTCTGTATTTTCTTTTAAAGGATCATTGCAAGTAAAATTGAACATCATTTAACACATAATTTACAATAAACTTAACTAAAGTTAATAACAATAGCATATCACTTATTAAGCCTGTAAAAACCACAGCAGACTGGTAATCTTACCACTGATGATAAATTGAATTTTTCCATTTCTACTACTACAATAATAAAGAAGAAGAGTTAAAGACCAGCCGTTCCATATGGGTTGAATATTCTACCCTTACCTGGATAGGAAAGATGTTATTTTCTATTCCTATTCCTTTAGCAGACATGTATGTAAAAAGGCTACATCTTATTTTATGAAGGTTGGTGCACACATCTGTTCATTTAACTGTACTGTACTGTTGTCCTACAGTTGTCTTCAGGGCATTACATTAAAGCAAAATCAGTCCTGCAAAACTAGCTTACTCTACTTGCTAATTTCTTCTCCCTGAGTTTTCTTCACTCCTCTATCTGTCTTCTAGACTTATTAATTTATTTAAATTCGCTCAAAGTTGAAATTTATTGTCAGATATTTTTGGGCACTCCATGATAAAAGTTCCCTGCTGTATTCTACATCCAGGTGGATATAGAAAATGAGCATGTTATTTAGTCCTGTGAAGTTATGTTGCATCTTGACTATAATAACCATTTCCTAAATAGAAAAAGAAGGAAAAGTCAGAAATGGAACTCAATACCTTATCAGACAGTAAAATCAATGCTAACTGCTCTCTAAGTGGGTTCGTGACAATTCAGAGATCTATGTTGCAAGATTCCAATCTAGTAAACAGTTACAATAGTACTAAGATATTTGCCCATGGGCCTTTAAAAGAGATGCAAATGAGTTGACCTTCTTGTCTCCTCTTGTATGACCTGACACACAAGGAATATTCTGGAAGAATCAATGAACATTAGTAAAATCAGAGAGCAGAAATCTGACCTCAGAGATGATAAGCATGTTTTAAATGTTTTGGTGGAAAACAGGGAGGCAGACAGAGTTAACATATAGAGTTTCATGGGAGGAGAAATGCAGGAAAAATTGAAAAGAGAAAAGATATTTAGGAACACATGTCAGCATTCACACTGAAGCAGGAGAGAAGGGAGAAGGGACTATATGTATGAGGAATGGAAGGCACACTAAATCCTGATGTTATGTGTGCAGTGTTCAAATGAGACTGAACCATGATTTGAGCGTAAAATAGAGCTTGGATTTTCTGGAGTCCTGGCAATACAGCAGAGTTAGGAGATGCTGGCTGGTGTTTTAACAATGGTGTGTAAACAAACAGGATGAAATGAAGGAAAACAGGAATGTGGGAATTCTGGTATTGGTGTGATTTTATAATGAAGAAAGGGTGATTTTTTTTGCTTCAGGTGAGCTATTGCTAAAACATAAGGCAAAACCCCCACAAATGACTGTTTGGAGACTGCTGGCAAAAGAGGAGATGAAGATGTTGTAGTTCAAAAAGCCAGATGATGGGAGGGCAAGTGATGCAATATTACAAACCTCTTACTCATCCATGAAAGAGCAAAGGTGAAGGGGGATCCGGAAGGAACAAGGCATGGCTGAAATCAATGTTTCTAAAAGAACAGCAAAGAGACAAATGACTCTGATACTTTGCCCTTAAAAGAGAACATACTGCGATAAATGGTGTGAGCTGAGGTCTGAAGAGGAACACTGTCTGAGAGGCTGCAAATTTCCTTTCATACATGAATTTATCTCAAGCTGCTGGATCTCAAATTGTACTGAGACATCCAGGTTCATTTAACTAAATATGGGTAGGAAGTATCGTAACAATGCCAAACATCAGCTCTAAGTCAAGATCTTGCATTCCCTTTTCAGACAAACTAATTGAGAGATTACAGTTAATGTCAATGGTTTAGGTACAGAGTCTCAAGTCTACATGCAAGGGGCATGGACAAAGCTTGATATTGTTCATCTGCCTGTCATGCTTTAAGGCAGGTCTTAAAGTTTAGGTGTAACTTGTAGTATAATTTTGCAGTAATAATTAAGTTACATGCTTTGCTATCACAATTTTTGAATCTATAATTGATTAGAAGTTACTAAATACTAGTGTGTCACTTCTCAAGTTGCAGAAGGCTTTTCCTCTTTCCAGTGGGAAAATATTTTAAGTTGAAAATAGCAAAAAAGTGAGAGAAGAGGAGAAGCAGGGAGAAAATAAGAAGAAGTAAGTCACAAAGGGGTACCAGCCATACAGACACAAAAAGAAGTCTGTCCATAGCAGATTACTGAGGTCCTGCCTTATTTTTGAAGGCGAAGAAGAATAATATTACACAACATATTTGTTTTCACATTTTTAAAATTTTGTAGAAATGGAAAAATAATTTGTTTTTATGGAACTACTATCAGTCTGTAACCCAAACTTCTTTCAGTATTTAAATGTATTAATATAAACCATTCATTCTCAACTAAGTAAAAAAATATGTCCAAAATGGAAATAATCCAGATAATATGGTCTGCTTTCTTTTACAAGCCTCAAATAGCTTCCATTTTGCTAACAGTTTTATATCTGTACAAATGTAGGTAGGAAATGTTTGTAACATAAAGATGTATGGCCACTTTTTACATTTCTGAATGAATTGTATGCCAGCAGTGTGTAAAACGTATTATACCTCAGTTTGACTGACTGTGGTGTTTATTTCTTTGTAGAGTCATTAGAGCATTACGAAAAACTATCTTCTGAAAGCCATTGTGGACTACTTTGTCATCAGGCCAGTTGGATCTCATTTGGACTGCTTGTCATCAGCTCTCTACAATAGTTTATTTTGTTGTCACAAGCCCAGGCAACCTTTTCTGAGGTTTGGCCTTTAGCTGATTGTGTAGGATTCTCTGTTAATCTAGCAGAGGATTGTGAGAGTGCTGATCTGAATAGGTAAGCAAATAAAGATTTGTATTGAGGGGAACATCAAACGTTAAGGACATGCTAGACACAATTTTGCAAAACTTTTAAATGCCATTCTTTGGAACATCTCAAATCACAAGTCAGCATTAAAAAAAAATAAATCAGCCCACACAAAATTTTCTTATTCTGAATTTAGTTCCACTGAAACATATGATACTGTTTGTACTGCAAATTGAAAGTGCTGTAGATCTGGCTGATGGGAACTGTGCAATCATCTATACATAATCTTGTAAGGTCTTTATATTGTCTCTCACAACTCTTGTGGGTGGCACAATTGTAACTAAATCCATGTGTATTCACACTGAAAAAAATGCCTGGAGTCCTGAATATATTGTTTCCTGTTTCAGAAAGAGGACTTCCTTCTCTGAGCTCAAACAGTATTTCTGCATTTTAAATCACGTACCTGACTTTCTGGTTAGACATAGTGAACTTAACAAATGAAGAGTTGAAATAGTCACTTTTATTTAAGAGAGCAGCTATTGTCTACTTGTCAACCATTTCCTGGGCACATGCAAGGTCTGACAGTGCTCAGCATTGTCCCAAAATATTATCTTCTTGTCTGTCTGGATTGTCTTGATTGTCAGTGTATCCCTACACTGAATACTAAGATCATCTTCAAAAAAATTAATTGTTCAGAGATTGTAGGAACCAGTGATTCTCCATAGAGCAAAATATCACACTATGTAAGGAACTCTACCCACACATTGTTAGGTAGGAGAAGCCAAAGGAAGTGTTTGAATGCATGAGAAGAAAAAGGTGTTTAAAAAACTATCCACCAACAGAGCATTCTGATTGCAGCCTCGACTGACTCTGGAGTCTCTGTGATCACTGCCAGACAGGATCTCCACCAAGTGTGGCTTGGCCCAAGAGGACTACTGTGATCCATACAAGCTGCAACAACAGGAATAGGAGGGCCGTCTAAACCAGATCAAGGGATGCGACAAATGCTTTTTTAGTGTTGTTAAATAGCTCTGAGACCTGGATGAGTTCAGCTATTAGTACTGCCTTCCATCTTTTTGCCTTGCTCTTCAAGCATTTCATTTTCCACAAAACCCAAATGTATCCAATCACAAATGTTAAACCACCTCTTTGTGGTCTATTTCTAACCTACTTTAAAGGTGAGGAAAGGGTAACTTCCTCATTTATCTGATTGGAATGGAATGTGTGGGAGCAACAGCAAGCTGGGTGGATACAGGTTATGTTCTATTCAACACCTTTGTTAAAATGAGTTTAGAGACACAACTCCTCAACAGGAAACAATTTTCTAATGTTTAACTTACAGTTGCAAAATCTCCTGAAAACTCCAGCAAAAATCTCTATTATAAATAATTTAACATGTAAATCATAATATTATGAAATTCCTGTGTTTGAAATACACCAGTTGTTTAGGGACATGTGTTTAGAAACACCTTTTGTCTTTGAATTTCAATGATTTTGTCAAACATGTGTCTTCAACTGCTGTATTATCTTCAGAAGTTTTTGTTTTTCCTTGTCTATGTTTTAAGTGAGGGAGGGCAGGAAGTCAGAAATGATTCATACCATTTTGGGATGTGCTGCTTTCCCTGACAACATTGATTACAAAGCTGAGCCCACTTGTTAGCAAGAGCAACATAGAGGATGTTTTCAGATCCATCCTCTTATTAATCACTTCTTAGTTCTTGTAAATAATCTGCGCAAGTACATCCTTAATACGTCATTTGCACTGTAATGAATAGAGTGCAGCAGAGGCAGCTCAGCTTTGAGAAATGTAACCCAGAAATTTTTATGTGCGTTTTCTCACCATTGTGGCCCTTTTTATTTCCATTCTATTTAATTTGTCTGAGGCAACCGTTTTGAATTTTTGAGCCTTGATTCCAAACACTTATTTTTTGCAGCTATATTAAAATATATTTCCACCCCCCCAAGAAGGGCTTATTCAGAGAAGCAAGCTTTTAAAAATCAGGAAACATGTATAAAAAGAAAACTATTAAACAATGTGTGTCTGGGTTTCCACTGATATTTTTACTTCAATTATAGAAAACACTGGTATTTTAATGAGGCTTTTTTCCATTCATTTGCTGCTTCAGCTTGATTTTTTCAGTGAAGATATAAACTCTGTGTTTATGACATCAGATTTTTTTGCCATGGAATGTAATGCACTATCACAAACACACTGTTATGATTACATGACAATTTCAAATCAGACGTTAAAATACATTCCAAGTGAGAAAGCAGGTCTTTAAATCAAGAATACTTGAATAGGAGAAATAAATTATTCTTCTTGGGAGCTGAAAACCAGCGTGATGTTACACAGGCATAGCATGAGGCATTTTCTGACTTTACAGAGCTCATAACCCATTGCAGACAGAGGCACTTGTAATATGCCTGTCAGGGATAAAGACTGGAGCTAGTGGTAAGACTGACAGTTGTCGTGGGTGTCTTGGAAGAAGGGGTGGTGAAAAATAGGCAAAAGAGATTTTTCAGAGCCACTAACTTAGAGGTACTCTTATGCACTTAAGAAGCAAGATGAGCTAAGTTAAAATAGGATGAGTTCGTATTTACAAATTTTCTCCAACATGTGCAGGCGACTGGACTGTGGAATGTACTTCAAGGGAGTTAGGGAGTGCAGCAAAGCAATTGAAGGAGTCTGGGCAGGGCAGAAAGTACAGAGGGAGAATCAGTGGATATTAGTGTAGGGGTGTAACCACAGCTGTATTGTGCAAATTTTGAAGGGCTGACTGTGCCCTGGAACAAAAGGGATAGTGAGGAATTCAAAGGGATGAGCATTGTTTTCTTGAATAGTGAGAATAGCAAATGAGAACAAAGAGAAAGAGGCTGAGGTAAAATATTATGGAAGCAGGTATAATGAGTGACTAAGGCAGAAGTAAGGCTTTTTGTGGCAGAAATGAGAAACAAAGGATAAGTGCTGGGAGAGCACAAAAGAAAAACCACAGGATTTCCCAGGAGTTTGATTACAAAGAGGTTTCAGGTAGAGACACATAGAACATGAAAACTCTCATTCAGATACAAACAGAGCTACAAATGTATGAGCTTATTGAAGGCTTGGAATCTTGTCTGGGAATGCAAAAGAGAGGAAAAATACTGAGATGTGTGAAAACAGTGGATGGAAAACAAAGACAGGCTGCATTTAGATGGTAACCAGGAAATAATCAGGGAAGTATCAGTGTGGTAATGGAGAAAAATGGAAATGCTGGAAAACCAGTATAGGAGATGCCTGAACTTCAGGAAGAGGAGCTGTGGATCCAGCCACCCTCCCACACAAAGATCCTGATGTCTGTACTGTTTTCAATGCTGTGCGTTTTCTATTGTAGTGAGTCCAGCAACTCCCTTGGGGAGTTCTGAACTAATGACTTAAAAATTTGCTGAGGACTGACATAACTGAAAATAGAAAGTGTCAGGACAGTGCTGTACGTATACTCTGCACACACGTTACACACACATACACATGCCAGGGAATGGTTCTTTCTTCCACTCTTTTCCTAACTAGGTTTTCTCTGTGGCAGACATTTTCCACCTTGGTGCCAGGCAACTTTCATTAGTGCATAATGATGAAAATATTAGCCAATAGTTTTTAAGCAGACAGCCCAGAAATGTGTAGCCATTTAGCAGGAATAAACTAGGCTATTCCTGATTAAGACCTCTGATTTGTTCAAAGCATACAGCTCACTTTATAGTGTCAGCCTTTCCCTAGATTGACACAGCGGTGGCACTGCCATGGACATATAGGGGCAGCCTCTTGCTGCCATGAGGCATTGATTCCCCAACTTTAGTTGAAGCTGTGCTAAGTCAAAATAGCAAAGAATCAGGTCTGTCCTAAATATCCATTTATGGATTTCTCTGGTGGGACACTGTATATGCTGCCTCCAGCTTGGAGTTCTTGCTGTGGGTTCAGCACAGTGTTCAGTTCTTGTAATGCAGCCTCAAAGAGTTAGCCTGACAACTTACTGGAAAAGATGCACAAAATTAACCTCCTTGTCCTTTTCACTCAGGATCGTAATACATGAAAAAGAGTTATTTGATTTATCAATAAAAAAATGCAGGCATAGAATTTTGTAGGACTATTGAGACACCTCTGTATTAACTTTATTTTTTTTTAAAGCATTCACTGTATTTGATCTCATTAACAACACATTCAAATACTGGCAGAAATTATTATTAATTCCTATGGTGTTTTTGTAACAATGTAAACCATGATGAATTAATTTGGTACCAATATGGATGTCATAAGTACTTTATCAGATTTCCAACTCAACTCATGACTAATTAACTTACCATTATTTTAAGGAGTTACCCAGATGTGCTTATGATAGAATTAAGGTAAACAATGACTGATGCTCAGTCGTTATGATTAGAGCAGCTCTATACAATTTGACAAAACCTCATGTGCCTTTCAATATAAAGCACCTGCCAAGCCACATGTGCATCAGATTTCTCAAATTCCTTGTCACTCATTAATACAGATGTAGACCATATTTTAAAAGTCAGTGTGTAGAATGGAGACTTTTTTCAAAAGGCAGGCAGGTTTTCTCTCAAAACCCACAAACTCTGTAACTGAAATTTTTAGTGACTAACTTGTCTGCCAGTTAAAATACTGTTGTCATGTGGTCTACAGTTTTTTATGCACCCAGTTCAGTATATTATGTCAACATAGTAATACCATGCCTAAAAATCTGTTTTCATAAAATGGTACAATTTAGGTTTGAGAAAGACTTTTTTACCTCAAACTTTTCGACTTCTTACCTTTGTCAGGTTGTTTCCTACTTCAAGTTAAGTAGGTTTTAGTAGCATTATTTCACTATTTCCGAAAACCTTCAAGGAACCTAACTACTTCTCCAGGGGAACTATTCCAAAATCTAATATGTCAAGATGTCAGTACATAATTCAACCTAATTACTGCATATTTGGTGTTTACATCTTTGGATATTTGTTCCGCTTCTTATTTCTGCAGACAAACAGGTTGGAATTGTAATAAATTATTTAATAAATATTGGACAACTTGGTTTGCAAATTGTCTGGGGAGTATCTGATGACTTTTGCTAACTATGTGTTTGGGTTCTGTGATCGAAGAATGTCAGGGCAATAAGGGAAGACTGCAAGGGGCTGGAATGGCTGGTTTGCTACATTTAAAAGAGTGTATCCAGTTAATTTAAGGTTGAAGAGGACAAAAAGCTTCTTTGTTTACTTTGGCCTTTAGTCTTGGATTTCAAAGGTGCAGAAGTGTACATGTTGCAGACTGTCTGACTTGAAAGGACCGAACACAGCCATACAGAAACCTGGCCATCATTTTTATTTTGAGCTGTACTGCAGCTTCTACTGTGAGTTAGAGATGAGGAATTAAGCAATGAATTTAAGAAATAAAAGTGAGATAAGAAAAAGTTCATGTTGCTAATAGAGGCAGTGGTACTGATCAATAGTCTGTGGGAGCTCGTGGTGGTCCAGACAACATTCATATTTGCACATGTACTGTTTTTGCTTACAAAGTTAGAGTTATATAATTTCTTGTTCCTAAAGTCTTTAGGTGCCTATTTTGTCTGTGCTCATAATTCCTGTAAGTCACTTTTCCTCCTTGACTACATTTTCAACAGAACCACAGAACTACATAATTGGTATAATGTTGACTGAGCGTGTAGGGTTGAGTGTTGGGTGAGAGTACTACAAATGAAGTTGATATTAACTTCAGTGCTCTATTTTGGTTTTTTTAGTAATATCTAAGACTTATGTGGCACTCATACCAGAATTTCAGTTGGGCTTTTGTGCTTTGATGCTTTGAAAACCCTTTGCACTTTTAAAGGCCTAAAAAATCTATAAAAACAAGTCACAACTTAATTAAAGTTAATAGTATTCTTTTACATATTAATCTGTTTTTATTTCTTTCACAGACTTTTTTTTCTTTTTCTCTTTCTCAGTCTTTGCACAGGCAAAGATAAACTGAAGTAAGCATATCTAACAGGATTCAAGATTTTTTTGGCATTCTTGCTTCATATGTCCTTTTCTCTTAAAGTGCTGCTGCAGTATCTAAGTTTATTGAATGAAGTAGGTGAATATGTATGTAGAACTAAGTGATCCATAAGTTAATTCTCCATATTTTAGCTTTTTAATGGAACAATTTAGCTTATTAGATATAAAAATGCTATTAATACTTTGAAAATGCAGCAATTTTCAAATCATTGTGTAACTATACCTTGGGAAGGCAATTTTAATTCAATGTTCCTACACCATTTTCATGAACTGTGAGTCTGTTACCAAAACTATTTCTAAACAATGACCCTTTCAGCAAATTGTCCCTCAAACCAGACTTCTATAGGCAGATTGGAAAGAGGAATATAAAACCAATGATGTTGTACCATTACATGAAACTGTACTCTATTTTGTAAGAAGTTTGTGACCTAGAAAGAACTTTACTCTAAAAAAAATACAACCAAATATCCTGCAAAACAAAATCCTTCTTTACTGTGAGTGCTGGCAGTAAGGAATTGACAGTTTATTTTTCATTTACTATGTCTTTTATTCAACCACTTAATGTCAAAAGATAAGGAAATTCTGTAATGGAAGTTACGTCAATGCTCTTCCTTCTGGACTTAATGCTCCTCTTACAGCCTTGCATATTTTACTTCACTTCTGTGTAGCCAGTGTTGGGACTTTTAACTGAGTAAGTATGAAGAGAATTGGGCTGTTTCCTTTCAGGGACTTTGTAAACATAGAACACTGAATTTTGCCTCTTGTATTTGTCTCTGGTGTTTGACTGTGGTACTGGGGAGTTGTTTTCTCCTTGCTCCTTTCTCAGACCTTTCTATGGATAATTTTAGACTCTATCCCTGGACTGAATTGTTAAAATGTGATTTGAGGTCTAGAATGGTGCCTGCTTTTGGTCATTCACCTGTACTCCCCCATCTCCTCCTGATCCTGATGCCCACTTGGCCTATTTACTTCTGAACAATTGTAGTGCCTGGATATGCAAGGCTTGAAGGACCCCTGAGATCTGGGTAGATGCTTGCTACTGCTCTTCTGAGCAGGATTCCACAAACCGAATTCCCTGGGTTTTTAACTGCCTCAGTTGCCTCAAGGGAATAGGCCAAGTTTTCTAGTTCTTTTACATGATATTGTATCACTCTTCTCAGTCATTTTCTTAGTCTGTCTCTACTTTGCAATAAGCAAATGCTGTAAACTTCTTTAAAATTGGAGGTTGTACATTTCTGAATAATACAAATGATCCTAATGCCATTTTTCCATTCCAGCAGTTCCCACTGCAGCTGTTCTTTAGCTTGTAATCAAAGTCTGGAAGGGTTAGAGTATATTTTGTGCCCTGATGAAACATGGTGCTAATAAACCACCAAGGAATGGGATATGCTGGTACTTGCACCACTTCTGATGCTTCAAATACTATCCAACTTTTGAGGCCATTCACTGTCCCTTGAAAATTCTGATTAGTTGGAATCAAGAAAAAGAGTCTTGTCTGAATTTCTGGGTAATACTTCAAAAAACATAGATCTGGTCACTTGTTAGGAATTCTGGTACTATTATATCATACTGCTTTCTCATCAGGCACCTTTCAAACCAGTCCAGGAGGAAGACCATCGTGATGTCCTCAAAGGTCAGCACTAGAGTTTTTGATGAGGTGTGGAAAGTTAAGGCAAAGAGAAGAATCTGACAGTCCAAATTCTCCCCTCTGAGGGTTACAGATGTACTAAAAGATAAGGACTCTGTCTTACTACAGTCCTCTGCCTGGATCAGCGCCATTTGAGGTGGCTCTCTGCCAATGAGATCTGTGATCTTTTGATTTTCTTCTTGGTGTGAACCATCTGCTCTTTGAGTCCTTGCTGTAACTCAACATTTTTAGCAAGTTTGAAGTTGGCTACACTTTTCTCAGCCTCCCCTATTTTCCAGGAAATTCTCTAATACACAAAACCCAGATTGCTGATTACCTCTTGATTTCTCTTTACTACTGAATGATGGGACCATTTGTTATTGATTTTCCTAATGACCACAGACAATTTGTCACTGATGAACCAAAGAATTTTTCCTCTCTCTTTTAAGTTTTTCTCCAAGGTCTTCCTGAGAAATTTCCAGATGCTGTTATAATTACTTATGTGAAGTTTCAGCCTCTGACTTGAAAGCATCTTTGGCTGTCTTGGACTTTACTATGCCCAACAGGAATCTCAATTCACAGTTTCTTCCCCAGGGGAAATCCTTGACTTCCTCTTCAAAAAAGAATTTTACTGCTAACAAAATTTTTACTGTTTTTGCAGAATAGGTAGCCATCATTTGTAGTTGTTGGGATAGATTCTGTTTTAAGAGCAGATAAATAATATAGCCATGTATTTTTTTATGTGATGCTCTCTATTTACAAGACATACAAAAAACCCTTTCATATTCCAGGAAAGGTCATGCAAGACAAAGCATTTTCAATGTTCACAGATCCAAGTGTTTTTTTCAGCCAGTGCTCTGTCCCCCAGATTCCATGAGCTGTCTTTCTTTCAAAGCCTCAAGTACTTGATGTCTCTTTTGCTTCTTTGCTTGCATCTGGCTATTCCTGTCCATGAACATACAAACTTTAACTAAACAGTAAGTATAGTAATTGAATTTATAGGCATTTTCCAGCAAAAGCTTTTCACCATCTAACTCAGTTTCTCATTCAACTTGAAAATGGCTAGAGGTCTGAGCAGTGACTCACAAGTTTCAGCTGTTTTATTGGCATTACACTATGAAGGACTACAATGGCTTCTTCTGTATTCTATATATGAGGGAAACATCACCAGTCTTGTCTCACTCAGTCTTCATCATAACAGTAAGTTTATTTCTAAGGAGGGCTGCAACAGATCACAGCTGTATAGTCTGTATAGAACTGCAACACAATTTGCCTTAATGCATTTTCACTCTAGTGGTTTTGTCAACAGCAGTCCTCTGGAAAGAAGTTCTGTGGCATCTAGTGAGTTAAAGTTCACCTTTTACTTGTTCTGCAAGACATGGGTTAATGGAGACAACTGTTCAGCCAATCCTTTGATCAGTCAATGAAACACGAGATTACCAGTAAGTGCAGCTTCACACTGTGTTTTCATCACTTCCTGTGCCAGTAAGGCATTGTGTGGGCTGTGGTTGGCAGCCTTGGGAGAAACAGACTTCAGGGTGCCCTCTGTAGCAGGAAACCCAGGGGCTGCCCTGTGCCCAGCTGGTTCCAGTGGACCCGTGGCAGGACAGGGCTGAGCCCTCCAGTCAGGCTGGTGGCACCTCTGGGAAACAGAACCAGTGTGAGTGCAGAGGAGGAGCAAACAAAAGAGTGAGAAACAGTAGGTGCAGAAAACACTTTTCTCCTGTATGTGAAGACAAATAATTTCTGTAGGAGGGTCCTGGCCAGGACACAGGATCTAAGTGCTGTCAGTCAGTGGAAATATAGACATATGGACATCTTAATCCCCTTTTAACTTATCTTGTAGTTAAAATTAGTAAAAATGAATTGAGAATGTTACATGCCAAAGGTTTAGACATGACACAGAATAGCCTGAATTTAACACATACTTAATATTAAAATTAGCTCCAGAATAAAAATGCTATTTATTCATCAATAGTCATGTGAAATGACCCCTTCCAAATAAGATTACATTTTTTCTTGATTTTTAAAAAAACATTGTATCATTAAGTGTTAGTTACTGTATGAAAACATTCATATTCTTTTTCAAACAAGTTTTATGGGTCATCTTTGAAGCTTTATTGAAACTGCCTTCCTGCTTTCTTTTCCTGAAAACACACACAGACAAAGAGACACACACACTTATTAGTGATGTTTACCTCCAATCCCAATATGACTTGGCTCTCACTATGAAGAATTAAATTGCACAAGTTCAATGGAAACCTAAATGAACTCTCCCTGCAGATGGAATAGCTCTGAGAATGTCTTTATCCTTGAGCTAGGACACCATGTAAGGTTTTTTATTAACATCTGTTTACTTTTGCCTTAACTATTCTGGAACTTTTGTTCTGGCCAAAAGCAAATCAACACCCTTCAGTCCTTTTTATTTCTTATTTCATTTTCTGATGGACTTGTGATAATACAGAAAAAGCTTTTCAAAAATCTGTTTGTTATTATAACTTCACTCTAATTCCTCCCATTCAGGAGGAATCTTAGCGTCTCAAAACACAAAAAGTTCCTAAACATCTCAGGGATTTAAAGGAATTAACACTGCTTTTGAAAATACCTAGCCAGCCTTTCTATACAAAGAAAAAAATAAACAAAGTGCTTTGGGAAGCCTATAATAATAAAAAACTTGTCATTTGTTTGTTCTTCCTTTATACAGACTTTACCATATTTCTTCTTTCTAAAAAATGCTGAAAGAATAACATGGAAAATATTTTTTGTTACCTTAGCAGACTCCAAACTTCTACAGAGCATAGCACAATGTAAGGCATGGGAGAGCAGTTCTGTTCTGCTGCCCCTTTTGTTGCTGCCAGGCTGCATCCTAACTATTTTCCCCAACTCACCTTTCATGTCCTGGATACTAAAAGAGTGTTTTATGTAAATTCAATAGACATACCAAATAAATGTTCAGAAATTCTAATATCACTGGGCATCTGTGGTACCACAATTGCTTGATTGTCCACATAGCACACCTATCCAGATCAAGTATGATTCAGTCTTCACAGTGTATAAGACACTGCAAACACAACCAAATGATGACAGAAATGTAGACAATCTCTGCAGTGATAAGACAGAAATAAGCTCCTATAGCTTTCATCATCAAGGCTTGTGGTTAGAACAATAATAAATCTGCTGGTTTTTCAGTTTCATGATGGATTGAGGTAAATATTTTCATTTGTATTATACAAGTTTTGAGTGAAAGAAGAATCCTAGAGTGAATTAAATTTTTAGTTGAATTTTACTAATATATCTTAGTTAAAATCCTCATGTCATGTAATGATAGTTTCTAGGTAAAAGTTAAGAACACTTATCAGGGATTTAAAAGACTTTATGATTTTTGTGTTAGAGGTCCTTTGAATTCTGTGTATGTAATGCAGAAAAGTATATCCTTTTAGCCTATGGTTTCATGAGCATTTTAAAAATTTTACAGGTTTTAACAAGGAAGTTACAACTGCACCACTTGATTTGGTGGGATAATTTTAAATATAGTTTCAATATAAGGTGGTGTCAAGGTTTTTGAATATTAATGATCTGATCTATTAATGCTTAATATTGTTGTATGGTCCTCGGGCAATTTCACAGCAATTGCGTGATTTTTTTTTTTTACTTAAAAAAATTTAGGGCGGAATTTTTATATTTCTCATATTTAGCAGCGCATTACTCCTAAAGCTTCACTAATGGTCATGGAGTAAGGTGATTTTCAGCATTGAGAACAGTTATACAACACAGACCTAATTAATAGAATGCTAGAGGTATATGAACACAATATTAAATACATTTTATTGAAGAGAAAGTAAGTAGATAATGCTGTAAAATTCCAATGTATCCCAGTTAAGCAGCTTATGCTGAAGATATTATTTGTAAAAAAAAATCCAAAAAACAATGAAATGTTCAACATTTGAAAAGAGTTTGAGCATAATTCACCTTAAAATTAAATTAAAAGCTTTCCCAAATAAGCACTGCTATTTGTTCAGAGTTTACCAGGACAGTGTATTCATCTCTTATGTGGTTGGAAATGCAATTAATTAATAACAATATATAAAATAGCTAAATGAGTTTTAATTTACACATACATAAAAAAACCCAAGAAGGTAATACACAAAATCCTATTATAACTGGAGCATGCATAAAAAATCTGACTACAATGAAGATAATATAGCAACAGTTTTTCCATCGCTGTTGAGGGGCATTAATATAATCCCCCACAGATCTGCAAATTTCCCAGGTGTCTGACTCCATTTGCCTACATCTGCTCACTGACAGGTTAAGGCGCCCATGGCTTGCTCTAACACTGCTGTGTTGGCTACAGTGAAGGAGGCTGCCTACAGTGTTCTTAAGTAACTGAAGAAGTCTGGTAAGTTTGCATGACTTTGGTTCCTAAAAGTGTCTTTATAAAGTTATTGTGAGAAACAGAACTGTTTATGGATAAAGACTCAAAACTTTTCTCTGATTTGTGGAGATGCCAGGGTGCTTTGCTGAGGTGGAGGAGGTGAGCTTTTGGGTGGGCAGTGGCTAAACCTCTGATCTGAAAAGTCAGAGGGTGAAGGATACTGGAGTCAGGCAGGTGCCTGTTGCCATGCTCAGTTGTCCTGCCTTCAACAAACCACTGCCATGGGGCTCCCTCCCCACCCCAGGGAAGTACTGGGACATTGACTGTGGCCTGAGAGTGTTCATCTCTGTTAGCAGCCCTAATGGGCCATAATTGACTCAACTGTGCCAGTGGGCAGCACTGATGGGCAGCTCTGCTGTCTCAGAAGGTGTCAGGGACTCCCAGAGTGTCCCCACCCCTGGGGATGTACCTGGGCATTCCCACCTGAACCAGAGCGGATATACACCCAGTAGGTTTTGTGTTTCATGGATTTTCCTGTGATTTTCTGCCCACCACTTCTTCGGGACTTCACCCATGACCCAACAGATTGTTTGTGACCACACTTTGACCAAGACTGTGAAGCACCCAAGTCTCGTTGTGGAGCCTACAAGTGGTGAGATCTTCATTCTCTTGTCCTTTCTCTCTCTTTCTTTTGCCTTGTGCATATTCTTGGGTGGTGTTGGTGCTCTTTCATATTGCAATGCTTTCATGTTTTTATAGTACTATAGACAATAATAAATGAAACAGCTACATACCTGCTTTCCTTTGCAACCAAAATTTTCTGTAATAAACTTGTATGTGTATATTTACAAACACCAATCACTTAGGCTCATTCACGCTAATCCACCCTAAGGGATCTATTAATAAGAACCTGACTTGCCCTCACCTTTGGTGTCTTGTAACCTTTTATTGGTGGTGTGGTACGGGATCTCCCTGGATGTTGTGGAGTGATTAGTGTGGTCCAAAGATATTTTAGGATTTTCTCCTAGTAAATATTCTAACTAACCCCAGGGGATGGTGGAGAATGGACATTGACCCTCCTTGGGTTGCTGAAAGATATTCTTGCCAAGGATGTGTCAGCTGGTGGCTGTTGTCTTACTGTGAAATTATAGCAATAATTTTTCTCCTCTTGCTGTTACCTGGGCACATCAGACCTACTGAAAGGTTTCCTGTAATAACCTGGTCCTGTTGAAAGGTTCACCCCAGCAGATAGTCAAGCTGACCCTCAGAAGGTTAACAGGGAAAAAGACTTAGCCCTATGTGGGTAATGACTGATTCAAAAGGAATGATTACCCAGGGTGAGTCAAATGGGCATTTTCCCATTTAAATATCTGTCCTTGGTTCAGAATTACTTGTACATGCTGTTTTGTAGGTTGCCTTTAAATCAGTGTGGAAAGAGAGACTGGCTGTTCAGAAATCCACATATTATATGAGTGATATGATTGATATGATTATGATATGATATGATATGATATGATATGATATGATATGATATGATATGATATGAATGATATGAACTTTATGAGAGTCAGAGAAAGCATTGCAGGAACAATTAGTGAAGGAATGTTTACAGTTAGTTGTGGAGCATGAAGGAATTTGTGTGGAAAAGAAGATTAATCTATTCCTTCATTGAGCTTTCCAGGAGGCAGAAAAGCTAGAAACAAAAAACTGTGGACTACAGGATGTCAATTTAAGGTTTGACTAGTGGGCATTAATAAATCCTTTTACTCTGCTGGCAAATTGGAAGAGTTTAGGCAAAGACATCAGGAGGACAAAGTAATATATATGTATCCCTTCATTAAAACTGAAACTTGTAATGGTGGCTGGGGAAAACTCAGCAAATTACTACATTGGCTACCCTGCACAAGAGAGAAGCTCTTCAGGCTAAACTTCAGAAAATGTACAGCTGAAGGGCTGATGAATCAGACTCAATTTGTGTTAAGGGTCTCCCTAACTGAAGATCAGATTCTCTTGAGTGAGGCTGAACCGAGAGGTTACAGGGGACCAAGGGCCTTCCTGGCTATGAATTGTAACCAAGCACAGACTCTACAGAAAGGGAAGATCTTCACACTCTTAAAACCCTCATGAATGACACTTTGCAGAAAATGTTCAAAAGACAATTGATGCAATTGTCCAATTCAGGCACACACAGTTACTGGCCCTACAATGACTTTTGTCTATGGAATTTGAGGCAGATCCACAGAGGTTTCCTGTCTTGATCCGAGGCTTACCTGATGCACGAAGAGTCCATGCTAGACACAAGAGTGCATTATGGCAGTCCCTAGGCCTGGAAGAAGGGGTGCACCACTAGGAATAACCTGGTTACAGGTAGTCCAAGAATTAGTAACTGAGTTCAACAACTATGGGTCTCTGGTACCAGTGGTTCTAAGGCAAAGATGAATGTGAGGAGGCTGGAGCAGGTCCACAAACCTCCCTTGACAGGTAATTACAGACAAAATGTGTCAACTAATGGGCAGAGATGCAGTTTGTGATGGAGGTTGTACAAAGAATTCCTCAAGAAGTAATGGACAAAGAACCCATCACTATTCTCTAAAGCTTTATAAAAAATTGAGATAAGATCCAAGAACCTCCCATGGGTGACTTCCCTCAGTCAACACTGAGGTCCAACACTGTGGTCCTCTCAGCCCCCCTAGAAACTGAACTAACCAATTTAACCAGCACCAAGAGACTGAACCGGACTCTTTGGTCTCAGTGCATGTGCTGAGTAATGTTTGGTGGAATTACATGAGAAGGCTCAGAGAAAGCAGCTAGGGACATATGGTAATCATGTTTTCCCTAAGCCCTTTTAAATCCTTGGCTACTTTGGTAGTAGATACTGGAGCACAAATGTCAGCACTTCAAATTGAAGATGGCAGTGATTGTGGCATTAAGCCAGATTAGAAAAAGATATAGGTAACTAATGCTTCTGGTAAATCCCAACTCCAGTGAACAGCTCAGGTGCAATGTTGGTTATCAGGGCATGACTCAGCCACAGAAGCTGTCATGATTGTGGAGCCACTACTGGCTAACATCCTGGAGCTGGATCTATTAAAGGGACATGGCTGGACAGATGTCAGAGGGAGAAAATGGGTGTTTGGCCTCCCATCTCCCTCTGCTCCTCTTTTGGAGAATGCTGTGGGTTTGCCTCCTTCCATAATAACAAATGTGAAACCCTGCCTCACTCCTTTTAGGAGCGTGTGAAGAAATTGTTCCAGTAATTGCATGTAACTTCCTCCCCAGTTTGGGTCTGGACCCCCATGCATGAGGAAACTCCAAAACTACTAATGTGAAGGCAGTGTACATAAAACTTTGGGGCCAATACATTCCACAGACCCACTGCAAATTGAATGGGTAGTTGCAATCCTTTGTCTACCCATACATATGTGGCAGTGAGGACCTGTGGCAGAAAGTCCCGCCCATTGGGTTTTATTCTTTAACTTTAAAAATGCTGAGAAGCCTTATTCTGCATGGAAAAAGGGCCTGTCTGTGGTTCGCTTAGCCCTGCAGGAAGCAAAAAAAAAATAGAATTTAACAACAGTTGATTATTTTCTCAGGATCTTTTAAAGTTTTCCAAGTAGTGCTGTCTGCAACTCTTTCTCTCCCTCCCCTCCTGAGGGATGACTCAGAGGGATGCAATCTGGAAATGGTATGCACAAATTGATTATTGTCACTCTCACGGAATAACTGAGGGAGCCCCAAAAACATTCCACATACAAGAAAAGTCTGCTAAACAACCTGACTTGGCCCCTCGTCCTTTCTGATAGGTGCTGTACAAAACCTGCTCCCCCTTTTTAATCTCACCTTAAGGATGTTTGATTTACAGATGCATTTGTCAGACAAGAGGGAAAAGCATGGAAATACTGAGCAATGGCTCTACAACTTGATTTGGGGAACAGGGTGGTGACAGAAGGGAGTGTCCAGGTGGGGGAATTATAGCAGTATAGAGTGTATTTACCAGGGAATCAGACACCAAGCAAGACATGTACATTTACACGGATTCTTATGCAGTATAAAAAGGATGTATGGAGTGGGTCACCTTTTGGGAGCAGAATCATTGTGAAGTAAATAGAGTATCATTGTGGCAATAAGAAAAATTGGAAGAAATCCTAAATCTTGCCAAAAAATAAAAGCCTTTTGTGGGGTAGGTTTCTGCACACCAGACAAGGAATAATCCTGCTTACCTCTTGAATTATAAGACAGACTCACTGGCATGATTAACTAGGGTAGCAACAGGGGGAGAAAAGGAAAAGTGTGCCCATCTGTTGGAATGGTTACATGCAAAAAAAGGCCATTCAAGAAACCAAGATCTATTTAAAGAAGCAATCACTAGAGGGTGGCCAGTGACTAGGGAACTATGCAACACAGTGATCTCTGCTTGTAGCCTGTGCCACACTCAGCTAAGAGATCATGACCCTCTGAAAAATCCACCCCTGCATCTGACACAAAACAAGAGCTTGGTAGGTAGACCATATTGGTTGCTTCCAAATTGCTAATGGAAAACAATACATACTGTTTGGGGTCAAGTTAACATCAGGACTAATTCTGGCTGAAGCTGTGCAACAAGCCATGGTAAAAAAATACTGCAAAACCTCTAAAGTTAAGGTTGAGTTGACTGCCCAAACCAAAGTCTATCAAGTCAGACAACAGAAATCATTTCACTGCTGGGATGGTACAGGAGTTGGCCTGAGAGTGGCCCTTCCACACTGCATTTTATCCACAGGCAAAAGGTATTGTGGAAGACACCAATGTTCCCCTAATGCAAAATAAAAAGCCTCATAATTCTGTATGGGCCTTCAGAGTTTCCAGAGCAGTAAACAAAATTACTTGTCAATGAATGGTTGCCCCTGATCTACAGCATTCTGCCCTGAATCTCCCACTAACTATTATATTGGGCTAAAAGGAGGATGAATATCCTGTAAACTCATTCCATTATCCAGGCCAACCTATATTAGTGAACCTGCACTCTGAGTAACAGCTGCCACACACTCTAAATCTCCAAAATTCCTGGCCAACCATTATGCATGACTAGCTGCTGATGCACATGAAAAAGACAATCATATCAACACTTGACAGTGTTTTTCTTCTTTTTAATATTTAATTAAGGCCCAAACTTCTCTTAACTGATTTTATGGGAATACGAGCACTTTTTCTAGAAGGACAGGATCACCCCTCCTGGAACTGAGTGACGAAGATGTAGGCAATTCCTAAGCCAGGCACACATCACTGAATCCCACCCAGTTCTAAGAACATTAATAGAACAGGAAGCAAGCACTGCTTTTGCGGTATTTCAGTATGACACATTGCATCATTATGACTGAGTCACAAACAGCAAATGTTTAATTGTGCCTAGCAAAAATCTGCTTTCCAGTTTAGTATTGATTTAGGTGATTTTCAAAATTATTTATTTCATCATTTACTGCTTAATTTTCTGAATGAGGAAAGCAGAGGTGGAAATCCCACAGCTGATTTCAGCAGTGACATTTAATGAGCTCTGAAACTTAAAATGCATAGTCCATGTACTTCAAATGGCATGTTTTTCCAACCCCTCTCTTGAAGGTAAGGTGGTGACTGGATGATGGGCATAACACCACAAGATGTCTGATGACATCCCTTCCCTGCGCTGTACAGCACACAATGTATTGTGTTGTCATACTGTCTGCTGCCTTTGATCTGCCCTGGAACATGAAATTCTTTATGGAGAACAACCAGATGCATCATCCAGCCTCCAGATCTGAATCTGTAAAATTCTTAATTAGGGCAAAATATTCCTTTGTATTCACCCTGTGTGATGCATCACTCACTGATGTAGATAGGTACTGCATATTTTAAATGCCTGTATCCAGTGAGTGAGGACTGAAGCAGAACCCCTTTACCTTGACTTTCTTTAGCAGATACATGGGCTGCTGTATGGCACAAATTGACTGACTCAGAAATTGTTTGACTTTGCATTAACCCTTTAGTTCTCAGTCTGAAGAAAATAGTTAATAACTAAAACATATATGAAGAGTGTTTATTAATTAGTGTTTGCTAATTATTATTTTGCCTAATCTTACAGCACTTAGAAGCCATGAACCATTTTTTTTAAAGAGAGGGATACAATTATACTATTAAAACAAGTAGTGAAAGGTCCTTCTTTCACAATCTGTATAAGCTTTTTCCCTGCTCTTGAGGGAAATTGAAATGAGAATAACAGTCACTGCTTTGCTGCAGCTCTTCTTTAGGTTTCTTATATGAATTTTTGTAGTTTCTTCCTGTTGAAATTTAGCATGTTGGATGGAGAGACTGAGAGCATCAAATGCTAGCTCTTCTGCCTACATGGGAATTGAGGTGGCAGGTAAGAGCATCCCACACTGTCAGGCAGCTCATGAATGGGAATGGATGAACTGGTTTTGTCAGACAACTAGACAAAAGGGTAATTATCACATGAAGGAAGTCATATCTCTTAGCATCAATGAGTGGCACATAACGGGATCCACCTGTCTCAAAGGGGAAGAAGGATCTTAGCTCAGGAGTTATTAGGCCTGTTGAGAGAGCTTTAAGCTAGGTTTTAAGGGGGATGGAGATATAACCAGGCTTGACAGAGATAATGTGTGGGAAGGGGAGGACTATTGTGACCACTCTAGTATCAAAAGGAGACTTATGATGGAATACTTTGAGCAAGCGCAAGCAGATAAAGGTGTAACAACAAGACAGAACTATAGAGCATCTCTTTAGACCCCTACTGAGATACTTGATTAAATATCTCTGTATATCTCTTTGTACAACATATGGAGCATAAGGAACAGACAAGATGAACTAGAGATCTATGTGCAGTCACAGGATTTTGATCTCATTGCAGAGTTGCAGAGTTACAGAGACATGGTGGGATAGCTCACATGACTGGAATGTTGTCAGGAAGGGCTACACCCTGTTTAGGAAAGTGTCCAGGTTTAGAGCAAATTTGGGGAAGAATACCCCAAAGGAGCTCCGGTGGGAAAAGCAGATCCAATCGGCCCCTCCCCCCAACTGGTCTGGGAGGGAAAAAATACCTCCTCGGAGAAAGGTGGAAAAAACCCCTATTTATTAAACAAAAAAACTAAAACAGTATTAAACAATGAGACCCCTTGCCACTCTAAAAGAGATGACAAACTGAGAAAACCCCGGGTTGAAGCTCAGCTCACTCAGTCTCTGGTCAGTCCCTCCGGTGCTGGAATTGTCTCAGGCCAGGCCTGGCCCGGTGGGCCACAGCCGCAGCTGCCGGTGCTCTCCTGGGTGTTCAGTCCAGAGCAGTTTCAAGAGGTCCAAAGAAAAGGGGAAAATAAACAGTCCAGGGAACTTCTTTGCCTCAGCTAGCTAACACTAACTAAAACGCAAAAGAAGAGCTCTGTCCCGCTGTCTGTCCGCAGACAACAACAATCCAGGAGGAGGAACGTGGAGGAGGTGAATGCAGTGTCTGAAAACAAATTGCGCGCTTCTTCTCTCCCCCTCTTCACTCTCTGGAACACTCTTAAAGGTGCAAAACTTATTATTCAACATAAACAGAATGAGACGATTGGGGATAAAAGCATCATATAGTCAACCTAGGACAGAAAGACAGAGCAGGAAGGTGTGGTGGTGGAGTTGCCTTTAATGTGAAGCAAGACTCGGAATGTCTTGGAGTGGCTGATGAGTGCATCAAGAACTTATGGGTTAAGATAAAAGGGCAGACTAATGAACACCCACTGTTGTGGGTGTTTGCTGCAGGCTACCAGATCTGGAGGAGGAAGTGGATGAGGCCTTCTACAGACAACTAGAAGGAGCCTCCAAATCACAGGCTGTGGTTTTTGTGAGGGACTTTAGCTGTCCTGACATCATCCTGATGATGCTTGTTTGTCCCTTCCAACTCAGAATATTCTGTGGTTCTGTGACATCTGCTGGAGAAGCAACACAGAGAAACAAAGAGTCCAGGAGGTTCCTGGAAAGCACTGATGACAACTTCCTGTCACAAGCAGTGGAGGGTCTCACAAGGAATGGTGTGCAGTTTGACTTTATGCTAACAAACAGGAAAGGCCTTGTTGGAGATGGGAAGCCTTGGCTGTAGAGACTATGAGATTGTGGGGTTCAGTACTGGGTGAGGAGGGAGCAGGGCAGTATGTAAGATCATAACTGTGGACTTCAGGAGAGCTACATTTAACCTCTTCAGGGATCTTCTTGGAACAATCCCATGGAAACAGGCCCTGCAGGGGAGAAAAGTACAAGAGTGGCAAATTGCCACTGAGATTAGCTCAGTTGATTAAAGCGCGGTGTTAATAATGCCAGGTTTGTCAGTTCAATCCCATATGGGTCATTCACTTAAGAGCTAGACTCAATGATCCTCATGGGTCCCTTCCAACTCAGAAGATTCTGTGATTCTATGATATTCAAGGATTACTTCCTCCAGGCTCAAGAACAATGCATTCCAATGAGAAAGAAATTGGGCCAAAGGGGCAGGAAACCTCCATGGATGAATAGAGAACTCCAGTCATTACTCAAGTATAAGCAAGAAATACAAAGGAGATGGAAGCAGGATCAGGCAACTTGAATATAGGAGCTCATGTCAGAGTAAGAAGAAATGAGACAAGGAAGGCCAAAGCCCATTTGCAATAAATATGTCCAAGAATGTCAAGGACAACAGGAAGGACTGCTTCAAATACGTCAATAAAAAATGAAAAGCAAAAGATAATATGGGCTCATTACTAAATGGAGGGAATACTGTGGTAACAGAGGATGAAGAGAAGGCAGAGTTACGGAATACCTTCTTTGTACCAGTCACTGCTGACATGACCAGCCCTGGTCACGGATCAAGGAGGGATCACTGACCCCTGAGTCCAAGGTAAAGGAATATTGGAGTGAAGACTGTCCCTGGGTTCAGGAGGATGGGGTTAAAGAATACCTGGACAAACCTGACATAAGTCCATGGATACTAACCAGATGCATCCATGAGTGCTGAGAGAGCTGGTGGACATCACAGCAAGGCCGCTCATGATCATCTTTCAAAGGCTGTGGCAAACAGGAGAGGTTCTTGTGGGCTGGAAGGAAGCAAACATCACCCAGTTCTTCAAAAAGGTTAAGAGGGAGGACCAGGGAACTACCAGCCACTCAGCCTCACCTCAGCCCCAGGAGAGGGGATGAGAACCTAATTCTGGAGGCCATCTCTATCCGCATGGAAGACAAGAAGCTGATCAGGAGTACTCAACATGTATTTACGAAATGTATGTCATGTTTGACCAGCCATATCGCCTTCTACAATGAAATCACTACTTGGATGGATGACAGGAGAGCAGTGAATGTTGTCTACCTTGATTTCAGCAAGGCTTTTGGCACTGTCTCTCACATCCTCGTATGAAAACTCAGGAGGTGTGGACTAGGTGAGAGAACAGTGCAGTAGACTGAGAACTGCTTCAGTGACAGATCCCAGAGGGCTGTAATCAGAGACACAGACTCTAGTTTGAGGCCTGTCACTAGTGGTGCCCCATAAAGTTTAATGCTGGACCCAGAATTGTTTAACCTGTCCATCAGTGGCTTGGAGGAAGGGGCAGGTGCTTTCCCAGCAGGTTTGCTAATGATACAATGCTGAGAGGACTGGGCAATACCACGCAGAGCTGTGCAGTCCTTTGGAAGGCGCTTGATAGATTGAAATCTTGGGCTGAGAATAATGACCTGAAATTTTACAAGGGCAAACATAGGGTCTTGCACCTGAGGAGAAATAATCGCCCATACCAGTACAGGCCAGGGGATGACCTGACGGGAAGCAGCTCTACAGAGAAGGACCTGGGGGCTCTGGTGGACAGGAAGCTGTCCATGAACCAGCAGTGTGCCTTGTGGCCAAGAAGGCCAACAGAATCCTGGAGTACATTAGGTGAGCTGATCCTGCCCACCTGCTCAGCCCTAGTGAGGCTGCAGTCTGGAAGGCTCTGTCCAGTTCTGGGCTCCTCAGCACAACAGAGACATGGAGCTGCTGGAGTGAGCACAAACAAGAGCAACAGACATGATCAGGTGACTGGAGCATTGCTCTCATGAGGAAAGGCTGAGAGAGTTACACCTTTTCAGCCTCAAGAAGAGGTGGCTGAACAGGGACCTCATCGAGGTCTGTCAGTTCCTGAAGGGAAGGTGTCAGGATAATGGAGCCAGGCCTTTTTTGGTGGTGTCAACCAATAAGACAAGAGGCAATGTGCAGAAACACATGCATAGGACTTTCCTGAATATGAGGAGGAGCTGGTTTACAGTGCAGATGACTAAGCACTAGAACAGACTGCCCAGAAAAATTGTGGAGTCTGCCTCACTAGAGATACTCAAGAACCATCCAGATGCAGTCCTGTGCCATGTGCTGTGGGATGGCCCTGCTTGAGCAGGAAGGTGGGACCTGGTAACACACTGTGGTCCTTTTAAACCTTATTAATTCTGCGGTTCTGTTATAACTTCTCTTGAAGCAAGACTTGCCCACTCGTGTAGGATTATGTATTTTCCTTTAGCAAAGACAAAATACACATTGAAGCTGTCTTTCCCTCAGTAACCTCAGGCAAACCAATATCAATATTTGCATCTTTGAAACCTTTTGCTGACTGACTTTTAAAGGTCTTATGGCTGCTCTGGACTCTTGATAAAAAATATATTTTCTGTGTATTGACACACCCACAAACTGTAGGATGCAAATCGCTCCATACTTTCCTCACCAGAAGCTTGACTTGCAGGAGCCAGACTTAGGGGTTACTTCATTCAGCCTATGCCCTCATAAGCCTGTGGTGTGACCTCTTCACTGAAACTGTGAACAATAGCACAACTATCTGTGTGAATCATAGCAGTGTGACTGAAAAAGGTGTGTTCTCACTGTATCAGCAAATGCTCTGGAAGACTTTGTACTATGGTCATATGTAGGCCTAGATTGCCAATTTATTTCATGAAAAGCAACAATGATTTATCTTCATCACCCAAAATTTGCAGAAGCTTATGTGAATGTGTAAATAGAAATGCAGCTGCCAAGCACTCCTAAGTCCCCATGGCTGCCTTGAGTGCGGTACAGGCCGCTGCAAACCACTCAATATCAGCTGGAACTCCTCAGCGTGTATGAGACAGCCTCAGCAGGAAAGGTGCAAGGGATCCCATCTCAGGGATAGAAAAGGTAAATTTTTAACCCATATGGGCTTCTACACTCTTGCCTGAGTACTTGTTCCTCATTGATTTCTGGAGAAATTAGGTGCTTAGGCATTTGTATGTGTTTTAGCAGCTAAAATACTGAAGAAGAAGGCAAAACTTTCTCATCCTGATGTGATGAGCAGGTGTCCTGGCTTCCTGGGAAGGATCCTCAGATAACGGTAGAACTTCATGTAAATGAGAGGACCTTCTTGCTAAATATATCTAGAGAATCAGGGCCTCTGAGGGGGAAGAGCTTCAGGAAAGCACTGGAGGCAGTACAAACAGGGAATCCTACTCTCAGCTGCCAAAATTGCAAATCTGGAAGTATTATTCGTGACTTAGAATTGCTCATTATCCAGATATTCTTCACATGTGCTGCATATACTCCTAGGGTGGAGGTTTTAAAGTGGGGAGAGGGAGAACTGTACATTTCTTGGGGTTCATTGGAAATAAAAGGTTATTACAGTTTTTATTTGTTACTCTTGAATAAAACATATTTAGCAAAAAGTTAGCCCTGAAAACATGCTAAATGCAAGCAAGATATTAAAAAAAATAAAGGAGAAGGAACAGCTGAAAGCAGTGTAGGTCATTGCAGCTGTGTTGGAATCTGTCATGGACTAATGAAAGATATGTGAATAATTCATTTCATATTTATCTACTTTAAGGTCATGTACAACATTTATTATCATAACATTTGAGTGTCTCACAGTCTTTGTTGTTATCTTCACATTTCCCTTGTCAGATCCTATTATTTCCATTGTACAGCTGAGCAATCAAATCAGCCAGCAACCCAGGGAGGATCTACCCTGCTTTTATGCCATTTACAGCACCTAAGTCAGACACTCAGCCTGTGTGAGGAATGCCTGTACTCAGGAGGGAATGTCAGGTCTTGCCAGAAGGTGCCTGAGATGTACCTGACTTTTATCAACATACAGGAGGACTCTAAGTGCTATGAGTTGGATGAGATGAAAGTGAATCTCTGAGATTTGCCCAGAGTCTGACAAGAGGCTTGAAGCAGGCCATGAAAACACACAGCCTCGTAGTTCCATATCACTGACCTAGCTGCTTCTGCTAGCTGTTTTCTGAGAAAAGTTTATGTTGTCTTATGAAACTCAGGACAATCTGTGCATATTACCAACTTACCCAGATGCCTTTGAGTTGGCACTGATACATGGTTAGAAGATAATAAACTACTCTCCAGCCAGCAGACTGTATGCTGTAATATGTTATGCAGTACAGTCCAGCATCTCACTACAGCTGGAAGTCTATTACTGGCTTGCTTACAGTGTGTCTTTTTAAAGGCAGATAAACTGTAGGCTGCTCAGATTTTATAAACATGTTTTCTTCTTCCCAGCTGAAATAAAAGCTGGCCAAAATTCAGGCTTACAGAGACACTGATTTAAGTCCAAAATGAGTCTTTAAGTTATGTTATTTAAGATTTGCATGCATGTAGTCAGGAGCAGAATTTAGATTGTTGTGTTTAATCTAGCTTGACTTCTTTTCTTTCCTGGTGGGAGGATATTAAAGCTTTCAAGAGTTAGTCTTTGTTCCAGTTTGTTGGTGTACCCATGGCAGGTTTATAATTTTTATGTTTCATCAAATTGGAACGACAATCACATGCTGTAGGATTTTCCCCCTCATTACACAAACCTTCACTATATACTCTGCTGAGCAAATGTCCAGATGATCTTGTGTCAGGTGTGTAAACCTTCATGAGTTTAAGTGTAAGACTCAGCTTGCTTAGATTGATTCAAACCCAACTTTTCCAGTTCATTCATTCTGGCTTCAATATTACTTGAGACTCCAAAATTCTTATGAGTCTTGAAAGGCTGGACTTCTTCCCCTTACTCCTTGTATTGATGATTTTTTTGACATATTAAAAATTTTATTTTGAAAATAAAAATACTTTGCATTAATATAGCTCTTAAATTTTTACTATTCTTAGTTTAAGTTTTAAGTCACTTGCCCAAGGCAACAGAAGGAACTAGAGACAAGACTGGATTAGACAGAAAGTCTTTCTGGCTCATTGACTTAAGCTCACACCTTTACACAAGGCTTTTCTTTCCAGGATAGTAAAATTCCTCTTTCAGGAATTTCTATTACTCTTTCAGTTTTAGAAAATAAGTCCAGTAGGTAGTCTTCTAAAAACTGTGAGTTGTGCTCATTGAGATTTGATTTAGAATTTCCCAGGTGGAGGTAGAGATCAGCATAATTTTTTCCTGTTGAGCACTTGGTTCTAATTTAATTTGTGTCTTTTTATATTGTCATCTTTTTTTTCTGTGATGCAGAAAGATGTGATATTATTATTTGATTAATTCTGCAAAACTTTTGCCATTTTAATTATCGTAACTTTTAAGACTGTGTTACTTATTTCTGCTCTGAGTTTCTTTTGTCTGCTAATGCAGCCTTTTAGACTATTATCTGTTTAACTGAGAGTCTAATGATTGGTGGTACATTATGGAAATGATTGGATTGATTCTTAATTTTCTTCTGGTTAAGCTGAACAGTTAAACAGGACGTCTACACTCCCTCAAGGTAAAGTAAATTTCCAAATTACCTATTAATTCTCAAGGTTCTTTCTGCAATCTTATGCAAAGTATCCACCTATTTTCATGATTATGTACCCTGGAAAATACAGAGTGGGTGGGAGGAAACTGACCAAAGGTGAACTACTCACTCAAGAGCGCTATATGTCACTGTTGAGAGACAGCCACTTTGAGGACAGAATTTATTTGCAGATTTCAAAAGTCTGCCCTAAATGAATCACACCTAAAAAATGCCCATTTCTCACTCATTACTATAAGGAAATCCATGATGAACAATTCTATGTAGATGATCTGATTTAGGTGGTATTTATCCTACTTAATATTCCAAAAATATTAGGGTCAAAAGGCAGGGTCTTTTCAGAAGAAATAAAACATTTTCCTGGTAGAGATTGCTTTAGTAGGAAATATAAGGGTTAATTTACTATTCTTTGGTGTGGTGGGGAAGTTCAGCAATGGTTTGTGAGGTGTTTGCAGCCTTGGGGGGTGAGTTCAGTTTGTGGCCCTTCTGTACATTCTCTGGGGAAACTTCAGAATGAATTGCAGGCTGGGCGAGTTTTGCTGGCAGGAGGGCAGCTTGCTCCTCAGTGCCACCTCTTTGGGCAGCCCAGAAGCCATGCAGCCCTTTGGCACAAGTCATCCATCCAGACTTAACCAGGGAGACACAGAAGCAGAATGCTGCTGTGTGTGAGTGCCTCCCAGCTCCGCTGCATGCACAGCTGCCCAGCACTCCAAACTCTCGTGTGTACTTGTCTCAGCCTACTTGCTGTGCACATGCATGCTTGTCCCAGACATTTGGCAGGTAATGCAGCTATAGTAGTGTTTCTTTTCTGTCATCCTCAAAAGGTATGCAGCCTGTCCAGGCAGATAACTTGGATGCTGTTGTCTATCCCAGCAGCTGATTTTCTTCCAAGACCACAGAGTATCTTTTCTAAGTTGTTGCTTACCAAACTGAGCCTTCATGATCTTTAAATATGGCCTTTGTTCTCATACATGCTTGATTTTGTATTTGTATACATGCAGTTTTCTAACCCATGAAGTACCAAAGAGCTCAGAATTTACTTACATCAGTGATTTCTCTTTTCTGTCTTCTGTCGCAGCTCCAATATTTGCATGGACTGTAAATTTTAATGGTAGGAATTTTATGTTTCACTTCAGGTTGTGGATAGAAGAAGTTAAAATAGAGAGGAACAAAGAACAGGCTGTAGAGCAACTTTAGAAAGAACAGTGATTCTCTGATTACAGCTGTAGGTTAAGGCTTATCAGTCAGGCTATTTTAACCTGTACAGACCACACTTGGAATCATAGAATCGTTAAGGCTGGAAAACACCTGTAAGAATATTGACTTAGCACTGCCTAGCTCACCAGTAAACCACAGCTCTTAGCACCAAGACCACAAATTTTTGAACATTAGCTGGGATGGTGATTTTACCACTCCCCTGGGAAACCTGGTTCAGTGTCTTTTTGTGGAGAAACTTTTCCTAAAATCCAATCTACATCTTCCCTGGTGCAAGTCAGGCCATCTCCTCTTGTCCTATCTCTCATTACTTGGGAGAAGAGGCTGACCCCCACCTGGCCACAGCCTCCTTTCAGGCAGCTGTAGAGAGTGATGAGGTCCCCCCTGAGCCTCCTTTTCTCCAGGACAAACAGCCCCAGCTCCCTCAGCTGCTCCTCACAGCACTTGTGCCCCAGACCCTGCCCCAGCTCCATTGCCCTTCTCTGGACTCTCTCCAGCCCCTCAGGGCCTTTCCTGCAGTGAGGGCCCAGCCCTGGGCACAGCACTGGAGGTGCGGCCTCAGCAGGGCCCAGCACAGGGGGACAATCCCTGCCCTGGCCCTGCTGGCCACAGCATTGCTGATCCAGGCCAGGATGCCATTGGCCTTCTTGGCCCCCTGGGCACAGCCTGGCTCATGTTCAGCTGCTCTCACCAGCACCCCCAGCTCCTTTCCAGCCACTCTGCCCCAGCCTGTGGAGCTGCCTGGGGTTGTTGTGACCCAAGGGCAGGACCTGGCACTGGGCCTTGTTGAACCTCACACCACTGGCCTCAGCCCAGATCCAGCCTGCCCAGATCCCTCTGCAGGGACTTCCTGCCCTCCAGCAGATCAACTCTCTCATACAGTTTAGTTTCAGCTGTGAACTGAGGATGCACTCAATCCGCTCATCCAGTTCATTAATAAAGGTATAAGACATTAATAAAGATATTAGAAGTATCCTAAATACTGACTCCCAAAGAACACCACTGGTGAGTGGCCACAACAGGATATAACTTCACTCCCCACCACTCTCTGGGCCTGGCCATCCAGGCAGTTTTTACCCCTTATACAGTGCACCTGTCCAGTCGATGAGAAGCTAATTTCTCCCAGAAATGATGGGAAATTATGTCAAAGGTTTTACTGAAGTGTGGATAGCCAACAACCTTTCCCTCATCCACTTTTCCATATTCCATCCCATTCCATATGTGATTCAGGTTGTCACAGAAGGAGATCAGGTTGGTTAGGCAGGACCTGCCTTTCCTAAACTCATAATGGCTAGGCCTGTTCCCCTGGTTGTCCTGACATGCCATGTGATGGCGCTCATGATGATCTTCTGCACAACTTTTCCCTGCACTGAGGCCAGACTGACTGGCTTGAAGTTCCCCAGACCACCCTTCTAAACTGTCTTCCAGACATACTTGTTTTCTCAATAACAAGTTTTTATGTGGCAGCCTATCAAACCTCTTTCAGAATGATCACATAGAGCTCCTAATTTTAAAGCAATTGCTTATGAAGGTAGGCAGACATACAGAATATTCACATTTTCTTAAAATTACATTGATTTGGAAGAAGAAACTGTCTAGTGACTTTTAGAAGACAAATTACCTTTTCTCTTAACAAAGCCCTTAATAGCATCCAATTATAGAAAATACAAAATAATGTAGACTATAGCATCGACAAAATCCAGGTAATGGAACTGCTGGTTAGATTTCCACAGTCTGGCTGACACAGTCACCAAAAAGCAAGGAGTAAAATTGTTATGGTAAACACAATTTTACTTCATCTGTGATAACTTGAGTCCTCTGGTTCATTGAGATTATATATTTGAACCCTTCCTTCTGTACTATTTCACCTTCTGGTTGCATTAATAGAGCTGCTGAATACAATTAACGTCTGGCGAGCCAGACATTACGCAAATACTTTTAGTGAGAATCCTAAGTCTTCAGACAAATTTCAGTTCAGACTTGTTCTTCCTAAAATGCCACAAACTGTGTTCCATTACTCTAATTTCCATTAGCTGTAGTGTGACTAAATCAAAATCCTCACAGCCTTTCAGATAGTGCTAAAACTTTCCTGAATCAGGAAAGTTGTGTAGTGTTCTGTAGGTCTGCCTTCCATCTGACTTGAAAACTGAGCAGGTGACTTGGGGACTCCCAGACATCTTTATTATTTTAGGGGTTAAAATCTTTAAAGACATTCTTTCTCATTCTCTTGCCTTCCCTGGTGATGTTGTAGTTGTTCTTTTCATAACATCTGTGCATCTGGAAAAGTTGTATCATCTACGTGTAGAAGCACAGCCCTATCATTCCTAATGATATTGGAACTAATCACAGCTATTTCCCGAAAATCTCTGAGCATGATTAAACAGAGCACACTGAGGAATTTTTCATGCAGAATGGGACACTGTTCAAAGCACTGTCAAAGTAAAGATACTACTTCAAAGAGAACAGATGGGAAATGTATATTTGATTTCCACATGGAATGGAATGAGGAACTGAATGGTTCCTAGACCAGCCCTAAGCTTGGAGGCAGGATCGATAGCACTACACTTCCAGGTATGTCTGTCTGACCCAGTTATGGTTCCCCTATCTTTTCTCCATCTGTAGTGAGCATGCTAAGGAGTCTGGTATTATTTACAATATGTTTGCTACACCTGTCATAGATTCAATGAAGATTTAATCCTAATACAAGCCAGCACAGGTAGAATGTAAACAGGAGAGAAACATTACAACTGGTTCTTGTTGACAGACAGCCTCCAAGTAAATTTGGATAGCTGTCCTAACTAAAGCCTGATCCGCTCAGAGGAAAAGCTCATTAGCGACACATTACCAACACATTGTCTAGGAAAGAATGAAAAAGAATGTAGAAAATTCTGTCTCTTTTTTGGCACTGTGCTCATTACACCAATGAAAATTACTGGGTATAGCATCATAGAATGATTTGAGTTGGAAGGGACCTTAAAGATTATCTAGTTCCAAGCCCCCTTTCCTTAGCTCAAGTTCCTCAAAGCCCCATCCAGCCAGGCATTGAACACTTCCACAACTTCTCTGGGCAACCTGTTCCAGTGCCTCATCACTCACACAGTAGAGAATTTTTTCCCCCATATCTATTCTAAACCCACCCTCCTTCAGTTTAAAGCTATTCCCACTTGAATCAAAATCTCCCAGTGCAGGAGAGATGGATATAAAGATGATTTAGACTTTTGGTCATTTATATAGTGACAACTCCTTCTCTCCTCTTATTCCTCATTCTCTAATTGTGCTTCCCTGGAGGTTCCACAAGTATATCCATCACAGTGCTAATTTTGCATCTTTTGGCAGGATCTTGCATGATGCAGTCTACATTCCATAAAAAGAAAAACACTGGTATTCATAATTGCAATTTTGATGAGCTGTGTGGCAGCTAAAATCATTATGGATGAAATCTGATCTTTGCTTCCAGACCACAAAAATAACATGTCTACATTTAAGAAGGGAGGGGAACACTGATTCACATAAAATGCAGCTTGAATCATACAAGAATGAATGCTTCTTGAAGGCTTACAAAGTTAGGTTAATTATTCGCTTTTAGTGTGCATTTTGATTTCCCACGAGGCTAAGAAAATGTAGAAATACTGTCCTAACCACAATAATACTTGTCTTCACCATGTTTCTAGCCCACAGAAAGGCAAGAGGTCTCCATGAGAATCCTTATCCCACCAGACTTCCAGCCTTGTTTCCAGAGAGTTGAGGGCAGGTAGGTCTGCTTAACTTTCAAAGTTTGCATACACATGTCAAAACCAGCTTCAAAATCTGTAGGTGATGTAAATCAGCATAATTCCACCGATTTAAACAGAGATGCATCAACATTCACTAGCTGAGCATCTGGCTCCTCATCCCAGCTATTGTTCCAGACATGTGTGCACTAAATATTTCACCATATCTTTCTGACATTAATAAAGTTTTTCCTCTTACCCTGTCCCTCACTATACTTTCTAAAACAACTCCCTTACATGTGTTTGTACTTTACAGCTATCATTTCCATATAATAGCCATTATTTTAATTTTAACTATCAAGATGTTTCTAAGAGTACATGAGTCATTTACCTGGGTGGAGAGAAGTGTCATATCATGTTGTGTTATTGATTTTGACACTGATGTACAGCTTTAAGTTATTTTTCTGCTATTCTTTCATACAGAAAGAAAAATCTTTTTCTTGCACAATACACAAGTGTTTTCTTAAAATGTTTATAATTGCAGACTAATACAATTATGTTTACCATCTGGCCAAACTTTCAGATAACAAAAAAAGCAACTTTCCTTTAAAATGTCCTCACAGTTTTAAAACACTTTTTCTCAGCTGGTGTTACCCCTGTGGAAGACTAGCTCATCTCATTTCATACCCTGGTTACAATACTATTTGGAAGGAGTTCAGGAACAGCTTCTCATTCTTAAGATCTATATCCCAGAGCAGCACTCTTACATTAATGTGAAGCATGTGGCTAAATCCCTTGAATGACTCTGAAAACATCAACCACTTTTTTCCCCCCCTCTTTTCCCTCTCTCTTTTTGTTTTTTTTTTTTTTTTGTTTGTTTGTTTGTTTGTTTTGGTTTGGTTTCTGTTTGTTTCTTTTTTGTGGTTTTTTTGGTTTTTTTTTTATGTTTCCTGGCTCAGCTCCTACTGTTAATCAGATTTTTGACCCTAGTATTCTTTTAGAAAATAAAGAATAATGGGAAATATAGATTTGAATGAGATTTGTTTGATAGCTCTCAGATTCTACTATCTGAATTTCTTTAGACACCCTTAACAATTTAGTCTGTGCCCAACTCCACAATACAGTTACAATGCTGAGAGTACATTTAAGCTGACTTTGTTAAAGTCACTTCAGTTGGGCTGTCAAGATTTAATATCCCTCTTTGACTGCAATGTAGGCACACCCACAATGTGGGAGAGGAAACAGAAGTAAAGGAATATGCCCAAGATTACAGAGGAAGCCTGCAGCTGAGCAAGCAAGGAACTCTGGGCTTTTGGCTTCAGGGCCAGTGCCTTCTCTTCCCTTCCAAGAATTTGTAGGAAGTATTCTACCTTCCAAATTTCAGGCATAATGGGATTTGTAATTTTGGAATTTATGATATATTTTGTTTTGATTCTTCTCACATTCTGCCCTTTATTTTTTTATCATATGAAAAGTTTGTGGATATTATGTGCCTACTTCTCTTACTGTAAACTGGGGATGTAGAATGCCTGCATATTTTTTCCTGTACTTTAAAAATTATATACATAGTTAAGACTGGAACATTTTCTTGATTTTTTTATATTTTCTAGGCCTGAGACATCCTGTAATACTGTAGTTTAGCTAGTAAATAATAATTTCCTTCATTTTCCACCATGAATGGTAAGTTTGAACCAGTGCTATAGTCAATTTAAAAAAAAGTGATAAAAATAAAACAATCCATAGTGGTTCTTAGGGCTAATAGGAAAAAGTAGTAAGGAATCATCCTCAGAGATTGTTCGAGAGTGATGTAATTTTGCTGGTACTCAGACATCATGGGAAAGAAAACCTTGGAAATACTTAAATATAAAGCTCCAGTTGATTTTAGGAGAGATTGCACATTAGGGTGGAATTTGGACTTTCTAATTCGCAGTGGTCTTATGATCAGACTCAGGCTTATTTCAGCTCCAGCTATATATGCTCCCTCTCCAAAGGCTCACTGCCATGATCCTTTCCAGGACTGCACAGGAGGGGCATTTATAATGCAAAGTGAGGCACTGTGGCATAGTTTATTCCCAGTTCTGCCATTGTCTACCTGAATGACCTTAAACAAGTAATTTTGCCTCCTGAGTTTTTCCATCTGTACAGCACTTTTAGATATGCAGAGGAAATATGCTGTATAAAAGTATGGAATTATTATGAACATGTTTTAATGAAGTTATTTGTTTGCAACTGGTTGCTTGTATCAAATAGTGTGTTTATATTGCCTCTTTACACTTCACAGCAACAATTTCAGTCTCATCAGTACTAAGAACAAGGAGAACGTGACTACGCAGATGAGTCATTTGATCCTCTAGGATACAGAAATTATATCAATTATGCCTGATAATCCTTATACCTGTCTCAGCCTTCTGGGAAAGAAAACTCTTGTTTTAGTTGGTCTTTTCTTAAGCAGTGGGAATTTCCCAAGTAATGTTATTTAAATACCAGCTCTAAATATCCATGCTAGTTCCCAAGACTGCTATTTGTTCTGAGGGTGCAAACAGCACAGCACATGCATTTCCCTGGATCAAAGCAAAGAAATGCCTAAAGGTTTAGTTTACTGGCAATACCTAGGTGGTTCTGATTCTCCATTTTCCTTGGGGGTTTGTACTTGCAGTAGACAGACTACCTGGAAGATCACAGGATGTGGAAATACACAATGCAGAGTGATGTTATTGCCATGCAACAGCTGTTCTTGTTACTTTTATTTAGGGATATTGGGCAGGCAGAGATTTCAAGGGCAAAGTGTTCATCCATTCACCTTCTATCCAGCAAACTCACAGAGCAGCCCACAATAGCAGGCTCAAACCATGACACTCCACAGGCCAACAGAACTTACTCAGAAAAAGAAAGGCCTTCATAAAATTATTTTATTTGGATCCTTGCCTACAAAATCTCAAAAATAGTTTATATTCCCAGATGCCCCTTTGGTCACTAAGACAATATCCAATCTTGTTTAAAGTTGTTCTCACTAGAAGAATATTTTTTCTCTCATCTCACAGAGGACCATTTCACAACCTGATACACCTCATTCTCACATTCATCCTCCTTTCATTTTCTTAGTATTTTCCTTCTCCTAAAATAATTCTGTTCTTATCACACACCTTTTAAATATTTTTCCATGTGGTCCCTTTTTCCCAGTTATGACAGATTTAGTATTTAATCTATATATTAAAATAAATTCTGTTTTCCCCTACTTTTATTTCATTGTTCCCTCAATCATCTCCCACACATTGATTTTTATTCAGGACATAAGCTCCTAAAATGTAATGGAGCATTGTGAAAAGGACTTTTGCCTTCCTGCCCACTGAGGATGTAACCCTTGCCTATGCAATTCACAGCTGCCATACCCTTTGGATGTTATGTCATGTTCCTAATGCATTTCTCACTTTCTGTACACTCTCACCTCTGGACTTCTTTAAAATTACTGTTTTGCAAATTCCTCCATTCATCTGAATGGGCTTTATCTTAAATTCATTTGCCTCGTTAAAGACTAACACTTTATTTCTTTGCTCTTGTTCCTTTCTCAACTCTCCTTGGATCTGTTACTGCTGTTTTATATCTTCAATATTTGCAACACTTACTTAAATATTATTTGGGCTTATATACGAGATCCAATACACAGAACTGATCATAAAGGCCAAAAAAAATTCAAGTGATAGAATGTAATGAAATGAAAAATCTTAATTACGTTATCTTTGATGAAGTTTGAAAGTTTGCTAAACTCATGCTACAAAAATCAGGAGGATGTTTCTTCTCACTACAGACAGGAAGACTGATATTCAAAACAAATCCTCTGTGAAAATGGTTTGAAGAAGTATTTTCCTGATGAATGCTTTCTGATTAGGGAGTGGTTTTGTGAACATGCAGCCCTTGTTAATCTCCTTGGGACACTTCTCAAGCTAAAAGCAGTATGGTCAGACAGTTGATATGTCAATTACATTCATATTGAGAGATTTTAGCTTCTGGATATTTCCAACATATCCAAAACTAAGGAACAGTTGAGAAGTCTTTGTTAAAAAGGTTTGGAGAAAAGATCACATTGCATGCAGCAGCTGTTTGCGTGGATTACCTAGTCTAGCCATTCTGTCAAGGCTAAAAAAAATACTGTCTGAACTGCAGGGAGAAAACAAGTCACTGAAATATCAGTGAAGTAAGGGCATGTTACAAGCAGAATGGCTGGACTTCCTCTGTCAACCTCCAGCTTGGGCAAGTAAGTAGGACAATTCTAAACAAAGACCTTGTTTGGCTGTCCCATTTAGAGGCATTTTTTGAATGAACAAGCTGAAATGGTTATTTTCTAGCTCTGTTGTAGAGCCTTCACACATGTGTTGCTTTTCACTGTGTATTTGAAACAAATCATACAAATCTATAGACAAATCTTGGGGTTTCATTTTTTTACAATGCTAGATTTGGCTTTGCTGGTGTCTCCGTAGCCCTCCCTTCCTTCCTTCCTTCCTTCCTTCCTTCCTTCCTTCCTTCCTTCCTTCCTTCCTTCCTTCCTTCCTTCCTTCCTTCCTTCCTTTCCCTTTCCCTTCCCTTTCCCTTTCCCTTCCCCTTCCCTTTCCCCTTTCCCTTTCCCTTTCCCCCTTCCTTCCGCCACTTTCCCCCCTTCCGCCACTTCCCAATTCCGCCACTTTTCCCCCCTTTCCCCCCCTTCCCCCTTCCGCCACTTCCTTCCCCCCACTTCCTTCCGCCACCTTTTTCCCTTTCCCCCATTTTCCCCTTCCCTTTCCCTTTTCCTTTCCCTTTCCCCTTTCCTTTTCCCTTTCCCTTTCCTTCCCTTTCCCTTCCCCCCCTTCCTTTCCTTCCCCTTCCCCTTTCCCTTCCTTCCCCTTCCCCTTCCCCTTCCTTCCCCTTTCCCCTTTCCCTTCCCCTTCCCCTTCCCCTTCCTTTCCCCTTCCCCTTCC